>NC_134850.1:34529101-35729101 GCF_965363235.1 Mytilus galloprovincialis
TTTTTAGAAATAAATGCCTGCTAACGTTCTCGGTTGGTGAAAATAAAAGGTTGTCATATACTTTTTTTTTAAATATTGACTTTCATTTAGTTTATGTATACATTTAGAAGAAAAAAGACCAAACGAAAAATAGAATGTAATACCAACCATTGTCTTTATTCCTTTCAACTTTTTATCCACATGCTGCATGTTTTCCATTATCTGAAAGAAGAGAAAACTATTGTGGCATATTTTTCTTTTGCTGATAACTTCCATTTAATTTTTTTCAAAGAATATTGTTTAAAGATTTAAATGAAATATTTCGTCACATTAACACATAAGTTTGTAGTTACTGTCATTCATACGGGAATCGTAACATCCATTGAAATTACCAAACTGTATTTATGGAAGTAGACCTTAAACAGAAAAATAACTCTAAAATCATCAGTACGTTAATGTCACCTGTTTTCATCAATATATACTAAGCTTCTCGGTTGCATAGATTATTTTAATCTGTTTAAGGTAAATGCTTTAAATTCATTGATGAAATTACAAAAGCATCATTGAATTAAAGAGTTATCTCCCTGAACCATTGTCTGCCCCCTTAATACAAATTATGATCAGTATAGAGAAGGCAAATTATTAATACTGTATGTTTTAAATTATTTGCAGCGATATACCCTGATTGTGTTGAAGCGATTGAAAACACAGACTGATTAATCAATTTAAGCATATTAATGTAATAATTTTGATTTGGTATAAATTAAAATTTAGAATTCAAGAGTGCTATCATACAAAGGCAATTGTTACAAAGTATCAAGCAGTACCATCGCAAACTATTATAAAATGCAACCGACAATTTTCCGATTTGTTTTAGTAGAATTTGTACTTTATCATACAAACATCAAAAAATAGTTAAGTTCTTAAATAATCCTTGCATTGATTTTATATTACAATATATGTTTTCAAACAAGATATGAATAATAAAAATCTAAAAAAATAATTATTTTATGACGTATCTGTTCCAGTAACCACATGTTCATATTGCAAAATATTAAAAATAGAAAGGTGAGATTCTCAACCAATTTACATACATGGCATGATACTAAGAGATCCAAGTAATTATACACCGTGTGATGAACAAGAATATGTTTAGTTTACCTTCTCATTTTGTTTGCCATTTTTTTCGTTCTGTTTGTCTTGTTTTTCGTTCTGTTTGTCTTGTTTTTTGCTGTTTGTATCCATTTGTCTCTGCAACATCTGTACGATAGAAATTGTCAAGTTTACTTTTTAAAATGTTATTGGATTTAGAACATATGCACAATCTTTTACAATTGAATTGCGTCACACAATGACATAAAAATTGAAGTTGAAGTAGAAAAAAATAAAAAGCTTGGAGTCAACTTGCATGCTAAAATGATAAATAATGAAAAATAAACAACAAAACTAAAAAGCATGTAAACGCTACTGTTGACATATCTCATCATCCTCATAGCTCGCCTTAGTTATATCAACAGTCACATTGTCTTCATTTAGATATAAGAAGATGTGGTGTTTGTGTTTGTACTGTTTATGTCTAGAAGCTATCTGTTATTGATGCTGATGAGTGAAGCTTATTTGAACTGTTATTGTTCTGTATGTCATGAAGTTGAACCCTTTTCTAAGCTTATCGGAGGGTTTGGCTCTATCAAATATGTTTAACCCGAGACAGTCTGTATGTTTGATTTTAAAGTCAGGAACCTATATTTCTGTTCATCATATTTAATATTCGTTCGCTTATTTTAATACACCTCAGACCTTTGATTTTCTTGTTTGAATTGTTTTACATTAAGAATTGTCAATATCTTTTCTAAAAAAGCTTTCTATCAGTTCATAAATATAACAGTATACATATCAGTTTAAAACATGGCTAAGATTATACATATCAGTTTAAAACATGGCTAAGATTATACATTGGATATATATCATAGTCCTAAAAAGAGTTGTGCTATTTAATCTAACATTTTGTGATAATTAATCTACATAAATTGTCCTCAAGAACGTTTTTTTTTTTGTAAACACCGAGTGAAGAATGAAGGGTTTGGTTGAAAACTTTGAGCAAAGCCTATATCCAATATTGGTTTTCAAAATATCGTTCTCTCTTTATCTCTCCTTCTTTGTTTATAGATAAAGGAAGATGTGGTATGAGTGCCAATGACACAACTCTCATTCCAAGTCACAATTTATATAAATGAACCATTATAGGTCAAGGTTCTGTCTTCAACACGGAGCCTAGGCTCACACCAAACAGCAAACTATAAAGGGTTCCAAAATTACTAGTGTAAAACCATTCAAACAGTTAAACCAACGATTCAATCTATATAAAAAACGAGAAACGAGAAACATTTATGAACCACATCAACAAACGACAACTACGGAATCAGATGTCCGACATAGGACATGTGCAAACAATTGCAGCGGGATCAAACGTTTTATGGTACCAAACCTTCTCCCGTTTCTAAAACGCTAACAGTAGCATAACATCACAACATAGAAATACACACTATAAAATATCAATTGAAATGACTTAACTCAATCAAAAAACGCAGTGACACAAATAAATTATAATTCATGTTTACCGTAATTCTGTCAACTTCAGAAAGGTCTATTTCCCTGAAAATGAATGTTATAGTAATCAGTCCTTCGTGATATCATCATAAACGTATCAAATTGGAACACTAAAAGAAATTCCCGGTTTGCTTGTAAAATTATGGAAATTCGACTATAGTTCCATAAATCAACGAGTGTATTTAATCTTAAGTGTATTTAATCTTAAAAAGGAACGTTTGTCAGTTGATATATATGCTATGTCGGGCATGTTGGTTGGTAGATGGGTTCATCGGACACACTTTTTAAACTAGGTACCCTAATAATGCTAGTGACCAAACTTCGTTGAATTTGTCTTGGCAGCTTCAGAAAAGAAGTTGTTTTTAAGATTACCATGTGAACGAAAAATTCGAAAACCATTTCAAATCATTACTATTGAAATAATATTTTGTAGATGAATGCTTGATCGTTTCATAATTCAAGGATATTTGAAGCTCGCCTTTTTATTTATATTTTGATGATTTAAATCATGCAACGGTCATTGAATGAACAGTAAGCTAAATATATGCGTCCGATGCAACCCCTGAGTGTCTCCCCATCAACACGAACGATTTTTTTTATTTTTTTTGGTGTTTTAACGAAACTTTTAAGCACCGGATTTAGACTATTTCATGGCGGCCAGTTATTATTGGTAGAGAAAGCTGGAGTGCCCGGAGAAAACCACAAACCTTCGATAAGAAAACTGACACTCCTAGTCAATAAAGATTAGAGTCGAGTGCACCCGCACAAGCGAGGTTCGAAATTACAAACTCAGTGTTGACTACTTAGACCACTCGGCCACAGAGGCCCTTCAACACAAACGATAAAGAGTCGTAGTATGTTTTTTTTAAATGTATTTAGTTGCTTTATTTGTCAAAGAAAAAATTATGAAAATTGTTTTAAATCGTGAAAAAGCTGAGTGCAACATGACATTTGTGTGTACTCTCGGGAACTAACAGTCCACTAGAAATGCTATCTTCATAAAGCCAATTAATTGGAAAATAACAGTAGATATTTAGCGCTTCTGAAGCGATTTCTTAAACAAACGCATAACAACACATTTTAAAGTTGATGATGCATAAGACCAGAAACAAGCTCTATGATGAAATGAAACCTAACACATGGCGACAGACATGTTGAATTATTTTCAGCATCAGCAATCAGAAAAAGAGGGGCGAAATATACCTGAGGAACAGTCAAACTCACAGATAAAAAATAAACTGACAACGCCATGGCTAGCAAAGGAAAAGACAAACGAACCAATAATAGTACAAAAGACACAACATAGAAAACTAAATAGTGAGCAACATGAACCCACCGAAAAAGCTGGGGCCGATTTAAGGTGCTCCGGAATTGTTACCAGATCCTGCTACACAAGTGGTACCCGTCGTGTTTCTCGTGCTACTACAAACCCGGTAAATAATCTAATCTAATATGCTACTGGAATACTCAAGTGATGACATGTGCAACCATTAATAGATGATGGTCAGGTATATATATATATATATATAGGCATTGTGTCAAATATTAATTCGAAAACTGGGATCAAAAAGTTAAGCTCGTTCAACATGTTAAAAATGTTTAAAGTCTCGACAAATAGAGTATATGTATCTAACAAGTTGATTTCAACTTAGTCCTCTCAAGAGTTAAATATTAACGTGTGAAAAAGTAACGCTTTACTGAATATCAGAAGGCTGATGTTCGTTAGAGTGATGATAGTATTTTATTTTTGTATTTCAATGACTAAAAATTAATAAGAAATGTACAGGTCATCTGTCATTGAAGAGTGTTCGTTGCTGTCTACGAATGTGTATATTATATGAGTAACTTTCTGTAACTGTCCTTTCGACGTTAATTAAATATTCTTGATAACAAAAGATAAAAACATAAAGAGGAGTCATACAAAAAATCAAAACATATTCTCATTTGTGTCCGTCGGTATCATTTTGTTTTTGTTTCTGTAATTAGTAATTACTTCAGTTTCATCATGCATATCTTTTATATCGTCATGTTATTAAATTTACTGTTTGCAGAAGTATAAAATGTTCTAAATAATAAGGATATTCTTATCCCAAGCAGAAATCACTAGCCGTATTTGGCACAACTTTTTTGAACCTTTGATTATCAGTGCTGTAAAACTTTGTACTTGTTTTGACTTTCATACTTATGTATCTGGGCGTCACTTGTAAGTTTTGTGTGGACGACACGCACTTTTAACGTATCAAATTTTAAATCTGTGCCTTTTGTTAGCTATTATTTGTGTGTTTCTTTGTTTAATATGTTCTCCTATGTATTTGTCTAACATGTTCTTCTATGTATTTGTATTGTATTCCTGTAATGTCATGTTGTCATTTTAATGTTATATTTAACATTGTCATAAAAAGCGGGAGGTTTGGCATGCAACAACACCAGGTTCAACCAACCATTTGTTTCTTTTTAAAAAAAATGTCCTGTACCAAGTCAGGAATATGGCCATTGTTATCATGTTTTACAAATTTCCTGTTTACAAAACTTTGAATTTTTCGAAAAACTAAGGATTTTCTTATCCCAGGCATAGATAACCTTAGCCGTATTTGGAACAACTTTTTGGAAATTTTGGACCCTCAATGCTCTTCAACTTTGAACTTGTTTGGTTTTACACATATTTTGATATGAGCGTCACAGATGAGTCTTATGTAGACGAAACGCGCGTCTGGCGTACTAAATTATAATCCTGGTACCTTTCATAATTATGTACACCACTGGGTCAATGCCACTGCTGGTGGACGTTTCGTATCGAGGGTATCACCAGCCATGTAGTCAACATTTCGGTGTTGACATGAATATCAATAATGTGATCATTTTTTTACAAATTTCCTGTTTACAAAACTTTGCATTTTTCGAAAAACTAAGGATTTTCTTATCACAAGCATAGATAACCTTCGCCATATTTGGCACAACGTTTTGGAAATTTTGTACCCTCAATGCTCTTCAACTTTGAACTTGTTTGGCTTGATACATATTTTGATATGAGCGTCACTGATGAGTCTTATGTAGACTAAACGCGCGTCTGGCGTACTAAATTATAATCCTGGTACCTTTGATAACCAATTATATTATAGTTCGTTACTATGAGTGTTATATTTTAACGTTGTGTTTCTGTTGTGTCGTTTGTTTTCTCTTATATTTGTGTTTGAATTGACATTGCTATAAGACGTGTCACGGTACTTTTCTACCCAAAATTCATGTATTTGGTTTTGATGTTATATTTGTTATTCTTATCGGATTTTGTCTAATGCTTAGGTCGTTTTTGTGTGTGTTACATGTTAATGTTGTGTGTCGTTGTTCTTCTCTTATATTTGATGCATTTCCCTCAGTTCCAGATTTAGTTTTTTCCATCGATTTACGAGTTTTGAACAGCGATATACTACTGTTGCCTTTATTTACCCGGATTGTTTTTTTTTTTTTTTTTTTTTTTTTATCTCAATCGGTTTCTGAACAACGATATACTTATGTTGCCTTTATCTAATTAAAAACTCATTAGAAGAATACTTTATTTTTTTTGGTAGTATTTATTCATTTAAAATTTAAAAAAAAATAGTAATTGTTTATTTACCCTTTTGCTTTTAGTGCTCCATTGCCCTCTGCTTCTTTTGTTGTTTTCAGCTTCAAATCAAAATTTGTATTGTACAAAAAAACTGAAATTATATAAAGCAAGTGCATTTAAATATAAACTACTTGTGTGTTTTATAGTTTCATATATTTCCAAAATGATAAACAAAATAATGATGCATTGTGAATCAAATCGCACTTATTAACTAGACATACTTATAACCTTGGATAACTTGCATTAGATATGCATGAACTAGATTTTAACTGTGTCAGTATTTTCTTCAATATCAAAGAGTATATTTCAAAACGATTGCAACAATTTACATATTACCTCTAACAAACATAGGGCGATGATTAAGGGTTATTGTATCCCTTTTTCCAGAACCCTGGTCCCGAAATATTTTATAAATTTTTCCACACAAATGGGGACAACTGAACCAAAATATGGCATGCACGATTGTTGCTGGCAGTACAAGTAGTTGAAGATGTACTGGAAAAACTGTCTTGATGCTGTATTCTTCAAGGAAGTCAGTCTGAATTTGCGCCCAGTAAAACTCAGATTCTTTATGAACTTTTTGAAATGTATCACTGAAAGAAAGAAAAAAGTTAGCATTTTTGTGTAACAACTCGTCAATCTGTTCGTACGTTCAAATGAGTTTCCGTCTCTAACAAAACGTTGCCGCACTTTAATTCTTTGAAACTGCTATCCCAACTGCTAATAATTATAAAGCACAGATGTAACTTAAAATTTAATTGCGTAATTTCTACTGTTCTTCATGTTACCCCTATGTACTAGTATATACAAGCGGTGACATTATATATATATGTTCAATGCGCAAATTCTCTTTTTATTTCATAATGGAGAAAATAACGTATGTTTTCTTTTTTTTCGAAACGTTAGTTTAACAGAAATAAACGATAATCATAGGTTTTATAAGGAAACAAAATACTCATATATTTTATAAAATCATAATTGATGTTTAGAAGATATAAATAGTGAAATCAATGTGTGTTTGTGTTTAATCATATATCACTTGCAGCCTTCAACATGTTCAAGACATATTGACTCTACATTAAGTTTTCTTCAAATCAGAAGACAAGGGTTATTTCTGATCCTACAAGCTTTTTTATAATTCATCAGTAAATAAAGGCAACAGTAGTATACCGCTGTTCAAACTCATAAATCCATGGACAAAAAACAAAATCGGGTAACAAACTTAAACTGAGGGAAACGCTTTAAATATAAGAGGAGAACAACGACACAACACTACAATGTAACACACACAAAAACGGACCAAGCATCAGACAAAATCCCACGAGAATAAAAAAAATAACATCAAAACCAAATAGATGAATTTGGGATAGACAAGTAGCGTGACACGTCTTATCGCAATGTGAATGTACACTCAAAAATAAGAGAAAACAAACGACGCAACTTTAAAATGTAAAATGTTAAAATTACGTTCTTTTTATTCGCTGTATATTACAATTGTTATTTGATAATTGTTTTGTAATGCCAAACCATGTTATGTAAAGACAACCTATCATCAAGTAAAAATAAACCTACAGAACGTTATATCAGTTTTTGGTATAAGGCAGCGGTGGCGCTCCATACTCTGGTGGAAGTTTGTTCTATTTGTAATCATACCACATCTTCCTGTGTTGATATTGGAAAAATCTATCATCCTTGATAAAACACACTGCCTAAATAATTTTTAATTAAAATAAACAAATCAACTTGATTCTTTGGCACTTTTAATATATTTAAATTAAGTAGTGCGTTATACATTTACCTGTACATAGCTATCAACAGATTCAGGAGTAAGATTACTGCTATTAATCCGTAGAGGGCTTTCAAGTAAGGCGTAAGGTATACACCAAGCTTTGCAGGACATCTCGGTACATCAGTATTTTCATAAACTGTTCGGTTAAATGTGCAGTGCGGTTCAGATACTGAAATAAATTAAATGAATTGTTAAAGGCATTCATAAGAAGCCATCATATTTGGTAATTGTTTGGTAATACAGTCCAAAATAATGTGTGCTTCTTAAAATTCTGTATTGGATCTTATTATTGTACTTTTTTTTTAAAAGTTATATGAATTGATACCAGTTGTTCCCCAACCGTCTTACGAAGACATACTTGTGGTTTGTTTCCCTTAGGTATAGTATGATTGTAAAGAAGAGCAAATTGAATGTACACAAGATATCAGACAGGAGATGTTTGTAATGTTTGAAATTTTATAGGAATAAGTCAGTTTTCGACCCTTCCCTATTTTTCTGAAAGATAACCATTTGTTGATTATATCCCATGTAAGTTTACGAGAAAATGATCCACATGGCACCTTTACACATTTATCAATTGAGATGTACACTTTAGTCATTGATTGAATATCACTAAATACTATTAAACACAAATAATATTTTATATATGCAATATGCAAATGTTTTCTTCATATAACATAATACCAATTGATCTATTCCACTGAAATAGTGAAATAGTAATATATAATGTCAATATTTTAAGTGAAATTGAAAACGATGTGCGAAAACGGCAAATTATGCGAAAGACTATCTTTTTTTCCTCAAGTGTTTCGAGTGATAGATTGTTAAAATGAGGATGTTTCTTCAAATACGAAATACTGTTTCTAGCTTAATGCTGTTCGATTTTAATTTTAATACTTTTGTTCACAACAATAATACATTGTAGAAAAGCTAGCCTCAACTGAGGTTCAACCCACCATATATTCTTAAAGTGTCCTGTACCAATTCAGGAAAATGGCAGTTGTTATTTTATAGTTCGTTTCTGTGTGTTGAATTGTTGTTTTTAGTTAACTTCATTGTTTCTGTTGCTTCGTTGTTTTCCTCTTATAGTTGACGTGTTTCCCTCGGTTTAAGTTTGAAATCCGGATTTGTTTTTTTCTTAATCGATTTATGACTTTCGAACAGCAGTGTACTACTTTTGCCTTTATTTTGTAATGAAGTTGAATTCATTTCTATAGGTTATGATCTTTGATGGCATCGAAAGTATTGTTTTCTTATTGTTCTTATGCTTCGATTTATTTCTAGAACACGCAATTGCTTAATTTTTGTTCATTATCATGTTATTTCAAAGTAGAGGCAACATAATGACCGATGGTTAAATTTGTGCAAATACTGGCTGTAAAACCAGTTTTTCGCCTTTATAGATCAACACATACTTGTTATCATCACTTACGTGTGACACTATCTAGATTAAGTTCTCCAAATAACATCCAGTAACCATTTTGTATTATCTTTTCAATCTGAAGCCAGCTTAACTCAGAATTAGGATACAAAAGTGCATAAAAAGATATGTTGTAACACATCATTATGACTGCCATTATAATCATGAAGGAAACAGTATCTCGAGCCTGCAATAAAGACGATACTGTAAAATATATCATGGCACATTTTTTTAACCATTGTCTTGTGCTAAAGATAGTACAATGTATTTAGAGCTCGGAAGAATGTGTACCCAAACATTCCTTCTACATGAACCTGTCCAATGACAAAAGCTCGCTAACCAATATATGTCATTGTTCGCTCTTAACAAAATATTGTAATTGCTTGTTTTTTTGTTTATTCTTTGAAAAACAAATGGAGCCGTTGATGAACTCTTTCAGAAAGTTTAAAAAACTGTATATATTGAAGTGTTTTGTAGCTTACTATACGATACAGATTGTGCACACTGTTGCGGTAATACGAATATTTGTAGTTGCTTATATCGGCATCATTTAGTCTGTGGAAGAACACTTTTTTCAACATAAGGTAGAGTGTTCTTTTTGACAACTCCGGTAGACTCCACACTCATATACTTAAAACACTGCAAAATTAACAAAGTGCTGAAAACTACGTCAAACAGTTATCAATAAGTCAATGAATGGTATGGAACCGATGAAAATGTACCTCTGACAAATAGAGAAGAGTACATCACGTGTGTTATATACTTTAGTTTGAACACATACATCTTTTCTATTGGGCATTGTTTCACCTAATTAGTGAGTTAAGGTGAATGAAACAAAGAAAGCATTATAACACAATTTTGAATTACTATTACCTTTTGACTGTGTGTCGGAAATCAACAAAATGTGTGCATCGAAATTTAAAAAGAGGAAAACGATATCTTCCTCCACAAGCTAACCGCCGGATTAGCATAGCCAATTGACAACACCAGTGTTAGTTAAAACATCAAAATATAAATTGCAAAAGCTAGAATATAGCTAGAATTGTTAGAATTGATATTATAAGTGCACTGTCAGATTTGTACAATAACTAAAGCAGCTTTGATGAGTGTAAAACACAATCGAGTAGTACTTTTTCGTATGGTATAAGATTGAACAATTTGAAGTGTCATTATATATCAATTGAAATCCATACCATTTTTCGTATCATGACTAACTTTGGTCCTAACATTGCTGACATGCAGAACAGATTTAAAATTCTTATTGATAAGAAAATAAATGCTGCCACCAACAAAACTTTGGATGCATCTCGACACCGGGGTCCTTGGCATGACTTTATCAACATTCCAGAAGCATAAACTATTATTGACAGCCAATCTAATTGGTTCCAACAATCACTAGCATAACTCTTCCATTTTTTTCTTATTATAGAAACGATGAGCTTAAATAACATAAAAAAAAACATTCAACATTTATTATTTTTTTCAAATACATAGACATGGTTTTATTTTCCTACCAAACATTTATTTCAATACATTTTTGTTTACATTACCGTGAAATCAATATATCTAGTGTCAGTTTCTTGTCATGTGAGAGAAGAATGACGTCCAACATGAACGCAATTGCCTGGTACAAGTAGAACACACACAATATGTATGAAAAAGTTGTGATTAAAAGAGTAAAAACATATTCAAATGGCGAATTTCAGAAAAAAAAACTTTCAACATGAATATATAAAATTTTAAGAACATAGAAATAGAACATGTTTTAATTCGAGTCTATATTAAACGTCCATTTGAATATATCAGAACTGGATAGTTTAATGGTATTATTATGTTGCATTTCGTATACCAGTAGCCAATAAAAGTAAAATAACAACAATACCGAACTCCAAGGACAATTCTAAACAGTAAGTCCCTGAGAAAAAAAGTGCATTCTATAAACAAAAACAAAAAACAAGAAAAATCAAAACAAGAAGCACCTTGAGAAAGTAAATGCTTCCGAAAAAGAATCCATGACAAACATACACACGTATAGCATCAACAGAAGGAGGATCTTCAAACTATGTACAACAAGGCTTTTCCATCAAAAGTTCATTTTACAATACATGAATATGCTGGCGTAGACTAAAGAATAAACTATTCACATTTCAAATCCTGTGTCCAACTACGAGTAGATTAATCATGTTACATAGAATATAAGCATATATAGGGGCTTAAACACATACAATACATGTATATCAAGGGACATTATACAGACCACAAAGGTTCAAAATGTATCGTCTGTATACATATTTATGTAACGTTCAATGTTCCCGAATTATAAGTTGTCACTACACCGTTTCGGCTTATAAATGAATCGTTCAAAAACACAACAAATATTAGTTTATTTTATATGTATTTTTTTCGACAATTGCACAGCATTTTGCAATGAGTGAAAAATGACAAAATTACGTTTACAATTCAGTGTAGTACACCATTTTCATTTAATAAATGCATTTCACCCTTGTAGAAGTCACGTGTCCAAAGGGACACTGAACCGAATGTTGGTTTACGGAAATTATACTGTACGTTAAACCAAATTATACATTATTTAACAACAGAAGTCGGTTTTACAAAAAAACCTTACGACTAAGATTGATCGTTAGTCATGGACAATTCAGTATGCTATCGACCAATCTTTGTGAAATCGACTCCAGAATTTTAATGTAAACGATGTTTCTAATATCATATGAACATATTTATTGAGACTACATATATGTGAGGAAATTAGTTACTCCGTGAGATTAATTCATTTATCTAGTCGAATTTAAAACAGGTAGGATCGCTTCATATCTTCTTTTTATAGTCGACATCAACGAATATTTTGATATTCCAAACTATGAAGCCTTTCTCCTCATCCGTACAGAGCATCAATACTAACCTCGGTTCGGTGGCATTTACATGTGCTTCGTATGTCTGAAATTAGTATTGTGAGCAATTGTTTGTTGACTTTTGTTTGTCTTTTCTGTATTTTGTTTTAGGCGTTATTGGTCGTGTTTCTGAATGTTATTTTTTTCGAATTACATATTTAAAAAAAAAGCTTTCTATTTTCTCTTTCGAGTTTTCATTCTAATATACTTTTGTTTTTTTAGAAACCGTCTACCAATATTTTTCGCTGAATAACGTAGAATTGCTGAAGCATAGATGAGTTATAAAAATAAGTATTTAACAAATAACCTGCTTGGTTTCATCCACAAAGAAGCTGACCATCCATACTATTATAAAATAGTCCGAATAGGTAATTCTGTCATCACTGTAGTCAAACAACAGCATGTATGCATATGCAGTATTGAGCGTTAAGAAGCCAAACTGCAACATAAATCAAGAGATAAATCTGAATGCAGAACATGTAAATCCTGTCAATCATTACCATAATTATAACATACGAATCCAACTAAGTAATGTGTGTTACAAATGATAACGTTCTACTTTTCCACTACAAATGCTTAATGAGAACAAAAACCACTAACACGACCAGAAGACATTATCATGATTATAAGGCAATGTTAAAACAGCATAAAAGCTCAAATCCTTTTTTTAATTTAGAGTCGTATTGGATAAAAGCATTGAAAGATGTGATTGATTTGCTCTAGTGTTATACAGTCTGTGGAATGTAAGTTCGATCAATCCCAGACAAAAATACAAGAAACTAAAACAGGGGCCAAAGATACCAGAGGGAAAGTCAAACTCATAGATTGAAAATAAACTGACAATGCCATGGCTACAAAATTTTGCAGAAAACAACAGACAAATAATAGTACAGAAGAAAAAACTAAAGACTAAGCAACACGAACCCTATCAAAAACTGGGGTATATCTCAGGTGCTCCTGAAGAATAAGTAGATCCTGCACTACAAACGACTGAAAATAGCACAGTTACTTTAAAATATAAGAGAGCCATAGTGTAGTTGTTAGCGCATCGGACTTCTAACACAAAGGCTCCTGCTTCGATCCCCGTTCCGTTGAGAAAATGTCAGGTTCTTAATTTTCGGTTGTCTCTTGACACAATTTGCGAGTATGATCTTGAGAAACGTTGATTGTCCGCCAAATGAGGACGATAAATGGCTGACTCGTATAAAGAGTGAGCCATATCTCTTGCACGTAAAATACACCCTTGTAGATTTCGAAAGAGAGCAGGCTAAAACTCATACCCGGAAAGTCGAAATAGGTTAATCGAAGTTGCAATAACTTGTTTCCGAATCCATTATAAATAAATATTTTTGAACTAAAGGTAATGCTTTAAAGTACTGAATTGGTCTACAGAAATGTAAAATATGAATTGTCATACCATTTGCAAGGACACTTTCATGAACGGAAGGTTATACTTCTTGTAAAACCTGAAATAATTAAATGACAGTGTTAATCTTTCTTATAATTGTTAAACAATAAGTCGAAAACAAACTGACAACGCCATCCAAAGCAAAAAGAAAAACACAGAGATAAACAACATTATATATATCACAACTGTGAAAACCTAAGATTGAGAATTGAGAAAAACGAAACCCTTCCCTCCGAGAGAAACCTGCTTCACAAATGAAACCCGAGATATTGTTCTTGCAAGTACAAATCTGATGATTTGTTTAAAAATAAACAAAGAATGTTCAAAATTAGAAAGATCATACCATAGGGAACATGTGTAGTAAGTTTCAAGTTTATTGGACTTCAACTTCATCAAAAACTACCTTGACCAAAAACTTGTAACCTGAAGCGGGACGGACGGACGAACGAACGAAAGAATGGACGGAACCAAGAACGAACGAACGAACGGATGCACATACCAGAAAACATAATGTCCCTAAATGGGTCAAAAAAGGAAGAGACCAAAGGAAATAAAGAACAATCATTCAGTGAGTCCAACGGGTAAAGGAGTAAATATCTTTTGCATTTCTCAGTGTTCTGACTTGTTTGACAAAATTTGTGTTTGTCTTTCTAATTTGAATGAACCGATTCACGAAAGCAGCCATTTTTTGAAGGTGTATTGTGATTTGGTAGTGTTAACCTTTCTTATAAAATTACTAATGATTATTTTTTTCTGATCTCAAATATTCTTTTTGTTTCATCAAAATTTTGCAACTTGCAAGTTCCACTAGGTTGCTAATGTGTTGGTGATAGTTTTTAAGTTTCTAATTGTTTACATCGCTTTCAATGGGTGAGAAGTTGGTTTATATTATAAAATGAATAATAATACAACACACACTCACCTAATTAAAGGACCTGCTTCCATACTTATCATTAATAAAGGCAACACAATTATGTGTACAACAGCAAGACCGAAGAAGCGCACACTCTAGATAACAAATATGAATACTTAAAGTTAAGAAAAAATACAATCATTGGTACAGTTGGGTGCAGACCAAGCATTACATGTAAACGGGCCTAAAAAGTTGACGCGGCGTTTACTCGCGTGCACTTCATGTAAACGCCGCGTTAACTCTGCGTTAACTACGAAATTTTAGTAGACATAAATAGAAAACGGGCGTTTACTTTCGCGTTTACCTCCGCGAAAACCGCGTGTCTTCTAATTTTGTAAAAAGTAAACGGGCGTTTACTTTCTCGTTTCGTCGCGTTAACGCGAAAAAGGCGTATCTTCTATTTTTGTAAAAAAAAGTAAACGCCCGTTTACTGTTTGTAGTAAACGCGCGTAACGTAGATTGTACTCGTATCCTTGATACACTGACCTAATATATCACATGATAAGGTACATCAAAATATCCATCTGTCCATTTTCGATCAACATATTGACGATTGCATTTAATGAAATGACACTTCTTTAATTAATCTATTGATTTTTTTTTTAAATATGCCAGTTTAATTGTGAGTCGATATTTGTACATGTAAATTTTGAACAGAAAAATAGAAAATCCGCTGTTGAAAGTTTTTGGAACTGACTTTTTTTGCAATTAATAAATGTTATTATTTCTAATAAAAAGTATTTTTGATTGTTAAGGTTCAAAACACATATACGTAAAATATTAAGTCATTTCAACAACGTAAATAAATGTACAAATGCATCCGACAATTATTTTATAATATACACAATTAGTTAACGCGAAAAGTAAACGCGCGTCTACTCTCAAGTGCATGTAAAAATACAATTAAGAAATCTGTAGTAAACGCCCGTTTACTTTTACGTGCACGTAAAATTAAACTAGTGAAATCTGAAGTAAACGGCCGTTTACTACTGACTAAACGGACACAGAGTAAACGCGCGTTTACTCGAGTAGACATTATAAATTTCCATTTTGACCGCGTTAACGTAAATAAAGTAAACGGGCGTTTACTAGTAAACGCGAAATTTAAAGTCAACTAACGAAATATGTGCACGCCACGTTAACTTGCGTTTACTTTATGTAATGCTTGGTCTGCACCCAACTGTATGTTCACTTACTTTAACGTCATTTGTTTTAATTATTATATTTTTCAAATTAGTAACTTCATGCAACTCAGAAGAGCTAACAAAGTTCACATAACTCATACAACTATCTGCAAATTCACCACATTGTCACTTGTCAAATGTGTGTATTTCTATAATTTCGAAATGAAGTTGTCTTATTCTTATCGTTTTGTTGCATGAAACCAAATACCTTTACATAAGTTTTTACATTCTATTCCTCTTGTAAATGTTATTAATGTTTATTTTCAATAGATAGGCGAAAAACAGCCATATAAAGACGAACTTCTCTTCTACTTTTTCTTTATTTTTATTTTAAAATCCAGGAAATAAAATTTTGTATTTACGACGGACGCACGTTTCGTTTACAAAAGACTCACCAGTGGCGCTCGAATAAAAAAAAATGCAAAAATATAAACACTTAATTTATTATGTGAATCTGTTTTACAACTGCTTTAATCAAGTCTAGACTTAAAGTAAGCGTTATAACATATATTCTGTCACACGATGTAGTCCTTATACATCTACAAATAGATGTGATAATCTTAAACTAACCGTTCGCTTATCTAACTTCTCAGTACCGTACCACATTTCATTTAGGATATTCCTCACTGTGCTGTTGTCAAGAAAAGTCTTGTTTTGAGTCTTGATAGCATCCTCTATGTATCCATGATTTACCAATAGCCGTCCAGCATGGTTAATATGCTCTCCCAATTGTTGTTCTTCTTTTTTTTCTGAATCTTTATTAGAACTTTGTAATTTGTTCTTTTTTATTTTCGCGGATACGTCCTTTATTTTGGCGGATACGTCCTTTTTTTTCTTGTCAGCCTCGTTAATACAGCTTGTTATTCGAATTGCTCGCTGAGTAATTGCACTTTGAAAAAAAGAGGGATACAATGCTTACAGAAAAACAGATTTGATAAGATTTTTCGTAGATCTCAAATTGAAGAGTTATTATACATGACATATGGATCGATTAACATTAACTTTACGAGACTCAAAAAATGTTTAGTCATTTGTGGTTTTAATGTACATTGTAAACAGTCATGACAGTTATTACAGTCTTCGCTCGTGAATCAACGTTGGTACAATATTAATGTAATTCATGAAGCAAACTCATGAAAGGAAGTAAACTACGTCAAAGATATTTAGAACATGGAAGAATATTTATGTTAATGAAAGAATAAACGATACGACCCAATACTGTTAAAGATTGAATTATAATTACCTTTTCAATCGTTGCAATTTTTCCTTTAGGAATGAATTTGTTCTCCAGTTACTGATTTCATCTTCTAAGATGACACAACCGATAAGAATATAACGAATCCTAATCTGAATTGTAAAACATATCAATGCAAAAAACGTTTAGTTGGTAAGTTGTCTTAATATGCACAACTCTTCATTGGAAGAAATGTTTTTTTCTAAACAGATTAATAGATTAAGGACATCATTCGTAAATATAGATTGTTATATAGACGTATTTTACATTCAATATGTTATGGTGATATTATATACAAATCACAAAAAAATGGCCATAACCACAAAAGCAAACCAATGGGATATAGCTACGATGCTGTCAGGTCATTAAGAATTATATATTTTGGTCTTGACAATGATTCATTCATAGATTCGTCTGATATAGTTTATGATGGTATGACTAAACTCCTACCGGGAGGGATTGTGTTTGATCTTCATATGACGAAGGCATAATCTTTTATTCAGTATAATTAAGGGTTGTAACTAGCATGTCTTTGCTAACTTATGTAACATTGTAATTTTGCGTAGTTGCTTCTGTTACTAATTCTGACTGTGTGTTTTGCCGTGTGTTTTTTTAGTCGAAATTTGCTAGAGGTAAATGGGGATATCTAACAAATATGTTTAACCCAACCGCATTTTTACGTCTGTCACAAGTCAAGAGCTCCTAACAGTTGTAAGTTTTGTATGATTTTTTTTCTGTTAAAATTATACATAACTTTCGTAATACTTTGAACTTACACATCCTGTTTCTATCAGTTGTTGTGCACCATTCCAATACTGTTTTTTCAACAGGGCGTATAAAATTAGACCGTACAACTCAGACGTTGAAACCTTGAGTTCTAGTTGTTTGCGTTCTGTGTAAAAATGTGAATACACTAAGTTCATTTATATGTGTTTTCCAATCGAAATAAGAAAAACGAGCATATCAAAATTAATGAATAATAACATTTAAGTATTCTAAACCACTAGAAAAAAAAATAAAAATAATATTGTTTAAATAACAGTACATAAAAAAATCATGATTTATCAGCATTAACCCTGTTCGAGTTCTGAACTGTCCAGGCAGTGATCCCATATAAAACGCGGCAAAAATCTTGTTTTCAAGTAAAACAAGATAGTGAAGATAGTTTTAATATTTGGTCCTGTCTACGTATGAAGACAAAACATGAACGAAGCTCCTGATTGTCCTGATAGTCGTGCATGTACATGTATGTATCTTGTTTCAGTGGCAAGATGTATATTCATCTAGCACTCTTAAATCTTTTCATGTGCCATATGCCAAATATAAACAATCAATTATGTTTTCCAACAGATGCATTGACTCTTTGACAGAAAACAAATACATTCGCAGTAAATAGTTCAAAGGTACCAGGATTATAATTAAGTACGCCAGACGCGCGTTTCGTCTACATAAGACTCATCAGTGACGCTCATATCAAAATATTTATAAAGCCAAACAAGTACAAAGTTGAAGAGCATTGAGGATCCAAAATTTCAAAAAGTTGTGCCAAATACGGCTAAGGTAATCTATGCCTGGGATAAGAAAATCCTTAATTTTTCGAAAAAATAAAAGTTTTGTACACGGGAAATTTATAAAAATGACCACATTATTGATATTCATGTCAATACCGAAGTGTTGACTACTTGGCTGGTAATACCCTCGGGGACGAAACGTCCACCAGCAGTGGCATCGACCCAGTGGTGTAAATAGTTATCAAAGGTACCAGGATTATAATTTAGTAGCCCAGACGCGCGTTTCGTCTACATAAGACTCATCAGTGACGCTCATATCAAAATATCATGTGACATTTGTTGTGATTTCCGTATACAGTAATTTACATCGAAATGTATAAAATAAAAAATGTGTATCTGGAAAAACTTCGCACTTACTTTTTTTCTTTGGTTTATCCTTTTTGAAGTTCAAAAATATTTTTGTTTTGGCTATTTTGCTAGTTATTTTGTTATCTTCATCTGTTTTGCTGGCTTTTGCTGATTCGTCTTCATCTTTTGAATCGTCTACTTTTTTTACTTTGAGAAAAACAAAGATGTTTCATATGTGTTTAAAGGGGTTATCAGCAATGTGTACATATTAGCTTTGATCCTACTGCCTCATATGTTTATGATCATCGCCATGACTTGATCCTCAAAAATATTAGACAATGACGTCATACATCAGTAAATAAACGTCAGGTGTTCCAGTCTGTTCACGTCAATTTAAAAATTAATTGCTTCTTACCAATTATTCATGTATGATAGCATGCATTCATGTGAGACTTGTTGTTTCTGTTTTCTTTTAATTGCCATTGTTCAATAGTAAAGTGCAATATATAAATCTCTCTCTTAAATTTGGTTAGTTTAAATATGGCTTTGGATCAATGCTTTACAAAAAAAGACAACAGATACCTAAGGGACATTCACACTCAAAAGTCGAAAATTAACGATAAACAACAACAGTCAAAAAATACTTAAACAAGTATCATTATTTAGAACACAACATAAGGAGCAATAGAGTAAGCATCACGAACCCCACGATAAACGAAGACTGGTCGTATGTTGTCCATAGGTAGGTAGACCCTGTTTCACATGTGTCAGCTAGTGTCTTGCTCATGTTGATACGTGCACAATCATAATTTAATTGTGTATTCACATTCAAATAAAAAAGGACGTTATAGTGGCTACAATGTTTAGAACTTATCCGTCGTTATCTGTGATAAGGTGTTTTTTATGTAGTAAAAATTGTTAACTGATCACATCCTTATTGATATAGTCGAAGTCTCTTTTTTATATACTGTGGTTTTCAAAGTTTTACTGTAAATATGTTTATATGTATACACTCAACACAGAATCAACTCAATAACTATATAGATACCTCGAAAATCAGGAGTTTTGTATGCCATATTGGTCATGGATTGTAGATAAGACCATAGGCCGTTTTTAATTTCTGCTGTCATATCCTTTAATTAAAAAACCAACATATGTTTAACTATAATAATAAAATATGAAGATCTTTTGTGTAATCATTGTATCTGGAATAAGTAAAACAAATCCAAATAAATCATCATCCGTAATAGAAATAAGAATACCATTTCTCAATGTATGATTCTTTTTAATTCTATAAAACTGTTTTCTTTAATAAAATAAAAGATATTTTCTGCAAAAAGTAAAGTAAAACAAATACGGATCTCCGAGGAAAATTCAAAACAGAAAGTCCCAAATCAAATTGCAAAATCAAAAGCTCAACCGCATTACACGAATTGATAACAATTGTCATATTCCTGACTTGGTCGAGGCATTGTTCTGTGTTAACAATGGTCGATTAATCTGGTGTTAGAGCTAGCTAAACCTCTCAATTGTACTACAGCATATTTGTGTGTAAAAGTTTAATACTGCGTAGATATGGTGGCTCATTATCATATCAAACTTGAATACCCTAGTTGCAAAGGTAAGTAAAGATCAAATGATTCACACGACAATCTATGGTGCTATTTCTTAAGAAATCACCCTGTACACATACGTTCAGTATTTGTCTTACGTTCTTGTTAATTTTGTAGACAAATAATCACACAACACTCCACTTGACGACTTTGTTGTACTCTTCTTTGTCATTTATTTTGATAATGGTGGATAATAAGACATTTAATTTATACGTGTTTCTCGTTTCTCGTTTTTTTATATAGATTAGACCGTTGGTTTTCCCGTTTAAATGGTTTTACACTAGTAATTTTGGTGAAGGCCGTACTTTGACCTATAATGGTTTACTTTTTTCAAATTGTTATTTGGATGGAAAGTTGTCTCATTGGCACTCACACCACATCTTCCTATATCTATTTAACCTAAATATTTACTTATATTCGTACCTGTTCAAATATGTATTCGAGTGATCTATAATCAAAAGACGTTTTGATATTCTCTTTTGGTATTCTCCATTTTCCTTCTTTTAAAAGGTACATCGACAAGGCGTTCGGATACACTTTTGTATATGATCCCTGAAATTTTATTTACATTCTACTTTCTTAATTTTTGTCATTTCAATATATATATGTAGATGTAAAAAAAAAAGAAATTAACGTGTTCATCAAAATCATTCCGTTCCACGATTTCACCTGCATATACTAAATGTTAACTGTTGTACTCCAAATGATATTAAAGAAATCAACATCAAAAGCAATACAGATATCCAAGATATTGTCCATTACTAAAAGACAAATTGAAGGTAACACTGGTGTATTAAATGTATAACCTACATCAATATTTCTAAAGAGACGGTTTCGAAGAAAAACTACTATGTTTGTTTGTTTCAAAATCAATAACTGTTAAAAGCTGAATGTGATTTACTATTTCTATTTAATTTTGCATGTGGACACATACTATTTAAAAGAGTTTGTTTTTAGCAAAATATTTAACCAAAGTATGAAAGGTTTCGCCCTGCTGTTAACTTGCCTCGTAAGGAAATTATCACTTCAAATCTACTGAGAACTTAAACCTTTACAAGAAGAAGCCAACATGTCCTTGACAATAAACGAAGATAATATAAGAAGTTGTATTGTTTATAATCATTTTGTGAATGATTTTGACACTTTAAAATTTAAAAATCACTTTCTTAAAAGTAAAAAGATCAACATTGGTGTTTAATTTAGTTCTCTTTTGTAATTGATACCGGAACTTCAAACACATTCTCATTAACTGGGTCGTCAATATGTTTTACTTCGATTTTCTAAATAGATATCAAAGAAATCAGAATTACAGTTTTATACGCTAGACGCGCGTTTCATTTATATAAGACTCATCAGTGACGTTCATATAAAATTAGTTAATGAGCCAAACAAGTACAAAGATGGAGAGCTTTGATGACTCAAAATTCCAAAACGTTGTGCCAAATACGGCTACCGTTATCTATGCCTAGGATGAGAAAATCCTTAGTATTTTTCGACTAATTTATACTTTTGCAAACAGTGAATTTATAAAATAATGACCATACAATTGATATTCGTGTCAACAACAAAGTGCTGACTACTGTGCTGGTTATACCCTCGGGGATAAAAGCCAGACAATAACACATTTCATACCAATGTCTGTGTGACTGTTGTTTTATTTTTATTTTTTCTGAATTATATTGATGATGCAGATATATCTAGAAAAGCGTTTTGGAATTATATCATTCATTTAATGGTATGTTCATGTACTTACAAATATTTCTTTTTCAATTGACCCCTCTACCATTGACACTGCAAATATTAGAGTTACTAACATAAATATTGCTTTAATTGACGAAATGAAAATTTACATTCTCAATTTTTAAGGAATTATTAAACGACATTTTTATCTATATGAGGATCATGGAAATTCCTGTTGACGTATTAATACCAGATCAAACAGCATGTTCTCATTTCTAGTACAGTAGCACATGTATATATTGTTAAGCCATAAAAACAGCTTCATTTGGTTTCAGTATTGAAAAGTATTACTATAACTGAGGCATAAAAATTAAAGAATTTCTGATGATATTTTTGCATTTATGTATCATTTTTCGGAAAGATCCATACCCCCGATTAACAGACAGCAAACTAAAGCGTCTAAATTGTCTGGAAATTCCGACTGAATCTTGGAAATAACAGCTATTTCATCTGGATCGTCTTTTCCGTCATATTTTCCTAGTGTGTAATCCCTTGGTTTGGATGTCTTGATGCTCCATGGATTTTTTATATCTGTTATGTGTTCTGTCATCTGTACAGAATCATCATCTATGCTCTGATGGGTTAAAATACTTACATCCAAGCTGTGTTTCTGTGATATTTAAAAAAATATATATACATATTAAAAGTCTTAATTAAGGTTGTTAAATTTGATATATGTCTTTTTGTGCTTCTGTAAACATCCGTATGAACGTTAAATATATTAATAAATAAGTCTGTATTTCTGTAGATCAAATTATTATATTATTACAAAGTTAAAAAAAAAAAAAGCTCTTTCAAAAATCGAAGTATAGGGATAAGTTACGAAAACACATTGTTTGTAGTGAAGAGTTCGATCTCAAAACGGGCGGCGTTATAAATTTATGTTACAAAATATCAAAATACTTTTCATAAAATTGAAAATGGAAATGAGGAATATGTCAAAGTGAAAACAACCCGACCATAGAGCAGACGACAGCCGAAGGCCAACATTGAGTCTGCAATGTAGCGAGAAATGTTATTCGAAATTTCAATATTATTTTTTTTGTCAAATTCAAATACATCTGATATTATGTTTTTCATTTTGATTTAAAATGTTTCCACTATTAACAATGATTAACTAAAGAAAAACACATCATAGTAAGATTTGCCCAGAGAATTACTCTTTAGGGTCATTTTTTGAAAAAAAAGCCTTAGTAAATAAACACAAAGACGAAATTTGATTTCATGTATATACATATATATCTTAAAGTTTAAATCATATTCTTTACCTTTAATCGAATTATAGGAATTTTTGATTTTGCTGTATATGTCATCACTTCTGTTGTCATTCCACCATTTCGCAAGGATATGACGACTGGCAACACAGCTTCTCCACTGACGTCTATTTATTAGAAACATGTAAGTTTGAGTTTAAGTACATATTGCATATAAGAAAATGACAAACTGGCAAATTATAACTGGAACAATAAATACTATGTAATGTTAGTTTGTGAAATCTTTTATATCCAGATTCCAAGTGTTTGAAAAATTTGTCAACTGTATTAACTAAATTATTAATCCTTAAAGAAGGGCTTAACAGCATAAAAAGAATACACACATGACAAACAGTTCAGATCTGAAAAAAAACTCTCAATTTAAAGCAAAAAGCAACTATTAATACAATCATGGTTCAAATACATCAGTATCAATCAGTACACAGATAACAATCAAATGTATGTATTGTAAACACATATATATATTACCAGTCAAAGACAAATATCACCTTGGTCAATGTCCATATTTAGGTATCAATGGATTGTAGAGCAATTAATGTACATGAAAGCAAAAACAATATTCAAAGACTTTATCAGATTGTTGATTTGGTAACCATTATAGTTATTTAAAGTGTATTTAAAGTCAGTGAAATTAACTATAATCGTATCTAAATTTACAGTTTCGGCAATCAACATAATAGTTATCAAAAGTACCAGGATTATAATTTTATACGCCAGACGCGCGTTTCGTCTACATAAGACTCATCAGTGACGCTCAGATCAAAATAGTTAAAAAGCCAAATAAATACAAAGTTGAAGAGCATTGAGGACCCAAAATTCCAAAAAGTTGTGCCAAATACGGCTAAGGTAATCTACTCCTGGGGTAAGAAAATCCTTAGTTTTTCGAAAAATTCAAAGTTTTGTAAACAGAAAATTTATAAAAATGACCATATAATGATATTCATGTCAACACCGAAGTGCTGACTACTGGGCTGGCACCATCGAAATTAAAATATGCTGTCCTATTTGTAAGAAGCCGTACTTCATATGTCCTAAATCTAGAAATAACTTAAACTTCAAGTAAAAGCAAATCGGTTTGAACAGTTGAAAAGCTACTTGACAAATAGGAACTATTTGTTAACAGAATTATTAGTTTTGGCTCTATCACTTTGTAGTGAGATACTACAACATATATACCAAAACAAGTGTACATTTATAAGTTTTGATTTACCCATCATATGAGTTGCAGACTGCTCATTGCTATGCATAGGGACCAACAAAATCTGACTATGTAAGTGTACTAATACCATTAAACAAGGAATATTTCTGATATTCTTTGTTTTGTTAAATGAACGATAATTTATTACTTATATGCACATGATGCAGTTCTAGTGAAATTTAATCAACTGAACAGAAATAATAGTTACATTTTGCCATTCGTAGGAAGTAATGAATCTCGTCTTCTCCATTTTCTTCATCCATGTCACCCCTTTCGAATTTACGGAAGCCTTTCTCTACAAGTTCCTGAAACAGCGAGTAAGCCATTGTAGTATCAATAAAGTTATGTGTAATGAAGTCAAACTGAGTATTGAGAGCTAACAAAATGTGTATGAATTTGGTGATGATAACAAATCTAAATGATTATAACTCCTGGTAAAACAAATAGACTTAAACAGTCATGTTGACCTGATCCGACTGTACAAAGCAGTTATGTGTGATATTAGTACTTTACTGTTATGTTTTAGAATTTGAGGTCAAATAGTGTCATAACCTACTTTCAACGGAGTTTGTTTATGGTATCCATGTCCACCGTTCGTTCACACCAAAGTTATAAACATTAGAGAGTCTTTTAGAATATTTCTCATGAATATGTTTCAAAAGATCTTAAAAATTATATTATAAATATACACACTGCAAAAAAAAGAAGTCAATTTAGAAAATGTTTTAATTGTCAGCTTTGATAGAATAAATACTACAATTTTCCAAAAACAAATTAACCTAATGTGAATGTTTAAATACAAATATAATTAAAAAGATTAATAACAGATCTCGAAAATGAAATTCAAATACCTTAACAGTATCCTTCTCTGTCTTATAGTGTATAAAGACAGCATGATTGGAACCGCTGTGGAATAGAACTTTTTGTCCTACAACGTGACATGGAAGTTTGGTCTTCTCTGTAAAGTCATAAACACCATATTTGTTACATATATGTATGTTTACTAGGATGCGTAAAAAATATTGACGTATTTGATAGAAACATCTTAATTTCTTGGATAAACATGTGCTCCTTTTGTAGACGACATGTTATGCAATATGTTTTACAAAACAGTTGACATTCGCTTTAGGCTCCCCGGTCCGTGATCAAAATGAGGTTTTTTTTAAAAGCTTTGTTCGTATAGACAACGTGTTATCTATTTGTTTGAAAGGAAGCTGTCAGTATCATTCAACTTCAAGTTCAATTTTTAAAAAATAGGTCCTGTTTAAAGTGCAGCGCCTTTGATGATCGATTAATTTTCAAGTAAAGCGAACATGAGCATGCCGTAGTTCATTAGTTTTATAATGTGATGTTTATAAGCCTTGAATTGATGGTTGAAATCTCCACCAATATTGAAACAGCGATGCTTAACAATTTTTTCATTTTGAACTTTCAGTTTCTTTGTTGCAATAGAACATTATTATATTCATAACGAGAATTTATCGTTTCAAATGATAAATTTTTGTAATTCCTTTATAGTTTCGAAAGTTGCATTTGCTGATCCGATATTTTTGTTAGATGCCTTACACCTTATATTATTGCTAAGTCTTGTTTTGTGCAAAAAAGATTCGGTAATGTGTTTTCTTTTTATTTTATTTTCGGTAAATTGTTAAATGATTCTTCAAAACGTGTCATAAGAATTCGAAAGTGCATCATTTGTATACAGAAGTTAGTTAAATATTGATTTGACACATTTACATGTTTATCTAGTAATAAATCTGTATCATTTCTAATGTTAAAACAATAGATATAGTACTAACTTGCAAAATCAAGTACTTCTTCCATAAGAACCATGTCCAACTTGTCATTTTTATCGCCTTTTGATTCTTTTTTGTCTAAATCTGTATGATTTGCAAATATCAGATACAAGCTTGGTTTATATATGTCTTTCTTGACTTGCTGGATAGTACGCCATATATCAACCTGAATCTATAAGCATATATAAAATTAAAAAAACAATAGCAATAAGACATGATCCTTTAATCAGTTTAATTGAGGTCTATAGCTGGCATGTCAGTTACTACTAGTATTATTTTATTAATTTGTGTATCATTGTCATTTTGCTTAGTTTCTTTTGTGACATTTTACATCGGACTCGGACTTCATTTTTGTTGAGCTTGCGACTTTTGTCGCAAAAAAGGGAATAGTGATTTGGCATTCCGTTTATGTCGTCGGCGGTGGCAGCAGCGTCCAAAAATATTCGCTCTGTTCTTAAAGTTTTTGACATGTTAACAACTTTCTTAAACTAATCTTGATGTTAATCAAACTTGGACAGAATCTTGTTTATAATCATAATATAGTATATATATAAAGATCACTATATTAGATATTCTTGTGTATAGAAATATATATAGATTACTATTAAATCCAACATTTCCGGTATAAATAGTTTGACTTCACAAGTACAAGTCTGAATCCATTATCTCTATAGCTCCATTTTTATCGGCCTGTTTAATTACTATGCTTTTATCGTTTCTTATATTTTGGTGTGCTGTCTTCCTGCATTAAGTTAATTGTAGTTGACTTTGTTTCATGTGTGTCAAAATGTCGAGATAGTCGTTGTGGAGCATGTCCGTATATCCATGTCGGCAAGGAAATGAACATACCAAATGGACATCTAATTTTCACTAACGAGAACATTACTTGTTAATCCGAGAATTTGATCTATTGTATAAAATGTCATGGTTGCCAGGAAATTTATATCGGTCAAACACCGAAAGGGTGAGAATTCATCGACTACACATAAGGCAACCAGAATACAGAAAAATCCCCCTTAGCAAACATTGAGACGAATGTGTCGGGGGATTTTTTTTTAAATAATCCCATTTTATAAAATGAATATGGACTGTGACATTACACGGGAAGTAAAGAAGAATTATTTTATTTCAAAATTTAAATCACGACTGAATGCCAAGTATGCATTTTCTATTGTGTGATAATGACGTTAGTGTGATACGATTTATCTCCCTTAATATACTGAACAACAACTATGACGTTACATACCTACCGTTACACAGTTACCTTGTATAGTTTCACCTGAAGATTGTTAAAAACATGAGAGTACTTGTGAAGTAAAACTATTTATACCGGAAATGTTGGATTTAATAGTAATCTATATAAAATAATATGTATATATATATATATATAAGTAATACAATTCTAAGTTAATGCAAATATAACCAGAATCATTATAATCTTTTTTAAACTCAAGAACCAACTATCAGAAAGATTACCTTTTTTGTAGCTTGATTAGCAAGATCAAAATTTACTGCAAAGTAGCCCTGGGAGTCTACAAATATATAAGACAATAACTATTTGATATAAATGTTAGTGTCAAAACACACACATAAAGATGATGTTTATATATAATTTATAAACCTATCGTACATACGGCTGAATCCTATACCATTCGTCAACTATTTGTAAATTCATATGTCTGTCAAAGCAGGCTCAAATGTCAACGGTCGCACTTATGTTATATTCAAAGTTATCTGCATGATTACGTATTTTGTTTTCAAAATAATAAAATAATGTGCATACAAACATAAATAAAATGTAGATATCGAACATTTTAGTAAATAACACTGTACAACCAAACGTGAATTGCTAGCGATCGTGATTTTCTTGTGCCTATTTAGACATTATTTGTATGGTCAAAAATTTACGTAACATACAGATCATGCATCGCTCAAGTGGCTAAAGATTTTTTTTAAACCCGGAAGGTATGATCGCGAGACGGATTTCTATTGTAGACATATACGACATGGAAATTCAACACCGCAAGGTTTTATTGCATACAAACGCAGATTGTTTATCGCGTTCACCAAAAAAAAATGCAAACAAACTAATTGTCTAGACTGTACAGAAATGAAAACAGATATAGAACATTTGGAAAATGTCAACACAACGCATTGTATTGATGACCTGAATACCGTCAAGGATGGTCATGCCTCTTGCTTAAGTGTTCAATCAGTTTTCACTGACAAGGAAACTGACGGCGATACTGATAGAGGTTGTCTTGCAACCCATTTACCTATCAGACCGGTCAATGTCAATACGGAAGAAATTAGTTTTGACACAATATCAAACTGGCTCAGTTATTGGTCGAATTACCAATTGAGAGAAATGCAAGAGAACGACCAAAATAAAACTACAGCGAACATGATAAACATTACCAAAAACCAAAATCCTCCTTATAGTGTAACTGTTAATCGTATACAAACTTATTCAAGATCTGGTATACATTTCACACTATAGTTTTATGTTCAATACTACAAACGCAATTGACTTATTTACTTTCACAGATACAGTTCAGCTTGCCTCATATCTTGACGTACATTTATAAATAACTATGATGGATGGTTGAGAAAAATAAAATCATAAGCAACGTGATTATTACACAGTTTTCCATTAATGAGATTTCCATTTTTATGTAGCATAAATCCTACAACGCAAATATTCGAATCATATATGTCCCGTTGATTCGGTTTCGATTGCAGCGGTTTATTTGATGAAGTCATCTTGCTGACTACAAGGAAGTTGTTCAACTACAAAAATGTAAGTGTTATAAATCGTTAAGCTGTGATCAGCTTTGTGAGATTCCTAGATGGCTATATGGATTCTATCACGAGCTGTTTGACCGGAGTGAAAAGTCTGACGCACACATGACATCGGAAATGATTCTATCGTGGCAATTGTTATGAGACTTTTTACCAAATGTGTACATGTGCATGATGATGTGAGCCATAATTGCTAGCAGATATGTTCACATTTCCAAAGAAACGGTGTTCTTGAAAGTGATAGTTTTTGTGTTTTTGTAATGTTTGAGGACTCAATTTGCTTTTTTTGTCGTCGTTGGAATTGTCAGTTTCTTTTCGATTTCGGTGATGCAGAGTGCTCCTATAAAATGCCTCTTTGTCGAGACGTAAACAAAACTCGGGTCTATCTCGGATTGAAAATTTTACTTGATAGATATAGGACAATACAAAATATAAACTAAGATTAAGAATATTTTTGGAAGGGTTGGTGATTTTCGAACGAAAAAAGGTCGGAATGTGTCACATATGATTTTGTTTTAACAGGTATGGCAAGTCTATCTCGGATTGCAAATTTTATTAACGTATCTCTCTCATGCAAAGCTCTGATTCCTTTCACGGATTTGGCTTTACTTTTTGGACCTTTTTGATTATAGCTCTTCATCTTTTATATAAGCTTTGAATTTCAAATATTTTGACCATAAGCATCACTGAAGAGACATGTTTTGTCGAAATGCGCATCTGGTGCAGGAAAATTGGTACCGATAATGTTATTACTTGATAACTAGTACAATAACAAATATAAACTAAGATTAAGAACTATGGGTATGGAGCGTGTTTTGCGAACGAAAACAGGTCGGAATATGTCACAGATGACTTTGTTTAAACAGGTAGAGCAAATGAATGTTACGGTGATTTGTGATAATGCATAACATATAACATTTTTTAACACATTTTCTTTGATCTAAGCTCGGATCTGACCTATGTTTTTCCAACATAACTTTGAGAAATGGAAACCCATTTGAAAAAATATTGCTATGTTTGAAATTTCCTCAGAGTTTTTTTTTAAATTTTATTATTTAGTATTGAACCAAAAAAAAAGTAAAAATAATGTTTTAGATGTTTTAGATAGTGCATGTTGGTTCGAATATGATAAACATTGTCCATATTAATTTTTTTTTTAAATAGGTTTAACTTGCTACCCACTATATTTTTAGATCATGCATGTTGGTTGGAATATGATACTGCACATAAGAGAACTGTATTTAGAAGGTTAGACTTCAGATACTTGCTCTCTTATAATTTTAGAAAAATATGACTCTCAATTGTTGTATAAAAGTTTCATTTCATTAGTTTCCTTGTCAAGTTCGTCTTGTACTGAGTTTTCCGAAAGTAATGGATAAAACTAATTCCTAAATTTGATCATGGAGGATACGCGATTTTTAAGAAATCGTTAAGAAATAGTTGCGAACAACCTTTCAATCTACAAATTGGTTGCATTTAATGGTTGAAGAAGCGTCACCGGTGTCATTCAAAGTTATGTATCGATGTACTGAATCGATAGTCATTGTTGACTTGACGATTCATTCAGAGTACAGGTCTCGTTTAATGAAATTGTATATAAAAGTATATATTCTTATGTGTCAATACATATTTTTTTTTATAAGACCCATTGCATCATTTGATAATTTAATTAAATATTTACCTCTTCCTAAAGCAGGCAGATGATCATAGTAATAGAAAAAAGCCCCTCCACTAAGATATTTTAAATCGAGAATCCGGTGTGAACTTTTTGATCTATCCTTGAACCACATAACTTCCACTTCGCTTCGACCTGTGTCTACCTTACAGTCGCAAATGTCTTTAACGGTGCCTGTTTTCTCATCTGTTATAGAAACTAAAAATGTAAAAATGTAACAGCGTATATTTCTGAGCCAGTATTACACTAATAGATGTACAACATCATCATATACAGACTGTGAAAGGATTGATGATTATTGTTTTGTTGAGACTTCGGTGCTATTTATCGTAACGTGTAGTTTTATCAAATATTCTTTTCTTTTGTTACCGAATTCGTCCAATTAAATGTTTGGATTTTTTTTTTTTTATATAGAAATAGCATTTTATTATTTATCATGAAAATGTGGCGTACATTTACAAAAATGTTGAAAACCCATACCAATACCATGAACATTATACACATTAGTTTTTAGCGGCTTTTATTCAATGTATGTTGGTTTGTTGTTGTCTTTGTTTACACCATGCATTGTAGGATTACATTATGTACTGCAAACCAAAGACTGGTATAAAATAAGAAATGTTGAAGTACGATTGACGATAGCTACTTGAAGCATACCTGTCTTCCAATTATCTATAATACTAAAATTACGAGGTCCAATTTGTCAGCCGTCATCGGGTAAAAACGACAAATCAAAGAATTCAACTCTATATATAACTAATATAGGACAATGGTGTAGATTAAAAATTACACCACTTCAGACCCTTTTGTTTTCCACATAATTAATATTGCCAATAATTAACAAGTTCCGGGTCGAATCCGATACCGATACCAATAGTATATTCACCTGTTAGCTATTACCTTATCTGTACGTTCCGCATTTGACAGGCGCACCACCAAACGGTGTATTTAGGATTTTGCTATATACACGGGTCATAATCAAAGGGACACTACTAAATTCAATCATTGTCAAATTGTTCCCTATTGTAGTTTTATTCAGCAATCAGCAAGACTTTCTAAGATAACTAATATAGGACAATGCTGTTGATTAAAAAATACTCCATTCCTGGATAGCCAGGACCTTTGTTTTCCAAATAATTAATATTACCAATAATTGATAAGTTCCAGGTCGACGGGTTCAAACAGAAAGATTTGAAAGCAGAGAAAACTTTGTATCTTATAATCGACATGACTTTATCAGATGACAATACTAATTACTTAAATAAGGCTTAGGCATAGTTATATACTTTAATTCAGTCACGCCCCCGACTATATCACGGGTGTGTACTTGTATAATTTAAAATGAATCAGGAAAAAAATTAACAAATGGTATGGACACGGAACTCCTTTTTGCTTAATTAATGTATATATCCACTTTTGTTGATCTTCATACTCCACGACTTCCTAGATATAATAACCACATAAGTTGTGTTTTGGTCTTGTATCATCGAGTGCATATATGATTGTGGAGTTGAGCAACACCCAAGTCAAACCAAAAAAAACCCTGATAGTTGTTGCTTCTTTACCCAGCAATCAGTATTAAGGACTAAGACAAAATACTGGTTAAGCATGTACAGTCTCACTTTGACGAAATCCGTGAGTCAGTTTTGTAAAAGCAGGACCGTGTTCTTACTAAATTAGCATGTCCGCGCCTTGAAGATGCATTTAATGGAAATTTTTCAGCCATTTACCTATCTATCTACCCTTTTGTGTTGTACTTAGAATTCGCTAAAAAAAAGTCCTTTTGTTTTGTCCTCAGCTGTTGTTAAAGTAAGCTGTTCGGTGTTAATCTGCGGTTTACATATTTAAACATTTATTATAATATTCAAATATATTTGTGCTGAGTGTTCTGTTGTTTATAAGTGCTGCATTTCTGTCACGTAGTGATTATATTTTAGAACTATACACCTTAACATTGCCATATAAGGGGTCGGTGTAGCTAGACATATCAATAGGTTTAACCATGCATGTTTTCTTAAAATGTCCAATTCCAAATCAGAAATACGGCAGTTGTTCTCTCTATGTATGTTTCATTGGCGTTTGTGTTTGTTGCACTGCGGTGTTTCTGTTTTTCTGGGTTTTTTTTCTCTTATTGTTGATATGCTTCCTTCAGATTGAGTTTGTTACCGGATTTGTGTTATATCTATCGATTTACGACCTTTAAATGGCGGAACACTATTGTTTCATTTATTTTTCCCTATTTTTACACAATATATATTTTATTGAAAAAAGCACATTTGTTTTAAACTTAAAAAGGACCTTATGAAAATAAGTTGAATATTACTAATGCTTATTCAGAATTAAAACAATTATTCGTTGGTATATATATATTTTTTTTATGTCGTATTTACTTTCACTTAACAATGTGGTAGGCATTCATATGCGTATCAAAACAATATCGAATTAAAAATATCCAACCAATTGTTAAATAGAAATAAATCCCCTCACATGTCATGAGTTTGTCCAATTAGACGGTTAAACAGTTGATGTTTATATACAACGTCAAAAGTATTTTCACCCATTATGTCTGTTTGTTTAGTTCACAAATCGTTGTCAATTAAATCGAAATTGATGAGACTGTCGTACAAGTGAGAGGTTTTGCGCTATCAACCCAGGTTTTGTCCCCCATTTTCTACATAAGAAAATGTCTGTACCAAGTCAGGAATATTATAGTTGTTATCCTTTCGTTTGATGTGTTTTTTTTTGTTTTTTTTTTGCCCTTTGATTACTAGGGACTTTCCGTTTTGATTTTTCCACGGAGTATTTTTGTGATTTTAGTTTTTATCATTACATTAATAATACGATGTATGAAAGTTTATTATGACATCCTTAAATTGATCTCTCTGTTTCCGCGAGTGACTGCTGGTGTATAAACAAAAACTTTTGTTTAACAATTCTTTATAATCAGCATTTCGTGGAATGCATACGTCTTATATTTTACAAATTATATGTCCACTCAATGTTAAAATTACAGCGAAATAAAGAATTAAATCATGGACATTTGTTAGCTGACAATTGTTTTGTTAGGACCTGATTGTCAATAGTTCTAAGTAGTTCACATTCAGTATCGTTACGTTAAATTGTCAAAATATAAAGCCAAAAAAAAAACCGAAATATTAAAATTTGAAAAATGTTAAGAATCAAATATACATACGTTAAATTATAATAGTACAATTAAATGCCTACTGAATCGGTATATCGGCAATATCATTTTAATTATAGAAATTAAATTACCATCTTTGTCGGGGTCTACTTCAACAACTGTTGCATCTTTAAATATACCGTAGGACTGCCTTTTAACTGCTGACCTCGGATGTTCTCTTGGTGTCGGCATATTGTCTCTAAAAAAAGTAAGGCATTTAATTCAATTGGTTTGTTATGACAAAAAAACATGTTAGTATTGTAATCACTTTATTTTTAATAGATACTTGATCAAAACTCATTAATGGCAATATTTAAATAAGAGTTTATCAAAACTCGCATTGCAAGACTGTAAGAGAAGCCATATCTAAATGGCATATGGAAATAAAGTATAAAATGCTCAAAACAAGTATTCTTTATCAATACACTTCTAAGATTATAAAAAAAATATTAATGAATTTCTGCTACTCATGGCAAAACTCTAACCTTACATTTGCAGTAACTATTCTTTGAAATATATGACCAAGATCGTGTTCGTCGGACATGTAGCAAATATTACACAAATCAAAATCATGACACGTTTTACATTTCCATCTGATGCCACGTATATACTCTTTAGGACGGCAACAATCACAAACATAACCCTCATGATAAACTCCTGTTAACAAAACATTAAGCATTCGATTAAGAGTATCTAAGTTTAGATAAAAAGTTGAAGGTTCATACTTGTAGTTTATGAAATATTAGTTATTATCTAAAGTTGTAAACCGATACTGCATTTAAGGGTAGCAACTAATATAAAGCTTTTCAAATAATCGTAACGAATCTTTGAAAAGAAGAGCATCTTGATAAACTTGCTTGATTTTAAATAATATAGGCGACCATTAAGCATATTAAGTAATCTTAACGCTTTGGTATTTATAATGTTTTATAAATAAGACGATTTTGTAACAACAAATGGAATAAAACGTTTCCTTATTTCTTTTATTAATACACGCATTTGATAAGGAAGTGTCTCTGTACGTTTACAGTTCTTATTAAATTGTTTAACGTATTTAATCGAAACTACTATTCTATTTCTTAAACTTTAACATGTCCCCATCAATTGCTTTATATGTATTGTTTTCAGTTTTCATGATCCAATCGGTTGTTGTTAAGGTTTTTTTATTTTATATTGGCAATGCACAGGATCATGCATGCCAACAGCAGTGTTGACGTCTTTCGAAGCAATTCCTTGAATGTATACTGATTGATACGAAGTCTTAAAGATCAGGGTTTATTTATTATATATTCGTATATTAAATAACTTTGAACTAGCTTTCAGTAGCTGCGAGGACTCGTATATGGATATTGCATTATTAATTGTTGTGTGTGTGTTTCCTATCTTTCTAGATCAGTCACGATCCACTTTGCTCATATGTTGTTTCAAAACCTTACCTTACAATGCAATACGAGTATTACTCCTAAACGACAAATGTTAAAATTAGTTAAAGTGAGAATGGAAACGAGGAATGTGTAAAAAAGGATCAACACAGAATTTAGTTACTTTCGACAGGTTTTGATTTTCATCATCATATGTGCATACATTGCCGATGAAAGCTTTTTAAAATAGTGTATCTCATTTTGTTTTATATTCAATATTTTTTTGTCAATTTTATTTGAAATTCGTGTATCGTTTCTTTTGTTGACTAGTATATTAGGCACAATCCTTCCCGTTGTGGGTTTAGTGTCACACTGTCATAAAGTTACAGAAATGTTTATTTCTGATGCAAAGACCTTACAAGTGAAACAATAATAAAGCAAAAGTATACCATCTTTAATGATAAACTACAAAGTATCTATTGGAGGAAAATTATAAGTTTGGGAAAAAGAAGTACTTCGATGTAATTATGTAGACAAACATGTATACTAGCAGTGTTATAGTAAGCTATACAAGTCGCCGTAGTGAAAACATGTGAAAAAAAATCTATAACGAGAAACAAACAACTCTATTTATTATGAAACAATAACTGAACAAAAACATAGTAAATTAATTTAAGATCAAATCAAAACGAAAATAAAATTAAAATAAAAACTATGTGTTCTACTAATAACTGTTTAGGAAGGCCATCACATTATTAATGTGATCATTATCATATGCTCAAAAAGCTTAAGTTAAACATGCTATTAAGAAGTATGTTACATTTGTAAAATAACAGTACCTGATGGTCCATTGTCAAACAGTCGTAAACAATTACTAGACAAACTGTAATCCTCTATATTACCATTATCCCATTGTACTTTTACATCTAGTTTAAGTGTTACCATGTCGAGTTTTGACATGCGCTTGCTGTGTTTGTTTTTTACTGATTCTTCTTGTGCTGTTATATTGTATTTCCCTTTGAAATCTCCAACCTAATGCAAATAGAAAGTATTGCATATGGTTTATTTTGGAATTATCAGTATTGGTGAATTCATCTTGACAGACAATTTATCCTATGTCTTTCAAAACAAAAACTATCAAATGATTCGTCGTTAACAATGTAACATAATAGAGGCAAACGATACTTCAGAAATATTTAATCTTATTCATCATAAACGAACTGACAACATCACAGAACAACAAAAATAAAAACCATACCAAACAACATATAAAAGTTAAGTAAACACAAATCAGAAAAAAAACACAAGAACCCAAATAAATCCAGAGAGTATGTCAGGTGTTCTCCAAGATTCAGTTATTATAATAGTTGCTTTATCAGTATAAATTAGACCAATCCTAAATATAATAGTTCATGCCACGTCACTTTCAATTTTAAAGTAAAATCGGAGACGTTCTCTGTTGACCACTTACTTCAACAAAACCATAAACATACATATAGTTTCTTTTATATCCGGGAAAATAAAAGCTATATTACAAGAAACAATTTGCTTGATTAAATCTTACATGTGTAACTGTTCCTAAATATCCTAGTCCACCATCACACACGTTATCGTCATCCCATCCAGGACCTCTTACAACTCTTGCGCCTTTCTGTAAATTTTCTGCATTACAAATTACACAACAAAGTATTACATGTGTTCAAAAACATGTTAAACCCCGCTGCATTTTTTCGCCTGTCCCAAATCAGGAGCCTTTGGTCTTTGTTAGCTTGTATGATGTTGACATTACGTTTCTTGTGTTAAGTATGACGTCCAATATCACTAAACTAGTATACATGTTTGTACAGGGGGCACATGAAGCACACCTCCGTTTGCGGGATATTCTCGCTGAATTGAAGACCCATTGATGGCCTTCGGCTGTTGTTTACATTTTTGTCGGGTTGTTTTTGTCTTTGATACATTCCCCGTAGCCATTGTCAACTTTATATTCACGTGGTAATAAAGATATGCATCATGACCTTTCTATAATGGCCATATCGTATCATCCTAATATCCTGTCATAACCCAAGACGTTATTCGAAAAAAGAATATGTATTAATCATTTTATAATATACCAATTGTTTTTCATATGACAATGTATGAGGCAAATAATACGTATAAATAACGTTTTATGAGCCGATGCAAATTCATGTTATATTTCGAGACAATAGATATAAGAGGATGTGATATGAGACAACTATCCATCACAGTCATAATATGCGAAAGCAAACAAACAATAATAGGTCAAAGTACGGTCTTCAATATTGAGCATTGGCTCACATCGAATAGTATATTAGGTTGATCTGTATATCTTTCAACTTTTTCAACTGTTACAAGAAATGTATATTTGTGATTCAAACTTTTTTTTTAATTTGAAGCGGCTGATTTTCAAAATCCGGGAAACTTGTATTCTGATTTTTCGTTTTAAATAAAACTACACGGAAACGCTTTGCCAACGTCATCAATAAGGCAGTATATGATACGTGACTGTAAATTACGTATGATTTGTTTCACCAATTAAATTCTAAACTTGCAGCATTTATAAACGGAATACCATCTGTTATGTCTTGTTGTGTCATTTGTTATTTGCAAACGGAAGCCGCCGTAAAATACTGAGTCACAGTAGTGGATTATTTGCACGCACGAGACGCCCCTGATACGGGTTATCAGATTTTGTATGTATCAATGGCTGCCTTACTTCTGCGCGTTACATATGTGACAAAAACTATTATGTTAATGGCAAGTATCTAAAAAATGTATATTTAATCTGAGAAACTATATCTGAAATGAAAACAAAAGTAATCAGATTTTAAAATTGTAAGCTCAAGTATTTTCGCCAAGACCTGTCTCGTTCAGGTGAACACAGTTTTTAAATGTTCGGTAATAGGTTTTGAACTAGACATGTACATGTATATCGGAAAGAACGACAAGATGGAATGGCTTTAATGACGACATAAATTTCGTTTAGGTGAAAACAGTTTTCAAATGTTCGGTAATGGGTTTTGAACTAGACATATACATTTACAAAAAATGTATATTGGAAAGAACGACAAGATGGAATGGCTTTAATGACGACAGAAAATACGATCGAATGCTTCACTTCTGAAAAAAATGTGTTTCTAATAGGTAAAAAAGATAAACCGACTAATACAAATGATTTTGAGATGTGCCCTTTCATTACTGATTTTTTCACAAGTGTTAAATATGGTGTCTCTTTTGGTTTTATATTTATTCAACTAATGTCCACATATTCTATCATACATACTGTTTATGCATGCTCAACAGTATTAAAAAGATAGAGTAAAAATATAAAAAAAGGAAATTTAAGCAAGGGAATCAACCATGTATATGCAATAACTGTGACTACTTCTTATGATTTAAATTTACTCACCAACTGTTGCAATAGGCAAATGTTGTTCGTAATACATAGGGCCTTTTGTTGCTACTGTAAATTTTAAATCACACTGTCCATTCCTACCTACGCGATAGCTTCCTTCGAAATTGTCGTGCCAGTGTACTTTTGCATCAGACCTGTATGTTTCAATAGCGTTTTCAAGGAATTTTTTTACTCGCCCTGAAAAGACACATCCGGTGTGTTTGTAAATCAAATACAGTTAGCTCTCATTGTCTCGAACTCGATTGACTCGAAATTTTGGATGAGTCGAAATTTTCACGTGGTCCCGAACTTGTTCCATATAAATGTATGTAATTCGACTCCTGATGAGTGAAAATTGAATGAGTTGAAATTTTGGTTGAGTTGAACTAAATTTACGATCCCAAGGTTAACAAAAGCATTCAAAATTCATTATTTTCTCGGACTAATACACATATGTCAAAACATGACCTTCGGCAATTAAATGGATTGAAGAGTTAATCTGACAATACACGTGTAATTAAATTTCCAGTCACTGACCACTGTATTGATTTATGACATGCTATTTCCACGAGTGTTTACCTAAGATTATCTTTTATAGAATTTTTATAAATAATTAGTGAAACATTGTTAATGTTCATGAAAAAGTATTTAAAATGTTTACAAAACAATTAATTGTGATTTACACTGATGAGCTTGGGTGTGTATAAAGTAAGGATTATGACTTCTGTTGATGATCACCTAAAAACCACTCAATCGGCGTTTCTATTCCAGTTGTATTTACTTTTGAAAAGAAAGATTGAGATAAAACAAAATGAAGAGGAATCTAAATTTTCTAAAGTCTCTTGTATCCGAGAATAAACAATTTTGTCAACTATAAACGACCTGAATAACGAAACTATTGATTGGAAATTACTCTCTCGGATAAAAGCCATAGGAGAAAATTGTACCTGAAACAATTGAATATTAAGTAAAAATAATGTTATTATAATAATGAAAGACCATGATATACAAATACATCGATCTGATACCAGAATATCGACCCCCTTCCCATATTCTCCCGGATTTATTTTAGCTTTACCAAGCTAAGCAAGAGTTGTGTCCCTTGTTCTGTCAAACTTCCGGTTTTCGTTTGAGTCAAACTACGTGTATCTCGAAATATTTCTCTGGTCCGGCTGACTTCGAGATAACGAGAGTCGACTGTATATTGCAACCGGAACATGTTTCACTATGCTAAGATAATACTAGATGATTTTACATAATGACGATCGTTTACCTTTATGTTTATGGTCCCCATACAGGTAGACAATTGCATTTGGTTGAATTCCTAAGGCATGTGTGATTTTCTGATTTTCTCGTGGTGGCATTTGTTCACTAAAATTAAATATAAAGTATCTCTTTTAACCGTATATAGAATACAAAAGAAATTATTATTTATTGTGCAAAAATCCGATAGAAAAACATGGCAGAGTCATATATGCCTTTTTTTCTATGAAAAAAAACCATGGCAAATGTTTAGAATTTGCTAATGCTACATTATATCTGTTAAGAAAACCCTTTTGCTAACAGTCTGTGTTATGCTTTAAGCATTTATATATACGAAGTAAATGGCCGATAAATTGCTACATAAGGAGATGTTGAGAAAAAACAAAAGAAAGGGAATCTCTAAAATGTCCTTTCAGACTATAATATGTTTATAAAAGTTTCACTGGTAAACATTATTTTTAATGTTGCCAGCTGAAGATTACAAACACATTATTTAAAGAAACTAGTAATATATTTTAACTTAATGTTCTGCAATAAACATGTTCTCTTATTAGATATTTCACCACTAGGTGACTATTTTGTAAAAAAACTAAGTAAATCAAAAGGATACCACAGATACAGTTAAGTTTGTCTAACAAAAAGTTACAAAAATATCGAACGCTAAGGAAAGTTCATATCGGAGAGTCCCTTTTCAAATGGCAGAATCAAAAGCTCAAACAGATAAAACGAACATAAAGCAGTAGTCATAATTCATATATCTGACTAGGTTTAGCCATGCTTTATACATTGTGAATTAAACCTAGTTGTATAACTAGCTAAAGCTCTCACTAAATAGGAGAGTTGAATAAATGTTCAATTTCAGGAAAAGGTGTAGGAATTCAGACAGCTGGAGAAAACATCATAGAAAATGGGAATAAATTAACCGTTACACAATATCAACCAGGAAAACAAAAAGAAAACATCGGACTGGGTACAGTCATGATCTAAAGAGATATAGAATTATCGCTTAAATCTTGTTTCATGACTAGCGCATATTCAACTTGTTTATAGATTCGTTATATTGGCAAATGAAGTTGAGCTATTCAAACAGATTATATGTTAATCAATGTTAAATAATAATAAGTGTGCCCCATTTGTATACACATACAGGTAAACAACATTACTGAGATCAAAATTCACACAATATTTGCGTACTACGATCAACAGAACTGATAAAACTAGTTCAGCCTTTATAAACACATAGAATTACAAAAAAAAAGAAATGGTAAGACTCGTGTGGCTGTATGTGTTTTTTGCCATTGGTTATTTGTTTGCCCTTCTTTTGCTGGCAAATGGCTTTGTTGCAATTTGTTTCCGTTTCTATTTCCGACTTATCGTAGTTTGATGTTTTCTTTCTTCTTTTTTTTTTGTTTTTAACAAATACCTACTTTTTTTCATATTCAAATGTGTATGCTATCGTGTATAAGTTCGGGATATTATCAACTAACCCTTTTGAATCAGTACTGAGAATTCTTTTGAATATATGTGAACGATCATGCTCATTGTTCATGTAGCAGTCGGTACAAAGATCATAATCCCCACAGATTTTACACTTCCATCTAATTCCTCGTAAAGGGTACACGTCGCATCCATCGCATTTGACATAGGGATGAATGACACCTATATTGAATAATAATTACATTAGATGTATGTTTCATTGTTATACGTTACTCTGATTGACTACACTGCAATCTCGCGTTATTCCTTAGTCAATTGCATTACACAACAACATCAATCATTCATGATGACACGAGGTCTCACGATAAAGTGCACAGTTAACTTAATAAAAAAACTTGATAAATGAATGATCCTAGTTAAAAAAAATATAATTATAAGTATTGCAAGCTTCTTTTTGTAACTTCATAGGGTTGTAAAAGCGTTGACTGTACGCACATTTTTAGAATAAAGCCCTTCCGCGCTTCATATAAAATGTACTTCGGTCAACGCTTTTACACCCCAATAAAGTTACAAAAAGAAACCTCATTACGTGTAAATTTATCACAAATCAAAACAAGGTTATAATCATGTTTAAGTTGTTTGGAATTTAGCAGCATTTATTATGTGCTCACAAGTGTTATCAGAAAACGGTCTGTATTCCGTTCGTGTTTGTCATTTTCAAAAATATTCAATAAATAGAGAAACTGAGGAAAACATACTTACTATATAAGTTCGAATAAGCTTGTTATGAATATAATCCAAATCACGTCGTTTTTTTCACGTCGTCAAGAAAATGTGTTGTTCCATGCATACTTTTTTGTTTGTTTTACTTTTGATTAGTTAAAACAATACTTACTCCTAAGGGGAAATATAAAACGCTTATAACGATTAGTAGGTTTAACTAACGTGAAATAGAATTTATTATAAAAGCGTTTTGCACAAATGAACTTGTTAAACAATTGTATACAGAGTTTCAGAATATAAATGGAATAGTAAAATTGAGAATGGAAATGGGGAATGAGCCAAAGAGACAACAACCCGACCATAGAGCAGACAACAGCAGAAGGTCACCAACAGGTCTTCAATGCAACGAAGTGTATATTTTCAGGAACTACTAAAGCAGATCTGAAGAAATAAAAGTATAGCTTTTTATATTAGGATGAGAAAAAAATAAAGAATCTAACAGATAACGATCAAAGTTCATATTGCACAGACTATTTGAAAAGTCGTTGTAATTCTAAATGGTTTATATCGCGTATGACCACATCTTGCATTAAAACAACAGTCAACCTACGACCACTTATACAATTTTAAAGCAGATACGTTACTGTGGAATGTTATTCCACCAAAGCAGCTCGTAGCTGGTCGAATGGCTCTGGTGGATGGCTGATAACCTCTGCGTACACGTTTGTCATGTTCATCCCATGAATGCGTCAATGGTTGATAGATCTGGCAATAAAGCTGGGCATGATAAAATGTCAATGTTATTCTGACCACAATAGTGAATGCATAAACATTCAACGTGGCTCCAAACATTGTCCTTATGAACAATATACAAGTGTCTCTGTCTTGCGATAAATGTTTTGACAATTGGTAGGATTATCTCGGCACAATATCGAAACGTAAAAAGACATCCGTTGATACGTCCTGTCATTTCGTCATTAATCGATTACATTAAAGTAAGCATGATTCTGCATTTCGTTCATCTTTGCGTATTAAACTCTCATTCTGCCATCACATATCCTTAACCGAAATCTCGACTCATGACTAAATATGACGTTTGCATCAACACAGTTATACTGCCAATATGCGTTTGTCCAACGCAGAGATGCAGTAACATGGCGTCCTGAACGCTTATCAGCCTCTCGAAGCTTATAACAAACAATTTAGTGGATATTCTTGGACTATATTTCCCAGGTGGTTGTCTTAAAAGTGGAAATTGTAGGTGATAAAAATCGATCCATGAGATGAGTCAATATTTTTCGACGGCCTTGACGTAACGTCGTTTATCATGGACAGCCACTTCGACCGCGTTCGTTAGATGACCAAGTCTTTCTCAAACTGTCCATTAGTCGTGTTGTTGTAATAGTTACCAAAGGTACCAGGATTATAATTTAGTAAGTTTGGCATCACCAGAAGATAATGTAAACCTGTTAGTAGTTCTATCTCGCTCATTTTGATATAGACGAGGTTTTGTTTTCACTTGTGTATCATTCATTAACCTTTCGTTTGCCTATTTTTATCAAATATATTAACACTATCCTAAATCTTAAACCAGTTTTTCGAACAATATGAATTTATTTCCGCTTAAAATTTAAAAAAAACGCACTGCGTTTTATGGTATAACAAAAACAAAGGTGAAGAAACAAATGCAGACTAATGACTGTTTTTGAACATTCAGCTAGTGGAAAAAAATGTTTTCTAATTCAAGCTATTATTTAAAAAGATTGTGTATCGTTTTAATTTTTGACAAAACGCGTCCATTGCTGTTCCTGACAATATCTAAATGACGTGTTTTAAATTTAAAATTAATCTTGCGAATAATGCAAATGACGTTGGTGTGAAATTATTGTAATTTAAATCACATCGATTGAGATAACAATTGAACGTCAATTTTCAATGTTATTCAAAGGAAATGGTTTCAGACATTTGCAATAATTGCTATCAACCTTTAATACGAAATCTTACATAAATTACATAAATCATTAGATTAGTAGTTGTTGCAGTTTTTCACAAGCAAATTTATTTTTTTGCGATAAAAACAAAACCCAACCTCCATTCAGAAAAAAAATGTAACCTTATTACCATGCGGCCCTCGAACTGATTGTTTTTTTTTTCTCCGATGATCAACATTGAACTATCTACTAAATTTGTTTTATAAATTTGTATTCTGAATGTGAATGATAAATTAACCATTGACAAGTGTAACAAAGCAGATAGTAATCAATTCAAAAATAAGTAGGAATTGTATACAGTAATTGTAATCATAAACATGAAATATTATTTTCATACCTATTTGTGCATTATCATATAAAAGCAAATCAAACTGGTTATTGTCTCCCTTCTTAAATTCATCATTTCCGCCTGTGTCCCATTGAACTTTTACCATGCCTGATTCAGTTAAATGCACTATAGTTCCAATTGCTTTGCTATTTTCAAACTTATTATCATTTTCAGATTCCGAGCTTGGTGGTCTCACAACTCGAAGTCCAACTTTGATTTTTTCTGAAAAATGAATTAGTATAAGAGTGAAGAAGGACATGTCATCATATATTGTACTGTTATCATGTAATTCGACCAGTTAGTTTCACAAGGATATGATTCCGTTTTAGACATTATCACGCAATAATAACATTGATACAGTTTACCTGTCCTTGTCAATATTGATTGCTCACACAAACTACAACGATCTTAACATTGTTAATATTACAGTTTAAATATGATGCGTGCATTCATCCTAAGTATCAAAATTGTTCTAAACGTAATTAAATGTTAAAAATGAACAACGATCACAAAAACATGTCTATTACGTACGCAACAACAAATACTATTGTTTTTAGTATTTTCCCTTTTAAGCGTCTAATCTAAATAAGCAATGTCACTAATGGGAGACTTTTAAAACATAATTTTCAGTACTTTTTTTAATTTTCGCAAAATGATTCGACTTAAATTAATTGAAATAAACAAAAATGAAAAGAATGTCATGAAATACGTTATTTTTCAAAGATAACTTTTGTAAAGAATATTATTTTCAAACGTTTTTATAACGTAACATTAAATGTGTATTGACAAGACATGTAAAAGTATACACACAATCTGAAGTAATTTGAAGAATGAAAATGAGCATTACAGAACCATTACAAATCGAAAAACAAGCAAGTGCAAACATGTGCTTTTTTTCTATATAAATCGATACATACATTTACATATATGTATAAACTACATATTAGACATTATAACATTCTTAGAATGTACAATGTACTTTTCTATACAATTTCCATACCTCCAGCATATGCCTTGTGAACGTCGTAACCATGGAAGGTCGAATACACTGACAATTTTTCATCTATTCGCGGATTGTGCTGAATTTCCTGTTGTTAATATACATATATATTTCATTTTACAGCATAAAAAACATGAGTTGAAGTAAAAATCAGGAATATATTAAATAATATATATGACTAATAAAACCGATTGTAAGTCCAGTATGATGTAATGACTTGATTTGTAATATTTGGATTTGCAATATTACTGAATTATTCGGAGAACAACAGTCCATAAGACAATACTCGACTTAGACTACCTCAACCGTTTAACTTAAACCTGTGCTCACGCAATCAATGTACTGCAGTTTCGGGAATAATGGAGAAGGAATATTCGATACGATCTTACTGTCTTAATCAAAACGGTTGCATAATTGCTTTTAGTTACGCACAACTAATGGCACTAATGATTTCAGTAGTTACTGTAGAAGTTATCATTAATGGAGGAAAGCGAGAGCGCTTATCAAAGTAAGCCTAAATACGACTTGAAAACTCACAATGGTCAATTAAGATTGGAGTATGTTGCACCTGACACGTGGGGGTTAGAACAAACACACTCAGCTGCTGGTAAAGTAGATAGACAAGTTTACTCATTCGAACGTTGAGGTCCTTTCGACACAATCGAAAAAAGTGTAATTAGCGTACTCTGTTTCATAGACATTTTTAAAGCAAACGAATGAGAAATTGTACGTGTTTATTAGGCCTTACTCATTCATTTTAACAGCATTTATCGTTCTGCACTTTTTTCTATACAAACATGAATTCCGCTGATTAAAGCTATACTAAATTGTTAGTGTTGTCTTCTTTATCTATAATACTAAAATTACGAGGTCCAATTTGTCAGCCGTCATCACGTAAAAACGACGAATCAAAGAATTCAACTTTATACATAACTAATATAGTACAAAGGTGTAGATTAAAAATTACACCACTCCAGACCCTTTTGTTTTCCACGTAATTAATATTGCCAATAATTAAGAAGTTCCGGATCGAGTACGATACCGATACCAATAGTATATTCACCTGTTACCTATTACCTTATCTGTACGTTCCGCATCTGACAGGCGCACCACCAAACGGTGTATTCAGAAGTAATATGCTATATACACGGGTCATAATCACAGGGTTGACACTACTAAATTGTCAAATTGTTACCTATTGTAGTATTTTAATCAGTAAGACTTTCTAAGATAACAATACGAATACTAAAAATCTGTGACTAAAAATAAGGCGTATAGGTACAGTTTTCAATTTGTTAGCGGGCATGACGTAAAACACCGAATTGAAGAATTCAACTTTATTTATAACTGATATAGGACTATGCTGTTGATTAAAAGATACTCCATTCCAGGACCTTTTGTTTTCCAAATAATTAATATTACCAATAATTGATAAGTTCCAGTTCAACGGGTTCAAACAGAAAGATTTGAAAGAAAAGAAAACTGTGTATCTTATAATTGATAAATTCCAGTTCGACGAGTTCAAACAGAAAGATTTGAAAGAAAAGAAAACTGTGTCTCTTATAATCGGCATGACTTTATCAGATGACAATACTAATTACTAAAATAAGGCTTGCGCATAGTTATATATACCGTCTTTAATTCAGTCATGGACCCGCGATATCACGGGTGTGTTCTAGTAAAGTATAAGTACATTCCCTTTGTAGTGCATTCCCTTTGTAGTACATTCCCTTTGTAGTGCATTCCCTTTGTAGTAAATTACCTTTGTAGTAAATTACCTTTGTAGTAAATTCTCTTTGAACGTTGCAAAACATACAAAACTGAGAGCGAAAAAAGAGTATGGACACTGTATTAGCGTTTGTGATATGTGTCATTTAGGTATTCAGATATCTATTATATCACATACAAACAACCGATACAAGGCAAAGATTTTAATCAAAATATAAATCATAATTAATTTACGATATAAAAATTAAAAGTTTTCAAATTGATGTTATATCTAATATAGAGTATTGTTTTTCGTCTTTTATCTTTGCAATTATATTGATTTCAAAATATAGATTATCACCCAAAACATAGGGATGTGCAAATGAAATACTTATAATTATTTTCTATATTGTTTTATAAATTGAAATTCGAACTAATATAACTAAAGTAGTTACTTTTTTTTTAATTAGTTAATTGTTTGAATGAAATTTATATTAATGCAAAGATGAACTTTCAATTTCACTTTGAAAAAATGTTAAGAAAGGTAAAAACAAAAGATGAAGTTGAAAAGCACTGAGGACTCAAAATTCCTAATGTGTTGTCAAATACAGCCAGGGTAATGCATGCGAGTAATTGGAGTATATTCTAGATATTTGTGTCCAAACATTTATCAGAATATAAGTTTACTCTTATTTAACACATTTAACTAATATTTATCTCTTCCACTGAATAATAACTTATGAAAACAATACATCATTCGACAGATCATTGTAAAATTAATTAACCTACTTTTTTCTGACTGTTTTCGTCGTCATCTTCATCATTCTCAGAGTCGAAAAACTTGTTCCCATGAACAGGCTGCAATATGATCACGTTTCAATTACTGGTGCATGAGGCAACAAATAGAATCACAAAAATACTAACTCAGAGGTAAATCAAAGCGGAAAGTCCGTAATCACATGGCAAAATCAAATGACAAACACATATTCCTGACTTTGTACAGGCATTTTCAAATGTAGAAAATAGTGGATTGAACCTGGTTTTATAGCGCTAAACCTCTCACTTGTACGACAGTACACATTACTTGGAGAAAACTGATATTTGATAAAATATATCGGATTTCCAGTTAAACATATTTCATACGCGTACTTCACATAATGATATACTCAATGTTTTTCGTGTATTAAAAACACCAAATCGTAATGAAATATAAACAAAAATGATGTCTATAAAAGAGAATGCACACCTTTCAAATATTATGTTATTATATATGAACTTAAGGCTTTAATTGAATCAAAAAGTCTGTAGGTCAAGATCACAATAAGACTTATATCTAGAAACATGAATGCCTTAACATTATATGTCAAACATTTATTCGATCTGCGTTGCTTTTTTCAAACTATATAAGTTTACATCTGTATTCTCTTGTTTAAACAATTGAACAAATACTGTACAGTGCTCTGGAACCATTGGTTCAGAATTATATAATTTATCTTAGTCTGATTATGTGCAATTTACGTCTTTTCATCCTATTTAACACTGCACCTTATTAAACAAAGTTGTTTATCTTTACCTTCAAATCAAATGAACATCCAGGAAGGTCCGTTGCCATATTGTCTGAAATACAAAAATCGAAGTTTTACCTTATATTATACATTATATTTAAGAACACATATTCTCATCTGAACACACTTATTAATTCGCTTCTTTTGCACCGTTGAAAATATTGTCAGACGAGTTTTGTGTGTTGTATAAAAGAGGTTATTGCATATTTACATGTTTGGCGATTCTAAACTTATACCTTGTATTCTATTAACTAAAAGTGTTAAGCTTAGATTAGCAAAACATCGGCTTATGAAAACACATTATATAAAACAATGTCCTAGTCACAGGCCTACAAAACTATAAAAAGCATCACATCACAGAAATAGTGAAAATAACGGACAATACCAATAATGTTCATTACCACCCTGATCTATAAATGACTTCGTACGAGAACCTTCAATTGCCACTGTTGGGATCATTTTGTTGTGTGTTTTGACGCAACTTTTAAGGCTATCTAGTTGCGGTCAGTTTTTATTGATGGAGGAAACCGGAGTGTTCGGAGACAAGATACCTATTCACTATTGTTGTATGTGTTGGATTTACTTTATCAAACATATACTTGTGAAAGATGATCTACATGATAAATCATTGATAATCCGTACATCATCCGTACATCATGTACTTTATTTAACCCTAAATTATTCTTGAAACCAATGCGGAAAGATATTACCAGACTATTGCTATGATTTTAACAACTTATTTTTGTTCATACATTCGAGTTGCGTAAGTTATCGAGGTGGGTAGATAGTATATTCAGAGTGGGCACGATGTCGTAGAAGCATGGGTTCATCTTTGCAAATCCAACAGTGTTGTGCTTAGTATAAATTTGGGAAGAATTCTTTTTCAACCTCACAAATAAACATGTTTTACTATAAGGACAGTGGAGTAAGACAACAACATAAATAAAACTGTAAAAGCACGTTATCACTTCACTTAGCTCAACAAAACATAAAACAACGTATACTTAAACAATCAACCCAAAGCAAATGCATAATAATAAGATATTACTCAACATTAGGTCAAAGCCAATAACAACTAAAAATTAAAGTGTGTTATCTTAGAACATACTATCAATGAGTACACGATCTTAGAAGGAGTTCTACTGCAGTTCACAATTTTTTATTAAAAAATCGGGCGAAATTCAAATATAAAGCTTCACATTCAACGAGTGTCGACCACGTACAATATTAATATATGGTCAATTATTGTTAAACTTATTGATGCAGCGTGAACTTCAATGTCTTGCTACAAATGTAACGCATAGTGGTGTATGATGTCAGAGAAAGAACATGAATATTTTTGAAATTTTAAGTTTTTATGTTCAGAGACAGAGGGAATTTTATTGCTGCAAGTGTCATACCTTCGACATGTTAGGTTATCTATACGTATCTATTTCACTGTTAATCTTATGTCTATAAAAAATATTAGGATATAACATAAAACAAACCTTTGTTAACGTTCACATTGAAGACTATGTAAATGTCTAATTATAACAAGGGTATATTATAGACCTTCGGGATGTACATAAATGTACATGGTAATGTCATCATGTATTTGTTTCATCAAAATTGATGAAAATCAATATGCATTATATGGCTTTAATATAACGAATGATAAGTCACTAGTTTTTTCTATGTGCAAAAAAATGGGAGTAAGAAACATGAATAAAGTCAACTAAACTTAAGAAAGAGAAAGTTATTTTTACTAAAATGGCTACTTACTACATCTATTTCCCTATCGTCAGGCAAAATAAAATAGTTTAAATAAATCGCGCTAGTGTTAATAATTTTCTCAGAAAACAGACGGAAATCCAAAAATCTATAATCTAAATACGATGTTATCGGTCTTCTAGAACTGAGATTTGAAGATTGTTTAAAGTAGGTTTAAAAATAACATAATCAATGCTATTCTAGAAATTGTATTTAAATGAATTAAAGATTAAAAAAAAAGTTACTAAAGAGACATTGAAACTCAAAAGTGGAAAAATAAAATGACAACGTCATGGGAAAAATTGAAGAGGCAAAAAAACAAAAGAGCATACAAAAATTACAGAAAATATAACTGAAAACTCAACCATCAAAACTACAATGTTATCAGTCATTTGGGCTATGAGAACAGTTGACATTGGATCAGTTAATATCTCTTACAGTAACGATAGCAACGCATATTCATTTTTTTCTCAGTTGAAGCTCACTGTGGTGTAACATGGACTAGATGTTTGTATTTTTATTTATAAGAATATATCAATACTTTCTTGATTATTTATCAATATTTAAGATCTCTGAAGAATGTTACGAGATATATAACGAGTCCTTTAATAAATAAATAAATAAATAAAAAAGCTGTGTTGCCATCAGCTACATGTATTCATTAACAATGCAGATATGCTATTGCTATCAGACATATCGTTATGTTGCACATTGGTCGAAAGCAATATTCTGAAGTCATGAAAATATCTTTATGAGATTCTGGATGGGGTTTTCAGAATTTAGAAAAAAAGTCGCAAAAAAAGCCAAATAAATACTGAAATAAAACATTGAAAAGACACCTATAAATAGGTAAAAAAAAGTGGGGTGCTAAAATGTGAAGAATTGGACAAAAATAGGTTACATCAATTAACGAAAGAATGGTGGTGGTGGTGGTGGTTGGATGGGGGGGGGGGGGTCCATAAAAACGTAAAACCCCAATTCTTGACTTTCCTTAATTATGTTAATTGCAAAATTAAAAAATTAAAAAAAACTGAGGAAATTGTTCTGAAGAAATGAATAACTACATTCAGACCCTCCTCAATTGTAAACAAGTTAATACCAACAATAGGTAGAAAAATCGTTTATTATTTGTTCACTATGTAAACGAATAATGAATGTTCTAGACATAGTAAGATGAAAAGTAAAGATAATTATCAAATTAAAACTACATTTTGCACTACGGCCATGTACTGCAGTGAAAATATTATACTTTAATATATACAAAGCGTTCTACAATGACGTTTGTCAATTTTAAAAGTTCAAGTGTCACTTAATTTTTTATTGATATTAATCTCAAATTTCATGAAGGAGGAAGGATATTTGAGTGGTCTATTATTAGTTATACTACAAACAATCCCACGCAAAAACCTTCTTTATGTGCGCGTAAAAAATGAATCAATTGCTATCCGTATAAACCCTTTATTTATTGATTTCTTTTAAAACATTTGTATTAATTTTGATATTTGAGACTATAAAGCCTGTGCCAAAAAAAAATGCCATGATTCCTTTTAACCTATAATTCGTCTTATCATGTATTGTTTTTTTTTAATATGGTGTTGTTTATATGTGTTAAAACTGTATGAATGGAGCATTTTAATTTACAAATTAACACTGCAGGACACAAACACAAGTCGTTGCTGCACTCATATGGGATGTCATTGCCTAATATATTCAAGTATAAGTTACGTACATAATCACTCAAATATTGGGCAGTAGGGTAAGAGGGAAAGAATACAAAAATACCGATAATTTTTAATACTTGATATTTTTTGGGCTGATTTAAGCCAGGTAAAGGTAATATTATAATTCGGTTAGGTAATTGAAAGACCGTTTGTGGTATGAATAGAGAATATCACATCCGTATCAACCGGAGACATCAGTCTCATCCAAAGAGCTCTTTCTGAGAGATTATATTGGTTAAGGCTGATACGATGTCTGAAATTGAAACAAACCTTATCATATACATACTAGTATACATATTTGATTAGGGACAAGCCGAAGCACACCTCCATATGCGGGAGTTTCTGGCTGCATTGAACATCCACTGTTGGCCTTTAGTGGTTGTCTGTCTTTCAGTCGGATCATTTCCATTCTCAATTTTATTTATTATATACATATACCTTGCAAAGATGTTTTTCTATGTGAACTGACGTCATACATATAAGGCAATTGGAAATGACGTCATACAGATTATAGGTACATGTATAACATGACAATATACAGATTAGGGGTTTGATATAACCTTCCCAACAGTGACTGCAATCAATGACAAACATAGTTTTCTAACGTAATGGTGTTGACAATCTTTAACAATATTTTACTTTCTTTTGAAACTGTTCGTTCAGTATAATAAAACAACTATGGTCAATTGAGTAGGTGATAATCCAAAATTGTCAACCCGAGTATTACTAAGAGTTATTCCTCTTATTGTTATGTCTGATCTAAATTCAACTATTTGTGACAACGGGGATACCATTTTGTTGTTCCTGTATGAATTGTTTTATACTTGTCATTTTTTGGCCAAGCTTCCGGGTTGAAGGTCGTAATTTTACCTATAAGGATTAACTTTTTTATACATTGCGACTAAGATGGAATAAACTCATCATAGATACCAGGACTAAATTTTGTATATACGCAAGACGCGCGTTTCGTCTACAGAAGACTCATCAGTGACGCTCGAATCCAAAAAAGTTACAAAGGTCAATTAAAGTACGAAGTTGAAGAGCATTGAGGACCAAATTTCCTAAAAGTTTTGCCAAATTTAGCTAAGGTAATCTATGCCTGAGTTAGAAAAGCCTAAGTATTTCAAAAATTCAATATTTTGTAAACAGTTAATTTATAAATGTAACCATATCAATGATAGTTCATGTCAGCACTTTTGTGCTGACTACTAGGCTGGTGGTACCCTCGGAAAGTTGTCTCATTAGCACTCAATCCACATATTTTTATTTCTATATATTATATTTCATTATTTAATTTCTTTGACAAATATCTTCCAGCATACAATGTATTTATGTTGATGCACGCTCTTTTTTGTAAGAGTAACATAATTTTCTTAAAGCAACGCAGATTCATTAGTATATGTACGTGTATGACGTGATTTTTGTTGTTGTAGATTGAGCAAATGACATAGTGATCTTACAAATGTTGCTTAAATGTGCATTTGCAATATTTATCCTTATAATAATGAGTAATTAATGCGCACGCATGTCTTTCAAACTTTGTAGTCGAAACCAAATCACAACGGTATGGCAACAACAACATGAACAAGGAAACAATAACGAAATTTAAACAACAGTCGACAAAACACAACATCGAAAAAAGAAGGCATGAATAATATGTGGTACCTGTAGTGTTGCTTGTGTCATTACATCGGTAACACTGGTCATGCAGCTAATTCACTTCGCGCGGAAAAAAGGAAAGGATGGCAGTAACTACAAATTATACGTCATCATCTGTGTAATAGCAGTGTGTAAATTCCATAACAGTGTGATAACGTTCTTATAATTTTCGAAGAGATGATGTCACCATAGTCACTCGGTATTCATTATTCAATAGTAACCCCCTGTCATTTAGAAATTAAGCAAAACATATTTTTATAATTCATATCATGTTACAATGTAGTATAAAATAACATCTTTCATCAAGTTGCAATAAACATTATTGCAAACAAATTAAATTTATTATGGTATAGGTTTAGATTTCAGTTCAATAATATGATATCACTATTTTTTTTTATTGTGTGTTTTGCTTTTAAATGTATATGTATGTAATTGTTAATGTATAATTGTTATTCTCTTGTAGCACCGTTTGCATAAGATGTGGTAAATTGTTTTGTCGTGTCTTGTCAATGGAATCATGATAGTAAATGTAAGCTTTAGACTATATAATCATATCGGTGATACATGTATATAACCTTATGCAAGGGATGCAGATATATTACTACATAGAAAGTTCACAATGAGTTGTCATGGGATGTTACGACACATAAACATCTTCCTGTCGAAACTATTGCAATACATTATTCAATGATGTGGATTGCTGACTTCCATCACTCACACTGAGCGTGTTGTGTAATCATTCAAATCACTCATAACATTGCTCTCAGTTACAATTCATCATTAATGTCTAAGATGAAAAAAAAATATATAGGTATTCAGCATATATATTTTTCAAGACGGCAACTGATCAACCAAACGCTAATTGTTATAATTTCAGTCATTCGGCAATGTCAAATATATACAGATCACAGTGTGTTCAATCCATGTAGTTTCTTTTGTCAACATCTGAAAATATACAACACATATGAGTGAGGGTAGGTCTTTACAGCTCAACTCATGCAATGAATAAATCACACAAACTGTCAACTTTCTTTCATGTCTCAACATTTCAAAAATATAAAGAGAAATTAAGTATATGTATGCTCAAGCATGCAAAACATATAAACGCATCACACATTAAATGATTATCTTTTAAATGTATATAATTTACATATAACTTAAACCTTCATAACACTTGTAGCAATGCCATTTCTCAGTTGATTTATAGGCATATGCCACTATTAGCATGATTATATGTTTTAGCTAGAAGGAATAACATTTATTTATAAAAAATAATGCCATTTTATCAGTGTGGCGAAGAAACAACAAATCACAAAAGGTAAATGTTTTTTTTATAATAATGAAGTGAATATTTTTACAGATAATGTTTTTTTTTTCTACTTAAAGCATCATCATTGCAAAGCACATAGAATTCAGAATGGAAATTGGAAATGTGTTTATAAGACAACGATTCGACCAAAGACATCAGCCGAAAGCCATCGTTGAGTTTTAAATGAAGCAAAAAACTCCCGCTTCAGATGGTAACTGGATAAAATGGTTCAGTGATAAAAGAAACTAAATTTTAAATGCATTCAAGACTAATAAAGGCAATAGGCTCCTGACTTGGAAAAGGCGCAAAAATGCAGCGGGGTTAAGTATTTTTTTTTTTGAGATATCAACACTTTGGCTATACATGCTATACCTCCAGCCATAATTCATTTGAAAACGTCTTCCCGATTCATCTGGACGTACACAGAGACATGTGCTTTGCTAAGCCTAACAGAACCATATACAGCAGATGATCAGAAAGAAGCATAGTTGGGAAGACAAATCAACACAGTTAGAAACAAAGAGGATATGAAGGACAGTTTGAAATTGGAATTCCTGCACATGGCAAATTGTCTGTTAGCACGTTGCTGCAACCAACGTTGTATTGCGTAATCGAGACATATTTATTATCTTTAAAGTACTAAAAAAAATCAAAGTTACTTTACTAACTGCTAAAAAAATTGTTATAAAAAAATAAATTAAATTTTATGTAATGAGCATTTAAATGACATATAGTTTACAAATGTGAACAAATCTTGTGTACAGGTAATTAAACCAGGTGTATAGGTGTGAACAAATAGAATGTGAAACCAGCGTTCATTACATTAAACTAATGGTTAACATGTTTACTGTACATATAATTTAGTGTGAACGCAGTCATATACTCAATATACTGGTGCTTAACGTATAATGGCAACAATCGCATGCATGTTAAAAGTATTAAAAAAAACCAGAACAAACACTATGAAGATTCTGCTATATTGGGTCTACCATGATAATATTTGGGATACCACTAGCAAAAACAAAGATGAAAGACAAGATTAAAGATGTTTTTACACTTTTTTATATACTCCATTTATTCGACATATAAAATGTTAAGGAACTTAACTGAAGATATTGTGAATTAATTATCACTTATTTATTTCCCCTTGTTGAACTCTTTAAATTTTTCTGATTTACTTTTCAAGGTAAGGTATTTGTGTAAATAATTTTAAAAGATCTTTTATTTTGCGTTGGTTAAAACTTTTTCTATGACATGTTATTTAAACAAAATTTATTACTATTATTTTAAAAAATGTTGCAATTAAAAAATAACTTTTATATTGAGCAATGTTTATAGAGTCAAGCAAATATTTATAGAACAAATGAATCATGCGTCAAAGCATAGAGTCAGATTATATTCAGATAAGGTTGTTACGTTAACTAACGAAAAATAATTCATAATATGTAATAAATTACTTTTACATACAAAAACGTAATACGTGAACATCATTATATTTTTTAGTTTGATGATATTTTATGACAAACGTTTTATTTACAAACATTTGTACTTAGGCAATTTCATGTCCAAATACTAGACTTTTTTTTTTGTAACCCTTAACGATTGTCATTCATTTAAGTCAAGTGTTTAAACACTTATATTAGCACTAAAACTTAAAGAAAGATTTTGGTTTTGATTCCAACCTCGTAAAACGTGTATACATATTTCAAGCATTTACAAATGGACCCATTTATATATATATATATATATATGAAGGCCGTACAGTTGACCTATGATAGTTTACTTTTATAAATTGTTATTTGGATGGAAAGTTGCCTCATTGGCACTCACTAATTTTTGTTTTTGAAAATAAAATAATTACTTAATAGAGTTATTTTAAATTTCAATAAAACATAGACTAAATGTAGCTTTGATGAGTTTTTACATAATTTCATATCATAAAATTAAGAATTTATTATATTTGAAAGGATAATAGAGAGGAAGGGTTACTTTAAAGTTATGACAAAAATATTACTCGAATAAGTTATTTGATACATTTTTAATAAAATTAGTATTAAAACTTGTTTTAAGGAACATGTGTACTTTGTTTGGGTTACAAATTATAAATAATCAATTCACAAGTATCTATCTATTTATATCAGTCTACCTTCAAGATTTTGGAGGAAAATCAAAATTTAAATGTCCCAAGATACCAATCTTTGACCAAGAAGCGTCGGTATGAAAGATAAGTGCGTCAGAAATTTAATGAGTGTTTAAGAAGGATTAGATTTAATATGTCAGGGGGAAAATAACCAGATGACTGTGAAAAATTGTTAAACCTAGTAAAATCTGTATTATTGGACACCTATAAAAATAATATTCAGAAAAGTTATTAATAAGTAATATTTAAAATAGCCTCGTTTTCAACATTACTTGAATAGGTAATTTTAATTGTAATTTGTTTAAGTAATGCCCCTGACTAATATATCTAACCCAGGAAAAGTAATAAAAAAATACCAAACTCAGAGGATATTTCAGAACTGAAAGTCTGTATTCAAATGGCAAAATAAAAATCCCAAATACATCAAATGAACGGATAACAACTGTCATATTTCTGACCTAGGACAGGCATTTGCTTATACAGAAAATTGTTGAGTAAGCGTGGCGTTATAGAAAACATTTTACTTATATTATGAATAAGTATTAGATACAGAAGAAAAGTTACAATAAAATAGCACAGTATCAACCATTGTCGTTACGTTTTCTGCATGAATAATCACTTTAATGTCAGTAGCGATATACATGTACCTCGTAAAAAATCTATACGAACGGTTGTAACCAATTCGTTTGTTTTGATAACTTTATGATTTTTTGTGACTTGTTTGAAGTTTTTTATTAGTTTATTTAGAAAGTTCAACATTTTGCATATGAAGATGAACCATAGTCAAAAAGATCAAACACAGTAATATTTTTATACCAGTATATGTAATGTTATATGATGTTTAGGGATAATTCGTATCTATCAAAACGGTCTTCTTATTTCTGTAATATATGTAAGCCGTGTCCGAGAAGTTAACAGCAAAACAAAATCTTTTCTGGTAAACTATATATAGTCTGATAGTCCAGAAGATAGTGAATGACCTCTTTACAAAACATATACTAGTTTTTAGAATATTTTTGAAAATGCCAGTACATGTTTGCTTTGGGCGAAACGTACTTTGGTTTTCCCCGCCCTTATTTGTGAATCAGAGTGGGAATTGCCGTTCTGTCACAGCACCTTTGCCGCTACAAATGTATAACCCTCATCTCAAAGGGTTTAAACTAGACAGACATACGCACAAACAAAAGAAAGCAAGCGACAAAACATTAACGACAACAAAATGAATAACACATTTAATATAAAGAAATAAAGAAATTGAGGTATGCTAATAAACAAGGAAATGGAAATCAGACAATCGTAAACATAAATGATGAAATGTTATAAAACTTTGAAAAAAAACTTGTTCTTTTGATTCATCTGGAGTACAAAATATTTAATGAAAAATAATTAATGTCTCATTTTGAAAGTTTGAATCCACTTATTTGGAAAATATAATGTTTCAGTGCGTATTGGAGTTCATACTTTAGATATTCGGTTTGACCCACTGATTGACCACGTGACACAAGATCTTTCCATATAGCAATCCAAGATATCAAATGAGCGATCATAGTCCATTTGACGCTGAGACTAATTTTGTGCTATAACAAATCAATTTCAACAAATTCATTGACAAGGAAGTCAAAATAGGCAATTTTCCGGACATCCAAATTTTATTAACTCGGAAGATTCCTTTTTTCTTCTACAACATAAACCAAGACAAAAATTGTCCATGGACATGTTCAATGGATACAGTCACCTTGGCAGTCAGTTTATTCTGAGATCTTTTTTTTTCATTTATCAATTTTGGAACATTTTTCTTTTAATTTAATTCATAAAAAAAAAAACAGTAATTTGGGCCCTGTCTGTAGGTTAAATTGCCTGTCAACTCACTAAATTCATGAGTGACTCTATGACCACAAATTGTCTTGGCTAGGTGTCAAAGTCGAGCAAAGTGTTTAATTACACGTTTGATTTACATTCATGACGACTCTATGGTGTATCGATCACTAAATATACAGTAGTTAACCTAACAACATGTTAATAATAGTTGACTGTCCCTTTGGTATCTTTCGCCCCTCTATTCTAAGTACAAAAGTGATGCCTATGTTATATACTAAACACGGCTTATGTTCGCTTTTTTACACACTTTTTTTATTCGCTCGAATGTACATATTTCTTCGTCAAACATAGTCAGAACAAAAGGTATGTGACCAAACAAATAGTGATTGTGTAAGGCATTGATGGTCAGAAACGAGTTTTAAATTACGAAATCGACCGAGTTATCAAATTCATAATGTAGAACGGCAGTCTAACTTAATGTCTGCATTTCACGTATTTATAAAAAAAAACAGTTAGAAGATCACATTAAGCTTACAAAAACTACTAAATGAATATCAAAAAATAATTTTAACCTTTTATTTTCTGCACAATACAGATGCGGATCAGAAATTTATATAATTACAAACCTTAACTGAAACTTAATATTAACGACTTGCATCAGTTAATATCTTTGCTTCATTTTTATAGAAGATCCGGAATGTAAAATGCAGTGACCTAGTGGCAGTTACAGGTCGGAGACATTAAATGATTTATTATATTGTAATAACGGTTGTAACCGTACGATAGTTGTAAATAAATTTTGCTTTATTGTAAATTGAAACAAAACAGGCAAAGCAGTTATTGTAACTACATCTTGTACTTAGTGTAATACTTGTCTCTTGTTTCCTCATTTTCTTATATGATACAGATACTTTCATTTATTGTATTCGTATATCATTAATCAGGAAACGAATGAGAAATGTCAAGTTAGATGATATACATTTACGGATGTTTACCCATCAAAAGAGGAGCTACACTCATAAATAGCACATCATGCGCCCTGCCAATGCCAATACATAGCAATTAAAATGAAAACCTGCAAAATAGTTACATTAAACTGTGTTGGAATGTATCGTTAAATAATCTTTTATCAAAGTGGGACACATTATTTATAAAGGTTTTAATGAGTTAGTGTTATAGAACAACTAATGTCTATAAATGACTTGATTGTTTTAATTAACAAAGAATAACATGTGCATTTATATATTCCTTTTCCGATTGTTGGATACTGAATAAAGAGACCAAGAATGATTCTTGGTTAAACGTGTTTTGTATACGAACAAGATATTCTAAATTTAACACTCACGATTGCATTAAATAATTGGTTTATTGATAGATTAATGGTTGATTTCTTTTCATACATGGCCCACACTATAAGGGAATCAAGTGTCCTCATCGCGCTAGGACTTTCAAATATAAGAGCGAATAATATATAGTTGGTTAATGATGGGTTTGGTTTTCTGCAACACAAACGATAAAAATTAAATATTAAAAAATATAAAAGCCCTGCATTGCATAATTGATAGTTTTCTTTTAGTTTTATTAAAAATGTTTTAAACAGTGTTGATTGGTATTATATAGATGATTACGCTATAATATTATAATAATGGTGTTTTGCTAGTTATATTCTTATGTCATTATTGCTTATAATCAAACTTGTTTTACATATGTTTAAGTCGATTATGAGTAATGTACATACTTTGATAGCTCACCTGATCATTGCAGAAGTAGATTTTAGGTTCGTAGCGGGAATATATATTTAATAATATGCATATAAGTGTTTGACGTTTTTTTTTATTTTCTGCATATAATGTGTATTTTTCACGTGTAGTATTGCCACTTGACGTTAGGCAACCAACAATCAATCAATCACGTCTAGTATTGAATTAAGAACGCAAACTAAATCAACAAGTAGGTGTTTTATTGATCATAACAATCATTGTTATTACTTTCATTTTGCAAGTTATAATCTGATAAAAATAATAGCATTTACAATGTATTTATTATTATTTCTTACATTGATATTTTCAAAAAAAACTATAATAATGCATGTGTTTTTATTGGTTAATTCATCTTTTAAATAAAATTTTATGTTGTTCCCATCTTGATTTCAAAAAAGACAAGTATAAACAAAGTTATTTCTGTGCAGTATTTTTTCAACAACAATTTACTTTTATACTTGTATGTATATAATTGCCTTTCTAGCTGATTTATATATTTTTATTAAGGACTATCAGTATAAGAAGCATTTTGTATATCTACTAATTTTTATTCTTGTTTTTTTAACAATTTGTTTAAATCCTATATTCATAATTAAAATTTAATACAATTACCATAAATATGAAATTATTTTATACATTATAAACAGGTTTCTCTACATATATGTAGTTTTCAAAGGCTTATAACTTAGTACGCCAGACACTCGTTTCGTCTAAATAAGACTCATCAGTGACGCTCATATCAAAATATTTATAAATCAAAACAGGTACAAAGATGAAGAGCATTGAGGATCCATCCATTAAACAAAACTTGTAATTGTTGCATAAACACCAACTACATCTATAGTTTGTCACTTGCTGGTCAAACTGAGTTGAATATCTCAACAGTTAGAGATTCGTGAAAGTTTGTAAAAGCTGTAAACTTATCCAACAAATTGTAACCAAACACTTGTATCACAAAAGTGAGTACACATTCACAAACAGCAACAGCTAATTACAGAAATTGTCCTTATTTGGACATACAATGGAAAAATATCGCAGTTTTAAAAAGTTTCAAATCCAACTTTTTTCTTATTCATATACTTTCTTGCAGTTATTATAACTGACCCTGTAAAACGTGTATTGCGCGTTTGATTTTGCCAATTGATTAGTACGAAAGCGTCTGAGGGCCATCCTTTTTATTATTATTTTTTTTGATTTGTCGACTTCAATTTTTCAACAGAACCTTGGACTTATCAACTTTTATACGGACCCTATCTACTTTAATTTTATCTTGAAAGAATCAACTTGAATCTGAGAAATATTTATCTTGGAATTGTCAACTTTAATCTTGGAATTATCAAATTTAATTTTGGAATCATTAACATTAAACTTTGAGATTCCAACTTTCTTCTTCCGACCCTTATGATTGCGACACTGTATTTTCCGACTTAAATTAACCAAGTGAAACTCAGAATGGAAACATAGTGTTTTTTCTGGCTCAATGGACTCTCGCCTCGGTCAAAAGTGCACGTCAGTCTGATGGTAATTGCGATTGCAGTTATCGATGCACATCCATTGTTTCAGCACTAATAAATAATTTAAGAACCATAATCTCGAACAAAATGCCGCAAAATAAATAATTTTGTTGTAAGGTATACTATGAAAGCGCATGTGGTACATCCCTTTTAAAGTTTTTTTGTTGCAAATTAATCGGAATTATTAAGTCACCAAAACGGACTTTTGGAGACTTTATGTTTTTGTCCCGTTTCTTATTATTATTCTTATTTTTCTTTTTCTCCCCCATTAAACTGTCCTACCGAAACTTTATATTTTTCTTGGTATGGGTCTGCATCATGAGGGGTGCAGAATCATATTTGCACAATACCAGGGTGGCATTTTGGCATAGTGACTAAAAGATGGGTGGGGTAAAAAAAAATTTTACATTTCTTAAGTTTGCTATTGTATGAAGAGTAGATGGAATTATGATTACTTCTATGAATTTTAAGAGACACATGACAGTAGTATAAAGAAATAAGTTGAAAAAAGTGTAACTCGTCAGATGGACAAAAATACAGGTTGAGTATATTCTCGTTTGGTTATTAACGGGCCGGACCATACAAGTATTTGGTACATATAGGTATATTTTTAATATGCATTAGAAACGTTTAATAATATCAAAAGAAAAATGGATACATTAAAATGTACTAATCTTATAACTCAAAGGGCCTTAGGCTGCATAAACATCAAATATAGATGCCACAGTAAGTTGGTCTTAGTTTTCATCCCATTATTGTAGCCTTGCACTTATGCTTATGATGACATTTACTTCCTCATGGTACCATAATTTTTCTTCATTTGTACGTCTTGGTTGTGCACGAACCTTAATTTTCATTAATACCTATTGTTTGCGAGTGACAAGCTAGCATTCTTTGTAGTTCCTGTGAAATAGGGGTCGTTCCGATGTGTCTACGATGTGTTTGAGAAGTTCTAGATGTCTAATATCGTAACATGACTGCAGTACACCATATTCACATAAAAAATAATAAAGTATGGTCCTTGTCGGTGAATTCATCTGCTTTACACAATAAACTTGACGGTAAATCACCGACGCCCTGTCAACCACCGGTATACGTGATATTTCAATACTTCGATTTACAATATCAGCATATGATTTTGACATCTTTTATTATACTTTCAAATAGTGAGTAAAACTTACTGTGTGAAATTGCTTATTTGTATTAAACTAATCTCTTTTTATTATTAGAATATAATATAATGACCTGTTTAATGACGTGACAACTAGAAGGGTCATACCTTTTGAAGAGTTTAAAAGCATTTAAATTAAAAGTGTTAATAGCCCCGACAATATGAGTATATACCCATATGGTCATGACCATACGCGTATGGTACAAATACTTATATGGTCCGGAACATACACACACCACTCACGCCGTTTGTTTTTCTTAGTTTTCAAACAGAAGCAGTATCATAATAAATTCGTGGATTCCACGGAAACCTCTATCTCGCATAAGATTGTTGTTGTCAGTGTAAAATTGTAATGTTGACTTTAAAAAGTTCACTTTTTCTGTAACATACAAAATTTGAATAAAAGTTTTTTCTTCAGCTGCTTTATCTTGATCTAGAAAATTGACGCCTATACAGGTTTCATAACAATTCATGGAGGTGTATACTTGTTAGGATAAAACAGGTTTTCTTACTTCAAATAAAACCTTTCCTGTTCTTAGCTAGTCTCTATGTAGAATCATGTACGAAGTGTACGGGAAGGAATCCACTAGCTAAAGACAAATAGGAAAGGGGACACAATCTTTACCGCAGATAGTACGGAATCGGAAATGACATGTAAAACAACTCAACGTAAAACCTAACGAGTTTAATACAATTTTGAGGAATTAATAAATGACTTTGTTTTATTCATTTGATGATTACCTATAAAATGTTGTGTTTGAAAATCAAGATTGTTGTTTTAACTTACTTAATATAGTATATAAATACTGCATGTACTTAGCTTGGTATGAGTAAACAATACACTAACCAAGTTATGATTAAGATTTATTCAATACAAAACAATGCTGATTAATGTAACTTTATTTTTGAAACAATAAAAAAAAGTTACTTATATCTATATACTACCCAAAAATAATTACTGAGATTTATTTAACAAAATCCAAAGTCAGAATCTTACTTTATTTTGAAACAATGGAAAAAACGTATATCAATACGTTCACTTACCAAAACATGGTTACGATTTATTTATAACTCAATTACAAAATTATTTAACACAAAACGTCTTACTATACAAATCCGTGTCAGAACGGGTGCAAACAAGAAGAACGCGAACAGACTTTGGGTGGAACGAGATGGGCTAGAACGTGTTTTTCGGAGAATGTACACGGATTCGACTTCGGACAGACGCAAAAATAAGATACCAGCTCCCCCTATAACTCTAGCCAATGTATCATAAAGATACACTTAGTAATACGCACAGACAAAAATAGTTTAAAAGAAGTCCGAGTCCGATGTCAGAATAGTTAACAAGGGTAACTTATAAGCAAGATGACAATGATACATACATTAACAAATGATACGTATGTATGTATCACGTCAACATTGAACGGACTCTAATTTGAATAAAGTGGGATATAAAACTACGTCTTTTTTGGTAGAAAATGCAACCAAAATTATAGCCATTATACGAAATTGAAATATATGATATCTTTAAGATTGAAACAATATGTATGTCTCGAGATAAAACTACGATAAAACACATTTAAAACCAGTTAGAAAGTTTGGACACTGCACTTTCCAAATTTTTAGCAGTTTCAAATAGCTGTGGATTCGAATCACAGACAAAAACAGCTTTATACTGATTGATGATGGATGATAAATGTAATTATAGTGCTAAAACAGTTAAACAGTTAATACTATTTATATATAAGACAATAACAATCAAAACCAAGGAGTAAACAAAGACTCAAAAAACAAAAGTCTCCAAAAAATATCCTCAGCCAAGATTTTAATTATACAAAACATGAAACGGTGCTAAATTTAACAGTAGACAGCCTTCAGAGAAAATAGTGCGACGAGAGTTACCTTCATGAGCACGAGTACTAAATATATTAAATAATTATATATAAATATACTAAATAAATAAATGATTTGGAAAATACGTTGAAGGTATAAAAAGTTATGACAATTCCGAATGCAATTAGGTTCTATCCGGGCACTCTGGTTCGAAACCTTGGTTCCATCTAGTTTTTTTTTGGTTCTGAACCTTGGTTTTATCCGGGTTATGTGGTTTGATACCATGGTAACTGGTTCAATATCTGGGTTGTTTGGTTATAGCAACCTAACTGCTTGGTTCCATCTACGTTCTTTTCTAGATATTTCTAATGTTGCCGTTGAACTTGGAAAGGATAACCGTAACATGCGTAAGTATCCGAATAAAAAGATAAAGTAGGTCAAAGACGCTAAAATTGTTTTATAACATTAAACATTTCAGCATCGACGGTAAAGGAAGCTGTAAGGTATCTATCTTCTCATTTTGAATATTTTGATTAGACAACTAGATACAAAATAAAGCATCGTATCTTGATTTTAAAAATAAACCGAAATATACAGTATATCGAACATCCTTTTATCTAATTCAGTTGTTCTGTTTTTATTTATTTTCCTAACTCATCCCTTATTTCCGTTAATATTTCTAGAAGTTTTAAAACCCCCCAATTAAGACATGTCGTTCAATTGGCCAGCGATATGTGTATTTAAACCATTGTGGTGACGTCAGCCTATTCATTTACCGTGGATTCTTTTATTAGAATCAACGCTTCAAAACCTGTCGCTGAAATGGGCTCACCATATTAGATTATTTTGGTTCTTTTGTGTGCCTAATTTCATTAAGTTTGAATTGACTAATTAACTGATTTCTGTTCTCGAATGGAATTGTTTGAAAAACTTACCTTTAATTTTTGTGATTTCGATATGCCTTCACTGGGATTCGAACCCGTCCATGAATTTTGATACGTGTTACTAATATCAACATATCGACAAAACCTCTTAGCTATCAATCGGTTGCGATTTAAAAGTCTATCTTATATATAGAAATGAATATATGATATACATCGGTACAAAAGATACACAGGGCTTCTACCTTTATATACACATAATAGGCAAACGAATAGTATGAATTGGTAGCCACGAGGTTTCATGGTTAAGATAAATGAGTTTAAGGTACGGACTTGTATTTTTAGGTTCGAATCCCTGAATTCTCTTTGTTGTCCCTATTCTCTACTTTTCCAGTTTTTGTTCTTGTTTTGAATGTTATTGTGGATATTTTGTGTAATAATAGTTATCAAAGGTACCAGGATTATAATTTAGTACGCCAGACGCGCTTTTCGTATACATGAGACTCATCAGTGACGCTCAAATCAAAATATTTATAAAGCCAAACAAGTAAAAAGTTGAAGGGCATTGAGCATCCAAAATTCCAAAAAGTTGTGCCAAATACGGCTAAGGTAATCTATTCTCATGATTTGTCCATTTTTGTTTTATAAATTAATATAATATGATTTCATCTGTTTAACTACATAATTTTATAACTGTGAATTCGTTAATTCCTATGCTAGAAAATCGTGATGTGCTTAGAAAAAAGCTATTTGTTAGAAAGGAGTAGGTCCGGTAAGAACCGATTTTGGCCTCAAATTTCAGGTTCATCTGAAGAAAGATTTTCACCACTTTTTAAACATTTAAGTGTCTATTTCATTTGAATCAATTAGTTTATGTTAAAGATTTTAACTGATTTAGTCATTAAAAACGACCCGAGTCAAGCTCAAATATGAAAAATCTACCAAATAAGCCAAAAAAAGTAACTTTTCAGATGTTTTTTGTCAAAAATGAAAGTGGCCGCATCCGTGTTCATCCTCAACCTTTATATATGTTCTGTATTATCATAAAATACAACTTACATTTTAATATTAAGAATGAACACGAATGCGGCCACTTTCGTTTTAAACGAAAACCGTCTAAAATTTAACTAAAATGCTAGAATTGTGCAGATTTCAGTAATTAAGCATGACTTTATGGTGCTAGTACCCGATATATGTGCATTGTATTGTCAAAAACAGCCCATATTTATGTAGCAGAATCCTGCTTCTGTCCAATAAATAACTAAAAGTTTACATTTTGCAGTGAGTTGCTTATAGGTGTTACTGTAAAACTTTACCTATAGCTCAACCTGTTTTTAAAATTGACAATACAATAGGGACATTTAAATTGACAAGTTGGTCTTGTTAGATTTAAATCTACCTTGATACTACCTGTAAAAAATTTTATTCACCTAACCCAAAGTTTCAGCATGCTTTTTTCCTGAACTTTTTCTTACCTAGGATTATTCTATTGAGAGATTTTTATTTTACTGTCATTCAAAATATTAGGAGTTATCAAGCCAAACAAGAATGACTATATCATATATGTTTTTTTCTTGCAGTTTATTTAAAATTGCATGGCCTAAAATGCACTACATTTCATCTTAATGTTTGCATAGCCACTACTAGCAGTGTTTAATACCCTAAATAATCCAGTCGTAATATTTCACTCACTTTATGAAACATCAAAATCATATTTGAATAAACAATTTCATTTATTTTTTTACACTGATATTTGACATCTCATCCAGAATTCCAAAGTTTTTAAAGAATTCCCAATTTTATTCATTTTTCACTACTTCACTAGATTTTTTTCTTAAACCATAGTATAAATTCTGATTAACTTCCAATGATATACATCCTAATTTAACAGGTGCAGAATCTATACATAATTCAGAATCTTGTAAAAAAAAATTATCATTTCCATTACTATATTCCAAATAGTTATCCTCACTTTACAAATATTTTGTAATATTTTATTTATATTTTTACTATATATCACTTGATTTTTCTATATCCACAGTAAACAAAATTGCTATAAAAAATCTAAGAAGTGAATTCAAATAAAATAAATTCAATATTGTATGCACAATGACACCAAAAGATTTCAAACATTGCAAATAATAATCCAAAATGAGAATCTTGAAGGGACATGTGAAGAAATGAACAACATATCCCTCTGAAAATTTAAACTGTAACACCTGAACAGCTATTTCTTGTTTCACTGGCAGCTGGACAATACTATATATAAGGGTTAGAATTTTAAAGAAGCATTTAGTGTGTAAAAACAGTTTAATTTTCAAACATAGTAATACATATTTAATTTAATCTTTTACTGATTTAGAATTTTAGGTAAAAAATAGATAAATTATATATATCAGGGATTTAAAACAATGAAAACCAAAACTATTTTCTTCCCTATCAATTTTTTGTTAGAATAATCCTAGGTAAGAAAAGGTTCAGGAAAAAAGCATGCTGAAACTTTGGGTTAGGTGAATAAAAATCTTTACAGGTAGCATCATGGTAGATTTAAATCTAGCAATACCAACTGGTCAATTTAAATGTCCCTATTGTGTTGTCAATTTTAAAAACAGGTTGAGCTATAGGTAAAGTTTTACAGTAACACCTATAAGCAACTCACTGTAACAATTTTGTAAAACTGCTATATTTTGGGGCCAAAAGGGGGTCTTACTGGACCTACTGCTTTCGAAAACATACTTATTATATGCACTATATATATGTTCTTTGTCGGGTTGTATCCCCTCAACACATTCTCCATTTCCATTTTCAATTTTTATAGAAATAAGTTGAAATATATCCTATTTTGTAAAAACAGACAATATTAAGATGCCAGATAGTATGAAGATCTTTAAGGAAAGACGTGTTGTGTTATGATATATTTGTATTTTATGTTTTAACCATTTAATTGTGATTTTCAATTTATTGTTATGAATCGTTTGACACGATTAAATGGTTATTTAAAATAGGCGTTAATTTTTGAATGACATAAACACAATAGTTTAAGTTATAAATACAATGGATAAGCGTTGATCATGAATCAACGCTTATACATTGTATCTATATCACAGAGCCACTTGACCAGTTGACGACATACGTATATTATATTTGATTGCACATTTATTTTCAAGTTCGACTGAATTTTATTTAATTGACAATTTGTAATAATGTCAGATTTGATAGAAATTCATGTGAAGTATATGTAACACATCGTTTTGTTCAAAACAGAATGTTTAAAGGCATATAAAAAGAAATTGAAGATCAATTTAATTTTGTAAGCTTTAAATAGTGGAAAAATTAGCTACAAAATATTACAAAAATGTGCAATGCATTTGTCAAATTGATACCCCTTGTGAAGGGCATGCATATAATCATTCGGCCAAAAATAAAGAAATCAAAATTACGATTGAATATTTTTATAATAAAATTGTGTGTGTGTTAATGACAGTGCTAGTGGGATGAGTATCACCAACACAATAATCAGAACTTCTGTGTTGGCGCCATAGTTGAGGGGCATAAAGTGTTAGCTAAGTCCGTCCGTCCCGAACGTCCCGAACAAATGGGTTCCGTTCTCTTAACTTTAGTTTGCCTCAACCAAATACTACAACACTTATACAAAATATTAAGAAGAAGATGTGTCATGAGTGCCAATGAGAAATATCAACAAGACCAGATGATAAAGAAATCAACAACTATAGGTCACTGACTTGGGACAGGCACATTCATACAGAATAAGGCGGGGTTAAACATGTTAGCGAGATCCCCACCTTCCACCTAATGTGGCATGAGTGTCAATGAGAACTCTCCACAAGAGACCAGATGACACAGAAATCAACAACTATAGGTCACCACACGGCCTTCAACAATGAACCGCAGTCAGCTATAAAAGGCACCGAAATGACAATGTAAAACAATTCTAACGAGAAAAGAAACGGACAAATTGATGTACAAAAAATGAGCGAAAAACAAATATGTAACACATAAACAAACGACACCACTGAATTGCAGGTTCCTGACTTGCGACAGGCACATACATACCGATAAGGCTTGTGGTTGAACATGTTAACACCCCCCTAACGTTTGACAACGCTTATTACCACAAAAAACAAAATTAAATTTGAAATTTGTCAGCGTGACTTTTACCGTTCATGAGTTATCATGTCCCTTTAAAAACATTGATAAATGCTGAATTTTTCGTTTCTGTTCTCTTAAATAAGTTTGACTCAATCAAATGTTATAAAACTAATACGCAATGCGTATTACCCCAACACACAGATTTGTCAAGTTCGATTATGGATGGCATCACTGTTCATGAGTTATTGGATGTAAAAAGAAGTGGTACGAGTACCACTGATACAAATGTCAACACGGAGCCTTAATTTGGAACTTATGCTCAATGCTTATTTTCACGAAATGGTCAAAATTACGTGAATTTGCATCTATATTGGAAAGTGTTCTCATGGGTTTTTTTCAAAAGCAATCTTTGGCTCATAGACATATTCAACATTTATTTAAGCAAACAGCTTATTTACTTTTATGGAATTCTACGTCTAATAGAATTAGCTTACATATTTTTTTTCAGGATATCGGTGCAGTTTGGCAACAGACAGTGAGATTTCAAGTTACATGTTACCAGCATAACAAAGTGTTTCACTAGATTGAGCTCTCTGTCTAAGTGTACTTTAAAGGTTCTTTGCACTGAGTTCGGTTTATTGATATGCGTATACCTTCTGTGTGAATTTTAAAGATGTAGAAACAGACTATTTATATCTGCATGTCAATGAAATGAAATTTAAGGTAAAACGATTGAAACATTTTACATTATCTAATTATTTATCACAACTGATAGGACATGGTACTACTGAAGCAGTAAATATTCTGTCTAATTTTTCATGGAAATTAAAGGATTTAATTTTCATTTGAACCAATTATTCTTAGAAATTGAGAATGGAATAGTTATCAAAGGTACCAGGGTTATAATTTGATACGTCAGACGCGCTTTTCGTGTACATAAGACTCATCAGTGACGCTCAGATCAAAATAGTTATAAAGCCAAACAAGTACAAAGTTGAAGAGGATTGAGGACCCAAAATTCAAAAAAAATGTGCCAAATACGGCTAAGGCAATCTATATCTGTGATAAAAAAATCCTAAGTATTTCGAAAAATTCAAAGTTTTGTGAACAGGAAATTTATAAATAAAGGCAACAGTAGTATACCACTGTTCAAACTCATAAATCCATGGACAAAAAACAAAATCGGGATAACGAACTAAAACTGAGGGAAACGCATTAAGTATTAGAGGAGAACAACGACACACCACTACAATGTAACACACACAGAAACGGACCAAGCATCAGACAAAATCCCACGAGAATAAGAAATATAACATCAAAACCAAATATATAAAAATGACCATATAATTGATATTCATGTCAACACCGAAGTCCTGACTACTGGGCTGGTGATACCCTCGGGACGAAATGTGGAATGTGCAAAAGAGACAGTAACATGGCTAAAAAACAGAAAGCAATCGAAGGTCACCAATGGGTCTTCAACAAAGCGAGAAAATCCATCACCCGGAGGTGGGCTTCAGATGGCCCCTAAACAAAATACGCGTACGTATTAGTTAAATTTAAAAACATATAAGACTAACAAAAACCAGAGACTCCTGACTAAACGTCAAGGTAATCATACCATGAGACACACCAAATATGCATAGTTCAAGAGTAAAAAAATCATAATCTGGTCAAGAGTTCCTTGTAAACAAAAAGCACAAAGCAAATTTTATTGAAAGGGTCATTGCGATACACAAAAAAAAACATATATATATTTATACAAAGATATAAGAAAATGTAGTAAGAGTGTCAATCAGACAATTCTCCATTTAATTCATACAAAATATGCAAGTTGTACATTGGGGGCAAAGGTCAAGCTCACATGAAGTATTCCTGCCACTAGACTCACCATCTTTTGGCAATATATCTTAATACCACATATTCAGAAGCAAGGTAAATTGAAATTTATATTTTGATGTAAAAGTAATATACCAAGGAACACACTTTATTGCAAAGCAATATAATTTATATTTCTAACAGAAAGAACCAAAAGTTAACGTGCAATAATTCATGACGTCATCAACGACAAAATCTTAGTTTAAACCAATTTTTACTTTCAAATATTATATTGCTATACAATAAAAGAGTTATTGCATGAATATTTGGGAATATTGTCTCTCGTAGAACATATGTTGCACTCAAAGTGCCTCATGGTACACGTAACAATGTATTATGTTTTGATGCACTACACATGCCAAATAAAGAAAACCTAGGTCAGAGACAGACATACAACAAAACTCAATGGAACGGTACTTGTATTGCAGGTCACTACAATTGCTTTCAACATAGAACATGAACTCTCGAAACACTGCAAAGTTAAAACCGTCTTTCACAAAAGTTTGAGCAGGATTCTTTGCAACGATTATCTTACCATTGTTTATTGAGAATCGAGTAGTGCAGTTATGTCAATAAATTAAAACGGTAAAATTAGACATTAAAACACTTAAAACTAGGGTTTTCCATTAATTTCTAACCTAATGAGAAAGTCATGAAATTGAATATTTGCAATAGTACGACCAGAACAATACAAATGAAAGTAATGATACAAAGTAACATACAGATTTTAAAATCACAATGCACAAACAAGGAACGGTACCGTAGTTTTCATTCAATTCATTCATCTAAAATGTACGCTTGCGTTAAACAATGGAAAATAACACTGTATATTTATATAAACGATCAATCTTGTAAATAAATAAATAAATAAATAAATAAATAAGCGTTATTTAAAATCTACAAGGTATACAAACAGAGACAAAAGAAGCTCTAATGAGCTTTACACACCTGACTATGACCATATAATATGTATATATAGGAACGCCATGTTGTTCTCATATATATCATGAATATCAACTACTAGTACTTTCGTAATGTTTTAAGTTTTCTCTCATAAAATAGAAGAATGAAGATATCAAAGAATATTAAATGCAAAGCAGACAGATTTGAAAATAGCTGCTACATAAAGGTTTGTACAAATAACAGTTGTTTGTTAACACCAGATGTTTAATTTGAGCAAATATTTTCCTCATTAAAAGTCACCTGCGAGGACCGCTATATACTCAATTAGATGAGAAAAGGAACGAGAAGATGTTTTTCCATTACACCAATAATATTAACATTTATCTCCAAGTTCCAAATCATCCATAGTCTAGACGCGTTGTAAATGAATTCTACAAACACTTACCAATATCTTTTTAAGACAGGATGTCAAGGAAAATTTAAACTTACACTCTTGAAAAAGAAACTTACACGAGCTTGGCAGAAAAGGAATGATCTTTCGTTATAAGAGATGTTTTTCTTCTTTTTTTTTGGCATCCTAATAGAGCGGATCATATTGAAATTACAAATGATTTTCATTTACTATCGATAACCATCTGTAATTAATATAACATAATGTCAGTACTAAACATATAAGAAAGATATAATACTAGATGTTCACAATATATTTTGTTAAGTTTGTTCGAAACTAGATGTGTCGAATTGACACGAATGGCCTCGTCTAAAAAGTTCTGCAATTTCAATGACACATGTGGACACAAACATGATGGTAGTCTCACATATCAACAATCAGCTTAAAATCTAAAGGTGTATAGAAAAAAAGTCCGTAAAACTGTGATTTTCAACAATTTTCAAAGTCGTCAACCCTTAATTTTGGCAAAAATCAGCGACGTGGAACTAAACTTAAACTTGATCTGTAACTCATCGTGGTTACCAACAATCAGACCAATATCTGAAGGTGTTTGGAAAAAAATCTAACTATGATTTTCAATAATAATGATCTGTAACTCATCATGGTTAACTCCCCTACCCAAAATCAGCCCAATATCTGAAAGCGTTTAGTAAAACATGTCCGTTTAACTGTGATTTTCAACAATTTATCAAAGTCAAAAGCAATTTATTGCGACAAAAATGAGCGGAGTGTAACGAAACTTAATTGTTTTGTAACTCATCATGGTTAACTCTCATACTAGTACCAAAAATCAGCCCAATATCTGAAAGCGTTCAAAAAAAAGGTCCGTATAAATACAATTTCATAGTGAATTAGAGTGAAATTATTTTCTCTTGTCTTTTCCTGATTTATATTGGTGTCGTACCTATCGTGTGGTCAGTTTAAGTTCCCGCCGAAACGGGGGGTTCGGTCATTCAGCACTACAGCGCCAAAGCGATCGGTTCTCTTTTAAAATGTTTAAACACCTGGTAAATGTTAATTTATTCAATTCTAATTATTTATAAAATATATAGGATTGGTAGGACTGGAGGGTTGTTTTTCTTTTTGGTATTATATTGTGTGGAGAATATAGTTGTGTATACTATATATATACATGTATATACATATCTGTTTATGAATGTTTATGTTTAACATATTTAATAAACATAGCACCAGCGTTGTCGTGTAGCTTTGCACTTTAATAATGAGTTTTGTATTCTTTATAATTTCACAGTAAAGGTTTTTCAAAGGTATACATTATCATGGGGTGACGTACATGAGACTAGTATTATGTAGTGAAGTTTAATACAGCATGAAGGTTGTTACAAGAGAACTGTGATTTTCAAAAATTTAGAAAAAAGACTCTGTATAATGGTTTGTTGCCGAATGACGGAATGACGGATTGACATATTGACGGAATGACAGAATGACGGAATAACAAAATGACGGAATGACAGAAAGAAGGAATGACAGAATGACGCAATGACGGACAAGGGTTAAATTAGATGGCGCCAACACCTTCGTTGCGGGGTCATAAAAAAAGAAATTCACTGGTGTAAACTCGTCAATATATTTAAACACAGTCTAGTTTAAAAGTTAACGCAATGTTGAGTACTTCGTGTTGTATACCTAACATATGTTATATAGTTAAGTTTGTATTGCGTATATTCATTTCACATCTTCTTAATATCTATTAAAAGTATGTAAATAAACTGACAAAATGATTTTGAAGCATCTTTATTGAATCAAAAAAGCGGTATAAAAACTAGAGGCTCTTAAGAGCCTGTGTCACTCACCTTGGTCTATGTGCATATTAAACAAAGGACATAGACATGGCAGATGGATTCATGACAAAATTCTGTTTTGGTGATGGTGATGTCAGGGTTTCCCCTGGGTCAATTATTTTTTTCGCCACCTCTTTCGCCAAAACAATATATTTTTCGTCACTTTATTATTTTTTTCGCCAAGTAACATAAATATATTTTTTGTTTAAAATTTACCTTTTATCTACACCCCCCCCCCCCCACCTTTTCCCTTAAATAAGAAGATTTTACCCCATTGTTTTTATGACTATTCTCTCAAACTTATTTTAGAATCTACATTTTAATGAATAAACACGTAACATTTACTTTAAAACAACAGAATGTTTTTTAACTTAAAAGGGAAAAATATTCATTGTATTTTAAACAACTTTTCTAAAGAGGGGCCCACTAAACTTTAATAATAAGGATGATATAAGTCCTGGAATATAACAAGATTAATGGGCATGTTTTGGTCATATAATACCACTATAGTTCGTAGGGAAAGTTTCTTTAAAAGAAAAATACTCATGTGCCCTTTTATACTAAGAAGTGGTTTTTACAACAAAACAAAAGCTTTTATCATATGAAATTGAGGCCTCATTTCATTTGTAGTCATTACATTAAAGGGTTACTCTCATTCGAGGGGTTGTTCCCAACCTTTTGGATAGATTTCTTCATAACGACAGTTTTCTTTCATTGACCATCGTAATGAAAAAGTTGAGACGTAACATTATGCTTGAAACACGTGTGTCACTCAAACGACTTTAAAGTATTCTCCCTAATCAATTACGTATATTAAAGTCAAAGGATAATTAAAGTTTTAAATCAGAGATTTTTCTTGCTTTTGAACATTTTTCGTCCCACCATCTTTCTTTTCTGAACTATTTTAAGAGGAGAGGAGACGTCAAAAGTTTGCTGCAAACACGTGCGTCGCAAAGTGGTAAATAAATTCTGTATGTGACATTTAGTGGAAGCCATTTAACAATACCATTTTGTCAAACAATTCAATCAACACCTTTATTAATTAATCTTTTGTTGTCGATAACTATAAAATGCAATCAGCTGATTATTGATTTTCTGTCAAAATCTTAATGAGGTCAAGATAAATTCCGAGTATTGTCTGATCAAGTAAAGTCCGAGAAAAAAAGTAAATAAACAAGTTAGAGGAAAATGAATCGTTGTATATATTTTTATCGCCAAATTCTTTCGTAAATGACGAATTCTTATCGCCACAATTATTATTTTTTCGCAAATTGCGAAAATGGCGACCGCCAGCGGAAACCCTGGGTGATGTGTTTGTAGATCTTACTTTACTGAAAATTCTTGCTTCTTACAATTATCTCAATTTATAATGAACTTGTCCCATTAGTTACAGAGGAAAATATTTTGTTAAAAATTTACTATAAAGGGCAATATATCCTTAAGGGGTCAACTGACCTTTTTGGTCATGTTGACTTGTTTGTGGATCTTACTTTGCTGAACAATATTGCTGTTTACAGTTTATCTCTATCTATAATAATATTCAAGATAGTAACCAACCAGATGCTCCAGGGCGCTGCTTTACACGACCACAGAGTTAGAACCCTGAACATTGGGGCAAGAATGGACACAACATTCAAGCTTGATACAGCTCTGAATTTGGATTGTGATTAAATAGTTGACACAGCACAGGTTTCTGACACATAATGAATGTAGTCTAGGAACTTAAACTTAAAAACTTTAAATTTTAAATTTGACATTACCTATTATGGTCCAATATCCAAAATCTAAATACATGGTTAGATTCAGCATACCAAAGAACCCCAAGAATTCAATTTTTGATGCAATCAAATAAATTTCAATTTTCGACCCTTTAGACCTCAATGTGGACCAATCTGATAACCAGGCCGTAACATCAAAAATCTAAATACATGGTTAGATTAAGCATATATCAAAGAACCCCATATATACAATTTTTGTAAGTACATGTTTAGATTCAGCATATCAAAAAACCAAAAGAATTCAATTTTTGTTGAAATCACACAAAGTTTATTTTTGGACCCCAATTTGGACTAACTTGAAAACTGGACCAATAATCAAAAATCTAAGTACATGTTTAGATTCAGCATATCAAAGAACCCCAAGAATTCAATTTTTGTTAAAATTAAACTTAGTTTAAACTTAGTTTAATTTTGGACCCTTTGGACCTTAACGTAGACCAACTTGAAAGTGGGACCAAAAATTAAGAATCTACATACACAGTTAGATTCGGCATATCAAAGAACCCCAATAATTCAATTTTTGATGAATTCAAACAAATTTACTTTTGAACCCTTTGGGCCCTAATTCCTAAACTGTTGGCACCAAAACTCCCAAAATCAATCCCAACCTTCCTTTTATGGTCATAAACCTTGTGTTTAAATTTCATAAATTTCTATTTACATATACTTAAGTTATTGTGCGAAAACCAAGAAAAATGCTTATTTGGGCCCCTTTTGGCCCCTAATTCCTAAACTGTTGGGACCTCAACTCCCAAAATCAATCCCTACCTTTCTTTTGTGTTCATAAACCTTGTGTTTAAATTTCATTGATTTTTGTTTACTTAAACTAAAATTTTAGTGCGAAAACAAAGAATAATGCTTATTTGGACCCTTTTTTGGCCCTTAATTCCCAAACTGTTGGGACCAAAACTTCCAAAATCAATCCCAGCCTTCCTTTTATGGTCATTAACCCTGTGTTTAAATTTCATAGATTTCTATTCACTTATACTTAAGTTATAGTGCGAAAACCAAAAGTCTTTGGACGCCGACGACGATGAGGACGACTACGGACGACCACGACGCCAACGTGATACCAATATACGACCAAAAACATTTCAATTTCGTATAAAATCAGCAAAATTTCCTAAAAAATTTCCAATTCAGGGGCAGTAACCCAACAACCATTTGTCCGATTCATCTGAAAATTTCAGGGCAGATAGATCTTGACTATCTAATTTAACCCCATGTCTGATTTGCTCTTTATGCTTTGGTTTCAGAGTTATAAGCCAAAATCCTTATTTTACCCCTATGTTCTATTTTTAGCTATGGTGGCCATCTTGGTTGGTTGGTAGGGTCACAGCACATATTTTTTAAACTGGATACCTCAATGATAATTATGGCCAAGTATGGTTAAATTTGGACCAGTGGTTTTAGAGAAGATTTTTGTAAAAGATAAGAAAAAATTACAAAAAATTGGTAAAAAATGACTATATAGGGCAAAAACTCCTTAAAAAAATCAAATGACCATTTTAGTTATATTATCTTATTTGTAGATCTTACTTTGCTGAACATTATTGCTGTTTACAGTGTATCTTGATCTATAATAATATTCAAGATAATGGCAAAAAAACGGTATAATTTCCTTAATTCAGGGGCAGCAACCAAACAACCTATTGTCCGATTCGTCTGAAAATTTCTAGGCAGTTAGATCTTTACCTGATAAACAATTTTACTCCACTTCAGATTTGCTCTAAATGCTTTGGTTTCAGAGTTATAAGCCAAAATCTACATTTTACCCCTATGTTCTATTTTTAGCCATGGCGGCCATCTTGGTTTGAATAGCCGGGTCACGCCACACATTTTTTAAACTAGATACCCCCATGATAATTGTGGTCAGGTTTGGTTTAATTTGGCCCAGTAGTTTAGGAGTAGAAGATTTTTGTAAAATCTAACGACGGACGACGACGTACGCCGGACGCAAAGTGATGATAAAAGCTCACTTGACCCTTCGGGCCAGGTGAACTAAAAATAGTACAGTATACAAATAAAAAATGAAAAATAATAAAAATGAACATGCAATATAGAAACTCATCATAGATACTAGGATACAATTTTGTATTTGCGCCAGACGCGCGCTTCGTCTCCAAAAGACTCATCAGTGACGCTCAAATCCAAAAAAGTCTAAATGTCCAAATTAATGACTGAAAATGAAATGTATCGTCCAATAATTGATTGTATTCGACACGACAAATAGATAAAGATAAAATGATAAAATATAAATATAAATAAAATAAATTCTACCTCATATTCATTTTTGGCATACTTTTTTTGTATTTGTGGGTAACAAATCACACTTAACATTTTTAATGTGTGTGATACATATTAATGGGTATGTTATAATCTTTTTCATTAACGTTTCAGACGCACTGCACAGAAGTATTGTTACTGCAATACATGTTGGTCACAGTATGCCTTTAAAAAGGAACAAAAACACAAAACGGACAGACTTGTAAAATATGTTTCGAAATAACAAAACGTGTTTCTACAAAATTCAAACGAGAACAATAACGGCTTATTTATAGCAGGACCAATTATGAAAACCAAATGAGTAAGCCATAAACCATTGATATCCACTCAATTTCAATCTCCAGCCTTGGAGTTAATTATTTTATGCCATTCCTCAAACCGCCACTTAACCAAAAATAAGAACACACTATGAAATCATTTGCAAATAAACGAATTAACTCAATAAAAAGATATAAAATACAATCTTAACTGCTCATAATTTTATATTCAAAGCGCTATACATTTATTTTTGCTTTATTTAGAAAGAGAAAACAAAATCAAGGTTGCTTATCTCTTTAAGGTGTACAAAAACATATAAAGAAAACATAAAATATGAATATTTCTTCAAATATCAAAAATCAATCTTAGGTCAACAAATCAGTTGGAGCAGGTTATACGGAACTTTAAACCTTCAACATCAACCACATGATTAAGTTACGAACATATGGAGTTATATTGTTTTGTAGACATGTTACAACAACATAAAACTAGAGGCTCTTAAGAGCATGTGTCGCTCACCTTGGTCTATGTGCAATGGACACAGATGGATTCATGACACAATTGTATTTTGATGATGGTGATGTGTTTGAAGTTCTTACTTTACTGAACGTTCTTGCTACTTACAATTATCTCTATCTATTAAGATGTTTGCCCATTAGTAACAGAGGAAATTATTTTGTAAAAATTTACAAAAATTTACCAAATAATGAATATGTTTAAAATTGACTATCAAGGGCAATAAATCCCTAAGGGTCAACTGACCATTTTGGTCATGTTGACTAACTTGTAGATCTTACTTTGCTGAACATTATTGCTGTTTACAGTTTATCTCTATCTATAATCATGATAATTAAAAATTTCCAATTTAGGGGCAGCAACCCAACAACCATTTGTCAGATTCGTCTGAAAATTTCAGGGGCAGATAGATCTTAACCTGATTAACAATTTTACCCCACGTTAGATTTGCTCTAAATACTTTGGTTTCAGAGTTATCAACCAAATCTACATTTTACCCAGGCCTATGTTCTATTTTCGCAATGGCGGCCATCTTGGTTGGTTGGCCGGGTCACCGGGCACATTTTTTAAACTAGATATATACCCTAATGATGATTGTAGTCAAGTTTGGTTTAATTTGGCCCAGTTGTTTCAGAGGAGAAGATTTTGGTAAAAGCTAACGACGGACGACGACGACGACGACGGACGACGGACGACGGACGCAAAGTGATGAGAAAAGCTCACTTTGCCCTTCGAGCCAGGTGAGCTAAAAACAAAAAAAACATATATTGGAATAACAGCTGTTATACATAAACGCCAATTGCATACTATACAATAACTTAGTTGTATAGAATTAAACCAATGTTTCTTTTTAATCTTTATATTATTTAACCATTATTTAATGTATTAGTAGAATGTACCAGCTTTCCCATAACGTGCCAATAACTCACAAAAAGCTCTCTTCCAACATACTCAGTGGGAACTCTTCACTTATGTGTTTATTTTATTTCATTAATTTGAAATTAAATAATTCACAAAATGTCTTAGAATCTATTATAAAAGTCACACAATCAATATTAAGTGGTGACAGACCAACATCAAATATAATTTCTCTGAAAAAATTTTACTAGTATATTTATCAATTATAAAATAAAGAGCATTTTGCACAAGTTTTAACAACTTGATAAAAATACAAAATTAAAACGACCTTGTCCAACACAAACATTGACGAGCGTTTTTATTATTTTGTTAATTGCAATATTGCTCACATCATAAGTATCGTTTAGTTTGCACGAATCAAATCTTTGACGACAAAACACTATTTTTAAAAGTGTATATATGTCAAAACAGTTAATGATGTAAAGGTAAATCAAGTCTTGTTATAACGCTGATAGAATAAAAAGTATTACAAATAGTCTTTCTGAAAAAAAAAATGATGGTATTATTAAGCTCACATCAGCAACCTGTATTATGATGCCATTGGCTTGTTAACAATTGTTACCAGTTAAACTGTACAGAAAATAACTCGTATGAATAGTATAATATAACAATCTGTAAACAAAACGTTTTACCAAAAATCACAGTGTAATAAAATTTAGATGTGTCAACTTTATTTTCAAAACGTTTATATACTTACCCAATCTACCAAATTAAAGGATGATGTGATGATATTGATGTAATAAAGTTAACCATTCACAGTACGCCTCAAACTTTCGGGCATACAAATCCATTACTCACGAATTGCTAGATAATAAAATACTAAAAAACTTAAACCAAACCGGAACGTAGAAAAAAAATTAAGAACACTAAATTTATTGGAAACATTCATTTAACAGTAAGATTCGCAAAAAAATTGAATTGATATAAAAAAAAATAAAGCGTGGATTATAGTATAACTCAATTAGCATGATTCGTATACGAACATTATTATTAATTACAAAATCGTTTAACGGGAAGTTTTCTTTAGTTGAAGCAACCATCTAAAATTAACGGGAAAACGAGCAATATTATAATGAAAATATATGTGATATAGGACTTTTATTCGTTTTTTGTTTAAGTACGTTGCTGGGATCGTAAGCATTTATTTTGGGCAAACTGTTACTATGCGTTTCTTGTAATAACAGAACAAATGTGAATCTAATTGAATCAAAATCATTGTTATCGTGAAATTCAAAGTTTTGCAAACTAAATGCAAGTATTTAAGATATTACAATCAACAGAAAAAAGCTACCCGCTGCTCTTTTTTTAAACTTCATTGGAAAAAAGTAAGAAATACATCGAACTTACCACACAAAAATCTAATTTATATTCATACATTAATATACACAAATGTAAATACATAAGTGACATCAATATGGATTATTTAAGGTATAGATTCGACAATGAATCGAGTTTTATTCCGGACATCAAGTTCACACAATATGCTATAGTACAAATGGTCATCTTGCTGTTTCAAAAAACAATTTTGGTTCAAACATTCAAACAATTTTTTTATCATCTGATTATTGCATTCTACAATCTGGATCATCTGTAAAATAAAAGAATCTTTTGTATACAGCACAAACAACATTTTCCAAAAGACTAAATGAGAGAAAAAAATATATTTTAACAAAACGCATTTGACTAGTACATCGAATAAAATGGATCTCTTTAATAATTTAATACCAAGTAGACAACAATAAACCTGCGGCAAATATATTTTACCACAATATATAGATATATGCATGAACTGTTCGCGTTCTATGTGTAAAAGAATTTACGCATTGAACACATTCCATGTACCAATGTTAAAGCCCTAGATGCATATTTCAAAGCCAACAGTTATCACGAATACCAGGCTTGTGATGTTATACACCAGACGCGCGTTTCGTCTACGCAAGACTAATCATTGACGCAGATAAAAAAAAGTCAGAAAGCCAAAAAAGTATAAAGTTACAGAGCATTGAGGACTCAAAGTTCCTAAATATTTAAAAACCAAAATCTAATGAAAACTCTGAAACGCTGATCAAAATAGAATTCAGATGCAAAGGAACTCAAACTTTGATAATGCAAACCTAACAAAAAAGAACTATGTCACCGTTGCCGCATGCGATACAGAATGCAAATATATCAGTCGCTTTCATAATGTCCTCATGGCTGAAATGAGTAATTAATTTGAAAAAAAATAACGATGAGTAGATGTAAGCGATATGTATACACTACTGTTTCCTTTATTTATCCTAATAGTGCACAATATTTAACAAAGAAGTGTTAAACTAACTATTTTTTTTTATTGTTTATTCAAATGTTAGGACGATTATTCTTACTTGATGTTTCTAAATCAATAGAACTTGACAGTTCATCGGAATCCTCTTCATCTGACATTGAGGAATCACTTTTCTGTTCCTCTTCCTCTTCGTCCGAAGTGAAATCTGCATCTTGTATAATTTTGGCGGTTTTTGATACCTAATAATACACAATAAATGTTTAATATGTTGTAATTGTTAATTGCGTTATCACTACATTTTTAGAAATAAGTATCTCAATTTAATTTACCTACTTGAAGTTATGTTTAATCATTTGTTATATATGTAGAAGAAGAAAAAATAAATATTTTCAAATCTTGAATATGACAAGAAAAATTGACGTTATGAAACCCATTTAAATTGTTTCCGCTATTTTGCGTTGATGACCCAAAGCATTGTAACTGATAAAGAAAAATAGGCATTTAACCAAGTGTAGTTATATGAAGGTATTCAGTTATATTACCTTTTTGTTTTGATAATTTTTTTTATAAAATAAGTCACCTTAATAAGTTTTCCCTACCGATATATATGCATAAGAGACCATTCGATCGATTTGATTTACACGAACTACATGTATATTTTAATAAATATTTTTCAGTTACTTATTACATTATAAAAATCAATGAAAATGCTTTAGTTTCTTTTGTCAAATCTAATTTGAGTTTTCCTGAAAATGTGTTCATGAAACACTCCTGTGTGTATCCCACAAAATAGCTTTCAACGACTAAACATTGCTTAAATTGAACACGTAATCAATATATTGTCCATAACTGATACAACTTTGAATGTCTGCAGGTTACAGAACAGGCAATTCTATTTTGCATGAAAATAAATGGTATCAGCACTTATTGTTAGCATATGCAATAATTAGCAAACCATTTCAATAACAAAATTTATGATAGACAGTTTTGTTTTCAGACAACTTGAATTCATACGAAATATCGTCGGAAATGCAAAAAATCAAATCTACACATTGTACCTTAACAGACTATCATCAATAAATAAATCATTGCATGTTTTGATATTAGACAGATCATAGAAAACATTTTTGAATATTTTGAATGAAGAATAACTCTGATTAAATGATTTTGTGTTGTATCATAGTGTTGCATCAAATAATTATGCATATATATACAGTTAGGTTGATTTTCTAGACACTTTATATATATAGACCGTAGATCGGGATAATTTGGCGGTTTTAAGGGGGAAAATAGTACTTAAATTTTCTTTTTGTACAAATTTTCACTTTGTGTCATTTTTTACTTATCGTAACAAGTATTGATGACTAATTAAGGCAAACGACATCAATATGAAACATAAACCAAGATCAATTGACATTCGATATTCCGTTTATTTATGGAAATTTAGATAGATATAAAAAGATATGATAGGATTGCCAGGGACGACTCTCCATCCAAGTCACAATTTCTAAAAGTAAAAACATTATATGTTAAGGCACTGTCTTCAACACGGAACCTTGGCTCACATCAAAAAGCAAGCTATAAAGGGCCCTATTATGACCAGTGTTAATCAATTCAAACGGGAAAACTAACGGTCTAATATATATAAAAAAAATAAAACACGAGAAACACGTATGCACTACATCAACAAACGACCACTACTGGACATCAGGTTCCTGATTTAGGACAGGTGCAAACCAATTCAATGGGTTAAAACGTTTTAATAGATAACAACCATCAACCTGACCTGAAACAGTAGTTTTACATCACAACATACAATGACAAACTATAAAATATCAATTAAAATGACTTATATCAATTAAAAGACATACTACTACACGTGCATATATAATGAGCGAATACATATAATATATGGCACAATATAGATACAAATTCAATAAAATGAGAAGTGAATACATATTCATTTATTTTTAAACTTACAATCAAGCCAGAAGGGTATTAATAAAACTGCAACACCATTACTGATTTGTTTCTACTTACTTTACGATTTAAGTCATTGGTCACATGATATGTTTTGTTATGATTATGGAAATGTTTATTTCATCTTAAAGGGCAATATGTATTATCTGTGTGTTAATTTTTTGACACTTGTTTCTAAGGCACTGATAATAAAAAAAATATTTCAGTTAATATATCTCAATTAAAGGAAGGGAAGATTGTTTGTCTTATCGCATCAAATAATCTGTAAAATAAATTAAACAAAATCGTAAGTTGGATTATGCACATAATACAACTCTAACGACGAATGCTTAATATTACAATACAAAGTTTTATCTGGATCTTAAACTATTTGTATACAAAGATTTTAGACGCAACACATGTCGCTAGTGAATTGAAACGTGTAGACTCATAAAGACTAATAAGGGTGTCCGTCAGACTTTTGAAGTGTCGACTGTAGCTATAGTCATAGTTCTTCATTACTCGGTCTGAAATTGTTTGTGCATTAAGATACCCATATGATTGTAGTATTGGGTGAACATACACAAGTGTATTTGATTTATGGTGAAATAGATAATTAATTAGGCAATAAGGGGAAAATATCATATCTTTTTAAAAGGTCATTATTATATCATTTAAAGGATTAAGTTACATCAATTTGATATCATAATTAACATATTTGACGTCAAAGCGACCAGCTGATTTAAATGAATTTAGATTTCAACAGAATGCTATTTTCCGCGCCAATGGAAATCGTGAAAATTTCTGTGAATATTTTCATATGAAATGCATTGAGTCAAACGTTGACATGCATGAAGAACACAGATTAATACAAAATGTCATAGACTATGACTGATTGCATGTGTGAATGATGGATTGCAGGTAACTACTTATTTTGTTTATAATCAAGTATACATTATTACAAACCTCCTTCTCTATTCTTCCAAAACTGCCATGCATATCTTTAAGCCTTTTCATGATCTGATATGGTAAAAACTTACAAAATTGAACAAGTTAAATTAAAGAAATAAAAATTACATCTAGTTGCGCATGTGTTTTCTTGAAGTGTTTTTTTAACTAGTATCTTTTAGAAAATAGGAACAGGAAAAATCAAATGATCGACTATAGCAAGGTTTTGTTATGAGATTCGACAGTATAATGAGTGTTGATTTAGCTCAGAAGTATTTCTTTATATCCTCAACGAACAATTTCCAATATTTTTACGTTCTAATAGCATATGAAAATTGCTTCATAATGTCTTACAATATTTGTTTTAATCAGTTTTTATTGGTTTGAAAACCATATGACACGTCTCTCTTTCAATTAAATTTAAGGTTTCATATGATAACAGAAGAACAACAAAACCTCATGTTAATACGACACAGTGAACAGTGCATCCTTGTACAAGACTAGAAGAATTTTATTAATGTTTGATCAAATAACTGCTAGTTGCTAAATGTAACAATGGGCAGTTCTGCATTTTTATTTTAGCATACCAATCCTTTTTCTGTTTGTTTTCTGTGAATATACTGTTTATGAAATACTGAATTTTTCGAAACACTTAGGTAAAGATTGTCTAAGCTGTATATGTTTCAGGGTCAACTTTTCGGAGATCTGATGTTTTGTTCTTTTTTTTTATTTTACATTTTAACTATTATGATGCGTATATACATGTGGTGACTACAATATGAATAACTGATTTTTACTTATACATATAACAATGATTACTAACCACTTTCTTCATCTCTCTCAAATATTTGTCCATATCTTTCTGTTTGCTCAATAACTAAAACGACAAATGCATAAACACTTTATGGCATGATTGTCAATAAGACAACTATCAATCAGAGACCAACTGATGTAGTATCATAAACATGCGCAAATTTCTTGTAAATTATTTCAGTATGTTAAGGATCTGAAGCTTGTTCATGTTATGTTTTGGAACTAAACCAAGGGTCATATCATATAAATTGTAAATCATGTTATATATATCATCGAAGAATATTGTGATGAAGTAATTATCGAAAAGCTATTTAATTTTATTAGAGAGAGTGGAGCAACGGTAAATGTGTGCTCTAAGTAGTTAAAAAAAGTAGTCGAACTATTGTACCATTAGCTATCATGTCAACATTGAGGTTGTGAGTAAGATTCCCACAAATACCAGGTGCGCTTGACACTAATCTTAATTTGTTGGGATTATTAGTTTTCCTGCCAAACTTGTTGGTTCTCTTCGATCACTCTTGCTTCTTTCAACCATATATATTTATAGGAACGAACAACTATCACTAATGTGCTGAAAGTGGCGTAAAACACATATCAATCATCAGTTATTTTATAATTTTGGATGTTTGTAACCAATCACTATAGCTATGAATTATGATTATGTTTTTTTTTATAATTTTTTCGCTTACTAACCTTTTGATTCCGTTTATCGTTTCTCTCGTTAAGTTGTTCGAGCTTTGAGCTATTTGAATCTAATTGCGTTTGAAGCTTCTGTTAAACATAAAGTACATCAATATATCGTCAAGTACGCAATTTGTGCTGTGTTTAAGGTATGATATAAATAAGTAAATGCTAATTATGACAACAATGTTCCAAACACTTTACTGGATGGAAACAAAAGCATTGAAACAATTCAACATTTTCTAGTCAAATATCAATTCAATACGCGCCGGAAATACACGAAATAGTTCTTTTACATGAAAAACACATGCTAAAAACAAACCGAAAAAAAGAGATTTCTCCGAATTCGAACAAGCTAGTCATGCTGTTTGACTGTACGGCTGAAATGCAAAAAGCATAAATACACATCAATCGTTGAAAAATTTGGCTTTAATGAGATACCTTAGAGACAACTATACTAGTACAATGTAGTATGCTACGTTTGTTGATTTGTGCTCATTTTTTTTTATATGTTACGCATCTCTCTCTCTTTCTCGATTTTATGTGGATTTTTTGTTAATTTATGAAAATAACACGCTACAGTTATGTTTAATTTAGTGAATTCTGACACTATATAAATTATATATTAACACTAAGATTTACCGTAATTCTGTCAGTTTCCATGATGTCTATTTCTCTGGAATTAAAAGCAATAACTAGATATACAGACATATAAGTTTATATAAAAGTGTACATTGAATCCGTGATTATAATAATAAAAACACACAGGAATACTTATCACATGAATTATGACAAGTTAAATAAATAAATATGAATCTCCAAAGAAAATTCGAAAAGTCCTTTATCAAATGGCAAAATTAAAAGCTCAAACACATTAAACATGCTAAACAAATGGAAACAACTGTCATATTACTGACTTGGTACAGTTATTTCCTGATGTAGGAAATGGTAGATTAAACAAAGTTTCAAACCCATCCACGAGGAAAACCAATGAACAAAATATATGCAGAAGCAGTAAAGGAAACTGACTTCAAAATTAAATTTACACATTGCGGAAAAAAGTGTGTTATAAACCAAAATAACAATTAGTAAATAGAATCAGTGTCAAAATGTAACCAAAATCGATTTGAATTTAGTAGAAATTTTCGAAATAGACAAAAATAGATTTCCTGGATTTGCATGCTACCGCATTGCTACAGGTGTCAAATAATTTACTTAAATATTTTGGCCACGAGCATCACTGAAGAGACATTTATTGTCGAAATGCGCATCTGGTGCAAGAAAATTGATACCGTTAATTTTATTACTATCACTGGGTCGATGCCTCTGCTGGTGGACTATTAGTCCCCGAGGGTATCACCAGCCCAGTAGCCAGTACTTCGGTACTGGCATGAAAATACGGATTTTTTTGTGTTATTAAAATTTGCTGTTACAAAATGATAGAAATTATTATAAATTAAGGAATGCATCTCCCTAATGCAAAGCTCTGATTCCTTTCACGTAATTGGCTATACTTTTTGGACCTTTTGGATTATAGCTCTTCATCTTTTATATAAGCTTTAGATTTCAAATATTTTGCCACGAGCATCACTGAAGAGACATGTATTGTCGAAATGCGCATCTGGTGCAAGAAAATTGATACCGTTAATTGTATTACTTACAATCGCAGAGAAATGAGATCACCTAAATGAAATGACCTTCATACTAGTACTTGGTTTTATCTTGCAGAAAACATGTGCTTACTTCTTTGGTTAATATATTCAAAGTAATTAACAAAATCTTTAAATGAGTCAAATGTGGCAGTCTAAACTTAAAGAGTATATGTATTTCAAATATACAGTTTAAGATAAATAAGAACAGTTATGCATTTAAATTGACCTTGGCTCTTCTCCAAGACGTTATCACATATGTTGTCAAATCAGAATCATGTAATTGAACTTGGAGCACTGAAATGTTTTAACTCACAGCACGTTTTTTTTCAAATTCTAGTGAGGCTGTATTTTATTCGACAAGACGGTTATTAGTTGCTAATGCTTCTTTATAATATTGACATATATTTGAGTTAAATAATACGAACGAAGAAGTAATGAATTAACTAGATTAGAACCATAAACAAATATAGCTGTAAAGATTTTACCCTTTTGCCTTCATAGCACCATTTCCTTCGGCCTCATTCGTCGATTTTAGCTTTAAATCAAAATTTGTATTGTACAGGAACACTAAAATAAAAAATAGATAATATGTGTGTATATAAACGTAAACATACGTTCCTTATCGATTTAACTGTAATCCACATGGGTGACTAGATCTATAACCTATATACTTTGTTTCATCTTGACCTCATTTTCCTTTTGCAAAATGTGAATCCATGTTTTGGTGACAATTTAACTCTGACTAGCAAAACAGATGAAAAGGTCTATCAGGTTTGTACTGACATGAGAAACACTCGAACCAATAATGCTACATGTGAAGCAGAATCTGCCTACCCTTCCGGAACACCTGGTATCACCCCCAGTTTTTGGCGAGGTTAGTGTTGCTCAGTCTAAGTTTTCTGTGTTTTGTGTTGTGTGTTGTGTACCATTGTTTGTCTTTTGGTCTTATGTCTTATTTAGCCAAGACGTTGTCAATTTATTTTCGACTTATACGTTTGATTATTCGTCTAGTATCTTTCGCTTCTCCTTTACAGTATTAAAAACAAAACTTTTGTTATTCTAGTTATGCATCTTCTCTAACACCATATATAAGGTTGTAGCATTGCATCGTATGACGAATTCATAAAAGTCGCATGGATGGAATATCTTCCACATCTTGGTTGTCTTGAATATCTTTATCATCTTAACCATGAAGTTACAGCTATCGACATTGTACATCACAAACGTTCATACACAACAATATAATAGTTTTTTAGGTTTACCGATGTACACTCGAAATGAAAATACGCTAGCCATCATTACATAAAAGAATACAGACAAAGCACAAGCACTCCATTATGTGATACACATTCAATATTCTGCATCAGAAATGACAAGTACAGTATGTCAATCATATTTCAAAATTGATGCGTCGGTATGAGTTTTGACGTTATGATTGAATTCAGATGATGAGTGCACCGTGTCATTTTTCTTGTTTTGAAGTTTGAATATTATATATGTTGTTCATATTAATACATCATTTTCAATATCGCACGCAGAAAATCAAAATTAAAAAATCATGTTTTCTGAAATGAATCATTTGCTGATCATGTATACTGAAGAAAAAACTAAAAACCTTTTATTGACGCTAAAGCCTTTAAAGCGTTGTGATCTCTTGAACTATTATGAATTAAATTTGTTGAATTTCGTTAACCATGCAGTATCAATGTTATCAAAAATAAAAAAAGAACACGAAGAAGAGCACTTTGTTTTGCCTCCTCAAACTCTTACAACCGTGTAATCTACATTTTAATTTTGACAGATATGATACAATAGTACTTAGACATTATAATAGGTAAATGTTTACCTCTAACAAACATAGGACCACGATTTAGAGTTGTTCCGTCGTCAACGTCATCTTTCCGGCCATTATTAACATCTGCATCACAGCGACATATGTCATACAGTTTTCCACCAGGATAAAGACAACAAAACCATATGAAGGCATGTATGATGATCACCGGTAAAACAAGTAACTGGACATGTATTGGAAATATCGTTTTTACACTGTATTCTTCCAGAAAGTCGTTCTGTAGTTGTGACCAATAAAATTCTGCTTCTTCGTGGACTACTTTAAATGTATTACTTGAAAGAAATTCAATATACAACTTCACAAAAATGTGTTTACGACAACAATTTACTTCTCCGCAAGTCTATTGCCATATGCAAAAACATTTATGATATAATAACAAGTACATGTATGTTATATAACTACTTTTTAGGTTTGTTAATTGACCAAGGTAATTATCGAAGGCAGTTATGTAACAGCGACCGCTCGTGTTTATCTATCTTTTTTTAACGCTATTGTGTTTAATGAGATAGAGCAACACAATTAAATACAGCAAGAAAAATGTAATGAATATGAATAATTCCGAATCTTAACTCGTTGGGTTATACAGATATGTATCTTACTTTTTAACTGAAAGTATGTTTTTCAATGGATACGACATGTACATACATCCAGACCGACTTGTTTAGTACCAATATAAAGCAGATTTTGTTTACAAACTTTATCCAAACAAAAAACATATCATCTTGCTTTTTTTTTTTTAATTCAAAATTTTTGGTGAATGGTTTTAACTTATATATCACAGTTAACCTGAACTTAAGGATACTATCGACATTTGGAGTATGATCTATTTATTAATATGTTTCTTGTATTTACACAGATAGATCATTTGTAAATTACAAACAAACGAGATGATTTTAGCTTTCCAGATGTAAACCTTCCATTTCTCAACATTGACATACTTTCTGTTTCATTTAACTGTGTTTGAGTATTTCAATACTGTAAACAAGGGAATTTTTGCGGCTAATTAATTTTCTCTAATTTTGCGGTAATACTTCAAACACCAAAATGAAACGACAGCGAAATTTTCAAGGAAACTCTTTTCATAACATGAAGACGATATAAGTATTTGAATAGGATATGTAGATGACCATTGCTTAACAAGGATTTTGCAGACGACTGATCGATACCTCAAATCATAACTGTATTACTAAATGAAAAGTAATGTTAGAAATCTTGACTGAGGTAATCTTATCAGCATTAAAGACATATCAAACAAGCGGACATTACGGATATTGTTATGTAAACAACACTCGTTACAAATATTTTAATGACACATGCCAATCAGTTACAAAAGTATAACCTAGTTGAATCTGCTACACATATTAAACAGATCAAACGAAAGACTAATTACCATTAATACTGACAGCATTTAATTCACTCTTAATTAGTTTATTTCTGTTGTTGTGCATGTGTTTCTGGAAGCAGACAAGACAAAACTTTTAAAATATTTTTCCAGAAAATTAACCGAAAACAAAAGATTTCTGATTGATTTTATCACTTGATTTATCATACATGTAAAGCTGTTCACTTTGTATATCCCTTATAAACAAATATTTATATCGGCTAAAGAGAAATCGTGAATTCAAAACGTCGCGAATTAAAAACGGCGCATATATCCCGGTTTACAGTAGATACGTAATTGGCTTGCTTGATAAAAAAAAAATCGGACGTCGTCATTAGTCGTTTGCTCTGAATGAAAGAGAAAAAAAATATAATCAACAGAGAAAAAAAACATAAATAACGTTTAACTGTTACCATTACGAATTAGTTTGCCGAGGCAATGGACTAAACCGAATTGGTTATATCACATGACGAATTATGCAGCCTTATTCTGTGTTCGCAACTGGTTTCCATTATTGTAGAAATGATACAAATTCAAAAGTCTCTTTTTCTTAGTATGCAATAATGACATTTTAATTCGCTAAAAATAATACATGTATATCATCCCTCAATACTGTTATCTTTTATATATAGTATTAAACGAAATGGACAAATGAAGATGCATGTTCTTCAGACTAAGTTAATGGATATGTACTAACAACTTTTTCAAGAACACTGATAATGTACGGACATTACTAAACGCTAAGCTTTATCAAGTGCTGTTGTTAATGGTTGTGGAAACTGCTACAAACTGGGCAATATACTTAAGGCAATATAACATGCAAGGATTTGTCAGTTTTTTGTAGCAAAAAGTAGTTCGAATCTTTTTCTAAATACTGAATCAGTTGATATTCATATCGATTGAGGCACTTAATTATATTGTTTATAGAAATCTTAACATTGGGAGAATATGTCTTGAGTATAAATTATTTTCTTAGAGTTATAAGCAATGCATATATAGGTATTTAAAACATTGTGTTGACAATTTGTAAATTTTATATTCAATCAAATCAATTTCTTAAAAAAATATTTCAGAGACCGACAGAATGTCTTGCATAGTGGCACCAAAGACTTGGAAAACAACAAAAGCATGAGATGTAGAACATATATCATAAACACAACCGCAAAATGAATACACTTTAAAGCGTTAATTCATAAACCACACACATAGACTTCAGTAGTTAAAATGTTGATACTTTGCAAGAACTCAATAAATTATTGCCAGCATAATCATAGACAATTATTAAACTAATATGTATATTGTCAAAAGCTTGAAAGAATATGTTATTAACAGATCGGAAAGTGTTATGACATGTTTCATACAAATACCTCATAGTGTTAGTAATGTCATATTTTACCTGTACATTGCTATTAGCAGGTTTAGCAATAATATTACAGCTATCAATCCATAGAAAGCTTTCAAGTAAGGCACTAGATGTAACCCAAACGTTGAGGGACATTGTTGCAAGGCCCCAGAACTAAACAAAGCTCTGTTGAATGTACAGTCTGGTACAGTTACTGGAATTTTGTAATATAAATTTACAATGGCAAGTTGATAGACATTATTCTGTATTATATTTGAAATACTTATGCATTATTTAGTGGTAAACATGGTAAAGTGATCGTTTATCTTGCATAAATATACACTTTTTTCATTTCTATACAATGACATATTACTGGTAAATTCAGTTCTAGGTCAACTATTTGCAGAAACTGTATGATCTTTTTTCTATTCATTAAGACTGTTTTTATAATCCGAATGCCTTGACCTTTACCTAAGTATATATGAATTGTACTGTAGTGATTGTAATGTATTAATTACTCGGTTTTTTTGTATATAAAGTCAAACAATTATACATTCCATCAGACTACAATTCTATAATTCTATAATGCCTTATTTTCTGTTATGTTTATTATTATTATTTATACATAACATGTATTTTTTCTATGTTTAAGTCATGTACTCTAATAATTTACTTCAATGCTTATAATTTATATAACATATACAAGTATTACGAAGAAATGAATGATAAGAGTTTCTGATCTGATGTAAAATTATAAAATTTAAAAATAATTTAATTTTTATTACATAGCAAATAAATAAAAAGAGACGTTGTGCGATGTTCTAACCACGGCCTCACAATTGAAAATGATAAGTTTAAGCTTGCACTAGAACCATATTTGTTTACCTTTTTCCCCATCTAAATTAAGTTCACCAAATAACATCCAGTATCCATTTTTTGTAATCTTTTCCAGCTCTGACCATGTAAACTCAGAGTTAGTATATAAAAGAGCGTGAAAAGATATATTATAACACATCATAATCACTGCCATGATAGCCATAAAGGCACCTGTATCTGAAAACTGAAAAAAACGAAACCATATTTACGATGTCTAGTGATGTACATAAAACATGTTCATTTAATTCAATTCTTATGTACAGTATAGTTTAATTCCTACAATTAAAAGATTGTATAGAATATATTCATAAGGGGGTTAACATTTTGAAAATCAGCTGAACAATTTTAGCACATTCTATTAGTTAAGGTGGCTCCTGAGTACAAAAATTTCAGCAGAAATTTAAACCTTTATTTTTTCATTACAAGGTTTATTTATTACACTGCTAGTTATTACTTTATGATATGGTACAAAAATCAACCCACAAAATTGAGTCGGTTTGGCCCCAGATGACTTTTAAAATGTTTATATTATTGAAAAAGCTCCAAATTATCTCCCTTTGGTGCAAAAATGCCATTTTTTGGCATTAAATTTGAAATATCTTTTTTAACTTATCGGTGACCTATATTTTTTATTTTTGTTTTCAAATAAGCTGTACATAAACTAAATAATTGTAAAATTTAAGCGATTTCTGCAATTAGGTTATTTTTTATTTTGATATTACACCTATTTCTACTATTAGTTCAACAGAAAAAAAGGACATTAACAAAAATGTATGCTTCTTCCAGAGGCAGATTGTGAGCTTAAATGAACGGTGACCCCATCTTTTTATTTCATTTTTCTTTTTAGTATATGATAAAGTTCATTTATAAAAAAATATAGCGAAATCTTATATTAGAAAAAAAAATTGATTTATACCCAGGAGCCTTAAGAGATTAAGAGTATACCCTATTGTTTTAGCAATTGTCTTTGGTAACAGACTGAATAATAAATACATTGACATGATAGGCATTGGTTGATCGTCTTCATACTTGTGGAAATAGCGCTTCATTTGTTTTTGTTTGCATTTTTGGTTTGAAAATTACATCTTTTCTAATTATATAAAGTTTCTACAATAAATCTATAGAAAATAACTATGTATTGACATGGTTAATAATTTCGCCTGTATCGTTGTTGTACTGAGAGAAATACAAACGAAATACACGTAAATTGTTACCAAATTTATACATACCATTTTGCGAATCATGACTAACTTGGGACCAAGAATCTCCGACATACAGAACAGATTTAGGATCCGTATGCACAAAAGTATAAAAGCAAATACTAATGAGACCTTCGATGCATCTTGATAAATTCGTTTTTCGCCAAACTTCAGACACATTCCAACGGTATATACCAATATTGAACACCAATCTAACCGATTCCACCAGTCACTAACGTAACTTTTCCATTTCCTTCGTATAATTGATACAATATGCTTAAAATATAATAAGACGGGTATTAATCAAGAACTTGTAGATACAGTACATGCAGTAGTAACCTGTGCAAAAACATTTTAAAGCTACATGTATGTCTAATACACAATTTTCTACATAAAAAAATGGATGTACCAGGTCAGGAATATGAACATCCCTTCTTTTGATGTGTTGACCTTTTTTGTTATGCCATTTTAATAAGGAAACCTAAATGGCTCGGGATTATTAAAACAACGTCAGGAGCCTGTAATTCATTGATTGTCATTTATTTTTTCGTTCAAAATTTTATACAAATAAGGTTATAAAGTATAACAAACTAATAAGTTAGTTTTTTTGTTTGAATTGTCTCTTGTTGACAGTTGTCTCATTTGCAATCATACTGCATCTTCTTTTTTATAGTTACAGCAACCATACAAAAATCTGCTGCAAAGGACTGGACAATGTCTGTAGGAAATCTGAGAGACATATGGCACAAATTAAGGACATCAGAAAACTAAGTATGCACAAAATGCACAGAAATTATCTGACATCGGACTCGGACTTCTCCTAAACTAAGCATTACTATGCGTATTGTTGTATGTTTGCTTTTTCTACATTGACTAGAGGTATAGGGGAGGGCTGAGATATAAAGAAAACATGTTTAATCCCGCTGCATTTTTGCGCATGTCCGAAGTCAGGAGCCTCTGGCTTTTGTAAGTCATGTATAATTTTAATTTTAGTTTCTTTTATATATTTCGGAGTTTAGTATGACATACATTATCACTGAACTAGTATACATTTTTGCTTAAAGGCAAGCAGAAGTACTCCTCCGTGTATGTGATTTTCTCGATGCATCAAAGACCCATTGTTGGCCTTCAGCTGTTATCTGCTCTTTCGTCGGGTTGTTGTCTCTTTGACATATTCCCAATGTTCATTCTCAATTTTTTTTCCAGTCTTTGGTACAAATATTCATGACATTTATTCTGACGGTTTTGGAAATGAAATTAGTTTTTTTTGTTTTAAGAAATGAATTTCTTTGAATACACACATATATCGTCAAGTTATTGGAATTCCAATGGGGACTAACTGTGCATCACTTATTGCGGACCTTTTTTTTATTATTATGAGTTACAATTTATGACTAAAATTCACAAAGACCCATCAAAACAATATCTGATAAAAAAAATTAAACAATACTCTTAGATATTTGGATGATATATTGGCTCTCAATAATGACGACTTCAGTATGTATACTAAAGAAATTTATTCTGTTGAACTTACTTTAAATAAAGTTTATACTAACAATGACCACTGCCCTTTCCTCGATCTTGATATCTATATCATTAACGGGAAGCTTAATACCAAAATTTATTATAAAAGAGATGATTTTTCATTTCCTATCGTTAATTATCCATTTTTAGATGGTGACGTTCCCTTGTCACCATCTTATGGTGTTTATATATCTCAACTTGTACGATTAGCTCGTGTATGTAGCAACGTATTAGATTTTAGTGAGAGAAATTTATGTATTACTGAAAAATTATTACACCAGGGTTTTTGATATCACAAACTGGTCAAAACATTTACTTAATTTTATCACCGGTATAAGGAAATAATTCGTAAATATAACTCAACATGCAGACATCTTATACGTTCATGTATTTCACATCCAATCTTTTATGGTAATATTCTTTACAAAGCACAAAAATGTCAGTATTCACCTCAAAAGCTTACAAAACCTTTAAACAGACTTATTAAGAAGGGATATAGTTACGATACTGTTGTCAGGTCATTAAAGATTGCATATTTTGACTTTAATATTGATTCACTTATAGGGTCTTTGCATCGGAACTAAACACATTTATTTTTTTAAAAACAGTTATTGGCATGACACGGGTTCTGTTCTTCTCATATATTTTATGATAGTATGATACTAAACCCCTAACGGGAGGGATTGTGCCTGATATTCATATGATGAAGACATAATCTTTCAATCAGTCAAATTGAGGTCTGGAGCTGGCATGTCAGTTAACTGCTAGTAGTCTGTTGTTATTTATGTATTATTGTCATTTTATTTATTTTCTTTCGTTACATCTTTTGACATCGGACTCGGACTTCTCTTGAACTGAATTTTAATGTGCGTACTGTTATGCGTTTACTTTTCTACATTAGCTAGATGTATAGGAGGAGGGTTGGGATCTCATCAACATGTTTAACCCCGCCGCAATTTTGCTCCTGTCCCAAGTCAGGAGCCTCTGGCCTTTGTTAGTCTTGTATGATTTTTGATTTTAGTTTCTTGTGTATAATTCGGAGTTTAGTATGACGTCCACTATCACTGTACTAGTATACATATTTTAGGGGCCAGCTGAAGGACACCTACGGGTGCAAGAATTCTCGCTACATCGAAGACCCATTGGTGGCCTTCGACTGTTGTCTGCTCTATGGTCGGGTTGTTGTCGTTTTGACACATTCCCCATTTCCTTTCTCAAATTAACTAATTATCAAATAAATGGTTTAAATACCTATATATGCATTGGGATTGATATTGTGTTCGACATTTGCTCTTATAACTCATAACTCATAAAGAAAATCGTTTATGCTGAAGACATGTTCTCCCCCGTCTACGATTGCTTTTAGGAGTGTTTTTAAAATAAAGCCTATTGTATTGTTTTGTATTGTATTGTATTGCTAACCATATAATAAAGTGCATTAATCTATATGTATAACAACTGAGTCAGCATTTTAGAAAAAAATTAAGCGGTGCTACACTACTGTTAACTCCAAAAACTGAATACCTTTGCCTTTTTTATGTTGCATTATGTACAATTTGTAGAATTGTCCACAAGCATTAACCTTCACAATTGATAAAGCTTAGCGTTTAGTAATGTGCGTAAATTATTAGTGTTCTTGAAAAAGTTATTAGAACATGTCAATTTACTTAGTCAGCAGCACATGTTTGTGCATTTGTCTATTTCGTTAATCACTATAAATAAAAGATAACAGTAGTTTACGGAACGGATGATATAATATCTTCAATGTCATGATTGCATGTCACGAAAAAGAGACTATCGAATTTTATTATTTCTAAAATAAGGGAAACAAAATGTGAAGACAGAATAATAGTGAATAATTCGTCACGTAGTATAACCATTTCGGTTTAGTCCATATTTTAAGATTACTCAAAATTGCTGAAAATTGTTCATATTCCCGCTGAAATGACGGTGGTAAATCTATGTTTCTATATTCATAAAACAAGTAATCTATAATCTGCGTTGTTTGTCAATCCGTTGTATACACATCACAAACTAGTTGGAACATAAAAAAAGACTAATTCTCTCCATCGGGTGGACTTTATGAAAGCCTCAAATACACATACAGACATCTTATTGATTATACTTTTTGTAAATTCGGCGTTAACTCTACTTTCATATCAAAAACAAACAAGACCAAAGATCTGCGTTTAAGGACGTACATTGACCTATAATGGTTTTTTTGTAAATGTGACTTAGATGGAGTACTTTTCGTTTTTGATGCGTTTTGTTATTTGATTTTGCCATGTGATTATGGACTTTCCCAATTGATCTTCCTCTAAGTTCAGTATTTTTGTGATTTTACTTTTTTCTTACAATTCATATCACATCTTCTTATATTTAGAAAACACAATCGTTGAGCTGTAAGGATAATTGAGTACCTGTTTGGTTTCGTCCACGAAAAAGCTCACCATCCAAGTGATTATGAAAAAGTCTGTGTGTGAAATTCCATTCACTCTGTAGTCAAATAACAGCATGTATGCATAAGCAAAAAGAAGCCACAAGAATCCAATCTGTGAAAACATATATTGAATAAAACATGAGTCATAAAAATTGATTATATTAACGTAAAGGTTAATGTTTTTATTGACAAAGCAAAACATGCTGATGTCGAAAAAAACATAACAGATTTGTAATCAATTCATGAACTTGTTTTCTAATTCTAACACACTTATTGGTATACATTTGAAAGCACTCCCCCTTATCTGTTCGGTCTAAATGTTTATGTATAAGTATCAAATTTATTTTGATTGACAAATGTTCAACACTTCTCTAACAAACAAACCTGATCCAATCAACACGTGTTTCTGTCAAAATCATTCCGAACAAATTAAACGGTCATGCAACAGGTTTTAAAAAATTGTCTTAATCTATATAACGAAATATTAAGTTTTCGTAAACATGTTACACCACGACCGTTTAATATAACATAACTTACCAAATGAATGCAAACTTTCATGAATGGCAGTTTGTATTGCTTATATAACCTGAAAATATATAATTTGATGTTATGGGTTTTCTTTCATGATTTTCTTGAACAAGGTTGCTGTGTATAATTTAGCTAAATTAAGTTGTGAAATTGGATTATTACTTTCGAAAATGTTGGTTGAACGGTATGGAATCACTTATTCATAGAAGAGGGACGAAAGGTACAAGAGGAACAGTCAAACTCATAATTCAAAAAAAAAAAACTGACAACGCAAATGAAAAGGACAAACAGACATACAATAGTACACATGACGCAACATAGAATACTAAAGAATAAGCAACACTAACCCCACCAAAACCTAGGGCTTATCTCAGGCGCTCCAGAAGCGTAAGCAGATCCTGCTCCACATATAGCACCCGTCGTGTTGCTCATGTTATAATAAATCCGGTAAATAGCCTAATTCGGTATGTCACATTCATGAAAGAGAACGAGATTGTAGTTACGACATAACATGATAAGGAATAGATCCGATATCATCTGTGAAACGGTTATTCCATAACGGTCAACTAACTCGTGATGGCGTCCGTAAAATTAACGAAGGGATGATTTCAACTTCACCATTTGTAAGTCTTGGTATAATAGCTTTCTTGTGAACAGCAACCTTCTATCAAGAAAATCATAATTGGTACTCTTAATATAATAAGATACAATTGTTTAGTCAATGTGTTCCAATATTTCTGTATTTGTGTTAAACAGTTCATTTCCAGCTACGAAATGTACTGTATAATGCTTACCCTTCCGGATCACTTGATTTCACTCCCGGTTTTAAGTGGAGTTCGTGTTGTTTCTTATTTATTATTTTTAACTGTTGATGTAAATGTCCTTTGGTTTTGTGAGTCTTTGTTTACTTCTTAGTTTTGATTGCTTTTGTCTTCGGGTGTATTTCGGTTGCAAAAACTCTTCAAAGTCGCGGTTGCTTTGCTGCCAACTATTTCAATTCGTAAATAAGCGAGGAGTCTTATGCAGACGGGGCAATATGCGTTATTGTTACTCCATAGGCGGTAATGGTAACGTTTTTTTTCTGTAGCTCAGCCCATATCGTAAACGTTTATATGTATGATGGCTTGTTTCGAAGCTGAGATATTTTTACATATGTGGTTAAATTTTCCAGGTACGAAGTTTGATTCATTTTTCCGTAAATTAGCATACCCCGATCTTTTCGTGATGCGGCTCTTCATGGCAAAAAGTGCCTTTTTCCACACAATAATTTCTTTGAAAATTTAATACTTTGAATACATATAATAACTGCATAGTTTTTACACATTTATTCTAAGGTCCTATACTTTCCAGATCAACACAAAAAGTTAAGCTCAGTCACTTGTTAAAGATTTAAACCTTCGTCATATATAACTTGGATCATCTTGCGGGCTTTGGACTTTCTAAAATTACTTAACTAGCGTCTGGCAGATTCGTGGTATATAATAACTGTTAACATTTGTACACACTAAACACCTCACATTTTGTTTTCCTCCAAAATGATATTAGTTTTTTATTCTTTTATCTAACTACTAGTAACTTACCATAGCGTCGGACGTGTTTCCATAGTTACCATCAGCAAAGGTAACAATATCATGTGACAGGCTGCGAGAACAATGTAACCAACAATCTAAAACGTTGAATAGTTATAAAATTGTTGAGCTATTGTACCTTATTGAACAAATCGACAGACAAGGGACGAAAAACAAACATGTTGATATTAATTTTTAACAGAATAAGAACAGGTCTGTCAACAAGACAGCATCTTCTACTCGATGTGCGTAAACGGTGTCATTAAATTGTCTGTTTTCATATTGATCCGTTTCTATTTCAAAGTACAGTTATTTCGATCAGAGTAAGCTCATTCGAGTGTCAATACAGTTGATTATAAGATTTCATTTAAGATTAATAAAAAAATATCCCTTATATAAAACCGTTAAGAACCAATTGGATAAGACGATTTGAAGTCGATAATTTACTTTTTATGATACCCTTATTAAATAGGTAACTACCATACTATGTATATGAAATTAAAGCACTCACTACAATGTAAAAAAAAATATAAGGTACAAAAATTTAAAACAACATTTTAACTCGGCCAGGAAAAAGGACAATCACACAATTAATTAGACATAGGTACAAATCACCTATGAACAACATTTTACACTATATGGAATAATGCGCATTTCTAAATATTAATACCTTTTCATAATTTGTGGAATTTAGCATATACAAAAATAAGGGGATTATAATTATAAAAATGGTAAAACAATAAAATTATGCACAAAACGATAACTTTTAATTAGATGTTCGTTATTTAGCCTATGGTTATACGCATTGCAAAACATCATATTTTCAATATATACTTTCTTACCGTTTTTAGATCTCTGTGTTCTAATCCATACCACATTTTGTTTATGATATTCCGCACTTCTTTGTTGTCCAGAAACGTTCTGTTCTGTGTCTTTATAGCATCTTCGATGTATCCATGATTTAGTAACAGTCTGCCGGCATGGTTGATATGTTCACCCAATTCCCTGTCCTCCTTACTATTCGACTCGACCTCTTTTCCAGTAGGGTTATTCCGCATGTTCCGCATGTTCCGTTTCTGTTTATCGTTTTCAGTTTTCTTGTCAGTCTCATATATAGACTCTAAAATGCGAGATGCCCTCTGCGTGAAGGCCCTAAAAACAATGATTTGAAAAAAAAACATGACAAGATGAGGACATAAAATAGATAATATCGAAAATGTTGCCTGCTGTACCCAAATTTTGACATTTTAATCTACTATGTCTGTTTGATATGCTGTCATTATTGGCAGTATAATGTAGTACCAATTAACAATTTCGCTGGCTTTATGACCAGCTGTTGTCTGCAATTTTCTACATAGAGTATTGCATGTACCAATTCAGGAATGAGACATTTGTATTATATTTGTTTGATGTGTTTTAGCTTTTGATTTAAAAAGGACTATACAGGTGTGCTGGTGGTTTTTACCACAGGGGTTGTGTATGCGTCTAGTGCAGTGGTAGAGTTAATACTCTATCACTGCCGCTGGCTAACTCACTTGTGGGTGAAAAGAAAGTCGAATGTGTAAATCTTTCCTGCCAGTACAAAGCCTCTATACTATCCAAGACTTCTACAGTGCCACCTCGCGACAGCACACGGTAACTAGGTTTTATTATCCTAGGCGTCATCTGTAGAGGATCTCGGAGATGCAGTGTATAGGCCCTCCAGCGTGTGGACACGCCCTAGCACTCATCGTCCTTGCCTCAGCTATTGGTCATATAGTATCACTGCCTTGTGATTGGATTCTTGAATCAAAGGCTATGGAAGTAAATCCAGACAGAAAATCCAGGTAGATGGAACTCGATAGCAACAGCAATCGTCTAAGGGATGGAAACCCCTACAGAAAAGCTGCCGGTTCTCCGGGCACAGGGGGTTAAGCGTAGTAATCACCTTGCCTTGGAAAAATATATTGATTACAGAAACGACTAGATACACGTGGGAGGTTTGCTAGTCAGAAAAAAAGTTTCAAACCGCCGCTTATCTCTTAAAATGTCCAGTACCAAATCAAGAATTTGGCACTTGTTATCAAATAGTCCGTGTTCATGTGTGCGTTCAGATTTTGTGAAGCAGTGGTTCTGTTGTTCTGCTGTTGTCCTCGGTTTTGGCTAGTAACCCGGACTTAGTTCAGTTAAACCTATTTATGACTAGTGAACTGCGGTGTACTACTATTGCCTGTATTAAGCATAATTATGGGTTTTTTTCTAGACCGAGTTAAAAGGAAAATATACGAACGGAATGACATAAAAAAGTTCAGAACATTTCTGTAAATAGTTAGCAATGAGGTAAGCAAATGATAATCTAGAATATCAAAAGTTTCCTTTTCAAATATTTAACATATTTGTTTATCAAATCCAAGAATTTTGTCATCAATATATATATATTAAGATCGGAAATATTTATAGGAAAAAAATTGAGGTTGAACTCATTTACAAACTTCTAAGTGCCAAAGCAAATATATTTTCTGAATTGTGTTTGAATTTCGGTTGAAACATTATGAAAGCTAACAAAATAAATATATAAGGTTTCGAAACTAGTTATATTATTATATTAAGTTATTACTTATTCAATCTTCTAAGCCTGTCTTGCACTAGTGGAGCAGTTTGCCAGCTGTTAGCAGTATTTTCTAATATAACGCATCCAACAAGAATATGATGAATTCGAATCTACAATCAAATAAAAAAACACACATCAGTAGAAACAATGGAAGACGATTCAATGAAGCATCTAGCTTATTATAGAACAACACTAGGTTAATAGGTTTAATAGTTCTGTGAAGGATCGATGTGCAGTTTTATGGAACGTTCATCACGGTGCAGTTCGGTGTATCCACGCACAGACCTTTGACATCACTTTATTAAACTCATAAAACAAATAATCGGATAACATTGTGTGACGAAATTCATATCATACTTTTTTTCAAAATATCTCCTGTATGTATTATTTTTAATCTAAAAGTTTTGTATTAGAAGTGTTTAAAATTAGGGAAACACCTGCTACGAGAGTTCTATCAATGTTCGGTGGTATTGCGCATGCCTTCTAAAAAAACATATTTTGAATAAAGAACAGATTGTGTGCTACAAAATGTAGTTGAATTTGAACCAAATAGACTGCCGAGGATGCAGAGCAAAAGTAATTAATCTGATTACTTTTGATATCAATGAAACAAATTAGTTAAGATAATGCGTTTTTGATGGAAATTGGCTAAATATGGTTAATCATGTGATTGTAGTTTTAAATGTACTCTTGAACCAAATCAATTGGAATCTTTTCTGTCCCTTCAAAATACTAAAATAATCGAAAGAACGTTTCTATTTGTGTAACATTGCCAATATGACGAAATCACGTAATGCACGACATCACCAGACGGGCAGATACCAGGGACTCCACTGTCATTGAAATTTATTCAAATCCTATATTTGTAACAATATTGGTAATGACGTCAAATAAACAAACACAATTTTTATCTACGCAGCATATATCCAAAGTATTGGCAAATTCTTGAGTGACAATACCAGGATAACTTTGATGCAGTTTTATCAACCAAAAAGTAAAATAACATATATTATACAAAATAAAACAGAAACAATTATAATATTCTATACGCATATGTATAAAAACAGAGAATCGTGGTATGATTAAATTAGATTTGATTTGATTTTTGTTATTTTAACGTCACTTTTAAGCACTCGGAGAAAACCACCGACCTTCGATAGGAAACCTGACAATCCTAATCAATTACGATTCGAGTCGAGTGCACCCGCAGTAGACCACTCGGCCTCTGAAGCCCCTGGTATGATTAAAGATAAGACTACTAATTAAAAGGCAATTATAAGAACGGTTGAAGGTTATCCTATAATCTTTATCAATTAGAAAAACTAACACCAAAACTGTAGCAGTAAGAATGTTTTTAGTCTCTATTGCATGATTTTTTTATTATTCATTGACTTTGGCTTTCAGCAACTTTCATTTCAGACCGCCGTTCGAAGACAAAACTAGTATCTGTAATACGAAAATAACGAGGTCAAATTTGTCATCCGTCATGGGTTAAAAACGACAAATCAAAGCATTCAAATTTATATATAGCTAATATAGAAATGGTCTTGATTAAAAATTACACCACTCCAGACCCTTTTGTTTTCCTCATAATTAATATTGCCAATAATTAACAAGTTCCGGGTCTTATCCGATACCGATACCAATACTATATTCACCTGTTATCTATTACCTTATCTGTACGTTCTGCATCTGACAGGCGCACCACTAAACGGTGTATTTAGGATTTTGCTATATACACTGGTCATTATCACAGGGTTCACACTACTAAATTCAATCATTGTCAAATTGTTCCCTATTGTAGTATTTTGATAGGTAAAACTTTCTAAGATTACCATACGCATACTAAAAATCTGAACTTAAAATAAGGCGTATAGGTACAGTTTTCAATTTGTTATCGGGCATGACGCAAAACAGCGAATCAATGAATTCAACTTTATTTATAACTAACATAGGACAATGCTGTTGATAAAAAAATACTCCATTCCAGGACTTGATTTCCAAGTAATTAATATAACCAATGATTGATAAATTCCAAGTCGACGGTTTCAAACAGAAAGATTTTGAAAGCAGATAAAACTGTGCATCATATAATCGGCATGACTTTATCAGATGACAATACCAATACTAAAATAAGGCTTACGCATAGTTATATACTTTATTTCAGTCACGAACAGGCGATATAGCGGGTGTGTTCTAGTTTTTATTATTCGCATACACTTATCACTTACGCAGCCAGTTTCTATTAACTGTTTTGCTCCATTCCAATACTGTTTTTGTAAAAGGGCCAAAAATATAAGGCCATACAATTCCGATATTGACACCTTCAGTTGCTTTGCTGCAAAATAAATGACTTCATTATACATATAACTGTTTATAACATTTTTACATAGATTTTGATTTCGTAATTATTGCAAAAGGATATATTTAATTTAAATATTGACTCACAAGAAATTAACATAGATCAAAATGTATTCACCTCTCTATTCATTCCCTTGTCACCATCTTATGGTGTTTATATATCTCAACTTGTACGATTCGCTCGTGTATGTAACAACGTATTAGATTTTAGCGAGATAAAGTTATGTATTACTGAAAAATTATTACACAATTGTTTTCGATAGCACAAACTAGTCAAAACATTTACCAAATTTTATTATCGGTACAGGGAAATAATTCGTAAATATAACTAAACATGCAGACATCTTATACGTTCTGGTATTTCACATCCAATATGTTGTGGTAATATTCTTTACAAGGCACAAAAATGTCAGTATTTACCCTAAAAGCTAACCAAACCTTTAAAAAACTTAGTAAGAAGGGATATAGTTACGATAGTGTTGTCAGGTCATTAAAGATTGCATAGTTTGCTTAAATATTGATACACTTAAAGGATCTTTGCATCGGAGTTAAATACATTTATTCTAAGACCAGTTGTTGGCATGAGACGTGTTATGTTAGTCTCATATATTTTATGATGATATAATACTAAACCCCTAACAAGAGGGATTATGCTTGGTATTCATATGATGAAAACACAATCTTTCAATCAGTTTAATTGAGGTCTGGAGCTGGCATGTCAGTAACTGCTAGAAGTCTGTTGTTATTTATGTATTATTGTCAATTTATTTATTTTCTTTTGTTTCATATTCTGACATCGGACTTGGAATTCTCTTTAACTGAGTTTTACTGTGCGTATTGTTGTGCGTTTGTTTTTCTACATTGGCTAGCGGTATAGGGAGAGGGTCGTGATCTAAAAAAAAAACAGTTTAAAACCGCTGCAATTGTTCGCCTGTCCGGAGTCAGGAGCCTCTGGCCTTTGTAAGTCTGGTATTTATTTTAATTCTAGTTTCTTGTCTTTAATTCGGAGTTTAGTATGACGTCAATTATCACTAAACTAGTATGCATATTTATTTAGGGGCCAGCTAAAGGGGAGTTTCTCGCTACATTGAAGACCCATTTGTGGCCTTCGGTTGTTGTTGCTTTGACACATTTCCCATTTCCATTCTCATTTTTATTCAATATCGATTATACTTTTATGGTACCGTTTATTTGATTACTACCACTGGGTCGACGGTTGGTAGACTCCCTCATGCAAATGCAAAGCTCTGATTCCCTGTCTAGCTTCGGCAACACTTTTTGGTCCTTTTTTGGTTGATAGCTTTTCGAATTTTTAATAAGCTTAGGATTTTCAAATATAATGGCCTCGAGCATCACTGAAGAGTCATTGATTGTCGAAATACGCATCTGGTACAGACAAAAATGGTACCGTTTATATTATTAATTGTACTTGTTTAGAAAAAAAGACTGTAATCGACATAAACATGATAAATCAGTTGTCAATACGTTATGTTTGTCTCAACTCAATAGCGGCATGTTTTTTCAGTCTAAAAACTTTATACACCAAAACAATAATCTAATCTGTAAGTTAACCAATATGTCCTATAATACCTGATTTTAACATTTTCACTAAGTGTGGATTAGAATGTTGGCTGTTGATCATGTTGATACCAGTTGAAAACTTTGAATTACGTTTTGAACTCCTCGTTTATCTAAATCGGATGTTTTTCTTCATTAAACATGTTATAAGCACAACTACAACTGCAAAATCAGTTTTCTTCCGAAAAGACTAAGTATAATTTGGTGTCAATTGTTCATCTTTTAAGAGTGTTTTTTTTTTTTTTGAGAACCAACTGTTGATGGTTACTGTAAGAATACTGTAAGTTTTGTTGGTATGGTACCGTTTCCATTGTCAAAACAGTCTCAAAATGGCATCAAGTTCATAAAAGTCAAACATAATGCAAGATTGTTTACAATATATCAGTAATACTAATATAATTAGTATGGATACTAGTCAAATATTAAACATAAACAGATGAGGATAATAGTACATATAGGCCGCCATACGATCGTCACAGAAAAGAAAAACCGAAAGTTGTTTTGTCAATATCTCAAAATTTCTAGATCTTGTCAAAAGGTAATCAATCATCAATTCGGTCGAAAATGTTATATACTAAGTGCTTGAATAACATGTATAACGGTCATGTCTAAAGAACTCACTAGTTCTTCTTCCTTCTGGCATGTCTGTCTGGCGATCGATTTCATCAACTGCAGTATCTTCAACATCACTATCATCATCGGAATCACTGTCGGTGCCAGGACTATAACCAAATCTTTGACGTTCTTCCTTTTCACCACGATCTACATTGTAGTTTGAAAAAGACATGAATTAATTTCTTATCATACTTTGAGTGAAATATCCCATTTAATTTTATAATGTTTTTTAGTTAGATAAACAGGCGATATCAAAATGGTGGTGATTGTTGAAATAAGGACACTCAAATATTAGATAATTGTAATTGGGGTCATATTACCTGTACGTTTGCTATATGTCATGTGCCTCGCAGTTCAGTAGTTATGAAACACTAACAGGAAATATGAGCCCATAAACTTTGTGACGATTGCGTATACCGGTACTTTTTAATTTAAACTTAATATTTCAATGTTTTCTGTATAACTGTAAACGCATTCATGCATGACTGTTATGGTTACGCTTCTCCGATAAAATGTTGAGATTTTTTTATTCTGTATAGATAGGGTCCTTTGGTTTACAATCTTCCTAATGTAAAAAGATAATGGCTTTTTGATCATTATGTATTAATTTTGAATAGTTATTATCACAATATAACTGATTTTTATTCGAAATAATGAAAGTGTTCAACTTATTATCAAATGTATTATAACAGAAAATAGGTTCCAATTTTTTTATGATTTAAATTTTGACCAATTTTGTCATAAACTATATTTCTGATTGGATTTGAAAGTTTGAGGTTTAAACACAATGGTGAAAATATGCATAAGTGTTTTCTTAGTAGTTCGTTGACAAATTTCAAAAATATTTCTGTCTGTAGAGTGATTGTTCATATCTGGTTAATTTTAGAATGCCTATTATAATAATATTTTATAATACCAGTCATTCTTGGAGATCTAAAGGCCATATTTGTGTCATTTTGCAATTCTAACCACAATCCATGTTTAAAATCAGCTTCCATATCCTGTCCAAAAGAAAAACAACACTTTTTTTATTGTGAAACAATAACAAATTGAAAACATGTTCAAAATGTAAACTGATCGACACTTGGGTTTTTTTTAAAGTACATAGCTTGCATTAGTATTAGTTTATAACAAGGGCATATATCTTGACAAGAGATGCTTATGATAATCTAAGTTGTTTTTTAAGTGATTACATTAGACAAAGTTGTGTATTTAAAACATAATAAAAAAAAATGCGTGCATTACACAGTTAAGCAGAACTCTGTCTTGTTGATATATTTTTAGTGCATTACATTATTGTATGATTTTAAATAATAAATCTTCATAGATATATACCAAGATTAAAATTTTGTACACCAGTCGTGCAATCCGTCTATAAACGATTCGACAGTGATGATCGAATAAAAATAGAAAAAAAGGCAAAATAAAGTATGATATTGAAATGAAGGTAGAAACTCATTGGTAATTAGAAAATGTAAATCTTCGAAACAGTACCTACTTGTATTTGTCAGTTTTAAAGCATTTAAGCATCACATTCACATTACATGTGTGTGTATCATGCAATTCAATCAACCAAAGGTTAAACAAGCACGAGAAATGGAAATGTAATACATATTCAGTAATATTATTGGTTTGCTCCCTGCATACTCTTCATTAACCAGTCATTTTGCTACCTCAGCTATTTTCATTTAGGCAAAGACTGAGCTATCCCATTTGAATATTTAGGATTCAAATCAGTTGTATTCTAAATTAAAATAAACTTAGAATTGAGCAATGTGCAAACGAAACAAATTGTGAATTCTTTGTGTTGTCTGTATGTTCTTGTAACTTTTTTTCAAGTTGTATATATGTATATACCTTCTCGTAAATGTACTCGATTGATCTTTGATTAAACGACTTCGTTATATGTTCTTTTGGAATCTTCCATTTCCCTTCTTTTAAAAGGTACATTGATAATGCATTCGGATACATATCAGTGTATTTCCCCTGAAATGAACGCATTTACATTTAATAAAATACAAAATGATGGTTGTTTTTTAAATCAAGTTCAAATAAGTTGCAATTTGTTTAGTTCTTTCAATTCCAAATTGCTCTTTATACATGACACAAACATGTTACAAATGTAGGTACAGGAGACAAATTAAAAAGTTACTTAATTACATATTACTGTCCTTACTTATTGATATCATATGTGGTACCAAATTTTCTGCACCAGATGCGCATTTCGACAATAAATGACCCTTGAGTGATTCTTGCTGCCACGTGTTTACTTTTACAAATTGTGACTTGAATGACGTTTTATCTCATTGGTACCACATCTTCGAATATCTAATTATTATATTTATGTCTAATGTTGTTTTTTTATGCCTTTATGGTATTTGTCTTTTGATAATAAATGTATCTTTTGTCTTCAGAATTAAATGTGTTAAAATAAAAAATGATTTGATTGTCAATGTACATGATGTAAACTGTCATTCTGAATACTAGAAACTTATTTTGTCAAAGATATTAATATTTTGGGGTGTTTTATTAAAATGCACATATTTCTAGACTGTTATTGATGATGAAAACCTTCATCTTGTTAATTCCAAAATGAACTTTGCCATCGAATGGTAAAGAAAATTAAAGCATTTCATGAAGCATGAATATCATAATACAGAACTTCTAAAGGCAGCCTTTCAGACTTTTGAGAATAACCCATGACATAAGGGGAGATTGAATTGTAAATGGTTTGATTCTAAATTCAATTTTAAAGAGGAAAACTCTTATTTCAATATTCTGTTCATTTTGTTAATTTCAAAAAGGCCTTTTTATATACATAGATTCATGCAGAGTATACATTTCATCAGTTGACAAATTATTTATCAGGAAAGTTGTATTCTATTAACAAATGCATGCATACAAATGACCCATATGTATGCATAAATTTCAAAAATAAATGTTTCAGGCATAGATGTGAAACTAAGTAATGTTAAGGCAATGTTTCCTACAATTGGATGTCTTATCATACATTAACAGCGCCACAGATATCGCTAGCCTGTATCTGTATACTATATATACAATGCTTTAAGCTCCTCCAACTACCGATCTACGTTTATGTTTGGCTTTTGATGAGTGTTTTATGAACCTTCATGACCTCATAAATGTGTATGCTTGACCTTGTGTGAACAATAAATTAATTAACGTTCTGCTTGTTTGTATTCGAGCTTTTCTTTAGAGAAATATGAAATAAACCCTTTTTCTGCTTAAAGACAATCAATGACAGCAGAATTAATAATATTTTTGTACAGCACTTTCAAGTTCAAAACTTGAATACATGTATGTACATGTGTAACACATCAAATCAACCAAAAGTGTCAAATTCAGTGAGTTCATGATCAGTGATTGTCAAATTCAGTTTACATTCTGAGGCGTGGACAAAATCATATACTTTTGTTTTAAATCGAACATAGTTTTGTTGTTTGTTCTTACTGATGATGTTAGTTGTTATATACTAATTAAATACTTAATAACTTCAGGCTAAGTCTTTTTGTTGACTATGCGAATAAACTAATCATGGATGCCATGATCTAAATTTTATATTTGCTCCAAACATTTCGTCTACAAAACATTAATCAGTGACGTGACACTCGAATAAAAGAAGATTTATTGGTACGAAAATAAGTGTTAGTTCTTTTGACTTTTAAATAACAACATGTTTTGATACTGTTATTTATTATCAATGTTTTTGTTTTTATGTTTTTATTTTGTTTTGGCTGTGATTCAGACTGCAGCTTACGGGGATATTTATAGTATATTATGATACCTTATTCATGTTATTTTTGTCTCAATAACCAATCAGTTTATCTGATGTATGTGCTCTTTATGGGGCTCGTGATTCAGAACAAAAAAAAATATTCTATTCTATTCCATTATAATTAAGATGACATTATGCAAAACTCGAGACTATGGTTTGTCTTACATAAATTCTCTTTTTCTGAGACTTGCTTTCCATCGACACTGAAATGATAAATTTAAATTTATTAAGCCTTACCTGTTCCTATTCGTATTACAATACCAGCAAATTGGGTTTGAAAACAACTAGCTTGCTTGTATATATGTACATACATATGTGATTCAAATGAGTTAAATCATATATAACTCTTTACTTTACAATCTGTTTTCTATCAATGAAATCTTTGTTGTTAAGTTGTGAAATCCGATACCAAAACAAAACAACAAATGGTAAATAGATATAAGAAGGTGTGGTATGTTAGTATATCGATGCTAAAGTTTCATAAAAGATATTATGTATAAGGACATACTGTACTTCATTGTATATCCAGCGTTTCCCGTAACTACGACATAAACGAAAATTGATATCAAACGAGTGACTTTGAATATATACGAGTTTAACTCATCAAAAAGGCGCTATCAGCAATAGTTATTCAACTGAAAAAGTCAATAAACTTTTCAGAATGATGTCCATTTGGCATTTTTTATACCGCAGTCCTACTAGACCACAATCGCACTACGATCTTTGGAAAAAATGAAAATATAGACGATCGTTGTGCGATCGTGCAGATCGCGGTAAGGTCGTAGCACGATCGTTGTGAGGTTTTCCTGATCTTTATGAGCGTGGCCAATTTTGAACATGTTTAAAACAATCGTGATGCGGTCGTGGCGAAATCAGGTCCTAGTAAATGCGTTGTGAGAGCACAGTAAGGTGATAGATTGCAAAGGTCGCTGTACCACCGTAGCAACAGCTTAGCGAAAGCACGATTCTAGCTGGGGAGACTGCGCTACGATCTCACGGTGACTTTACGTCGACCATCACGTTCTTACCGCGTCCAAAGCAAGCTTCCACTAAGACTATATCACGTGTATACCACGCTAATACCACGCTGTTCAAAAGCATAGTACGACTTTAGCACGCACATGACCAATAAGTTGTGATTGAGGGTGGATTGGTCGGTGCGACATATATCTACTTGATCACGATTCGTTTATATCAGATCTCCTTATGTCTCTACCTCTACCCCTACCCTAACGTAGATTTTGGTTGTATGAATGCGTTGTCTCCGTGATAATTAACGTATCAATGAGAAATAGAAGGAATGATACAGTACTTATATGGAACACGATGTTGAAATTATTGCTAGGAGCGTAGAAAGATAGCGACGACGTAAACGTGGTATGATCGTAGTAGGGTTGAGATAAGAGCTATAATCGTAGTAGAAGCGTGGTAAGCTCGTGTTGCAATCGGATAAATCGTTGTATGGTCGTAGTGAGTACGTGATGAGATTAGAAAAATCGTGATAATCGTAGTGAGGTCGCAGAACAAGCGTAGTGAGAACGTGGTAAAATCGTAGTGGGATCGTTGTAATAGCGTAACGAGGACGTCGTAGCAACGTGATTGACACGAACATTTACATTTCATGCCGCTCATACTTCGAGCTCACCTTGATCTGAATTCATTTTAGATCGCGATGAGCGTGGTGCGATCGTGGTCTAGTGTGACTTGGGCTTTACGGTGTAAATACTTCACAACTTGTTCGCAACGCATGTGTTAGTAATCATGTTTTAGATTTCAATGAATTTAATTTATGGAGATAGGATGAATTAGAAAATCAGAGACTACATTAACAAGTTTATTACAACCTATACCATATTTTCATAAATATAAAGATGTGCCTAGTACATTTTACTGTTTCAAATGTTTGAGGGATGTATAAATATCCTGACACGTATAGTACTTGTTTTTTGGCGTTTACGTTGTATCGATTTGATGAGTTAAGTTCTTTTCAACTGGTTTTATTTAGAACACGTTCTTATGTTGTACTGTTACACCACTGTCCAAGGTTAAAGGGGGGTTACCGCTAGCAAGTTTGCTTTACCCCACCAGATTATCTATGTGTCCGTCCGATGTCCAAGGGTTGTAGTTTAGTAGTTGTAGTTGGTTGATATATGTTATATGTGTTCCTATAAATTGGCTTGCTATAAATTATGCCTTTTGTTTCATAATTGAATAGTTTCACATTTTTTATGTCGAGCCTTCTATACCCCAATTTACGATTTGTTTGTTTTAATTTTTGAAGGTTCAAACGGTTGCTTATATTTGCTTTCATCTATTGCAGTTCAAGTTTGGCGGATAATCCTAACATTGTCAATCATACCACATCTCTTTATTTTCAAAAAGACACACACCCATGCCACCTATTTCAAATTCGTCACAATTTTAAACAATATTTGAGTTTGACGTTTATTATAGATAACTGATACCATCAGATATATCGATGCAAACATTAATTTTCCATGTAACACTAGAAAAGAACATTGGTGTTATTTTGAATATTCAGACTTTTAACGTTTTATCACATGACTTTTAAAATCATCTTGCATACCCCCGATTATTAAACAGCATATTATAGCATCGAAGTTATCCTTGAAGTCAGATGGACCCTCTGAGATGAATGCTATTTCGTCTGGATAATTCTCCTTATCATAGCGTCCTATATCATAACACTTTGGTTTCGATTTCTGGACACTCCATGGATTCTTTACGTTTGTAACATGTTCTGTCATCTCAACTGAACTACCATAGTTAGTAAACTTCACGGGTGTCAAAACAGTCACATCAAATGAATGTTTCTAAAATGATATAAAATATTTTCAAATTCCCGTTGAGACTTCTTGATCTACATGATAACAGTTGTTATCCTTCAAAATAATAGACTTCTCGGTTGATTTAATGGCACAACAAATCTAGTAAAGTGCAACACATACACGCGTACGCATCATGTACATTTGTAATCGAATTATGACGTTGCTTATGGAAAACGTCAATTAGATATTACAGCAACGATCGAAAATTATTGGGTGGTGGGATTTTTTGCAAGTGGTTCTACGGTTTTCTATTACGTTGCGTTCGAAAAGGCAAAAATCAAGGCAACGATCAGAAATTTTTGGCGAGAGTGATTCTACGGTTTTCTATTTAGTGAGAAAAAAAGTATAAGAATGATAAACCTATGAAACACATGATATCATTTTTATAAAGTATAGAAATTAAACATTTACTCTACTAGTTTTAAGAGGACAAACAGCAAAACACATTTAATCATTAAATACGGCTGAATTTTTTTTACATCAGTATATGAACAGAAATATAAAGGCTTTTGAAAAAGAGGCTGATGATATGAAGGGGTCAATCAAATAGCATAAATCGAAGATAAATTGACAATGTCATTACAACATGAAAAAATCTAATCAGCAATATATATTCGTTACCTTAAATCGAATTATCGGTATATGAGATTTTGCAGCACTGCTCATCACTGGTTTCCGAAATGCCCCTTTTCTTAGTGAAATGATGACTGGCAAAACTGTTTCTCCGTAAACATCTGTGTAATATTGAGAGTATTATATGTATGTGCATAAATCGAGTGACCAAAAAAATGAATTAAAAGCTTAAAAACACATAGAAGTGTAATTCATTTTCAAGGGTTTTCCATATTAAGCAAAGTTGAAACCCAACTTTACTATTTTGCTCTACACTCAACATAATGTGACCATTAAATGCATCTACTGTTTATCAATAAAGGCAACAGTAGTATACTTATGTTCAAAAGTAATAAATTGATTCGGAAAATAAAATCTTGCTCACAAACCCGATAGCCAGTGACACACATCAATGACAACATGATATTAACGGAACAACAAAAACACTGGACTGCAACAAAAACAAACGTCCACATACATAGAAACGGACAATATGATACCAACTGTCATATTCCGTATTTAATACAGGATATACATCCAATGTGATGATATATGAAGTTGATATTTTCCTTCATTTATGAAAATACTAACATTCTGCCATTCGTTGAAAATATTGAATATCGTCCTCATCTTTTTCAACATCCCCCCGTTCAAACAGTTTGAATCCTTTTTTAACAAGTTCCTAAAAATGAAACAAATAGGAGCATTTAGTTAGAATATATAATAAGATTTCTTGTTGTTTTTTTTTAAAGGTACGTGATTAGTTTCTCTTGTTCTGTTCGATTCTAGTTTTATAAAAAAAAACAAAAAAAAAAACACCTTTAATAATTTCTTGCGTCCGAAGAGCTTTTCTGGATTTACCTTCATCAGGAACGCTCAAATCAAAGCCAAACATTTGAAATCTGAAGATGTATAAATACCGAAACCGTTGAAGAGCTATATGTTAAAAATATCTAAAATAAATCGCCAAATTCATCTAAAACCAACTTTGCCTGAGGGAGTTGAAACCTTAGTTTCTTAATAATTTCTAAATCTATATATGGACAATTTTATAAAGTGATGATGCGTTTTCAAACATTTTCTTAATTTATATTTTTAAAGATTTCGAAATCATATACCAAATGATTTGTCGACATGTTGAGAAATCAAAACGAAATTTCTGATATCAAACTGGCGAGATAAAACAATACAATCAGAACAAAATTATATTGACCTTATACGAAAAAGTGGAAGACATGATAAGTTACACTACAAACCAGTAAAAGTTTGAAATGGCCTATATCTGTACTCGACCGTACTGATTTTTACCCGACCAGTCTAAATTGGTCTTAAATTTACTTGATACTACTCGACTGTAGTCTGAACCATACTTAATAGTCTGAACTTGTACTTGACCTTTACTCCTCGACCAGTACTTAACCATTCAAAACGCGTCTGAACCATGCTCAACCTAGTCTGAACCATACTCGACCTAGTCTGCACCATACTCGACTTGGTCTGAACCATACTCGAGTAAGTCTTAATCAAACTAGACCTATTTTTTTGTATCTATCTATTGTTTTTTATCAATCTAGGAATTGGTCCAATGACAGCTTACCCCCGTAAGTAAAAAATTGGACAAAAATTTGAAATTCAAAATGTATTCAATATGGGATTTAAACCAAAGTTTCAGAATAAACATAATATTACTTGAACTCGGTATTCGCTAATACTTGCATATATATATATATATATATATATATATATCTAACGAGAAAATCTAACTCTAACACTGTTTGGTGTAATTTTCAGACATATATATACCTAACTTATCACCTTAAAAAAAAGAGAAAACATGCTGATCAAATTATATATCTTAAAAACTTAATTGTGCTAAATATTTTCAATGCAAATCTTTTTTTTTTTTTTTTTAATGTTTCAGATTTATTTTATGCTTACTGGACAATTTTCATCATTTAAACTTAAGCCACGTATAGATTTATGGTGTCAGTTGAGTTAGGTCAATAATGCACTGAATATTTGTTTCGATAAAAATATACATAAATTGATACATAAAGCAACTTAATAATTTTGAAAAATAACACTTTTGTTTTGTAAAACCAAGAATTTAATATAATCAGGATCATAATAGAACTTTTCTTGAAAACCTTTTGAAAAAGGTAATGTGTTCCAAAGTTGCAGTAAAATATCTAATTCAATTCAATTTTAATAATGTTTGTTTAAATTCAAGACACGCCATACAAGATGCACTTTGATCAGATTTAATAACCTCAGTACAAGTGTGTTTAACAGGTAAAAATAAAGCCCTATATTTCTTAAACTTGTGTATTAATTATCTGGTGAATTCAAAAGACCTTGCAATTTAAGTTTAACAGGATGTTGCAATTTTGGATGAATGTTATTTACAGTTCAATACTCTCTCATCAGGTGTTATTTGTTTAATAAACTTGCCTCAAGCAGGAGGTATTAATTTATACCTTTAATCAGTACAATTTTATTCATTTCTTAAATGTTTTTAAAAAAATTCTCAACTTGATCTATATTATATATAATATATCTTAAATTATAATAACAAATATATTTCTTATATAAGGTTTAACTATTTATGTGATTTTGTTGAGTGTAGTTGTGATTTCTTGTAATAGTGTTTTTTACCAATCATTGTCAGTGGCTGTTGTCATGTCAGTTTAAAAGAAATTTATTTCAATAGTTAAAATTAAAAACGAGTAGAGGTTATTTGGTTAAGTGTGATTCAGACTAGTCGAGTATTGTTCAGATTGGTTAAGACTGAAAAAATAGGCTGAGTACAGATCAAAATGGGTTAAGATTTTTTTAAATTGATTCAGACTATTTTTTATTACAAAGACATGGGTAAAGTACAAATCAGTACAGTCGAGCATGGTAAAGACTTGTTCGAGTAATGTCAAATTTAATTCAGACTAATTTAGACTGGTCGAGTAAAAATTAGTACAGTCGAGTACAGATATAGGCCATTTCAGACTTTCAGATCCTTTGAAGGCCGTACGGTGACCGATAGGCGTTAATATCTGTGTCATTTTTGTCTCTTGTGGACAGTTGTCTCATTGGCAATCATACCACATCTTCTTTTTTATATTTTACTGGTTTGTAGTGTTAGCACTGTATGCAACATAAGACGCTCAAATTACCTGAATAACATCCTTGTCTGTTTTGTAGTGAATAAAAACAGAGTTGGATGATCCACCGTAAAACATAACCTTTCTTCCTGCAACAAGGCATGGTAATCGTGTCTTTTCTAAAACATAAAAAGAAGTAAATGGTCCAAAGAAAAGGATAAGCATAGTTTAAACAAAGTCTAACCTCACTTATAATGTCATATTATTGTAATATGTCGAAAGGCATTCACAGTAACAAAGAGTTAATATTACAATAGCAATAGATTAGTAGTTGATAATGAGTTAAGTAGTTACTCATTTTGTTAAAATAGTGTTTTAGTTGATTCTAAAAAATGTTACCTATATAAGCACAGTAAAAATGTAATATTGTGCGAAAACAAACATATTTGACCTTGCAATTTAAATTGTATAGTATATGGTCAAAAACAAACTAGCAAATTCCATGACTTCTTCAATCAGTTTTTCCATATTGGCTTCTTTTGTTCGGGTTCCATCTCCTTTTTCAAATTCAGGGTGATCAGCAAATACAATAAACAAGCTGGGTTTAAAAGTTCCTTTCTTTTCTTGTTGGATATTTCGCCAAATTGTTACTTTTATCTGAAAATATTCGACAATTCACTTATTAACAGAAGAATTGAAGAATGACTTGGCTTATATTTGAATACATTTTCTTTCTTTCATCTGAAAAAGTAACTGGTTGCTGACTGTAATACAAAATAATGCTGAAAATTGGGATTTAAATACAAATAATTAGTAAAACTTATTCCGATTTTGCGAATAAGACTATTTATCATTTGAATCAATTTCTATTAATAAGTCACGATTTTCCTATGTTGTGGTTGTCGTTGCGTACTGTTCCCAAGTTTGCTTTCGTATTTTTTTATTTTATTTTATTTTTTGTCTCTATTGATTATGATTAATCGGCAAGGCTTTTTATAGGCTGCACGATGACTTATGCTTGCTATCTTTTAGCTGGTTTTACTTACGGGCAATTTTAATATATATTAAGCAAGCAATGACCAGATAATGCACATTTACCTTTTTCGTTGTTTTGCTGTTATCAAATACAAAGTCAACGTCAAAATATCCACGAAAATCTAAATAAAAAAGAACACATGACAAAAGCTGATCTAATAATGTGCAATAAATTTATATTTTCTGGTTTTTAATTGAATTTCTAGTATTTGTTTTGGCTGCAAGACACAAGAAAACCAATATAAGTCTGAAACGCTAATGTTGATCTGTACAGTTTTTAAAAGACCGAACAATATAATAAAAAGTCATTTTTCAGTCTTATCCTCTGCGGTTAGTTTTGCTCAGATACTTCGCGTGATGACAAAAAATACCTGTTCAGTCTATGGATACAATTTTTCAGCTGATGTTATATACATGTTTAGAACAACAGCATTCTTTTTTTTACTGAACAATAATGAATTTTCTTTGAAATTCTGTATTTTTAATTATTTAATTTTTGGTATTGGTATTATGTGTGTTATGTATGAACCAACTTCTATGAAACTAATCTAGTATATGATAGAACTAACATAATGGATTACACAAATCACTGAATGATACAAATCGACAGTAAATATCAATAAACTAGCTGAGGTATGTCTCCGGGTGCGGAATTTCATCGCTGTATGGAGAACCACTGGTTGCATTTGGCTGTTGTCTGCTCTTTGGTCGGGTTGTTGGCTCTTTGACACATTCCTCATGTCCATTCTCAATTTTAGTTCAGATTTATTTAAAAAAGTTACGCGTTTATGTTAGAAAGGATTGATTAGAAATACTGAAATATCCTAATTGGAATTCGAAAACATATCAACAAGAAAGCGAATGTATAATTTAAATATATGTCTCACCTTTTCCTAGGATTGGAAGATGCTCATGGTAAACATAAATCCCAAACCCCCTTGTGGTTTGTAATTCCAGTATATCATGTGTGCTTGTAGTTTCATGCCGGTTAGCATTTCTCACTGACCACTTTACTGCGACCTCGCTTCGTCCATTGTTCATTTTGCAATTACAAATTTCTGTTACTATTCCAGTTTCTTCATTTGGTTTTGATTCGTCTAATATAGTAAATAAGCAGGTTTATTTTTATTGATATTTGAATGAGTACTTTTATGGCCAAACAAGTGTTTGCAAGACTCCTTTCAGATATTTTATAAAAATAGGCCCTTGTGAAGGAAGATTAGCTTGAAAAAATTGCAATTGATCATTTGTATCACAGCATATTACTAGTGATTGCTTAAGAATATACATACAAATAAAAGGGATAATCAAAGGGAAGGACTGAGAAATCGTTTCTCATGCAGAACAGTCATATTCTTTACTATCTTTTAAAATGAAACACATTGATTTAGTATTCTTTTTTTATATCAAAGAGACAACAACGCCACTACAGAGCAGATATCAGCCAAAGGCACCAATGAGTATTAACCAAACGAGATAATCTCGCTTCCGGGTGTCAGCCTCATCTGGCCCCTAAAAAATGTGTAATAGTTCAGTGAAAATGGACATCATACTAAACTCCAAACATATAAATGAACTAAAATTTTAAAAACGTACAAGACAAAGACCAGATGATCCTGACTTTGGACAGAGGCAAAAAGTCGGCGGGTTTAAACATGTTTTGTGATATCTTTACCATCTCATGAAACCTTAAACCATGAAAATTTAAAGACAGCAATATACAAGTTTAACATAACACAATAACACAGTATCGGGATATTTAAGTACAGAGTCACATCATATATATGTTCCGGACCATGAATATTTAGACCATACGCGTATAATCATATGGTGCTACCATACGCATATGGTCTGACTGTACGCGTATGGTCGAACCATATGAGTATATACTTGTTCGGTTATTAACGGGCCGGACCATATGAGTATTTGAACCATATAGGTATGTTTTCAAATATGCAATTTGAAACGTTCAATAATACAATAAATTTGATCTTAAAAACAAGAATGTTCTATGTTCAATGGACCGTGAAATTGATAACAAAAGTCTAATTTGGTTTCAAAAATAGAAAGATCATAACATATTGTGTACTAAGTTTCAAGTTGGTAGGACTTCGGCTTAATCAAAAACTACCTTGACCAAAAACTTTAACCTAAAGCGGGACAGACGCACGAACGGATGGACAGACTAACGGACGGGCGAACGAACGAACAGACGGACGCACAGACCAGAAAACATAATGGATCTCTACTATTGTAGGTGGAGCATAAAAACAATGATGATAGCATAGAAATGTATGAGTTTTTACAATTGAAAGGCTACCTAAACATTAAATATAGATGCCACATTCAGTTGATTTTAGTTTTTATCGCTAAAATACGGTATATGAAGCTCTAAATCTCCGATATCGTAACATGACTGCAGTACATCATATTCACAGGACCACTAAAATAAACTGTGGTCCTTGTCGGTGATCTTATCTACTTTTAACAATAATCCTGGTAAGTCACCAGACGCCCTGTCTACCACCGGTATACGTAAAGTAACAAATGTTACTTTCTTAGTGTATTTGATTTCATTGTACTTAAAATAGCGAGTACATTTACGATGTGAAAAAAATAGTGACTTAGCCCAAACAAGACGGTTTCTGTATCAACTACCAATATACAAAGTATGTAAGAATACATTTTGTTTTGCGAGACGAGAAATAAAAATAAAACTTCGTTTTGTAATTCATTAGGAGTGTGCAATGCATTTACCAGAATTCTGATCATCATATTCAACCACCTGTGCACCCTTGAAAATTCCATACGATTGAACCCTCTTCGAATTTTCTCTGGTAAATTCTGAATTTTGTTCCCTGAAAAATATGAAAAAATAACAACATTCATTGCGTCAATCATACAGCTGTCACACATATTTCGTATATTTCAAGCTTCAAAATGAGTCTCAAAAGCCTAAGCTTGATCACTGAAACGCATACACATTTTTTAAGGGTAAAAAATGTTTCCAAAATCTGAAATAAAATGATTGGTCCAATGTTTTTGTGAATCTTGGAAATAAAACAAAACACTGATATTTCGACTTAGTTGCATGCTAAATATATTTTCATCTGATTTTCGAAAAATAGAACTGTTTACAGTTTTCTTTTACTTACGCCATTTATAAAATAGTCTTGGCAATGTGTCTGTATTTTGTTGGTTTTTTTTTACGTTGGAAAAGGGAGGGGGGAGTAATTTGATATTAGTTTGAAGACAATTCAACAGTCGATTAGTTTGTTGCAATGTAGCTATTTTCTGTGAATTTTGTCATTGGGGTTATATATTGTTACTTTTTGTACGTACTATATTTTAATCGTACTGTTTGTATTTTTGTCCATACATGATAAAGTTCGCGAAAAAAAATGAGAAGCTGGAAGCCAAATGTCGAAAGTCTACAGAAAATACTTATTATGGTACGCTCTTAGCGAAGTGTCGAGAAAACCAAACATTTATCAATGTTATGGCCTTACTTAATGTAAGAGTTGAATCAACAATATATTAGTATTGTTTATCATCATGACTGATTTACTGTTTCAACTGTTTACTGTATATTGTATTTGTATTCTGTTAATGGTTTTAAGCATACATCAGGTAGTGTTGTCTTCTTCTTTTTTTTTTAGTGTCAATTATTTTACATTTAGTTATTTCTGGGTCTTTTATGTATAGATTATAACATGCCCGTTTCCATATTGGCCCTGGTATCATCCCGAGACTCCCATATCGGCCTCGAGGCTTTAGACGAGGGCCGATATGGGTCGAGGGATGATACCAGGGCCAATATGGAAAAGACATGTTATAATCTTTTTATCACATATTTAATTTCTGCAGAAAAGAGAAAAAAAGGTCAATTATAACAATTTAATGAAAGATAAAAGGTTAAATCTTAAACATTTTATCACAAACGTGTCGTTAAGGACGCAGTGACGTCACGTCATATAGAATCAGGGCACAATATCAATATGCTCTTTTTTGCCCCGGGCAATTTTGAGGTTATTGCATATGCAAAACCAGACGTATTCGTAACAACTATGTGATAAAGTTAATTATACGTTATTGGTATATGCTCATTGCTCATCACAGTGACCTACAGTACCATACATATCCGTCATCTGGCATCTTGTGGATAGTTGTCTAGTTAGCACATGTAGCAATTGTACCAAAGCTCCTTACTTTTGGAAGATATTGATGTTTTACTGTGATAAATATATATGCAACGTAAATGAGGACTATCGTTTACCCTTTTATTCATAAATGTACTAATACAGTTTTTTTTTGTGATGTTGTATAAAGGAAAGCTATAAAAAAACAGTACTCATTCATAATAGTGTAGAGTTATATAGTAACAAAGTACCATTTGTTTGAAGCAATAACTCTTCGAAATTTGTGCGTTGTGTCATGTTTATCTTCCATATAACACTTGTTGCATAAATCATAATCCTCACAATCTAAACATTGCCACCTGAAACCTTTAATGCATTCGTTGAATTCGCCTGGTTTATTACATATGTCACAACAATAGCTTTCATGTTCAACGCCTGTAAAAGAAGGATAATTGAAGCAGAAAATAACTTCATGTAATAATGTTAATTGCATGTAACTGAAATTACTAATCATTCAACAACACGGAAATATCCCCAATTTTCTGATGGCGTCGCTTAATAGAACATTTATCAGCATATGAGTTTACACACAGAAGACACAAGCAGGAAAAAATTCAATTTTTACGAGGATAAATCATCCTTGGATATGAAAACTACTGAGCATACGTTTTTGGCAGAGTGTAGTTGTTTACCAATATTGCTGTCATTTGTATGATACAAATCTTTAAAGTAGAACATTTATAATTTCATGACAACGACATTAAACTGCAATGATGGAGTGTTAGATATAGTCCGTTTGTCTGATGCAAGTAGAGAGATTTATTCAATTAACCGTCCTGAGGAATGAAAAATGCTGTTTTAAAGTGACATCTGAGTGTCTAAATAGAGGCAACAGTTGTATACTGTTACACCAATAGTCATAAATGTATTGAGAAATCAAAATGTGTTCAAAGAACTATTATAGAAAATGACTGTGGTGCATTTATGTAAACTATCGATATTTGGTGACGGCATAGTATTTTGAATAAACAGAGAAGATGTTGACATTCTAAATTCATCCGTCAAAAAACATTTGAGTTACAAATTATGATAACGCTATTTACCGCTATATGATGTTTTGTTATAGTGTATTACTATGATCAGTTTTTGGTAGATTCGGTCAATAAAAAGTCGTATTATACGAACAGCTATGACATATCAAAACTATTGATGTTTAAAGACGTATAAGTATTTGGATTAAAGAGTGTAGATGTTCATGATGTTGGTATTCTAAATGAATGCAGCATTTTTTAGTTATTGTGTACCGAATTTGTATTCATTTGTATTATACAATTTGTCCTGTGTCCACATATTTACTGATAATTGATTCTGCATTTTATTGTTTTGTAATACAAAGCAAATGTTATATGCTTTTGTTGAAGTGGTCAAACAATTTCCGTATACCAACCACTTTGAAACCGGCATTTATCATTTATGATAAGGTGCAATTATGGACAATGATATTGCGCATACGTCATTGTGTATGTATAAATCAAGAAACAAATACATTTTAATTGTGTTTATCTATAGATGTAAAGTGGTCCTGGTTACAAGGTTCCTAAATGCCAAATAGACCTGTCAAACATATTTTGATTTTGATAACATTTGATGTTGTTGTTTCAACCCTATGAAAATAATGGGTTATCATCCTTGAATATAACCAATAAACCTAATTAACCATTACCTAAAGGTCCATTGTCTAAAATTCGAAGCAATTCATTCATTACATCATATTGAAATGTTTTTCCATTATCCCATTGAACATCTATGATCTGCGATTTTTTCTTCTGATCACTAGATGTTCCTTGATCTTGTATTGGTTTGTCATCCATTGTGGTATTTCTTGATGGTTTCTACAACAATGTAAACCATATAACTGATGATAACACGACGGGTGCCACATATAGCGCAGGATCTGCTTACCCTTCGAGAGCACCTGAGATCACCCCCAGTTTTTAGTGGGGTTCGTGTTGTTTAGTCTTTAATTTTCTATGTTTCGTCTCCTGTACTATCATTTGTCTGTTTGTCTTTGTATTTTAAGCCATGGCGTTGACAGTTTATTTTCAATCTACGAATTTTACTGTTCCTCTCGTATCTTTCATCCTACTCTTTGATGAAGATTATTCAAATAAAAACATACATTTAAAACAATTTCAGATTATATGTTTGTTTGAAAAATGTTTCCCATATTCCGCCTGAGAATATTGTTTTCTCAGTCTTTAACTGAATTTGCTACGTTTTATTTCCGTTTTTGTTTTTTTTATCGTTTTTGTTTTTTTGCAATGGTATTACTAATTTGTGTCTGACTTATGAGTAGGGACATCCATTTGGTGTTTTCTGCCTTTCCCTTGGAATCTCCAAACGCCATTACAAGCAAGGAACTTGTAATGGCGTCCGTAAAACATAGGATGGCTTATTTTCCCACTCACGAACCCTTGGTTTAATTGATGTCCCTTGTAAGCAGTAACCTCCTATTAACACATGATCATGATAGGAACCTCATGTTCAAGAAAATTGTAGCAACTGAAAAATCATTTACTCCATATGAAATCATTGCAGCTTTTTAATGCTAGTCAACCTGTTTTACACTGTTAAAGTCATATGAAACCACAAATTAAAAAAAAAATTGCACATGTTTTTGTAACTAAATGTATAGTTTTCATCATAAACATGATAAAACTTATGTACATATACTTTTTTTTGAAGAAAATTCTCTAATTTTTCCACAAAAGAAGAAGTTCACTTTTTTAATTGCTTGCTTCCAGGAGGCAAATCGTCGAAATATTTTCCGTATGCAAGTGAACTTTGCGTGACCCTCTCGTAAAATCCGGTGATCGCAAGGATCTGTCATTGAAATGAAATACTATCGCATTGGACATTTTATACTCGTGCTCAACATTCATGCTTCTTTGTTGATAGTTTACTATTAGGAGACAATCGGTAAACTGTGGCTTCAAAACAAGGCAAGTAATTAGCTGCCATATTTTACACATCATAACAGAGACAAAAAATGATGCTTATACGATATGTTTGCGTAAGAAATGAAAAAATCGTACACAGAAGACTTAGTTTATGATATATACATGCATTGCTTAAATAATTGGATAAATATAATTTTTCGCCCGTCACTCGTTTCATATGACTTTAACTTCAGCTAACATATTACCATACAATTGTTAATTTCGAGTGTAGTATTCTGCCAATGTGTATAACACATCTGTTATTATATCCTGCATAAGCAACGCCTATGTGTTCAAGGCTAGTGATGAAGAAGTCAAATGTTCGATAATTAGATATATAAACATCAAAAAGCTGGGACGCATTTATTTTTTTATTTATTTTCAAATAAATTATTTCGTTTTTTTTTTCTTAAGCTTTTCATTTCCTTTATCTTTAAAATACAGGGTATCTTACAGATAAGACAGAAAACATTGTCCGAACTATACAAGAACCATTTATATTAAATTTCTAAATTATATTGATCTATTCAAATACTTCAATATAGTTGTGAATCGTATGCATAAATTCATTTCAAGTTATACTTTGATAGATGGATGTACAAAGACTTATCTTGATAATGAAATCATTGGTGTATTTGCCAATGTTAAATAGGCGTTTTAATCGGCGCAATATATAAATAATAAAACAAAAAATCTGATTAAATTATAATTTGTTTTTGTTGGATTTCAGTGTTTCTGTTGTTCCGTTGTTTTCCTCTTATTGTTGATGCGTTTTCCTCGGCTATAGCTTGTAACCCGGATTTGTTATCACTTAATCGGTTTATGAATTTTCAACAGCGGTATACTACTGTTGTCTTTCTTTATTAAGATACGAAAAATCCTCATTTATCAGTTGGAAATGGTGAATAAATAAATTATTAGTTTGCAGAAATAGAATAAAAATTATTCAAAATACTATACTGATATAATGTACATGTATCACCGAATCGAAGCTGCAATATATAAGTTTTTTAAACTACATGTAAGACGTGAATGTCGATGTAGATTCAATACACAGCAAATACAGTGAAGGAATTCACATTGAATAAGCATGTTGATATCAAAAAGATTGACGTCATAATGACGATTAAAATGTACCGGAACGTACGGTTTAAAGAAACGAAATTATCAGCAGTAAAATTCCTTAACAGGACAATATCTGACGACGACCATATGTACATTTTATACCTTGTGAACCTTTACAATTGTTCCAACATATCCCAATCCTCCATCGTCTTTGTCATTTTCCTTCCATGCTGGACCTCGTACAACTCGTAGTCCATTGAAAGCAGAGTCTGAATTATAGCCAAAACAAAATTATACTTACAAAAACAGGGTTTAGATAATCAATCTTCATAATTGTATAAATTTCAATAAACGATTTGAATGCCTTGCAAAAAGATAAATATATAGATATGGATATGTAAATATGCAAATTTATATATCAGTGCAACACATTCCTTAAAAAATATTTATATATTTAAAGGATATCGTATTAAATAATGTGCTTTTTATATTAAGTTTGCTTTTAAACTTGATTGACAAAAAAGTGACGAGAAAACATACTAAACATAATGCTTTCATGTTTCATTCGTCTAAAGGTACCATTCTGTTTGTTTTCTTTTTTATCATATTGATCAGTTTTATATTTTGTTTTTTTATTGGAGTCCTTTATTAATCGTTAGACAAATGCTGATATCATGCATTTCTAAAGGAAAATCATCAAAAATACAGAAAGAGCCTTAAGTCCTTGCATATGCAGGACATTTCATTATTTGCTCTACTTGTAGATATGAAATTAGAAACAAAATAGAAAGAATACCCAATGTAGTATTGAACTGATATATAATGGCGTTGATGACTAACCGAAAGTAGAGCGTCTTATAGCTTTTGTTATACGAATTCATTAAAATGTAACAAAAGGTGTAGATTTGAACATTTCAACATATCAGCTCCATCTACGTTTGTTCAAGTAGCGATGTCTGTGCAAAACATGTTAGATCGTTTGATGTTACTTTTATTTAAAGTACATGGAACAAATGCATGCGCATATACGAAATTGTAATAGCTATATGTTTGTTAAATAAATTTGTATGAACAACGTATTACTATTTAGTAGTAGGTGACTAACACTAAGGACGATAAAATCCTTCAAATGCGTCTTTTTTTAACATATGAATAAAGCAAACAGATTATAATATTAAATTATGTAACTTATTATATTTTCTTCTACAGGTGAAAAAGTTAGTAGTATTTCTCCCTTAATCATGTTAACTAAACCATGATATGTACTCTTACCACTTGAAACAACAGGCAGGTGATCCGCATAATACAATGGACCTTTGCCTTCTTTCTTAAATTTTAAGTCACATTTTCCGTCCGTGCCTACAGCATATCGTCCTTCACTGTCGTTCCATTTCACTTTTGCATCCGATCTAAATGCATCAATCTTCTTGTCCAGAAGCTTTTGAACGATACCTTTATTCAATTAAAAAACACCTTTTTGATTGGTCATCATTTTGATTTCTAACATGGTTTTATAAAGGGAGGGTAAATCGATGTATGTATTCATGAATGTAAGGATTCTCGAGGAGTCAAGCGAAGAAATAAATTAAGGAGACGGCGTAAAATAATGATTGTACACCGTACATCTTTATCATATCGTTTGAAACACTCAGCTCAACAGTAATACACATGCAGAGCATATATATATTATATCATACACAAACAAATATGTTCACCTTATTGTTTTTGTGTTTTTCAGAGAATTCCCAAATAATTTTTTTTATCATATTTCGGTTTAATGTCTAAAATTCATGCAACAGGTAGAGACTTGAAAATACGCAACACAATTAGGCAACGGATTCATAATCTTAATCTTGTTTTGGTTAAAGTGTCAGATTGCTAACTTTTATTTCATTGTTTCAAATAAAGTGAGACTATGACAACGTATTTGTTTGTGTTGAATAAATTTTAATCATGTGAAAATACGCAACACAATTAGATAACGGATTCATATAAATGAAAAGACTCGTATAATAGTTATAAAAGGTACCAGGCTTATAATTTAATACGCCATACGCTCGTTTCGTATACATAAGACTCATCATCAAAAAAGTTATAAAGCCAAACAAGTGCAACCTATTTGAAATAAGTAAGAAGTTTAAAAAAATGTTCAAAGCTGTTCAATTATTAGTTTACAATTCATTTTGATACAAGCGACTTGTCTGATGCTAACCTTTCTGTTTCAATGACAAAAAAAGAGAGTCGCCAAACTGAAAACCAGAAGTTAATATTTTTTCTTTATTTTTTCCGACAAAAATGGAAGTTCGCTTATAGTCATCATTACTGAACTGGCTGTCGCATTTAGCTTTGTGTATAGATAATGACAATGTTTGACGATCATTGGAGATTTCCCGTGATTGATACATTTTGTTTGCTTAGTCTTGTTGGTTGAAAGGAATCATTGTTTTGAAAAAATGGGTAGACAAGCGATGTTCCATGTTCAAATTATCCCGCCAAAGAGCTACTAAATGTCCACACTGTCTTTTCAAAGTGGTATTTTAAAATTTTATTAATATAAAATTAAAATTCTGCCTGTCTATCTCACCCTCGTGTTTATCATCACTTCGAAGTTTAACCGTTGCACCTTTTCCAATTCCAATTGCCGCAGTATAATCCTCTAGACCAGTTCTTGACATCATCTGCTCGCTATAAAAAAATATGTGAGGTTGCATTATTTATCAAATATAGGTTTAACAATTTGATTAGAAAACCAGTTTTGCAAAACAGTTATAGGAGTTTTCAAGAGATTTCACTTGATGATCACAATTTCCACTGACATTTTGTTCAAAAATGTTAGATTTGATAACATTTGTCGTTACTAATTGGTTGTTCATTGTTAACTTTTGGTTATGGCATGTTTATATTAGAACCAATACTTTCTAAGCTTGACCATGAAAATCAGATGTTTTAGTAGTTGACTTGTCAAAATGATATGATAAATAAAGATAGATATATTTTGTTGTTTTTTTGGTTAATTTTGTAAACGATTACTTTAATTATTGGAAAAAACTCACCCCTTTGCATTTTCACTTTGGATTCTTTTAAATCTATGACCATTAAAGTCATGTTCATCGTCCATATAACAGCGCGTGCATAGGTCATAATTTTCACAATTACGACATTTCCATCTTATTCCCCTTAAAGGATGTTCTTTGCATCCATCACACTGTACATGAGAATGCATAACACCTAAATGATATAAATTTTTTATGAAAAATTTTACACTGAATAATTTCTCACAGAACAATAGATTTACCGAATGTTTGTAAATTTCGCCTTGCCTACACCATGTACACATGCAATACAAATAAAGAATGCTTTCATTGTTTACTGTTTGAAGGCTTTATATATATTTTTTTTCTGTCTATGAAGAAATAACAACAAGAATGTGGTGCACCCTGAATAACCAGTGTAGCGGGTTATTGTTAAGTGTGCACCACATTATTTATGTTATTTCGAATAGGCAGAAAAAATATTACAGTCATTCCTTATAATTTAATTCTAAATTATATTGTTAGCTGGATTTAATCATGAAAAAACGTTGATGAAGTCATGGTCACATGATGAAACTATGTCTATGAGCTGATTAACTAAACAACGTCAGCTAATCAGAAGACGCTTTGCATCATGACTTAAATTATATTGAAATGCAATTCTTACGGGAATCATATTTAGCACGTATATCTTTTTCCCCAGTTATAAACCTGAAATTCTACATTTTATTGACCATGGGCACTATATAATTGATTAAAATATCGTAAGCATTGTTATGGCAATTACGCACCTTAAAAGTATAGATTGTATATACTAGGCCAGTGGTAGATATAACTGCAAATCACGCCTGCACACTTTATTCTCTAAGCGTATTTGCGATCTAATAGATGATATCAGACCTACATTGATATTTTTTTTTTGTATAACTCATTAAAGTATTAAATTGTGTTGGATTGTTTTTAAATGATACGATGGAAATAAGTAGGTTTACCTATTTGCGCATTGTCTAATAAAAGAAGATCATATTGACCATTATCTCCTTTTTCACATGTTTCAATACCATTCGACGAGTCCCATTGGACCTTGACAACACCACCTTTTGCAACATTGATAATAGTACCAATTTCACGATCTTCCTTATCATGCATATAGTCTTTTGGCGGAATCCATGATCGTGATCGTATTACTCGAAGTCCTGATTTGATTTTTTCTAAGTAAAACAAACAAGTATTACTATAAAGTTTAAAAACATGTGCCAAGCCGTACAAAAAAAGCTACAGTAGTATTACTAGCATGCTCAAAAGAACACATAATTCTATGTTGTTAAAGTCTTATAAAACCGCAAATAAAAAAAAATGCCAATGTTTTTTATAACTCTATGGAAAATTTTCATTATAAAACTTATGTACATGTACGTATACTTTTAAAATTTCTGAAGATTTTTTTTTAAATTTATTCACATTAAGAAGAAGTTTACTTTTTTTAAATTGCTCGCTTCCAGAAAGCAATTCGCCGAAATATTTACAGTATGCAAGTGACCCTCTCGTAAAAAATCCGATGATCGCAATACGCATGGATCTATCATTGACATACACTTTTACATGTTATACACGTGCTCAGTATCAATGCTTCTTTGTTGATTGTTTACTATAAGGAGACAATCGGTAAACTTCGCCTTCAAAACACGGTAATCGATTAGCTGCCATATTTTCACATAATAACAGACAGAGACAACAACAAAATACGATCATACGATATGTCAGCGTAAGAAATGATACAACCGTGAACAGAAGACTAAGTTAATGATATATACATGCATTGGTTTAAGAATTTGATAAACATTATTTTTCACTTATCACTCGTTTTATATGACTTTAAAGACTGTTTTGCTAATTGATTTGTATAACAATCTCAATAATAAGTAAAACTGTAGGAAAGAAGGCTAAATAAGTATAACCCCTTATGTTATTGAGTTTGTATGTTCACTGTGTCATATGTCAAATTATTTGTTTAGTGTATGGTCAGGAAGTTGGTTTTTTTATTTCGTTCGACAATGAGATAAATAAAAAAATGCGTTATTTCCCAATTTTCAAATATTCTATTAATGACATACCTCCACCATAATGTTTACGAATATTATATCCATGAAAGTTTGAATAAAATGAAAACCTCTCTTTTATACATGGATCCTTTTGAATATCCTAAAGGTAAAAAAAATATAAATAGAATCATATAAGCAGTTTTGACAATACTAAATATACATGATATAGATACTAAAATCTAAAAAAAAAAGCAAGCTCTGGTACGTAAATGATTTCATTTAATACATGTGCAATATTAAAGCATAGTTTATAGTGTAAGTGATTTTTTTTTTGCATAGCGATACATATATATTTTTGCATTGGTATCATATGATTATTGGATTTATCCAATCGAGGTTGTTAAATTGTTAAAATTGAAAGTTGATAAAATATCTTTCAACATAAGATAAATCCGATAGTCCACACGTAATTTTTTTAAAGATGCTTCTCTAACGACTATTAATTAAATTGTATTATTTCAGATACAAAAATCCCGTTCGAGTGCCTTCCACATTCCACTAATTGCCAATTTCTCTCAAATATGTGAGCACATTTCGAATCCTTCTGGGAGATGATGAAGGCTATGACAAGTTCACCCTGTAGCCAATTATCTTCTGAGATTATCAGTAACCACACTTTGATTATGTTTGTTTAAACAAGTGTCAGTAAAACGTTAAATTAACAAAGAAATTAGAGAAACCATATGATACAAACGTTTCTAATAATATATATTATGTATCATTCATTCATGATTTCGGTATTCAATGGTAAAACTTTAAAACCCCCGATTTATAGCAATATAGGATTGTTCTACACCTGGTTAATAAGACAGTTAAATAAAATGATGATACCCCAGGCTAAAATATTTGAAAAGCAAAAACTAAAAATAAATATTACAGCTCGCCATAAAATCAGGTGTCATGTATGTTTGCATTTGTTTTGTTGCAATGTTGAATATATTTTTCTGCTGTTCTGTTGTTTTCTTTTATCATGTTCATTATGCTTTCTTTTGTAACCTATTCTGCCATCGAACACGGACTTCTCTTAACATGAGTTTTCTGTGTGTATTGTTGTGTATTTGTTTCTTTATTCAACACTGGCTAGAGGTATAGGTGAAAAGTGGAGATCTCACAAAACATGTTAAACCTCGCCGCATTTTGCGCGTGTCCCAAGTCAGGAGAATTCGGTCTTTGTCATTTTTGTATGTTTTTTATAGTTTAGTTCATTTATATGCTATGGAGTTTAGAAAGACGTCGAATTTCAATGAAATAGTACATACTTTTATTTAGGAGCCGGCTTAGGCCCACCCCGGGTGTGGTATTTCCTCGCTGCATTGAAGACGCATTGTTGGCATTTTTTTGTTATCTGGTCCTTAATAGGGTTATTGTCTCTTCAACATATTCCCCATTTCAAATGTCAATTTCAAAACAAATATAACAAATGACTTTTATCTTCAATTTACAATGCCGTACACACAATGACTCATATATTGTCCTTCCCATGAGATAAAACCTACGTTTCTGAGTAATATTTAATCTGGAAAGCTTCGATATATATCATACCAGTATCGAAATTAAAGCTACCGTCAAGATGATACTGTCGTGTATAGTCAATTAAACTTTGATATAACTCTAGTGCTAGAAAACAAATACATTGCTTGATCACATTAATGTGTCATTATTGTTTTTCAAATTTTCAATTAATTCAAATAATTAAAAAAGGATATTATTATAGCTATGAATATATTCCTGACCATATGAGTATTTGGACCATACGCGTATGGTCATGACCATATGAATATAATACTCGTTTGGTTATTAACGGGCCGGACCATATGAGTATTATGACCATATAGGTATTTTTTTTTCACACTACATTATAAACGTTTCAATAATACACTAACTTTATCTAAAAAAAAACTGTGATGGTTACATGACAATTTATTAATTTTATAATCCAAAAGCTACGTAAATATTAAGTATTGATGTCATGCATAGTTAGTTTTCATCGCTAGTTACATTCTTGCATGTAGGCTTGGTGTGGTATTCATTTTCAAACAGGATCATAGCTTTTTTGCATTTGGAAGAAATTTGTGCACGATTCTTTTTATTTAAATCTGTTGTTTGCGAGTGAAAAGCTAGCCTTTTTACAGCTGCGTACAGTGATACCGAGGACTTCTGATATCTACGGTGTTTTTGAGAAGCTAGCTCTAGATCTCAAATATCGTAAAATGACTGCAATACACAATATTCACAAGAAAACTTATAATAATAATAATAAATTATGTTACTTTCCAGTGACTTCTAGTGTATCAGTTCATTAAGAAATTTTAGGAATTTATTTGTTTTAGTCGACACATTGCCATTCACTTGTTATAACAAATCGGTAATGACCGGCGGTAATGACCATCGGTATAAAATGTGTTTACTCTAAATTTGACAATTAAGTGAAATTAACTATGTTAAATTTCTTATTTTTATTTAGCTTATATTTTTAATATAATATAATAATAAAATGAACTATGTGATATTGTCTTTTTATTGAACGGTCGTACCATATGAAGAATTTAGAAGTATTAAAATTAAACTAGCAAACTGTTAATTACCCCGGCCATACGCGTACGGTAGGACCATACGCGTATGGTCGGCCCATATGAGTATATACCCATATGGTCATGACCATACGCGTATGGCCAAATACTCATATGGTCCGGAACAAATAAATATATATATACATATATATTCATATAAACAGGAGAGCATAATAACCAATTGCAGGATATACACTTAAGATGTTGAAATAGACTTTACCTTTTCCTTGTTGTCTATCTCTTTATCACTATCACCATCTTCGATTTCTTCATCCTCACTATCTTCATAATAAGTCTGTAATATTAAAGTGTTACTTTAAAAACAGACAGACCGTGAGTATAGAAGAAAAACTGTTTCGAATTTTGAGGAAGTCATTTGTGCATTTTTAACTATATTTAATCTAAATAGTGATCAAGATGCAAGAGTGTTTAAGAAGTTTGAAAAATATGACTTCACAAAACATAACATAAAGGAATACCATTAAAATAGATATAGGAAGATGTGGTGTGAGTGCCAATGAGACAACTCTCCATACAAATAACAATTTAAAAAGTAAACCATTATAGGTTAAAGTACGGCCTTCAACACGGAGCCTTGGCTCACACCGAACAACAAGCTATAAAGGGCCCCAAAATTACTAGTGTAAAACCATTCAAACGGGAAAACCAACGGTTTAATCTATATAAACAAAACGAGAAACGAGAAACACGTATATATTACATAAACAAACGACAACTACTGTACATCAGATTCCTGACTTAGGACAGGTGCAAACATTTTTTTAAGATTTAAAAACTCAAAAGCCGAAAAGTTAAAACATAAACAAGACCACCATAAGGCCTGAACATTTACCCTAGTACAATCTGATACTAGCTGATAACATACCTTAGCAAAAAACTGTCAAACCATTAAATGCATTTTGTAGTATTTGGGAGGTCACCAATCCAATGTAATGGAAATTGATCAAACAGAAAATCATATCCGGTCATTTTGAGATACAATCTTGTTCCTGCGATAAATTTGTGCAGGCTGTCTAGAAAACGAGTATCAATAATAGCATGACGCAAGTCGAATAGTGTGATGTTTAATTGGTATGACCAGATGGGAATTGAAATACTTTAAAATTATAATGAAAAACTTACCAGCCGTGGACCGCGGAGGAAAGATTTAAGTCTTTTTTCCAGTGAAATGCCTGAAAGAAATATCATTAGGTATAAGGCATAAATATTTATATGCTGTTCTAATGTGATGTGATGCTTTCAAAGGTTTTACTTCTATTTCAGTGCATAGAAGAAAACAAACGTTTTCTCTGATGCTTTGAAAAATGTGTCAGTTTGATCAATTATCAATTTAACGTCGTGTTCAAACAATAATTCTTATATGACGTGTTTCTTTCGTTTTGTACACAACAACGTTATAAAATTCTCGATATATTTTATATTTAGCGCAGACTAAGAGATATACATACTAATGGATGTTACAATATACCTCCCACGTTGATCCAAATGTATCGGATCCTATTTGCAAAACGCTATGCCGATTTTATGTTTTTAAAATTGCAATAAAAAAAAAAGACTGAAGAACTTTTAATTTTATTCGGATGCACAACAAAAAGAATTAATGCACATGTGCTTGGTGAAATCTACAAAGTCCATTAATTCTTTAGGCGCATGCTGTCCTTTCAACGTGACGTCCTACAAATGAAAACGCTAAAGCTGAAGGTTTTTCCGTTACGTGAACCATCGAAATTTGTATGTTCGATAAAAAGATATCGTGATACAGCCAAAACATTGTACTTTTAATGACATATAGTTTCAAATCTGTCTTTATAATTCAATAGCATATTAAAATAGTGATTTAATGTGTCTTATTAGACATTTTTTTTTTTGCGATGTAATGTCAGATCGTACACTCTCTGAAATCGATCGCAATACTTGACTACCGTTACGGCGTTACATATACACCACAAGAATAAAACACATCTGTAAACTGTAATACCAATGTCAAATCGTACATGTAATGTGTAATATAAGGCAATTACAAATGCTCTAAATATTTTTTTAATTAGCATAATTTCCTTATGGTAGTAACTATAAAAAAATATATAAAATGATAAAAGTACGTAATAATGCCATTTTTTATACTTACCACAGTCACTCATCTCGACAGGTGCACACTATGAAATGTTTATCCCAGCATGCTAAATATGAAATAAAATGTTGCATATGTTTCTGAGAAATTTATACATAATAATAAATGAATACTTGATTCTGGAAAAGTACTTCACTGAACGGATACTTATATGATGATTCGATCTTAAATATATTATACTTTATTCCCAGCCTTGGTAGATCAGCTATCTTTCCGTTGACTGTTTGATTTAACATTAAAATACAATTCACTTGTTTTCTTGATTTTACTTGTACATGTATACATGCTATACATGTATATAGTGTACGTGCGAACTCGTAGCCAGGGACAAATGTACATGATGTAGTACATTTTGAGATCTTATACTTTATATTTTCAAACATACATAAAGTAGTCAACCATACACAACAATGAATTTTCCATATATGATTTCAACAAACGGTTCAAGACTGCAAAACATGTGTTCTTATCAAAACCATTGATTAACGGCAAAAACACGTAATTTCTTTCTTTTACATTACATTACGTTACATCCACTGATGCCAACGGCCGAAAGTATATATCAGTTTTTCAAAAGTCAATTAAACCACATATTTACCGAAACAAAAGACAGTAATTATTGTATTCCATATTCCGAGAGAAATGTATGTAATGGCAATTATTTACCAAAACTAATTGTACAAAAAACGTTTACCAAAATTATGCACGTAAAAACACGCGACGTTTTGTGCGATGAATATTCTTTTTTCGCAGGTGAATATGCTTATTTATTCAAAATCCCATTCATATAGAAAAACCATCAAAAATTCTTATAAATATGGAATAACAATCTTTATTTTCTTGATCCGCAAATTCAATGTGACTCCTATGCTGAAAAACACAGGTGTTTTACTTTTTGTCGAGGTAATATCTAATGATTCATTTGTACTAACTTTACATATGCATGGTATCTTTTTTATTAGTTGATTTAATATTTTTCCGTACAAGGGTATATATGCTTAAATGACTCGCGTGCTAAACGGACAATGATTTATTTTATGTTGAAAGTTGACGTTTTAAATACAAGTATCGCATACACGTTACCATAATTAAATATCCATGTAAATAAGGTCATGGTCAAATGAACCCTACCCGACTGTTCATAGTATCCATTACACTACGTAATCGTATTCGCCAAACCAGTCATTGACTACTAAAGCAGGCAAAAGTGACAAGGACAAATGAATCCTCCAAGATATTATTATTTTATAATCATTAGAAGCACTAAATACAGTTGACATATTACTTATGGTATCTACGATACAGATCACGAAACAGAAGCTTATCATAGAAAAATGAACACACCTTGTTGTTTCGTTATTGAAATACGGAATAACTCATATTTCTAAAAATAAATGGATAAAACTAAATGCACATGCATACATTTCAGAATATGTACATCTCAAAAATTCTCAGTTTATGAAATATTATAATTTGATCTACCTAATCCATATAACAATCGAATGCCTTGTTAACAATCATGGTATTGTTAACTTACAAATCTCTATTAACACATTGATGGTCGTTAATTTCTAGTAATACTGAAAGTTTTTTTGTTTTTTTGTTAAATCTAAATGAAATGTTTGATTCTTTTATCTCAACATAACAAATCTTTACCTTCGCAGTTAAGCACACCCAAAGTACATTGTTATCAGTTACAAGTTAAACAATACAAGTAACACAATAAACAATACAACTGACAGAATAAACAATACAAGTAACATGATACACAATACAAGTAACATAATAAACAATACAAGTAACAGAATTAACAATACAAGAAACAGGATAAACAATACAAGTAACAGAATAAACAATACAAATGGATAATAGACAATGAAAATTACAGGATGGACGATACAAGTAACATAATAGACAATAATTTCAGGCCCTTTTATAGCTGACTATGCGGTATTGGCTTTGCTAATAGTTGAAAGCCGTACAAAAACCTAAAGTTGGTAATTTTTGTGTCATTTTGGTCTCCTGTGGAGATTTGTTTCATTGGCAATCATACCACATCTTTTTTTTTATACAATTTATACGTAGTAAAGATGTATCTAGTCATTCTTGTATGACATTGTTTAATCCTTGCATTTTTTGTTTGGTTCAAGAATAATTGTTCGTTTTGACTTGCTGATAAAGAGGAAGGTTTAAATTAGTAAGTGTTATTAACACACTTTAGGATTTACTAAGGTGAGATTGAGGAATTTTTTGTCAGACGTTTAGACTCCTTATATTTTTTCTTCTTTGCCGGGTAAAATACTTCGCCACACAACACCAATTTTTCTTTTCATATAAGTACCAATAGCTCATAAAAAGGTAATTTTCCAAAATTTAAATTGATTGTAGATTTCTTTTCTTTCAATTTGACACCAACATGATATCTTTACAAATATAATGCTAAATAATGAAGCAGCCTAATCCCGTCATTTTTAAAAGTTAAATATTTCGAAAAGAAACTTAATAATCTATCAATATCTTAAGCTTATTTTATTCCTTAGCTGATGCTCTTCTGATTGATGATATAAATTGTTAACTCATATGTACATTCTTTAGTTACAAATATCTTTTTTTTTAAATCGCCAATTATACTTCATTATTTTCAGATGAATTTTCAAATACTTGTAGAAAAAAGGTTTAAAGAGCAATTTGAAAATAATTAAATAGGTTAAGCATATTAGATTACTGGTTAATTTACATTTTGACGATTACTCTTTCGGATTTTTAAAAAATAGCGACCAAACAATTTTCAAACGTAGACGATGTTCGACACTTATTTTGTCCATGCAAATAACACAATTAAATTTCAATGTTTATAATGCAATTAAATATGACATGTTATTGCCACTATAATGATAGCCAAGGACATAGATTAAGGAGATATGAAATTGACAACGTGATCAAAGAAAACAAACATGGTACCTAATCACGACGAAAATTTTACAATACCTAGATGTAGACATTAAGTTTTGACAATACCTATGTAGATTAAAGTTGTCCGATTTTCACTGAAATTCATTACAATATTATTATATATTTATAAAAAGAAGACCTCGAATGGATATTAACCGAGTTGAAATAACTTTATGTTTCACTTTTCTTTAAATTATTGATCGGGTAAGTAACCAGTAAATTTTACATAATCCTCATTAAACCAGTAACATGCAGAGTTATCAAACGTAATTATGACTTGAATAGTTGCATATGTTACTTCATTTTCAAGCTAAAATTCAATTAATTGGTATTTTTTCGATTATCGGTAATCCTTAGACGAATAATAGTCCCGTGAATGAAACAGTTAGGGAGCTCTATGAATATTTTTCAAGTCTTCGTAATAGATTGTGTATTGCTATAATTCTATATTGCATTGTTGGTATAAAGACCAATCTGTTTAAATCAGCAGTGACATTGAATAAAATTCTACCAACTGATTTTAAAGAAAACGTTTTCTTCATCTTTAATAAAGGCAACAGTAGTATACCGTTGTTCGAAAATCATAAATCGATTGAGAGAACACAAACCGTACGATAGACAACCGAGCACCACAGTCACAAATTTCATAATTGTTTCTTTTGAACACGACAATATTGTTATAACTACAAGGGTATCGCGTGCAGGAAATAAAATTGTTCTCATTGACGGACATCCATTATGGTGACTGGGGAATAGAAATACGTTGTGTGTCTATTTGGATAGACGTGGTGTATCAGTAAACAGTAACTTCCGGTAAACATGGTGATGTTAAATCTGATACTTTGTGTAAAGAGAGTCATTTTCTCTCTGCAAAGATCTGAAGTATCTAAATAGTTATTTTGTTTTTATCCGTTAAATGCATGAAATATTTGGACTTCATTCAGCAAGGAATCAACCAAACGTCGAAAGAAATACAAATAAACGTTTAATATTTATACTGCTAAGTTTAAACGATTAAGTCAACAGGAATACTTTAGTAAAACCGTTTAAGTAAGATTGAATCTTTTTACAATTTGCCTTAATTATGCAAGGAAATAAATAACAAAATTATCTTATTGAATTGAAAGTGTTTAGTAACACAATATATCTACTTCCATGTCATCTTTTATAAATCGTAAAGTGTCAATTTCAAATGTACCTATTTTTGTCTTTTTCATTCCGTTTCAATAGGTGTTTATTTCCGTGGGAAAGAAAAACAATGATTAAAAATGTATGAATGATTATGTTGTACGTTGCCAAAAAAATGTTTTTAACGCATTGGTTTAATCCTAAATTTATACAATGGCAACAAACATAACAACTTGGTTCACTAATATTTGTTGTTATTATTTTCTGCTATTGTTTTCTGCTATACCATTGATAGTTGTGGTAACATAATTATTTTTTGAAAATCCCTACGTATTTAAAGTACTTAGACAGTCTGATATTGCAACGGCCTTTTATATATCTATGGGGCTGTGGGTTGTCGAAGCGCAGTTCATAAAAACCCGTGAAATGACCGACCTAGACTTCATAGATTATGGTCAGCCATTTGCTTAATTTAATTATTTGTAAGGGGGCAAGTCTTATACCATTCGATATCTTATTTCCAGTTACAAAACTTCAAATTTTTCGAAAAACTAAGGATTTTCTTATCCCAGGAATAGTTTACCTTAGCCGTATTTGGCAAAACTTTTTGGAATTTTGTGTCCTCAATGCTCTTCAACTTTGTAATTGTTTGGCTTTAATATGAGGCAGGAATTACCTGTAAATGGGGACGAAGTCTATGATTTTTTTTAAAATCAGCAATGTTAAAAAGAGAAACGGAAATACTGTAACGTTTCCGATTTTGGTTCTGTTGTTAGGGATTTAAGTTGTGACGTTATTTGAGTTATGACGTCATATTCAATGTAAACAAAGAAACGCTGTCATTAGGTAACGTTTTTATAATAATAAACATTTTTTTTTAAATGAATTAGTATTAGTTCCTTTCTTAGACTGATAAATATACAATTTATTCAAAGTCTCATGTAAACAAGACCGGAAACGGAAGAAGATACTGCGCCGATCCGGAAATTCAAAAACACGACAAAAAAAAATTGAACGATTTTGAGTTCATTAGTACAATGAAAAATTCGGGAAATTTTCCCGATTTTTTTTTTTTTTATTTTTTTTTTTTTATTGAATTTACTACTGTAATAGGGGACTTCGTCCCCATATAACTATTTTGATCTGAGCGTCACTGATGAGTCTTATGTAGACGAAAAGCGGTCTAGCGTATTAAATTATAATCCTGGTACCTTTGATCATGTTGATTACATTTTTCAGTTTTATTTTCGTATTTTTTAATATAAGAATTATTGTTTGTTGTGAGGCTGTGAAATTTGTTCCAACATCTTCAGGACCATTTATGTTCTAAAAAAGTGAATACCTTGTTAGTAACCTCTGTAAGTTTACAATTTAAATAAAGGCGACCAATGTTCATCAATTTTCCATTTTCGTAAATCAATTTAAAAGACACAAATCAACGCAATTAACAAAACTGTGGGACCTACATGATCTACAAACAGATTGAAACCGAGAACTTCGACACATAGTTCTACGCATGCATCCCTCGCCTACGATTTTGCACTAAGGCAAAAAGGAGTAGGTCCGGTAAGGGCCAATTTTGGCCTCAAATTTCAGGTTCATCTAACGAAAGTTTTTGGACACTTTTTAAACACTGAAGTGTGTATTTCAATTGATTCGATTAGTTAATGTGAAAGATTTTAACTGATTTAGTCATTAAAAACGCTCTGATTCAAGCTTAAATATGAAAAATCTATCAAATATGCCAAAAAACGTCACTTTTTAGATGGTTTTTGTCAAAAATGAATGTGGCTGCATCCGTGTTCATCCTCAACCTTTATATATGTTTTGTATTATCATCAAATACAACTTACATTTCAATATTAGGAATGAACACGAATGCGGCCACTTTCATTTTAGACGGAAACCGTCTAAAAATTGACCAAATGCTAAAAAGTTTAAGATTTCAGTAATTTAGCATGACTTAATGATGCTAGAACGCGATATTTGTGCATTTTATCGTCAAAAGCAGCTCATATTTATGTAGCAGAAGCATTTTACTTTCCAAAATATAGCTTAAAGATTACATTTTCACAATTTTCGAAAACTGCTATATTTTGGGGCCAAAAAGGGGTCTTAGTGAACCTACTCCTTTTCTCTCAATAAGGTGCTATCTAAATATCTGAATATCTGTTGTCTACTGTAATATGAATGCTTGTACTGAACAAGTATGTTATCGACAAAACCAATCATGCAGCTTTATAATGATAACATCTTCGGTGTATTGGTTGTTGGAATCAGTGTCGTTCATCTCAAATGAAGTTTTTAACGATCTAAAACAAGGAACTTGTATCAATGGTTTCTATATGTAGATATAAAAAAGCTATGTGTAATCTGATGATGTAGTCAATCTTTAATCGATTAAGCATAGGGATAAGTTGTGTAACGCGTAGAAAATCAAAGGGTTGATACTAAGGCAAGTTGTAGAAATTGTAACTGAAGTTCTTGGGTAGATTTTAAGGACATATTTAAAATGTATATCTGATTGACATTGCCGGATTTATAGATATATTTCATCAAAATATTTCTTCTCGAGTCTTAATTTAAAAAAAAAAGGTGCTTGTAAAATTGTATCTGATAGTAATAATACTGTTCTCGTGTAATTTGAAGTAGTGATGATTATCCTCTGTTACATCTGATCTCTGTATAATGATATCATAATCTCTACAAACCTTCGGTTGTCTTTCTTCTTCCTAATATCACGTTAAGTCGGAAAATATAATTCTGATATCATGTTAAGCTGTTCAAATCGCCAGTTTTAAAATGAACAGCTTAAATGCTGTAAGAATCCTTTATTTTTACCGAAGTTAATTCAATGATGCTGCAATAAAAAAAAAAACATTTGGAATTAGAAATAACCCTTGTTTCAAACGTAAAACTGTATGACAGAATTGCAGTAACTGTATATTGCTTTTAATGAAAAATGTCAGTGATGATTTTTTAAACGATTTTTTTTTCAATAAGTGATGATATGCTGCAATATTCCCGAGTTGGTATATTTTGTTTCACACTTGTTTAAATAACAATGTCTTTTTTATGTGTATACTAAAATGTCAGCTTGGATCCTTCAATTGATGACCATTTTAAGAAGTCTTGATTAAGTGTAATACTCTTTACTCGGTAGAGTTACTTTTAACATGGAAGCGATGGGTTGATATCAATATAAGAAGATGTGTTATGATTGCCAATGAGACAAGTTTCTACCAGATTTCAAATGAAGTGAGTCACAGAATAAAATGTTATTTAGATATAAGGTAACCATAACTTCCCAATTGAGATGAAGTGAAAACATCAGACTCAATAGATCTGGTTTACGATAAACTGAGAGGGGTAATTTATTAACAACAGTATAGGTTCCTTCCTTTTGTCTGTATTATCGTTCAATGTCGATTTCCACCATCATTTTTGTGTTAATCAAAAAGTTTTTGTTTCCTGATGATTCAAAAATGAATTACAAAATAAAAACAAAAACAAAATTACGAATTAACGAGTAGTACAACTGGAAATCAATCTGATAAACGTTCAATCATTTATAATAAAAAGCTTTTCGTCCTATACACTTATAATCTAATCAATAATTGATAATCATCTTGATTTGGAATATAAAGTTAGTGCTTGAGCCTCATTTCCGGTTGTCCTCAATCACTATTATATAACAGGAAGTAGTTAATGTAAATGATAAGTAGCTGCTATTATTATGACTTATATAACGCTAAGTATTACAGAATCACGCAGAAGCTAAATCAAAATAAGTTAAGTCATTTACATAAAGGCAACAGTAGTACACCGCTGTTCGAAATTCATAAATTGATTGCGAAAAAAACAAATTTGAGACGGTTATCTATTTTATTTTTTTCCCGGTAATGTTTTCTCTTATACCAGGTTAAGAATTTACATGCAACAATCGACAATTGACATTCAATTTTTGAACAAATGCAGTTGAATTTTCGTAATTCAGTTTTATAGCAGACTACAAAAAGGTGTTCTTTTGCGTCATAAAAAATATTTCAAAAAAATTAATTGCTATCCAGGTACGATTTTTGTCAACCAAATGTTTTGGTATTTGTTAAAACTTGTATATTACAAACGAAAATGCAAACAAATCAAGAATTATAAGTAAAATTTGTGACTATTGCATAAAAATGAAGAAAACTTGTAACTTATTAATTGATATTGTTCAAATTCGCAATACTTTATGCACGCAATAATTTCTGAATTTACAGTATATACTTTCGTCTCAAATTCAGCCCAACGATGTTAATTTGCAAATTTGCATTATTAGATTTTGCTTTTTTTTTTTCTTCAGGGGACTTGAACCCCTGCATCAAAGACATTGTGGAAACACCGCTTGTTTTGTATCCAGTGCTCAACTAAGCTAACTATATAATGCATATGTTGATCGCGAAAGGTTAGGTCTCATATAAGCACTTTACAAATCACCCTAAAATTATAAAAAAAAAAAGACATGTATCGTTTGCATGAAAAATTTTGGTAATTGTATTGCGATATTTATTTAACTTTAACGGCAATCCTTTTTCGGTCCCATTTCTTCATGAAGCTACAAAAAGAGGGACGAACGATACCAAAGGGACAGTCAAACTCATAAATCTAAAACAAACTGACAACGCCATGGCTAAAAATGAAAAAGACAAACAGAAAAACATTAGTACACATGACACAACACTACAAAGCATGTATTGGTAGGTTATTTAAAACAATTAAATTTGAATGTAATTGTGGTTCCAAGACTTGTTAGTCCAGGTAAACATACATTGTCAAATGAAATCTAAATTGTTTTACGACTTATTGTCTAGTCTGTGATTCCATTACATCTATATCCTCTTAAACATCGTAATAAACCAATAGGTAGTGTTATGTAATGAGTTCATGTAGATAGCTTTTTTATATCTTAGAATTACATAATTAAACTTGGAAAGGAAGTACTTTTATTATTTTCATGTTGCAATTTCATTGTCGAACATTTATAAACAGTAAATAAACTTTATGTAATTTGTTACTTTGATACTGTAGCTGCAGGACATTGTGTGCAACCTGTAACTTCATTAATAACCCTACACGTAATCAATGGATGTATGTCTCATAAAATTCACAAGCTAAATGTATAGCACAGTTGGAATGATTTCGCTTTAATTGTAAATATATATATTAACTAATATTGCTTTTAGCTTTCATTGCCGTATACTGATACGTAGTGTTAATTCTTCGTGTAGTCTGTTACTCAAGTAAATGATCTGCTTTGCAGCTGCTTGCGACTTTACATTATATTCATCATCAGTGATGAAAACCTTCCTTTGTTAGTATAAACAATTGGATGTCACAGCTGACAAACTGAGTACTAGTATATTAGCATGATTATGATGAAAATGCCTTGTGTTTAAACTAAATAAATATAGTGTCATGCACCATACAATAAAGGTCTATTTTGATATGAATAGTTTTGACACGTTCTGTTCCCGAGTACTGTCCCTTATTTACCTTAGCAAAAAGACTGTTTTCCGTTTCCCGATGATTTTAATGTCTGGCCTAGTATTTTGCAGCTGACTAAAAATAGAGGCATGGAGCATGCAATACAGGTCAAGTTTCATTTTAATGGTTCTGACACGTACTGGTCAAGAGTACTGCTCATTATTTACCATAATCACTGGGTTTCATTTATCGATTCATTAATAATGACGATAATGCATGTGCAGGTATTTTTTTAAACTAAATCAATAAAGTGTCATGAATCATACAATAGGCTAAGTTTTATGTTATGGCTTTGAAATGTACTGCTATACAGTAATACCCATATAGAGTATATACCTTAAAAGTTCTGCTTTCTTCAGATTCCTGGTGAAAATTATAATAATGCCTGACAAAGTCTTTTGATAGTCTTTTCAATATAGTCATATTGCTCATTCAATACAGTTTAAGTTTTATTTCAAATTGCATTGGCATTAACCGTACAATAGTCATGATATTTTCCAAATGATAAATAAAGTTCAGCTTTACAAAATTGTAAAAGAAAAAGAAATACAATGAAATACAGATCAAGTTTAAATGCAGTTGTGACGACTTTGACACCTTTCATTATATTGTTACTATTGTAATTTTAGACAAAAATGCGATTTTAAGTTTTGCTATATTGAGAACAATCTTGTTTTTTTAAATGCTAGTTTAAATTATTGCAGTTTTACCACTGTCGTTATTTCGCATAAATAAAAACATAACAATAGTTTCTGAATTAACAGTACTCCAAAGCATACAAAATGAGCAGATGGGCGTAACTATAATACTAAGCATTAAGTGTTTACTAGGTGAAAATATCTCTTTTCGACCACTTTTGTTTTTTGAGTGATGCTCGAAGCAATTTGGATTGTAACCCCAGCATCCGAGACATCGTGTAAACACCGCTTGAACTGTATCAAGCGCTCAATTAAGCTATACAATGCATATGCTGATCGCGAAAGTTTAGGTCTCACAAGAGCACTTTACAAATCCACCTTAAATTATATATAAAAAGGCGTCATTTGCATGAAAGAATTTGGTAATTGTATTTTAATATTTATCTAACTTAAACTGGAACATTTTTTCCGCATATGTTGTTTAGTTATTTAAAACAAGGATGCCCTATCCACACTATCATTTTTATGTTCAGTGGACCGTAAAATGGAGAAGAAATCTCTAATTTGGCATTCAAATTAGAAAGATCATATCATAGGGAACATATGTAGTAAGTTTCAGGTTGATTGAACTTTAAATTCATTAAAAACTACATCGACCAAACACTTTAACCTGAAGCTGGACAGACGTTCGAAAGGACGGACAGATGGACACACAGACAAGAAAAAATAATGCCCATAAGAGGGCATAACAATAAAATTTGAAAGTAATTATGGTTCCAAGTCTTGTCAGTCCAGGTAAACATACACACGAAATCTAAATTAGTTTACGACTTAAGTTAATGTCTAGTCTGTCATTTGATTACATCTATATCCTCTTAAACATTTCTCGTATTGAATCAATAGGTACTGTTATGTAAATATACTTAACAGATCTAGACATGTAAAGAGTTCATGTATACGTAGATGTTTTTTTTTTATATCTTTGAATTACATAATAAAACTTTGAAAGGAAGTACTTCTACTTTAACAGTATAACTTCATTGTCGGACATTTATATACAATAAAGAAACTTTATGCGATCTATTATTTTGATACTGTAGCTGCAGAATACTATGAAACCTTTAACTTTATTAATAAACATGAACGTAATCAGTGGATGTTCTTCTCATGAAATTCTCAAGCCAAATGTCTAGCACAGTTGGAGTAATTTTGCTTTTACCGTAGGTATATTTAAATACGTAGAAGTTTTGCTTATAAGCTATCATTGCCGGATACTAAAACTCAGGTTCACTTATGTCACACAATGGCCTAAATTATCAACTTAATAATAAAACACCAAAAATATTTTAATTTGATTTGTAAATGGGTCTTTTTCAAAAGCATTCATGTGAAATAAATCATTTTTTTCATAAAAGTACAAAATATTATCCAGTGTAGGCCCATGTTGGACATTTTGTCAATATATGAAGATTTTGTGCCATTTTCATACCTCAAAGCGTTTGGCAAACCTTGGCCATCGCCTACGATCAAACATGTGTTGTAACATTAATATTCCAATTTTGATAAAGAATTATAAATATAAAATCTTTTGGATCGTGGATTGCGGCCAAGGGTAATTTTGCCAAAAACAATTGAAATTATGGAAAAAAATTATCAAAAATGACCTTAAAATACAATTAACACATGGCAAGAGTTAAATCTCTTTGTTCTTACTGTGTTATAATCTGGATAATGCACAGCAAAGGTGTGCATTAACTACCTCAGATATACTGCACAGTTCAAATCTATTTTTATCTTAAGGGGCGGTTCCTGGATTTTAAAAGGGGCGTTATTCTATCAAATTAAAAAAAATATCACCGAGTGTAGCGAGACTAAAGACAAAATTGACGATTTTAAGCTAAAACACGATACTTTGTCCAATCCAAGGGTTAAAGACCTGTTCGCCCCAACCCCGAATCCGCTATCTGCCTTGAAATTACGACAAAGTTGAACTTCGTACAAACATCGTAGTTTCAAAATAGGAAAACGCAAGGTTTCTCATTCCGTTTTTTTTTTTTATCTAAGCTGGGACATAAACTATTTTATTATATATCGGTACAACGTAAATCTAAATCAGTGTTTTAAAGTTAGAAAGATAGTTCAAACAATTTTTGGTAATTTCTGCCAAAAAAGAAATGTATCTTAGAATATCTGAATAAAAAAAATCTGATTTGGATAAGTTTCAGAAAAATGTTTTAAAAGAGAAATGTATTTTCTGTTTATTTAACATTTAAAATGTAGGTAATATAACATCTTCCTCGGTTCTTTTTTTCTCTAAACATATCATTGAGGGAAAGAAATTCAAAAGCAATTAATCTAATGTAAACTCAATAACACTTGCAGTTATTTTTCTTTTCATACACCAATTTGAAAGTACACAATTTGTCAAATTCTTAATCGTCACCAATTAAATAAAAATTGGGAAAAAATTTAACGGAAACGATAAAAATAAATACACCATTAAATCGCAATTTTAGAATGAGTCTAAATATCAAAAAAAAAAATAATTTTAAACTTACCAAAGTCGTATTTCCCCTACAAGAAACTTTCCTAGGATCAGTGGATTGCGGAATAACGTCCACATTTCTAAAACGTTCACGTAAATTGATTGCGTCATGTGTTAAAACAGTTATTGGCCAATCAAATCGGTATATGTAATTTAATCTGCACAGCACGAGATGACCCAATAACCCGAACTCCTACGTCGTTCAGGTTATTGGGTCATCTCGTCCTGTGCAGATTAAATGGCATATACCGACTTGCTTGGTCAATAACTATAACATAATATTTATTTTAAGGGATCATAGCTTCATAAATTTTAAAGGAAGTGCCAATATATATACATATATATTTTTTGTCTTTATAGTATTATCATAAGTATTCTTATTGGCCATTGTAATTTTGGCCAGTTAAAAAAACATCGACCAATTTGAATTTTTTATAAACCTTCTTTCGTGAAGTAATTTACTTATTAATAAGTAAATGAACTGCATTTGTTTTCAAATTTGCATTATATTCGTCATCAGTGACAAAAATCTTCCTTTGTTAGTTATAACAATTGGACGGTACAGTAGACAAACTGACTACTAGTATATTAGCATGATTATGATGATAGTGATATTAATGCCTTACCAAATTTGTGAAACTAAACAAATAAAGTGTCATGCACCATACAGTACAGGTCAAGTTGGATATTAATGGCTTTGATATGTGCTGTTCAGGAGTATTGCCCTTAATTTACAAATATATAATTCTATCGCCATTTTGTGCATTTTTCCTTTGATCTTTTTTTTTGTGATAATTTTTTGAAATCATGCTACTCGTTTGAGATGGAAAATTGTCGCTAGAAACTAAGGAGGCACGTGGCGTTGCTAACGAAATTGACATGAAAGACAGGTGAAATAGTGATTAACAGATTAGCATTGGTCATCTAAACTTAATCGCACCGGCTCAAGCGCGATAACCAATCTCGTTGAGATGATCAACGACATCATGGACAAATAAAAACTAGTCAAATTTTAAAATTATGATTGTAACATGTATTGGTCAAAAGTTCAATTTGTACTGCCCCTTATTTTCTTTAAAAACTGTTTTTCTGATTCCATTGATAGAAATGTTTGACCAGGTATTTTGAAACCAAATCATTTTATTTTCATGAATCATACTATACAGGCAAAGTTTTATTTTTATAGCTTTGACATGTACTGTTTCAGAGTATTGACCACTACACTCATGTACCTTAAAATTTCTGCTTTCTACAAATTTCAGTTGGAATGATAATAATGTTTGACCAATATAAAAGAGAAACTAGGGCATGATTGCCAATGAGACGACTTTCCAAAAGAGACCACATGTCACAGAAATTAATAGCTATAGTCACGGCCTTCAACAATGAGCAAAGCCCATACCGCATACGAAAGGCCCAAAATGTCAACTGTGACACAATTCTGAAGAGAAAACTAACAGCTTAATTTGTGTACAAAATAAATGAAGGAAAAACAAATATATAACATATCAGCAAATGACATGTATTTATATAACACTTGAGCAAACTTTGAAATCTCGTAATCTATAAAGGTTGTTCAAATATAGAATTCAATTGAAGAAAAGATATTGCTTTTCTAGGCATTGAATACGTTTTGTGTAAAAATAAGTCGAAAAAACATTCTAACAATTTCCCAAATTGTAAATTAAAGTCTACATATTTTGAAAGGAGTTGAAGATTCTAAGAAAATGAAAATTGATAAGTCGAAGAGAAATTAATAAAACTATGGTAAAACAGTGTAAGATGACGAAAAGACATCAGTTCACAAAACTTTTTGTACAAAACCTATAAAAACAAAAGTGTATGTACTGTTTGCAATAATTACAATACACAAATATATGTTCAATAAGTCAATCATCTTATAGGGTATTTGCAATATAAATCAACTATTGTGGAACTCAATGACACAACAAAATAACTAGTTATCATTTTTTTCTTTTTAAGTTTCAACTGCAAATAATTACATTAGATGTATGTTTCATTATAATATTTTATTCTGATTGACTAACTGCACATCACGTGTTATTATGTAAGCAGTTGCATTGCTCAATACAACTTTTCACTCATAATAACACATGCTCCAACAATAAAGTGCACAGGTGAATTAAATAATAAAATATATAAAATTCGTGTTTTCATGATCATAGCTAAAAAAAATGTAATTATAAGTATTGAATGCTTCTTTTTGTAACTTTATAGGGTTGTAATAGCGTTGACCGTGCGTACATTTTTAGAATGAAGCGCTTCCGCGCTTCATACAAAATGTACTTCGGTCAACGCTTTTACACCCCAATAAATTTACAAAAAGAAGCATTCAATTCTTAAATGAATGCAATCCTTAACTAGCGTAACGTGCATTTTAATAAGTGTAATATTTGGTTACAAGTACAAATGTTTACCGATTAAATGTAAGTCATATGAGGACACAATAACAGTGACGTCGATAGACATCTTTCAATATAGAAACGACATGCTCGTGATTGTTGATGACAATTGTAGAAAAAACTGTAATACCACGTACGCTACAAAATATAACATGTTGGTGTCATTTACATGTATTTATATAACAATAAATCATAATTTAAAACGTCGTAATCTGAAAAGGTTTAAATATGGGATTCAAATGGAAATTTAATATTGCTAAATAAAGCAGTGTATACGTGTTGCCTTATAGAGGTCGACAAAACATTCTTACAGTTTTCAAAAACGTAAGTTAAAGTATTAAATTGAAACAGTTGGTATTGCTTTGTTTCATACAAAAGAATGGCCAATGTAGATACATTTATCATGTCTTGGGGAGGGATAAATCCTACTTGGTAGATGATCACTCTGATTCAAACCCAAAATTCTCTGAAACTGACATTATCAAGATGCTTGATTTCTTGATAGACAACATATTTGTTACGTTCTGAGGACGTGTTTTTCAACAGACTTTCGTCATACCAAATGAAACCAATTGTGCCCCTCTTCTTGTCGAATTGTTTCTTTATCATTATGAGACTGACTTCATACAGGATCTTCTTAGGGAGAAAAAGTTAGCAATATTCTTTAACTTTACTTTCCGCTATAAAGATGATATCATATGTTCTCTCACTAAATAATTCAAAGTTTTGTGACAATATAAAAAAAGAAGATTTGGTAGGATTGGCAATGAGACAACTGTCCACAAGAGACCAAAATGACACAGACATTAACAACTATGGGTCACCGTACGGCCTTCAAAAATGAGCAAAGCCCATACCGCATAGTCAGCTATAAAAGGCACTGATAAGACAATGTAAAACAATTCAAACGAGAAAACTAACGGTCTAATTTATATATAAAAAAATTAACGAAAAACAAATATGTACCACATAAACAAACGACAACCACTGAATTACAGGCTCCTGACTTGGGACAGGCATATACATAAATAATGTTGCGGGGTTAAATATGTTAGCGGGATCCCAACTCTTCCCCAAACCTGGGACAATGGTATAACAGTACAACATAAGAACGAACTATAAAAATCAGTTGAAAACGGCTTAACTCATATGACGGACGCAAATACAAGTGGACGTGGTCGGGTACTTATACATCCCGACACAAAAAGACACAATGAACAGATTTGAGAGTACTTGCAGTTATCTGACAGCTATTTCAAAGCCACTAAAAACTAATAAAAAAATCATGCATCTAAGACTAAACTATTAATCCGTACACATCCAACATCCAATGGATTTAGTGTAAAGACGTCGTCATAAACAACAACAACAAACATGACCTTGTGCAATGCCAAGTTACAGGTATCGACAGATTGTAGATCCATGTATATGTATGTTGACTGCATCTTTCTCATCGAACTAGAGATAAAGGATACTACAGATACAGTTAAGTCGGCCTCATATCTTGACTTACATCTAGAAATTCACAATGAGGGTCGGTGGAAAACAAAACTTCACGACAAAAGAGATGATTTCAGCTTTTCAATTGTGAACTTTCAATTTCTCAGTAGCAACATCCTTGCGGCACCTGCATACGGAGTATATATTTCCCAATTGATATGAAATTCCCGTGCTTGTATTTCCTATCATGGTTTGCTTGATAGAGGGTTGCTGCTCACAAGGAAGCTATCAAACCAAGAGTTCCAAATAGTGAAGTTGAATCATTCCTTCGTAAATTTTACGGACGCCAACACGCGTTGGTTGACAGTTATGGAATAACCGTTTCACAGATGATAACGGATATGTTCCTTACGTCGTAACTAAAATCCCCTACCCTTTCATGAACGTGACCTATCGAATTATACCATTTACCAGATTTGTTTTAACATGAGCAACACGAAGGTGCCACATGTGGAGCAGGACCTGCTTACCATCCGGAGCACCGAAGATCACCCCCAGGTTATGGTGGAGTTCGTGTTGCGTATGCTTTAGTTTTCTATGTTGTATCATTTGTACTATTAAAATTGAGAAAGGAAATGGGGAATGTGCAACAACCCGACCATAGAGCGGACAACAGCCGAAATCCACCAATGGGTATTGTTTGTCTGTTTGTCTTTTTCCTTTTTAGCCATGGCGTTGTCAGTTTATTTTCGAGTTTAACTGTCCCTCTGGTATATTTCGCCCCTCCTCTAGTTTGAAAAAAGGCCGAAGATTCTAAGGCGTCTGTATAAGTCGACGAGAAACTAACAAAGCAATGATAAAATAATGTGAACTTAGCAAAACGACCTCTGCAAAAGAACGGACTCGACTAATTGATATAAGCATACACTAAATAAAATGGCAGTATCTACAAACGGATGTTTGGACCTTAGACGCCAAGTGATTATGATAACTAACTTGCCCGTTGTTCCTAGCTTCAAAGGCATTTACATGTGTTTGTTATTAAGCCGATTATAACGTTCTCAGAAACTTTTCAAAATTCTAAACCAACATTTTATTATAAAAAGTCAATTTATATTTGCGTTTATTATTGCGATCAGTATAGTATGTCTTCTGAACACTTCTTACGATTGATAACCTTATTTTATATAAATTATAACACATATCAGTATTATTCATATGAAATAGAAATATTTTATGATTCAGTTTTCTCAAACTTTGGTTGAAGTGCTAAAACCAGATTTTACGACAAACAATGTATTTACAAATAAACAGGACAAACATTGTATATCAGTTCTGTCATCCAAACATTTGGAGAATTAATGAATAATTGTTTGTTGGAGTTTTTGGAATAATTGATTAAAATTTATTCTTGATTATTTCAACTCTTCTTTTTTAATTCAGTAATTATCACAAATAATACTGCTCGGATGTTCAAAACTTTCAATTTTTTCTTTAACATTTTATTCTTTAAAACAATTTCAGGCATTTTGTAAAGTGCCTTTCAATTTTTCCAGGCATTTTGCAAAATGCCTAAAAAAAATAATCATTATGTATAATGACTTAATATTCCAGGCATTTTAGAAGATGCCTAAAATTTTCAGACATTTTCCAAAATGCCTGACTTTAGAAAATGCCTGAAAGGGTAATAGAGGATATTGTTACACTTTGAAAAGACATTGTCAACCTTTGTTTCGGCTCATTTGATTATTTTCTCGGGGTAACAATCTGCTATCTAATCCTCTCAGCTTTATGTTATCTATTATAATTTTAATAACGAAACAATGATAATCATGACCCCAAAAACATATATAAGCATTATTTTTCGAAAAGGTTATGATTAAACATGTAAAATACGTGAAAAATTTTGAAGACAAATAAAGCAATAAAAACAATAATTAAAAAGTTGTTACAGAAATTTTCAAAAATATGTAGTATAGTACTCAATATATCAGAATTAAGAAGACAATATTGTGGCGCTCAATGAAGCGAGAAGATTTCTATTTTTTCTTAGTTTTTTAACAAAGGGGATGAGTTGAATCACTCATTTGCTTAACGTGGATTAACATCTTATATTTCATGAAAAACGTTAAAATCTCATGCTACAAGAGCGTGCCCTATTTTGTATGGCTGGTTAATAGAAAGGTCGATAACTAGTTCAATATCAATAAAATATTATCTTGATTCTCGATAAAAGTTCGGTCAAAACTGGAATCACACTAATACTTAAAAAAATTAATTGAACGTCATAATCATGTATCTTCAAGTTGGTATTTAAAACAAATGATGGTATGTACGAGAATTCAGTAACCGTAGAGTTAAAAGAAAGTGTTAATAACGTCAATGTAGACGTCCTGTCTTCATGCGATTAACAAATCCGAACTGTCAATTAAAAGGTACCGTATAGCGGGTGATTTTTGCAGGTGAAAAATTTCGCGAATTTTCTTCAATAAGGTATACGAAATATTTTGGCGGATTCAAAACTTTTATAATTACCTTCGCATGTACACTTTTACATTGGCGGAATTGATTTTGGCGATTTTGTAAAATCTGGGAAAATAAGCAACATTCACATCCCGCGAAAATAACCCGCCCCGCTATTCGATATTTGTTTAAAGAAGACAAAATAGTTTGAACATACCAATTGGACATTGAAGGCTTATAACTAAAGACATAAAAAATGTTTAGACGATGTAGATGTAGATGTAGATAACGAGTAGCATGCAATAATCCATGAATTACCCTTATCTTTATCCATTTACCCTTAATCAGGAAAATCACACTAACATTAAACAAAATGCTTGAACGTCATCAACATGTATAGTGATAATTACAAAACAAACCGTGTAATATAAGAAGATAAGATATATATATAGAATGTAAAAAGAAACAAATGATAATAACGTCATTGTAGACATCAAAATGTAAATGTTAGGTTCAAATAGTGTTATAGAGTTACGGTAAGACGAGGAAAATGACTATTTAGTCATTAGAACACTACAAATAAAACTAAAGACAAGACTGAGCAACAAACCCTATCACAAACTTTGTGATCGCTGATGCTCTTAACTAAAAACTGGACAAAAAATCCAATAAATAGATGTGACCTCAAAATGCTCGAATGTTCTAAACTTAAGACTGCGAAAAAAAAACATCCCGAATTTTGTGTGATTTTAGATGTTCTACACTTAAATGAGAACAACAATCCCTACAAGATCTTGGTTTGCTCTCAGATGCTTTAAACTAATGTTTGAGCAACAAATCCGACCAAGAACGTGGTGTAATCGCAAGTGCTCTGAACTAAAAACTGGAATATATTGCCATCTAGAATTTGGTGTGATCTCAGATGTTCTGAACTAAAGACTAAAAAAACAAACCCCTTCAAGCACGTGGTGTGATTTCACATTCACTGATCTAAAAACTAAAAAAGGAAAACCATCAAGAACTTGGTGTGATCTCATATGCTCTGAAATATCGACAGAAAAACAAATCCCATCAATATATTGGTATGATCTGTCTCAAATGTTTTAATTAAAGACTTAAAAGCAAAACCCATCAAGGTATTGGTGTGATCACACATGTCCTTACCAAAACACTGAAAAAAACCACCATCAAGGACTTGGTGTAATTTCATTTTCACTGAACTAAAAATTGAGAAACAAACCTAATCAAGTACTTGATGTGATCGCATACGCTCTGGACTTAAGACCGATAAACAAACCCCTTCAATAAATTGGTGTGATCTCAGATGTGTTAACTAAGACCGATAAACAAACCCCTTCAATAAATTGGTGTGATCTCAGATGTGTTAACTAAAGATTGAGAAACAAATCCCATCAAGAACTTGGTGTGATCTCAGATGCTCTAAACTAAAGACTTAGAAGCAAATCCTATCAAGAACTTGGTGTGATGTCAGGTGCTTTGGAAGTAAATATTTATTTTACAAATTAGTGACATTTTTTATGGATCATAGAACTTTATTTGCTTTGAAAATTTAAATTGTTATTAAAAAGTGGAATGTTAAAAGCGTGTGGTTAAAAAACGCTAGTTGAGGAAAATATAAGATTAAAACTAATGTAAACTGAGAATTTCCAGTTGTAATTTAACGCCATTATTTCAATGAATATAAGCAGTTTTAGTGCCTTTTACAACGTAAAACAAATTATAAATTAGCAATCATACCAAATGTTCTTTTTATATATAGCTCGTATTTCGTGTGCATAATTTGAACCTAGAAATTTAACACGATCCATGCCTTTTTAGCTACTCATGGTAAGAAAGTGTAGGACGATAGTCTATAGCTATCAAGTGACTCTCTTTCAAGGACTATTATAAATTGATACATTTGTACAGGCATTTCCCTGAATTTGAAGATGTTTTACAGTATGGTTATAAATAAATTAGATCATGTTCAGTTGCAGACAAGATAATTTTGAAATTAGATTTTGGTTACTGCATGTATCTATCGTGTATGTGTTACAACTTCAGAAGCCTTCAAGACGTTATAAATACCTCGATTGACTAAAATAATCATATCAAACGGCATGTGGCTTCTGCGCACCAGCTTCAAACGTCTATAATATGAGATGCTGCTAGGCTTCAAATCGAGGATTATGATTTATACGAACTAGATCGGATCCATCGCTTTCCAGATCTTGTAGTGAACTGAAGAATACGATGTTGGTTTTTTTTACAGAATTACACGATCATGCACAAGGCAAATTTTGATAACGAATACAGTAACTGTCTTGTTTCAACCAAAGAATAGGCAATTGATATTACCTTAAATGATGAATAGCCCAAAAACATGTACATTATATCACAAAAATACTGTCAGAACTATATAAAGTCAAAACAAAACTTGAGTGACAATCATCTTACTTGTTTGTTTTATGAATGACACTATTTCGTAAAAGATGGGTGTCAAAAAAATCTATTTAGCATATCAAAGAAAGTGTACATATTTCCCTTACAGTTTCTTTATCAGCTGTAAAATCTGTTAAAGTTCGTGCCAGTTTTTTTATTTCTTAAGGTTGGCATATAACAATTGCAGAATTGTTACAAGAACTTAGACTTATCAAGAAAGTACATATGTTATTAAATAAAGGCAACAGTAGTATACCGCTGTTCGAAAGTCATAAATCGATTCACAGAAAACGAATTCGGGTTACAAACTAAAACCGATGGAAAAACATCAACCATATATAAGAACACAACAACGTAACAACGAAGTGCAACACAAAACAAACGATAATACAACATACACAGGGCATCACCAGCCCAGTAGCCAGTACCGAACAAAAATACGGATTTTTTTGTGTTATTAAAATTTGCTGCCACAAAATAATAGAAATTATTATAAATTAAGGAATCATTCTCCCTCATGCAAAGCTCTGATTCCTTCCACGGATTTGGCTATACTTTTTGAACTTTTTAAATTATAGCTCTTCATCTTTTATATAAGCTTTGGAGTTCAAATATTTTGGCCACGAGCATCTCTGAAGAGACATGTATTGTCGAAATGCGCATCTGGTGCAAGAAAATTGGTACCGTTAATTTTATGACTACCACTTGGTCGATGCCTCTGCTGGTGGACTATTAGTCATCGAGGGTATCACCAGCCCCGTAGCCAGTACTTCGGTACCGGCATGATGAAAATACGGATTTTTTGTGTTATTAAAATTTGCTGTTACAAAATGATAGAAATTATTATAAATTAAGGAATGTATCTCCCTCATGCAAGTTCTGATTCCTTCCACGGATTTGGCTATACTTTTTGAACCTTTTGGATTATAGCTCTTCATCTTTTATATAAGCTTTGGAGTTCAAATATTTTGGCCACGAGCATCACTGAAGAGACATGTATAGTCGAAATGCGCATCTGGTGCAAGAAAATTGGTACCGTTAATTTTATTACTACCACTGGGTCGATGCCTCTGCTGGTGGACTATTAGTCCCCGTGGTTATCACCAGCCCAGTAGCCAGTACTTCGGTACTGTCATGAAAATACGGATTTTTTGTGTTATTAAAATTTGCTGTTACAAAATGATAGAAATTATTATAAATTAAGGAATGTATCTCCCTCATGCAAAGTTCTGATTCCTTCCACGGATTTGGCTATACTTTTTGAACCTTTTGGATTATAGCTCCTCGTCTTTTATATAAGCTTTGGAGTTCAAATATTTTGGCCACGAGCATCACTGAAGAGACATGTATAGTCGAAATGCGCATCTGGTGCAAGAAAATTGGTACCGTTAATTTTATTACTACCACTGGGTCGATGCCTCTGCTGGTGGACTATTAGTCACCGAAGGTATCACCAGCCCAGTAGCCAGTACTTCGGTACTGGCATGAAAACACGGATTGTTTGTGTTATTAAAATTTGCTGTTACAAAATGATAGAAATTATTATAAATTAAGGAATGTATCTCCCTCATGCAAAGCTCTGATTCCTTCCACGGATTTGGCTATACTTTTTGAACCTTTTGGATTATAGCTCTTCATCTTTTATATAAGCTTTGGAGTTCAAATATTTTGGCCACGAGCATCACTGAAGAGACATGTATAGTCGAAATGCGCATCGGGTGCAAGAAAATTGGTACCGTTGATTTTATTACTACCACTGGGTCGATGCCTCTGCTGGTGGACTATTAGTCCCCGAGGGTATCACCAGCCCAGTAGCCAGTACTACGGTACTGGCATGAAAATACGGATTGTTTGTGTTATTAAAATTTGCTGTTACAAAATGATAGAAATTATAATAAATTAAGAAATGTATCTCCCTCATGCAAAGCTCTGATTCCTTCCACGGATTTGGCTATAGTTTTTGAACCTTTTGGATTATAGCTCTTCATCTTTTATATAAGCTTTGGAGTTCAAATATTTTGGCCAAGAGCATCACTGAAGAGACATGTATAGTCGAAATGCGCATCTGGTGCAAGAAAATTGGTACCGTTAATTTTATTACGACCACTGGGTCGATGCCTCTGCTGGTGGACTATTAGTCCCCGAGGGTATAACCAGCCCAGTAGCCAGTACTTCGGTACTGGCATGAAAATACGGAGTTTTTGTGTTATTAAAATTTGCTGTTACAAAATGATAGAAATTATTATAAATTAAGGAATGTATCTCCCTCATGCAAAGCTCTGATTCCTTCCACGGATTTGGATATACTTTTTGAACCTTTTGGATTATTATAGCTCTTCATCTTTTATATAAGCTTTTGAGTTCAAATATTTTGGCCAAGAGCATCACTGAAGAGACATGTACTAGTATTGTCGAAATGCGCATCTGGTGCAAGAAAATTGGTACCATTAATTTTATTACTACCACTGGGTCGATGCCTCTGCTGGTGGACTATTAGTCCCCGAAGGTATCACCAGCCCAGTAGCCAGTACTTCGGTACTGGCATGAAAATACGGATTGTTTGTGTTATTAAAATTTGCTGTTACAAAATGATAGAAAATTATTATAAATTAAGGAAAAAGTAAAATCATAAAATTACTGAACTTAGAGGAAGATCAATTGGGAAAGTCCATAATCACATGGCAAAATCAAATAACAAAACGCATCAAAAACGAATGGACAAAAACTGTCATATTCCTGACTTGGTGCAGGCATTTTCAAATGTAGAAAATGGTGGATTAAACCTGGTTCTATAGCGCTAACCCTCTCACTTTAATGACAGTCTCCTCAATTTCCGATATTTTTACATTGATGCGTTAAATAAACAGACACAATAAATATAATAGTCAAAATATGGGTACATCAGTCATCATCGTTTAACAATTTTAAAAGGCTGAGAATGTATCTCCCTCATGCAAAGCTCTGATTCCTTCCACGGATTTGGATATACTTTTTGAACCTTTTGGATTATAGCTCTTCATCTTTTATATAAGCTTTGGAGTTCAAATATTGTGGCCAAGAGCATCACTGAAGAGACATGTATTGTCGAAATGCGCATCTGGTGCAAGAAAATTGGTACCGTTAATTTTATTACTACCACTGGGTCGATGCCTCTGCTGGTGGACTAATAGTCCCCGAGGGTATCACCAGCCCAGTAGCCAGTACTTCGGTACTGGCATGAAAATACGGATTTTTTGTGTTATTAAAATTTGCTGTTACAAACTGATAGAAATTATTATAAATTAAGGAATGTATCTCCCTCATGCAAAGCTCTAATTCCTTCCACAGATTTGGCTATTCTTTTTGAACCTTTTGGATTATAGCTCTTCATCTTTTATATAAGCTTTGGAGTTCAAATATTTTAGCCACGAGCATCACTGAAGATACATGTATTGTCGAAATGCGCATCTGGTGCAAGAAAATTGGTACCGTTAATTTTATTATACACAGAAACGAACTATGACTTGATACAGGACATTTTAAGAAAAATGGTAGGTTAAACATGGTTATGTGGCACATGAAACACTTGTTGAATTAATATAAAATGAACTTTGTGATCAGTTACTTTATTTAAAAATCGTTTCAGTAAACGTATAAATCTTTTTATTGTAAGGAAATATTCAAAAGGTATAACACAAAACCGTAAGTAAACGTAGTTTAAAGGGGGTGTCTATACAAACTGAAAATCTAACTTTAGACTTTATCAACCATCAGCACATAAAATGAAACTGTTGTATTCATGCCTTGGTTTTCTGAAGAAAATGATGGGTTCAACCTTGTTTCAAAGCTGCCTTATAGCTTGACATCCCACTTGTTCGACAATTGTTTATATTTCCCTTTCATTGACAAAATTGGTGAACAATCCAAAACAGACATTATATGTTTAATAAGGATATAGCAGCCAAAGCTGCGTAGACTTGAACTTTTACTTTCCCGCAGTACATACTCATCCAACATTGATTAGATGTTTTCCCCCTATGTCATTAGTATTCTGAAACAGGAATTACTTATCTGTGTTAATCAGGTCAAGAAACTCGACTAATAAATTGTCCTTGTACTCGAATTGTCCATTAATATGATTATATCATTATTGTGGTTTTTGTTCGGACATTACGGCGGTTTGCATAAGAGCTAGACGATACACAGAATTAGATAATAGTTACAAAATTGTATCTAGAACTCAAGCAAGATTTTTGTGGGTTTTTTTTTTAAATAAGAATGATGCATTTGATTTTTGACGATTTCATGTGACATTTACCAATTATATTTCAAAATAAATATTGAAAAAGAATTGCATAAAAATACAACATGGTATATTCATTGTCAAAATTTTAGAAAATTAATTGCAGCATATACGTCGTAACTACAATCCCCTCCCCTTTCATTAATGTGACCTACTGAATTAGACTATTTACCGGATTTGATATGTCATAAGCACCACAATGGGTGCCACATGTGGAACAGGATCTGCTTACCCTTCCGGAGCACCTGAGATCACCACTAGTTTTTGGTGGGGTTAGTGTTGTTTATTCTTTAGTTTTCTTTGTTGTGTCGTGTGTACTATTGTTTGTCTTTTTGTCCTTTTCATTTTTAGCCGTGACGTTGTCAGTTTATTTTCCATTTATGAGTTTGACTGCCCCTCTGGTATCTTTCGTCTCTCTTTTAAAAATTGGTTAAACCGATTTTCCAGATAATGCTACAAAACAGTTGACCCTGATATGTGTCAATCCTCAGTTGTTGAAGTATAAAAAAAAAAGAGGAGAACGAACGAAAGATATGGTGTTACAATAAGAAAAGTTATAAACGATAAAGAATAAAATAATAATCTAACCAATAATTTGCAATATAAAGTATCTTAAGGTCTGTGCAAAATTGGTGGCCACATTTCTATTATTAATACATAATTAAATGAAAATATCGAACACAGAATCTATAAACATAAAACTAGGAAACACAACCGCTTGATATTTAGGAACGGTGCGTATTTATGATTTTGAATTCCATTTTTAATTCATCTAGAAACATACTTTGCAAATCGGCGCATATTTGGTATACTGTAAACGCACTCATTTTCGCCATTTTCAATTTTTCTTGTTTAACAACATAAAGTAAATTTAAATATCGAGAAAGTAACGTCTACGAAGTGCACTAGAAAGTCCTAATTGTTAACAAAGGTACCAGGATAATAATGTAATACTATGCGTTTCGTCTACATAAGACTCATCAATTACGCTCAGATCAAAATAGTTATAAAGCCAAACAATAACAAAGTTGAAGAGGACCCAAAATTCAAAAAAGTTGTGCCAAATTAAGCTAAGGTTTTCTATTCCTGGGATAAGAAAAATACTTCTTTTTTTTTCTCGAAAAATTCAAAGTTTTGTTACAGGAAATTTATAAAAAAAAAAAGAAGACTATATAATTGATATTCAGGTCAACACCGAAGGGCTGACTACTGGTGAACACGAAAATAAGTTAACAGTATTGAAAACTCATTTTTTTCTATTGAAAATCTTTGATTATTTGTGTTTCGGGTTTGCTTTTTGCTTGACGTATCAATTGAGGGATATATACACAGTATGCAGGTGCTGCTGGAATGTTGATGCTTAGAAATGGAAAGTTCACAATTGGAAAGCTGAACTCATCTATTTTGTCGTAAAGTTTTGTTTTCAATCGACCCTCATTGTCAATTTCTACATGTAAGTCAAGATATGAGGCAGACTCGACTGTATCTGAAAAGTGCTATTCGGAGACGGGGTCGGCTTTCAGATGGATCTGTGCTATTTCTGATACATCGTCAACGTTCGTCCTAAATATTTTCGATTGCGATAAACTGGAAACATTGTTAGACATGGCAACACACCAATGTGATTATTCTCCAAAAAGTTCATCGTTGTTCTGCTAAAAATCGTGGTTAAAACGATGTCTTCGTAGAAACAGGAGAACGACTTGAGCCAGAACTTCGTCCCTATTCCTTGATGCATTTAGGTTACCATCAATAATTGTGAGATCGGCTGTGCGTTTCTATATCATAATTCCGCCACCGACAACCGATCTGTTTCCTGTACGCACGCATCAAAAAATTGTTCATTGCGCCTCTGATAAATCTGGCTGTGCCGTCGTTAGATTTCAAGTTCAATTTCGATTCATCGGTAAAACGTACCTGTCTCCATGTTAGCCTATTTCCTCGAATCCGTACCCAAGTCCATTTAACTCGCGCCATCCTATGACAAACGTTTCCATTTTGCCTAAGTATTCAAGACAACTGTTTAACTCGAACAAAGTAAGAATAATATGTCCTGGTATAATGACATACAGATTTCAACCCTAGTAAACTACAAGATTTAAACTCCTACTTTGTTGTTAGTCTAATGCTACAAAATTATAACTATACAATTCAGCTGCTGGAACAACTTTGATTTATCGATGAATGCAGTTAGGTAAAATGTATGAAAATGGCTTCATGTCGATTCTTGTACAATATATCAAAAACCATTTTCATATACAAAATTTGTAATCAGTAAATAAAAGCAACAGTAGTATACTTCTGTTCGAAATTCATAAATCGATTAAAAAAACACAAATCCGGGTTAAAAACTAAAACTGAGGGAAATACATCAAATATAAGAGGAGAACAACGACACAACAGAATCACAACACTAAAATGCAAACACACGCAGAAAAGAACTATAATATACATTGTAACAATGACAATTTTCCTGACTTGGTACAGGACATTTTAAAAAAAAATGGTGGGTGCGACCTGGTTTTGTGGCTAGCCAAACCTCACACTTTTATGGCAATGTTAAATTCAACACTAAAATGACACTATTAGATGACAGGAATACTGTACAAATGCAATAATATTCAGGACGAAGAAATACGTAAATAAACAATACAATGTTCTGGTACATTTTGACAACGAAGCAATAGAAACACTAAATTGAACAAAAAAACGAACGACATGCAACACACACAAACTATACGATAGCAATAAGTAATCATATGATTTTTAATCGAAAAGAAATCATGATTTTTCTGGGTTTGCATTGTATACGTTTATTTTTTTCTATTGAAAAGTTACTTATTATTTTGCAAAATATAACGATTACAGCTGATTACCACCTTGCCTGCTCATACAACAATGATTCATCTGATGTAGGGGCTATGGGGTGTGTTTAATTAAAGGGGCACTAGCTACGAGATATATAAAAAACTAAAGTAAGTTTTTTTTTTTTTTTTTTAATCAATACAATGCAATAATGAAAGTGAAATAGTGAAATAATAATTCGCTTTTAGCATCCAAAATGTTTCAATTTTGTCAAATTAAGCGAAGAAACATTGATAATTACTCATTCACTTGCAAGTAAATTAGTCGACCTCATTAAATCCGTATTCATGTGAACTTCAATTTAACCCCTTGCTAGAGATTGACAACGCATGCATTGTACGTGTACTGGTTATTTAAAGGTAAAGAATGTCAACAATGAAAGTGAAAGTACGGTAAATCATTTGATTACTGATTCGATCCATATAAAATCACTCTTATACGGTTAAAAACAATGAGAAACATGTATTTTTAATCTATATAATAAACTCAAACAGACCTAAAAAAAATCCTATTGCACGTGTTGGTTTAATTTATTCATATCTTTTTTTATGTTTACATCGCTTATATGGTCATCTGAGATCAAATCGATAGTTAATTAGATGGCGTCTGGACTAAAATACACACGAAACGAATCTTCATATTATCTACCCAATGCTCTGTAAACTGTTTATTTTAGACTTTTGGTAGTTAGGATAAATGTTTTACATTATTGTAAATCAAATATGAGAATTTGAGTAAAATCGGTGACCACGAGTTTGACAGCTAGTGCCCCTTTAAATTGTTTGATTTTAAATTACTTTAACAAAGATGTTACCGAAAAGAGAGATGAAATATTTCAGTTTCCTTTACAAATAGGTAAAAAACAAATCAAAATTAGGTTTCTAAAAAAAAATGTTCCTGCACCATGTGTACATTCTTGACAAAGATACAAAACTAACAAAAGACTAATTGGCCCGTATAACGAAAGATGCAGATCCCCTTTACCTCTCCAAAAATTTCCATAAGACTAACTAGAAAAATTTACATTAGAAACTATCGTACATCGACGAAACAACACATTGAATTATTTGTGCGACCTTCGTTTTAAGCGACACAAAACATAATTATTAATACACAGCATATTAATAGACAACATTAATGTTCTTATAAAAGCATTTTTAAGCTTGTGCTCCTACATCGTATATGCCCGCTTTGTTAATTACTAGTAGATCTCGGAGTATTATCAGCACTATTTTTGTCCGATAGGATAGTTTGTTTTCTCCAAAGCACTGATTCTGACATGCTGTTCATTCACATTGATCGAGTCTGTAGGGTTACTGGTCGTTTAACAAGTTTTGTCAAGCTGGATTTTTGTATACTAAACCTCCACCAATTACTGCTTGAAAATTTCCTGAACTTAATTGGAGGCATTTTAATGAGTGATTATACACTACTGTTAATAGCGGGTGGTGTTTAATCCGTTGTAATATCATACATGAATTTAAACCAAGGTATGTTGTTAATCATTATTTAATTAATATTATATACAATTTTAAAGATTTCGAAAAAAAAACAAATCGTGAAATAACAACACTTGTTTGTCTCGCACAGTTTAAAAATTATGATATTTGTTATTTCCATTTTTTCCATTGTTTATATTTCTTCTCAGCTAATGACGAAATTCTCAGAACAAACACGTGCTTAGTTTGATTTTTGTTTTTAACAAACATATAAAAACGAATATAGGTCAAAATATCATGACACCATTAATAGTTTGTTTTCACAGAAAAGTTGATTACCATCACAGTTTGATCTCCAAAAATAGAATTTGAAGTCAAGATATATGTTATACCTTTATTATTTCAGATTTCATTTTTGAAATGCTTTATTAAGATTTTGTTTACGCAATTCAATTTTCTGATGTGTGAAGTGATTATTTGAATAAATTTCGTCTATACCTGACCAGCCTAAAAAAAAAGCCGATTGTCCATTTTTTTTTTTTTTTTTTTTTATTATTATTTAAAACACCACCAATAGCCTCTACACCAAATATATGGTAGTTTCCTGAGCAGGACTGGGGGTAATGGTATTCAATTTTCGTAATCATGCAGTTGTAATCTATTACATTATGCTTTTTACAAAATATAACCGTATACAATGCCAACTCAGAATTATGATTACCTTCAGATTACAATCATATGAGTAATTACTGATTACATTTTTGTATGTGATAATTGTTTATTATATGATAGCATCTGATTCATCTGGCTAGCGATTAACCAATTTTTCTACAAAGTACCCAGTTGCATTTATCGATAACCTGAGGTTCTTCCAAGTGATGGCCGTAAAGTAGATATTTCGGGTATTTTGCTAACAAGGGAACAATCTGAATTTCATAACCCTAGCACATATTATTTGTGTTAATACTAGCATTTCTAAGCTTGCTCCTACATGAAAAAAAACTTAATATATCGTATATGCCCGCTTTGTTTATTACTAGTAGTTCTCGGAGTATTATCACCACTATTTTTGTCCGATATGATAGTATTTTCTCCACAGCACTGATTCTGACATGCTATTCATTCACATTGATCGAGTCTGTAGGGTTACTGATCGTTTAACAAGTTTTGTCGAGCTGGATTTTTGTATACTAAACCTCCACTAATTACTGCTTGAAAATTTCCTGCACTTAATTGGAAGCATTTTAGTGGATGATTATATACTACTATTAGTGGCGGATGATTTTTTACATGTTGTTGTATACATGCATTCGAAAGCAGGTAAGCTCATAATTTTGATTTAAATTATTATTATAAGAATAATAAATTTCGAAAAAAATAAAAACAAAATCCAGAAATAACAAAATTTGTTAATCTTTCAAAGTTTTCAAAGTTTTGTCTTCTGTTTTTTACATTTTTCTCTCGCCTAAGACGCAATGCGCAGAACGAACACGTTCTGTGTCTGGTTTCTGTGTTCAACATCTATATAAAATTAAAATTAGGTCAAAATATTATGACACTGTTAACAGCTTTTTTAACAGAAAAGGTGATCACATTCACAGTTTATCTCTAAAATAAATCTAAAGTCAACATAAAGGTGTAATACTACTATTGCCCTATAAGCCTTTGTTAAATTTGCACTTTTAAAAACAAAAACAAAAATAGTTTTTTTTTATACCACAGACTAAATGCACATTATATTTGATTTCATATATAAAATAATCATCACTGGAAGTTGACCAATAATATTTTCAATCATTTTCCCCCTGTACACATGCTTTAGTAACTATGATGTAACCTTAAGTTTCTACATATATGCTTCAGTAACCAAGATGTAACCTAAGTTTAAATGTATATGCTTTAGTAACAATGATGTAACCTAAGTTTCTAAAATTTTCTATAGAAACATTAAATAAAAAAAAAACGAAACAAAAACAGTGGTGTTTTGAAACACGTAAGGTATATGGGAATATCTATTTTCGACCCTTTTTGTATGTAACCGGACGTGACGCATTATGCAATCAGATGTGACGAACTATGCCACTTGATGTGACGTAATACATGTATGATTTGGTGGTGTTACACCTAAGTGTTGCAGTTTTTCTTTTGTACTGCTTTAATCGTTTTTCTCACGAAAGTAAGTCCGTCTAATGTGTGTATAGCAATTATTCAAATGGGTGTTTTATCCGTACTCAGCAAGCCAAATAATTTTACATGATATATACATATCTAGAGCGTTTAATTTTATTTCTTAGTGTAAAAATCACGTGATTATAGAAATATATAGCATCCTGTGCCACTAAATAAAATCAGGACAAATGTATCAAAACTCATTATCCAACGACCCCTTTAATTTTATTGTTTTTTATACTTATTTTTTTTTTGGGGGGGGCGGGGGTTTGGGGATATCCGCTTCTGAGAGGTTTTTGATCATGTATTATATAATTATTATAAACACAAAAAATAAGAAGGTTTCGTGGTAGCGTGTTTTTTAAATGGTCTAAGATATACTCGGAAGTTAAATCGTTGGGAATACATTGTACTGTAATTCAAACTACTAAAACGATTGGTAAAATCAAGAGAAGTAGATTTTAAAACACAGAATTTTACAATAATGTTTGTTATTAAGATAACAAGTAAAGAACTTGTCTTCTTAGCATTCCTTTATGACTTAATATAGCAATTGATACATATCTAAATTATACCGTTGTTGTTCATTCAATTCGTTTGTTTCCGCTTAAACGAACAATTGTTATCTGTTTCGAGCTTATGAATAATAGTTTAAAGCCAAACTTACTATCATGTTATTTACGTCTTTCTACATGAAATTTTAAACAAGTTTGTTTTGGGGCAATTGTAAACAACGGTGTTCTCTTTTACTGTATATGGCAATGCTGTACTAAATTGAAGCCATCCGAATATCAGAGTGTAAGAGGGGCATGATTTCATATCCACGGTAAGTAATTGAGTTTGCCATCAGTAATTGAGAGCATTCCGATATATATTTTTTGTACGATCTAGTGTAAAGTAAAATCACAAAAACACTGAACTCCGAGGAAAATTTAATCGGAAAGTCCGTAATCAAATGGCAAAATCAAATGACAAACCATATCAAAAACGAATGTACGTAAACTGTCATATTGCTGACTTGGTACAGGAATTTTCAAATGTAGAAAATGTTCGATTGAACATGATTTTATATCGCAAGACCTCTCGCACCAAATCCTATTATATTTATAACGATGCGTGAACAAAACAGGCATAATAGGTAAAATATGGGTACAGCAATCCTCACCGTTTTACAATCTTAATCGGAACAAAAACAAACAAATATTTAACAAAGAAGCACAAAAAAGAGGGTATTTGAATTATTGTTCCCGGGTTTGTTTTTTTTTTTCTTTGTTCCACGTACACTTTGAAAAACCACTGATTCAAACTTTAATGAAAGGGGCGTTTAATAATTTTTCGTCGTGTCTATTTCAACTACCTATAGTTTAAAATGCGTCATTCTTTTATTTTACTGTTTTTCCTAGTTTGATGTCGATGGTAAATCTTGTTAATCATTCACATTTGTTTTTTTCGACTCGATTTAGACCTTGACCAATTGTATTTACAACTTTCTATTTATTCAGACCACATATTGACCTCCAGATATCTCTTGTGTTACTCATGTCGGTCGGATGTAGTCTCATTGTGCAATGATGTACTCTTAAAATCGCTGTATCTTTCTAACCACGTCTGCGTTGAAAAGTTCAAACTATAATTGACAAAGTCAGAATCATGTTGCAACAACAACAATTGTATTTACAAACAAAAATAATAACGTAGTAACTATTGTTGTAGATCGAATTAAAGACAATTAACGATAACGCTGTATTCTGAATATATTAGTGATGACGTTAATTTGGTCAAAAATACGTTTAGATGACATCTCTAATGGTTAACATTGAATCAATGATAATAGTGAAGATATGTTCAACTACCATACGACAGGCCATTGTCATTTAGTGCTGGTTAATCCGATAATAATTACGTTTAGAAAACATTTTTTATTGTCAACTTCGTGCAAGAAGTATACTCCTTATAAGTTGTTTCCTGTTTTCATATTAAACGGTCGGTATCTGCCATTTAGAGTGCAAACCCGGAATAGTGCTATTAAGGTGCGATGATCAGACCTGATATGGTTTTTTTTAATTTAATTTACATCAATGTATGTCAATATTCTAGCTCCTAAGATCATTTTACCCACTAGTTTATGTAAAGTATATTGAATAGTTAATCTGTTTAAACTTTTTCGTTCGGTTTAAATCATGTTTTTTGCTATTATAGATGCTATATGTCATATGTAATATATCATATGTTATACATGTAATACTAAATACGATTGTTATTGTATTCTTTAAATCATCTACATGAATATACTTTGAAAGATCAAACTTAACTATATGAATGGTTAAATATGCGTTGGTAAATGTTCATTGGCAAATATTGATTGGACATTTAAGGCATAGATTTTTAATGATTCGTGAATCGGGTGAATGTTTGGAAATTTAAACTGCAATCCATTAAAGACTATAGTTACAAGAATTGTTCTACAACAAATTTCCGTTAAAGTACACAACGCCGCTGAAACCCACAAAATGATTTCCGTTGAAGTCTTAAAAAACATCGTTAAAGTCCACAACAAGTTCCGCTAAAGCTCCATATTTTTTATATAATTTTTTTTTTTTCTTAAATTTTTCGTTTGCCAGGTTATGATTAATAGATATGAGGCAGTAGTACATGTAGTTTACCTATGTTCAAATTTCATTCCATTGAGCAGACACACATCTACGTTAAACCGAAAACTGGTGGAACCACGACTCTAAAAAGACCAAGGCCGGACGTGTTGACAGGATTTGATTGCATAAGAACATTATAAACTTGTTTCATACAAAACTCTATTATCCATCGGTGATATTCGTGTTTCACAGAAAAAATATGTTATAATAAGTAATGTAGAACTGTTTGCATAGTGACGAGTATTTATTAGACATATATACCATAGTGTTATGTTGTGAACTGATAGTCATTATGTACCATAATTGCGATGACAAAGCCTTTCAATACACAGCTTTACAGATAACTTTGTCAACAGCTTTAGTTTATGGCTGCATATACACACACCATACCAATACTATACAATGGTTCATCCTATTCTGTAAAAATTCTTGCAATACATGTATGTGTAATGCGAAAATTTTCCTCTAGTCTTGCAAGAAATGTTTTCATGCACCTAAAAAGAACCTGGATTTTTCTTGTAGGTCACTTTTTGTTCGTACTTTTTTGGCCTTTTTAACAATTTTTGTTCTAGCGTCACTGCTGGATCTTTTGTCTGGTGTACACTTTTAAGGCTGCTATTTATGTTGAGTTTGTTGATCATAATTGTAAACATGGAATAGCTTTGAAAGTTATTTATAAATCCCTGGCTTTAAATTTTGGATTTTAGCGTTTTTAATGCAGTATCATAATACAGAAAAGTGATTCTGACGCACGATTTTTATTAAGTGTTATTTTCGTTTAAAAACAACAACTCGTTTTAATTAGATTAATGTTATTGTAATGAATTATGTGATAATTATTACTATTTACAAATCGGCTTTATTTATCATGGAATAATGAGTCATTATGGAATAATTTCTTTTTCTTTGTAAAATAATCTTGTATCTAAAAGAATCGTTTAAGAACAACAACAAAAAACACAAGCGATTTTCAAGTAGAAAACTAAGAAAAATCTTGTTTAAAAGAGAGGTGAAAAATCGATACGAGAGGCAGTGGCGGATCCAGGGGGGGGCGGGGTTCCGGGGGTGCGCACCCCCCTTTATTTTTGCCGATCAATGCATTTGTATCGGGACATATGTTTTGCACCCCCCTGCACCCCCTCCCCCCCTTTGCCCTGGGTTAGCACCCCCCTTTCGAAAATTCCTGCATCCGCCCCTGAGAGGGACATTCAAACTCATAGATAAAAAAAAACAACTAACAAAGCCATGACAAAAAAGAAAAAGACCAACATTGAACCGTCATGTTCTTGTTGTGCATTTACCTTGAACCTAATTGTATCATAGTTTGTATTGGTCACTAAATAGGACCAGCTATATTCGTCAATAAATAGGACCAGACTAAGCTTATCTAAAATAAAACAATATGATATGCTCTTTAATATAACAAGATATCATGATTCATTTCACGATCTCTTTTCGAAATCGATTTAATGCGTGAGTAATGTGTCCGGATTATAGATTATGGTTTATTATCTCAAAAGGCGATAATATGAAATACTCGTTAGTATGATCTACATAAAATTGACCTTTCCTGTTGGCCATCTGTCCTTCCGTGCAAGTTAACCGGTTAGGCAAAAGTGTACGATTTGACAACACTATATAAAAGAAATAGCCTTAAACAAAAGAAAACAGAAATTAAGGATTGATAGTAACCCCATTTCATTTATCATCGTTAAATCGTCGCGTGCAGTTTTATTTGTTCATACATCCGGCGCTCCCATTGCGCAGCTCAAAATCGCATCCTCATGGTTGACAGACTAGTTTAAGTGTAGGTGAACTAATTAGAACACTTGACCTGTGCATGATTGGGCTCCCGAAAATTAGAGGAAATATTTCAATTCCAATGCGACGTGGTATTGTCAAGAATTTCAATAACGGCCGGGAACCAGACTACAATTGTACTAACCACGTATAATTTGATGTACATCAAATTGTCGGATTGCACAAGGTCATGTTTTTCTCTGACTGTTTGTGACGTCTGTAGCGCTTATGGATGTTGAGTAGGTACTGGTTGTTAATTAAGGCTTAGATGGTTGATTTTTTTTCAGTTTCTTATTAACTCTGAACAAGCTTCCGGTAACTGCGAGTACTCCTAGATATGTACTTAGTGTCTTTCTGATGTTGGGATGTACAAGTACCCGTCCACGTCAACTCTGTGTTTTTGTTAGATGTATTTCTATGTGTACCCATATGATGATTTAAGCCAATGCAATTTTGTTGCTGGTCCTAATTATTGTTTTTTCAATTTTCGTTTCTTGTTTTGTATGGTTTGATCTTTTGTAGTGTCGTTGCACCAATATCCCAGGTTGGAGAAGAAATGACGCAAACACACTTCTGTTACACCACTGTCTCAGGTTAAGGAAAGTTTTGGGCACCCGCCAACATGTTTAGCACCACTACATTATGTATGTGTCTGTCCAAAGTCAGGAGCCTGTAATTAAGTGGTTGTCGTTTGTTTCTGTGTTGCATATTTGTTTTTCGTTCATGATTTTGTAGATAAAGTAGGCCGTAGGTTTTTCTCGTTTTAATTGTTTTACAATTGTCATTTCGGAACCTTTGATAGCTGATTATGTGGTATGGCCTTTGCTCGTTGTTGTTGGCCGTCTCGTGACCCATAGTTGTTAATTTCTGTGTCATTTGGTCTCTTGTGGAGAGTTGTCATGCCAATTACACTACATCTTCTTTTTTCATATAAACTACCCCTATCACAAAATCTTAATTTACCCTTACACTAGCCCTTAATCTAACATAAAACAAAACCAAATAATAACTCTAAACAAAACGTAACCCTAAAGTACATTTAAATGAATTCTTGATGATGGCAAGTAAAGGACGCTTGCAAATGATTTGTAAGACGATAACTGACTTTAATACATTGTCTGGTTGATACTTGACTTGATGCAGTTATGAAATTTATTGGTTAAGGAAATATTACACTGTTTACGTCAATGTTAATCCGCGAAAGAGTAATTCACTTAGCTCAGTCAATAAAATCTGTTCATTTGATAATTATACAGCTGTGGATATCTGGTCAATCAAGAATATAAGAAAAGTAACCTTTTCAGCAATTGAGGTAACACAATTTTCAGTTCAGTATAGTTTACTTACTTTTCAAATTTGTATTTTTACTAATTAGTTCGAAAACATAGTTATCCACTACTACTGTCTGTTACATTTTTTTTTTTGAAAAAAATATATAGCTTGTTGTTCGGTGTGAGCCAAGGCTCCGTGTTGAAGGCCGTACTTTAACCTATAATGGTTTACTTTTTTAAATTGTTATTTGGATGGAGAGTTGTCTCATTGGCACTCACACCACATCTGCCTTTATCTATATAACAAAATATGAAACAACTCAATCAATCCAACGCAAAATAAACAACGGTCTGCATATTAATAATTAAACAATAAAAGACAAACAAATATGACAGACAGGAACCAATGATAACCACTCCGTAGCAAGCTACTGACTTGGGACCGGCACATTATATGTTTATTTTTTTGTTAGCACTCAACCACCCACTGGTGTTGCAGCAAAACATAACAACAAAGTGAAGATTCGGTTGGAAACAGCTTGCCTGATTAAATTTGCAAGAGCACACAAACACCTAGCTTGCAAATGTAGTTTGCTCAAAATCTCCCTTTCATATAGCTGAGGGGTCATTACAGTTGATTGGGAAATCTTCCTTTTTGAAAATTTCAGAGGTTGAAAGTTATGCAAAACGTATCAATTATTACAAATCCAACGGATTAAGTTAAAGAAGTCACAAACAGTCTGACCGTTGGTTTTCCAATTTGAATGGATTTACACTTGTGGCCCTTTATAGCTTGTTGTTCGATGTGAGCAAAGGCTCTGTGTTGAATTATAATGTTTTTCGTTTAAAAATTGTGACCTGGGTGGAGATTTGTCTCATTGGCACGCATAACATTTCTTCTTATATCTATGAGAAATTCACGAATTGAATTGTGCAATGCTAAATTTTAAGTACATGTACATGGAATTGACCGCCCCTTGGCCTTAATAAAAAGTACTCACGTAGTCCAGCTTAGATTATCTGTAAGCTGAAGCCACATGAAAAAAATGCCTCAACACATTATGTATTATCATTTTATATCATACCATATCAAATGTCTTACAGATCACGTACATGTAATAATTCTCTTTGATAGGTGGGCTTCTCAAAATTGTGTTATAGGTAACCTCATTGCTTTTCTGTGCCCAACCTAGGAGCATAATATTTTTCGGTCTGTGCGTCCGTTCGTCCGTCCGTTCGTTCGTCTGTCCCGCTTCGGAATAAAATTTTGGGTCAAAGTTGTATTCGATGAAGTCCAATCAACTTGAAACTTAGTACATACAATGTATGTTCCATACGATATTATGATCTTTTAAATTTTAATGCCGAATTACAGTTTTTACCCAAACTGAACGATAGTGTGAGTGGGACATCCGTGCACTATGGGCACATTCTTGTTTTCTTTTTTTTAATATAATATATGAACTACAATTGCTTTGTTTATGTGTGTTACTGTTTTTTGTGTGTTGTTGTTTATTGATATTTTACTTTTTATTTTTTTAGAGGAGGGTTTGCTTATATGTGTTTGTTATTGCAGATACTTGTCCAATGATTCGATATTATTCAAATCGTCCTTTATGTGCGCTTCTTGTGCGATTTCTTATCCTTGATTAATCCCTTCTTTGAAGACTTTAATAAAGGGAGAAGTTGATTTCGAGATTTTATATTATTTTGAAAATAAGCAAAGGTGTTAGATAAAATTAATTATTCCAAATTGGTATTATTTTAGTAGGTTTCTCTATATGAAGTGGATTTTTAATAAAAAAAAAAAAAAAAGCATATTCACCTGAGAAAGTGTTATTCACCGCGCTAAACGTAACGCGCTTTTACATGCAACGTAATGGTAAAATGTTTCATGTACAATTTGTTTTGGTATATGTTTGTCATTAAATACATTTTCTTCTCTCGGAATATGGAATAAAGCAATAACTGTCTTTTGTTTCGGTAAATATGGGGTTTAATTGACTTTTGAAAAACTGATATTCACTTCGGCCGTCGGCCTCAGTGAATATCATTTTTTCATAAGTCAATAAAACCCCATATTTACCTCATCAAAAGACAGTAATTGTATCATATTCTTTCAAAAGAAAAAAGGAATATTTTGCGGCTAGAAAAACTGTTAAAGAGGCTTTTCTAAATGTCATAAGAAACAAGGTCTTATTTCGATTACCGCCGGGCATTATTTTCATAAGTAACATATAGTTTACCCACGTGATTTCGAGACGAAATCGTTCAAAATTTGTAAACTTGAAGATAATATATTTTCCCTCAATAATATTATTTATCAATGAATGTCATTATTTGTCATAATAATTTTTTCCTGAAATACTGAAAAAGCTCATTCCAGTAGAATCGATCATTCTTGATAAAGAACGGACTCAACAATCCTTTAAGAACTTGCTGCCTGATGAATATTGTAATGAAGTTTCCCCTTGAGTGATTTTATATTTTCATTTAGAAGAATTTTTCCCAATAAAAGTGACAATTTCAATAAAATTGGCGATGAAAATGAAGTGACATTTGTACATGATAATTGGAAAGAGTTGAACATTGAAGAGTTTTCTAAACTAAATGAATATTTCATTAGAAAATTGAAGAATTAGTAAGTAACCTCAATTTTGAAAGTAAATTATTTTGATTGTAGAATAAGTTGTTTTCGTTATTTCCAAGAAATGGCACAATTAAATGTGGGAAGAGCATGTACATTTAGAAATAGGTCAAGAAAAAGTCACAATGATAACGGATGTGAAATATAAAAAAGGAAGTAAAGATAACAAAATGGCAAACACAATTCATAATATAAAAAAGAAGATGTGGTATGATTGGCAATGAGAAAACTCTCCACAAGATACCAAATGACACCGACTTATCAACTATAGGTCACCGTACGGCCTTCAACAATGAGCAAAGGCAAAACCGCTTAGTCAGTCATAAGTTTGATAAAAAAAAAAAAAAGACAACAGTGTCGTATTCAGGGGGCATAGAAGACATACTCCCCCTTTGACTAAATTTTTTTTTTACATTATTTTGTCCGGAAAATAAATATCATATACTATATGTACCCTTTTGTGGAGTAACGCACCCTTTCAAATACCTGGAACTGCCTCAGAACAACACCATGACTGTGCAAAAGGAAAAACCCTTGAAAATGACAAGCAACAAAACACTAATGAACCCGTCAAAAATGGGATGAAGTCAGGAGTTCCAGAATGGTATTTAGTTTTGGCTCCATTTGTAAAGTTAGAAAGTGAAGAAAAGGTGTAAAATTTGTTTCTGGATGTATATTCTGTTATAGTTTCAATAACAATGTACTTAATTAGACTCAATGTTTCAATGACAATATACTCAATTAAACTCAATGTTTCAATGACAATGTACTCAATTAGACTCAATGTTTCAATGACAATGTACTCAATTAGACTCAATGTTTCAATGACAATGTACTCAATTAGTCTCAATGTTTCAATGACAATGTACTCAATTTGACTCAATGTTTCAATGACAATGTACTCAATTTGACTCAATGTTTCAATGACAATATACTCAATTAGACTCAATGTTTCAATGACAATGTACTCAATTAGTCTCAATGTTTCAATGACAATGTACTCAATTTGACTCAATGTTTCAATGACAATGTACTCAATTTGACTCAATGTTTCAATGACAATATACTCAATTAGACTCAATGTTTCAATGACAATGTACTCAATTAGACTCAATGTTATATCTCTGATTAATTATTGTTGTTTGTTGAATGTTGAGGGTCATATGTTCCATGCATATTCAAGAAGAGAACGATCTAATATTAATCCATTCTTAGGTTCTGACACATTTATAACATATTCACACCTTCGGGTGACATCATCAATTTTCCTTTTCCCGTCGTTTTTAATCAAATATATACATGAGTATACTTGAAAGTGTTAACATAAAAGAAGATGTAAATCATCTGTGGTGGTCATTTTATCAGATGGAATGAAATAGTACTGACATATTATTTTTCTGAGGACAATTTTATTTTTATTATTTTCAGTGAGAAGTTTTCAAGATATTCAAACCAGATTGAAGTTATAGGTCTAACCATTATTTTATTCACGACAAATTTGATGGTAGCTGCGTGTATCTGTCTTTGAGAATAATTTCAAGCAGAAGGACATACCTCCTTTTTGTTTAACAGTGATACAATTGAAGTGGAGAAATGAATTTTTTACTAACGTATAACAGCACACTGATAATGGAATTAACAACTAGTATTTTCAACACATCGCATTTCAAGCATTTATACTTTCAACACAACGAAGAACCCTTTTGGAACCCCGCTCTCCAATCGATAAGTCTAAAGTACATGGGAGTACATGGTTATCTTAGTCTATTCGTATGCTTCTTCGGGATTCCAACCAATGTCATAAACATAACTGTGCTGACCCGGAAGCACATGCAAACACCAATCAACTTCATTCTAACGTCAATGGCCGTGTTTGACATTCTGACAATGTGTTCGTATGTCCCGTTCGCGCTTCATTTCTATTGTCAGTATCCGTCTGGGTATATATCAGAAGAGAAAAACTCGTATGGATGGATGATGTTTTTGATCTTTCATGTCAATTTCTCGGCAACTGCTCATACTATATCGATATGGCTAGGAGTTTCAATGGCTATATTTCGATACCGCCATATTCATTCGCCCGCAAAAGGGTCGTTAACACGCATGCGCCGTCTTATCAGAGCAAGGTTAGTTGTGTTTGTGATAATTATTGCGTCTGTGATATTGATGATTCCGAATTACATGTCAAATAAATTGGTTAGATATCAAAACACGACCATGTTTATTTTACGCGATCTCGAATTAGGGACACCTCATGTCCGAGCAGTGGTTATGATGAATCTTATGTTGTATAGTTCACTCGCAAAAATCTTTCCTTGTATTTTAATGATTATATATGGATCCATGTTGCTTAAAACAGTAAATCGCCGATTGCTTGCAGTTTCCCGCAAAGTGAAACGCGGGGTGTTTTCCAACAAACCAAGAGACACATCGAAAACAACAACTATGTTGTTGACAGTCATTGTTCTTTTCCTACTGACAGAGTTTCCTCAAGGAATATTGATTATACTCAGTGTAGTTTTAAAGGGATTTTTCGACAACGTGTACATTCCTCTCGGAGATGCGATGGATATTTTAGCTCTTATAAACAATGCTATAAATTTTATTCTTTATTGCTCTATGAGCGGAGAATTTAGGCGGACACTTAAGAAATTATTTTGCACTTTTAAAAGACGGAAGTCTAAAAATGTTATAATTGATTTTCAGAGAGAGCGCACTCAGTCTACATGGCTCAGTTTGAAATAACAATTAGTTATCTTGACATGTTACAGTGACTTAATAAATCAATCAAAACATTAAAATTGGAAATTTGATAATTATTACAAAATTGAGTAATGATCTCGAAAATACTTTTTATTGAAGGAGTGTTTAATGATTCTTCTGCACGGTTAAAGTGCAATAGAGAGTTTATTAAATTTATTGTGACTTGTGACCTTGTTGTTTTGTTTTTGTTTTTGTTTTTATAATTTATTATTGCCTTAATAAATTGTACAGGCAGTATGGAAACGCCGCTGACATTTAATTATCTCAATAAAATAGAGGCGGCATATTTCAATTGGATATTCAGACTCATAAATTGATGTTATATGAGAATTTCATTACAAAAATTACAAAAATCACAAAACAGCAAAACAGCAACTCTAACCCCTACCGAAATACGGGAGTGATCTCAGATATTTCGGAAGGGTTAGCAGATATGCTTCACATGTTACACAACCATTGAAATTAACAATCGAAAAACTATCTGGAATGAAGAGTAAGTTACTTCCGTTTTATTTATCAACTTTTATAACTATGTCATATGTTTACAGATATTTTTTCTATTTCCTAGATTTCACCTCCACTTTCAATTTTGACATCTCATATTTGTATAATAAAGAAGATGTGGTCTGATTGCCAATGAGACAACTCTCCACAAGAGACCAAAATGGCACAGAAATTAACAACTATTGGTCACTGTACGGCCTTCAACAATGAGCAATGTAGTTCTCCTTGTAGTTCCTGTAATAATTATTGATAATACAGGACTAACATTAATTTTAACAGAAAAATTATATTTTGAAAAAAGATTAGTTAAAATTTGGCCTTTGGCAAGAAAATTCTCTCCTACATGTATTTCAAGTTCACACACAATTTCACGGAAACTAATATCAAAACCTTTTGGAAACACTGTTTATGTTGTAGTTTCTAAGTTGATACAAACAAATGAAATATCTTAATAATGTGTAAATGAAATAAAAAGGCAATGTGGGATACGGAATATTTATTTGAGATGAACACTCATATCCTCCTTGAAAAGACGGTCACCGTGATACAATATTTAATAACAGCCAGCAATAGTCCAAATCTGGCACAAAATAACTATGTAAAGCCGTTAACCCTGACAGCGTTTAGTAAACTATATCTATATTAGTAAGAAATTACATACCACTTACAGATGCATTATTACCATTAAGACCAACTCAAGGACAAACGGTCTGTTTAAAATTTAATGAAAAAATAAAGTCTAATAGCTGAATGCTCAGATGAAGTGACAGACTCAACATATAATCATATTTTATAATTTGCTTTTGGAGAAGATATCGATTTGTCTTATAGTTTTTTCTTCATTCTGTCTTGCTTTCTATCTTTATTGTCAAATTAACCAATAAGAACTATCATAAATTCTAAATAAAGTTACGTCTCGGAATATTTTTAGAGAGAAAACCATATCCCCCAGCAAGTTAAATGCTTGTTCTCTAATCAATTGTGCTAACAGTACTCAATATCAACAATTCTGTCATTGTAATAGATGTAAATTAAATGGGTTTTTTATGTTTCGGAGTTAATTATGACGTCCATTTTTACTGAACTAATTCACATTTTGTTTTGGTGCCAGCTGAAGTCCGCCTCTGGGTGCGGTTTTTTTGTTGTTGTTGTGTTGAAGACCTATTGGTGGCCTTTGGCTGTTTTCGGCTTTTTGGTCGGGTTGTTGTCGTTTTGACACATTTCCGATTTCCATTTTCAATTTTGATTTAAATGTCATTTATAATTATTTGTTTTTAAAGATATAAGAAGATGTGGTATTCTTGCCAATGAGAAAAATTGTCCACCGGGGTCCAAAAGGTATAGAAGGTTACAACAATAGGTCACAGTACGGTCTTTAACAATGAACAGAATCGTTAGGTTGTTGTCGCAATTGAATACTTCATAATACCTTGGTATTCACAGTTTTAATTCAGAATAACAGAGTATTTCTTCGTGGTTGTATAATTCTTCTCTTGTGAAGGTGTGTGCATAATCGTGTTAAAATTAACGTAATTCTGTCAGGAACTGTTCCTACCTAGAATTGCAACTATCAATTTGTTTTCCAAACGATCTTTTAATATTTTTCATTCAATTGTGAAACACAATGTATTGGAAAGCAGATCACAAGCTGTTGTAATCACTGGGAATATAATTTCCATCAATACGTATACAACTTTCAGAACAAATTCCAACTTGACCAAGAAAATGTATCTTTTTCAGAACAAAGTGACGTTCTCAGACAAAACAAGTGTCGTTTATTGCTTCAAATCGTGTTGTTGAAAAAATATTGAAGGAATTATGAAGAAAATGTATAGCTATATTACTAGTGCTTAGACATTTGATCAATCTCAATAAAGACTCTTTCTGTCAATAAAATTGTCTCTGGATTTTTTCCTGACTGATGTAAATGATTTCGTGACATAAATGTCCTTTAATGAATTTGTTTTTAACGGAGATTTATGTTTACATCAATTTAGACAAATATCTAATGAAAGAGAGAGAAGATACTGAACAATTTAGACAGCTATTGTAACGATATCTAATGAAAGAGAGAGAAAACAACAATTTAGACAGATATTTAAACGAAATAGAGAGAAGAAATTTAAACTGTAACAGTTAGTTTATACTTAAAATATATAAATATAAAACCGCTTAGTTTTTTGTTTTTGTGGTTTAGAGTGTATCGTTGCCGTGCACAGTGTGTTGACAAACAGCGTCTTCTGTATCATCGTGTTAATAAAAACAAATATTATTGATTTTTTGTTTTTCTATTTGTTGTTTTTTGTTGTGTCTATTTTATGTTTTTTTATTACTATTATTAGTATTGTTGTTTATTGCTGTTTGTTGTTATTTGTTGTTTGTTGTTATTTGCTGTTTGGTTTTTTTATTTTTTTTTATTGTCTAGACATTTTTTAGTATTTATCTCAAAGATAGTGTTATATATATATGTTGAAATGACCAAATAGTTGTAATCGATTTTGAAGTTTTTTTCCAATAAAGCCATTCATGGAAAAGACAAATGCTGCCATCATAGTAGTTTCGCTTGCAGGAATTTTTTAAAAGTAGTTTGTATATAACTCTTGTTATTTCCTAGATCGAAATCCAAAATTGCATATTTGATTTGAAATTCAATTTATGTGGGTTTTTGTTAACTCTGGATAATATACTTTTTTTTTTAAAGAAAACAATTATTGTGGAATAAATATTTTAAATCAAAGACAATCACAGATAAGTATACGTTTTCAAGGCTAAACATCACTGCACGGATAAATAATATTTTCATATTATATCTTTTAAAAACTATCGCTGTTTTATATATAATCACATAATTTTCAACGATGTGAAAAGTAACTAAAATATACCAATCTCCAAGCGAAATTCAAAACGGAAAGTCTTTAATAAAATGGCAAAATTAAAAACTCTAACACATCTAACGAATGGAAAACAACCGTCATATTCTTGAATTAGAACAGGCATTTCCTTTGGGGAAAAAAAATGTGGATTAACCATGATTTGGGGAAACTAATAATTGTCCTTCCTTTGTTTTGACATTTCACATATGTACATGTATTTTCTAACTGCTACATGTATAAACGAACTGTACTTGAGATCTGTATGCGAAGAATACAAATAAATTGCCCGTCCCTTGCCTTAACATTTTATATGTATGTTGTGTACAAGTTGTAATGTTGTAAAATTATAATTTGTACAGAATTTTTGTACAAGTTATCAGTGTGTTATGACCTGCTAAACAAAAATAGATGATGCAAGCACACAGTCTTTTGCTCTGCATATTTCTGTAAATTTTTCACAACTTCATGATACAGTCTAATACTGAGCATTGATACAAAAACATTATAAGACCTCACAAAGATTTTGTATAGATATGAATATGGTATAAGGAAAAAAATAAAATTAGAATTTAAACCATTCAGGTATCCTCATTTCCAGTTTGAAGGCAAGGAGAATAGCACTAAATGTTATGTTGACGTATATTTTTTTTTTAATTTACAACATTACAATGGTACATTTTATAAGTTAAACCTGTATCACCTATGGCAAGAAGGTAGGTGTCAAAAAACTTATAGCTTGTACAAAAACCCTGTACAAATTATAATTTGAACAAACTTACATCTTGTACACAACATATATATGTTCCTGTATTTTTCCATGCGTACATGTATTAGCTAACGGTCCGCAAAAAGTACGTGTGTACTGAATAATGTACTATTTCAGTGGAAAAACTTAAATCTTTCCAACAATGTGAATAATCCTAATAAATGAGATATTAGCTAGGCCTTGACATTTCATACTAGATATACTACATGTATGAACTAATTCGCTTTTTCACAATCTAAAGGACTATGGGAATTCACATTGTGCGTTTACAAAAACGAAAATAGCGTTACGTCATTGGCTGAATTGCCATTAAATTGGCCGTTTTTAATCAATTAATACGTTTAAGTGTACGCTTTTAAACGTATTACCCAGAATGCATTACATTCTAAAACGGCACAAAAAATTAACTGTACTTCAGAAGTGCAGTAAAAGTAATGTGGTAAATGGCTCTCATTTACAATGATGTCTAAAATAGCAAGACAGTCCATCATCTATGAAAGCGTGTTAACGTTAATTGACAGTTTTGGTATCAAGTTATTCTCCTTTTTTGTTAAGTTAAATGCGTCTAATCGAAAGCTTTTAATCAAGTCTCTTTTTATAAAGAACTGACTATTTCGTGGAGATGATCATATTAGAAAAAAAGGAATAACATGGATGCATTAATGTAATTGCTACATTTCAGTAAGCGGTTCAAAGTATAATACAAAAAGCAGAAGGTGTGGTATGAATGTCAATGAGATAAGTTGAACTCTTTACTTAAGACCAAATGATGTAAAACTTTAGCAAAAGGTTAGCAACTATAGGTCATTCACTGGCCTTTCAACAATGACCAAAGCCAATGCCACATAGAAAACTATGAAAAGGTGCCGAAATTACAATTGTAAAACTATTCAAACGAGAAAACTAATAGCCTGATTTATGTTCTGTGTATATTTATAGTAAGAATAACGTACAAAATAGAGACAAAAGATACCAACCGTAGAAATTAAAAAACAACTCATGAATTGAAGAGAGACTGACATAAATATTATGTAAAAATACGAAAATGTAGGGAGTTACCTCTTGATCAGTTATCATGGTTATACATTGTATCTACAAGGTTAGACCCCAACAATATGCACCGTATCGGAATTGAGAGGTCGTTTAAGCCATTTGTACCTACAGCATATCTAACACGTGTAGGTACAAAACGTATGTGTGAGCATAATTATGGAAACAACAATCATCCTATTATATTTCAGCATTTGCCAATTGCAGATTTTTTTTACTTTTAAATTTGGGTAAATCTTTTAGCGGTTCCAGTTACTTTTGGTACGTTTTCCAAATTGAATTTGAAGTAAGTGTCCTTCAGCTCTGTGCTGTGTTTCCTTTGTATGGATAGTTTATTTTAATCTCCAACCAGTGGGCGTTAAGCGAACAGTAATCAATCAATCTAAACTCTCATACCAAAAAGGAAAATAATAGTATATCGAACTCCGAGGAAAATTCGATCTGGAAAGTCTCTGATCAAATGTCAAAATCAAAGCTCAAACACATCAGATTAATAGATAACAACTGTCATATTCCTGACTTGTTACAGGCATTTCCTTATGTCAGAAATGGTGAATTTTATATGACTTTTGTTTTCTATGTTGTGTCATGTGTACTATTGTTTGTCTGTTTGTCCTTTTCATTTTTAGCCATGGAGTTGTCAGTTTATTTTCGATTTATGAGTTTGACTTTCCCTCTGGTATCTTTCGTCCCTCTTTTATAGCTGGCTAAACCTCGTCGCATAGAATTCCAAAATATAAAGAAAAAACGGATAAAATATTGAGTAAATGAATAAACAAATGTAAACAGCATGTTTATTTTTAAACCGGTTAATTGCTTCATGACAGTATTAAGATGATACCACTTAATCAGTCTAGACGTGGTCCAATAAAATAATAATTGTGAAAATTAAGTGAAATGTTTATAGAGATGAAATTATCTATCTGCCATACTATATTTATAGAAAAAAACGTGTTTATGAGAGAATCACATTTCCTGTGTTTAACCTTAAATATAACACCTAAGAGGAAAGCTAAGATAATTGTCCATCAACAATATGATCAATATGAATGAAGCTTTTACTAAGTATGTTAAGCCAATAGCTAGTAACATATTTTGTTTAATATTTTGTCATTTGTGTTTTCTTTCGTTTTTGTATTTGCTTTATTACTGTAATTTATTTTTGATGGATTTAGGAATTAAATAACGGTGTTATACAAAAAGGGGCAGATTGAGAAGATACTAAAGGCAAAAAGAAAGTTCAAAGGTCAAAAACAGACCCACAATTTCATGACAAGGAATAAAAAATTATGAAAGACAATCAAGTCCACATAACCATATAATATATATGTACAAAATAAAGACTGAGCAATACAAAGTTTTGAAACTTTATTAAAGCAGATAGTGATCTCAGGTGATTTGATTTGATTTGATTTTTTAAGCACCGCTTTTGAGCTTTTCCGTGGCGGCCAGTTTTTATTGGTGTAGGAAGCCGGAGTGCCCGGAGAAAACCACCGACCTTCGATAGTGAAACAGACAATTTTTGTCAATTAAGATTCGAGTGCACCCGCAGGAGCAGGGTTCGAACTCACAACCTCAATGTTGACTGGCTAGTAATTACAGTAGTAACTACTTAGACCATTAGGGCACCAAGACCTCAAAAGTGTCTTTGAGGGGAGAGGGAGAAGTGTATTTGGAGAGAAAATGGGACGTAAAGATGTTTAATATAAATAAAAAAAGTTGTGTTATGATTGCCAATGAGTCAACTCGCCATAAGAGACCAAATGACACAGAAATTAACAACTATAGGTCATCGTATGGCTTTCAACAATGGGCAAAACTAATAACTTTTAAGTTATCTATGTACATAAAAAGGAACGAAAAACAAATATGTAACACATCAACAAACGACAAACACCGAATTACAGCCTCCTCAATACATACTAGGGTCTGGATGGAGGTTCGTAATTTTCTAAAATTTGTTAGACCATTTTCTCTATTCTTTATATAATTTTTCACATTATACTTCATTCTTTATCTTTCATCACCCAAGTATTTTATTTTCTATTCTGTTCTTGTTTACTCTTTTTACGTTATATTCTCTATTATGAAAACCCCATCAAACCGATATAAACAAATTAAAAAGAACTACTGGACTACATCAATTAGGAACAATGAGCAATTAAATCTGTAAGGTATTTGAAAAGCAATGTAAAAATGTAATTATTCTCGTTACAATAGTAATACTTGTGTACATGTTATTAAATAGGTTACAACTAGTGGTGGTATAGTGCCGCTAAAAAAACAAAAGCTTTAGTATGATACTTTGAATAAATGACGTCTTGATCGAAAGATCAAATGGTTATTCCTTTGTCTTTAATATTTAATATTTATGTATGTCTGCCGTTAAATTAACACGATCTTTTTTCTAAAATTTTGAATTTTAATACCTTTCCCCATTTGAAATTGAAAAATCGTCTTAAAGTAATAATCCACAATTCTTTTCAACATGAAAATAGTAGTATACGGTATTCATTTATTACTATGGGATACCATACGTCATATTTTGTTAATTGTGAACAAAAGGTAAATCATGTCATTTTTAGGGCCCTTTAAAGCTTGCTGTTCAGTGTGAGCCTATGCTCCATGATGAAGTCCGTTCTTTGACCTATAATGGTTCACTTTTAAATTGTGACTTGGAGTTGTCTCATTGGCACTAATACCACATTGTCTTATGTGTATGTGGTCTAGCGCGCCGATTACAGTGCAGGCGATTTGGTTTCACGATATCTCAGTTGCATGGGTTCGAATCCCGGCGAGGGAAGAACAAAATATTTGCGAAAGCAAATTTACAGATCTAACATTGTTGGGTTGATGTTAAGACGAGTTGTATATGCAGAATGTACACAGCCATGTATCACAATCACTGCTGGTGATCCGATAGATAAATCTGTTTGCAGATCGATCGAGTTGTCACTGGTTCAGACGTACTTATAAATATAATTATTTCTGTGACTGTATCTTACATTAATTTGTAGGATCCTTTACTATAAACAATTTAGCTGATCTGTAAAAATAACATCGTCTTGCCTTATATATCATGTACTGTAGTACGACGCTAGATTAAAACTGGTGTTGAAAGGTAACACCCGGCCACCGAAAGCTTCATTTTTATGAAGCCCAGGTGGTCGTGTGGTCTAGCGCGCCGGTTACAGTGGAGGCGATTTGGTGTCACGATATCTCAGTAGCATGGGTTCGAATCCCGGCGAGGGAAGAACAAAAAAATTGCAAAAGCAAATTTACAGATCTAGTATTGTTGGGTTGATGTTTAGACGAGTTGTATATACAGAATGTACACAGCCATTTATCACCACCAATACTGGTGATCCGATGTATAAATCTAGTGTAGAGTTGTCACTGGTTCAGACGTATTTATACATATATATATATATATTTATATATACGTCTGAGTCAGTGACAACTCTACAACAGATGTATCCATCGGATCGCCATCAATGATGGTGATACATGGCTGTGTACATAATGTATATACAACTCGTCTAAACATCAACCCAACAATGTTAGATCTGTAAATTTGCTTTCGCAAATTTTTGGTTCTTCCTTCGCCGGGATTCGAACCCATGCTACTGTGATATCGTGACACCAAATCGCCTGCACTGCAGCCGTCCCGCTAGACCACACGACCACCTGGGCTCTTACTAAAAAGAGCTTTCGCTGGCCGTGTGTTACCTTTCCTCGTCAGTTTTAATCTAGCGGCGTACTGCAGTACATGATATATAAGGCATGAAGATGTTTACTATAGATAATAGTTATCAAAAGTACCAGGATTATAATTTTATACGCCAGACGCGCGTTTCGTCTACATAAGACTCATCAGTGACGCTCAGATCAAAATAGTTAAAAAGCCAAATAAATACAAAGTTGAAGAGCATTGAGGATCCAAAATTCCAAAAAAGTTGTGCCAAATATGGCTAAGGTAATCTACTCCTGGGGTAAGAAAATCCTTAGTTTTTTCGAAAAATTCAAAGTTTTGAAAACAGAAAATTTATAAAAATTACTATATAATTGTTATTCATGTCAACACCGAAGTGCTGACTACTGGGCTGGTGATACCCTCGGGGACGAAACGTCCACCAGCAGTGGCATCGACCCAGTGGTGTAAATAGTTATCAAAAGTACCAGGATTATAATTTTATACGCCAGACGCGCGTTTCGTCTACATAAGACTCATCAGTGACGCTCAGATCAAAATAGTTAAAAAGCCAAATAAATACAAAGTTGAAGAGCATTGAGGATCCAAAATTCCAAAAAAGTTGTGCCAAATATGGCTAAGGTAATCTACTCCTGGGGTAAGAAAATCCTTAGTTTTTTCGAAAAATTCAAAGTTTTGAAAACAGAAAATTTATAAAAATTACTATATAATTGTTATTCATGTCAACACCGAAGTGCTGACTACTGGGCTGGTGATACCCTCGGGGACGAAACGTCCACCAGCAGTGGCATCGACCCAGTGGTGTAAATAGTTATCAAAAGTACCAGGATTATAATTTTATACGCCAGACGCGCGTTTCGTCTACATAAGACTCATCAGTGACGCTCAGATCAAAATAGTTAAAAAGCCAAATAAATACAAAGTTGAAGAGCATTGAGGATCCAAAATTCCAAAAAAGTTGTGCCAAATATGGCTAAGGTAATCTACTCCTGGGGTAAGAAAATCCTTAGTTTTTTCGAAAAATTATTTTAGCTGATCTGTAACAATAACATCTTCATGCCTTATATATCATATATATTTCAGACACTTCTCAAAAACAAGAACATAAAAAAACAGGTCTTTTAATTTCCCTTTCAGATATAAAGATGATGATCTTTCCATTATCAATCCAAACGTTTCCATTAATATTTCCTCCAGAACTATAGATTAAAGAAATAACAGACACGGCTTTATCTGCCACATTTTAGACTTATACCTCGAATTTAACAAACACGGTCATCTCACTACCAGAAAAACTATGACATACGAGATTTTGATTTTGAAACTATCCATTTCCGCCATCTTAGTAGCAATATATCAGATTCACCTGCATATTGAATATGCATTTTCCAACTTATTCGGTATTCAAAAGCTTCGATTTGCTACTCAGATTTTGTAATACGTCAACAGTGTCTGAACAAAAAGTTGATGAACCAGGGGGACGAAACGTCCACCAGCAGTGGCATCGACCCAGTGGTGTAAATAGTTATCAAAAGTACCAGGATTATAATTTTATACGCCAGACGCGCGTTTCGTCTACATAAGACTCATCAGTGACGCTCAGATCAAAATAGTTAAAAAGCCAAATAAATACAAAGTTGAAGAGCATTGAGGATCCAAAATTCCAAAAAAGTTGTGCCAAATATGGCTAAGGTAATCTACTCCTGGGGTAAGAAAATCCTTAGTTTTTTCGAAAAATTATTTTAGCTGATCTGTAACAATAACATCTTCATGCCTTATATATCATATATATTTCAGACACTTCTCAAAAACAAGAACATAAAAAAACAGGTCTTTTAATTTCCCTTTCAGATATAAAGATGATGATCTTTCCATTATCAATCCAAACGTTTCCATTAATATTTCCTCCAGAACTATAGATTAAAGAAATAACAGACACGGCTTTATCTGCCACATTTTAGACTTATACCTCGAATTTAACAAACACGGTCATCTCACTACCAGAAAAACTATGACATACGAGATTTTGATTTTGAAACTATCCATTTCCGCCATCTTAGTAGCAATATATCAGATTCACCTGCATATTGAATATGCATTTTCCAACTTATTCGGTATTCAAAAGCTTCGATTTGCTACTCAGATTTTGTAATACGTCAACAGTGTCTGAACAAAAAGTTGATGAACCAGGGGTATGTCAAAGAACATCTCAACGGTTTTTTTCAAAAAAGGTTCATCGGAAGGTACTAAGACCTTGTTGATAAATATTCCGTATCAACTTCTCAAATAATACACAATTGTCTTGGAGTATAGATTCTGGGTACTGACGGCGTTTGTCATATTCATAATGTCTTATGGTTTTCTTTCTTTGTCTTTTTGAGTATTACTAACACCATTTAGCCTGTTTTTAATGATATCCATTTGACGTGTCGCTGTAATTATATATACCGTTATTGTGCTATTGTATTTTTTATATTTTTTGCTGAATGTGCTTTACAGTATGCCTTATTAATATTCTTTAAGTTATATATTTGTTTCTTTTATAGTGATTAAGATTATAACACAACGTTGACTGCTGTACCTACAATTTACCTATAATGTCTGTTTGTTTTGGACACACATCGTTGTCAATATAATGAAATCGTACGCGACTCTCATACAAACGACAGGATTAGCTAGCTTTAAAACCACTGTTAAATCCACAATTTCTATATACGAAAATGTCTGTACCAAGTCATGAAATATGACAGTTATCTATTTGTTTGATTGTTTGCGCGTTTGATTTTGCCATTTGATTACGGAAAATCCGTTCTAAATTTTCTTCAGAGGTCAGTGATTTTGTCATTTTAACTCTTTTCTGGCAGTAATGCACCCAAACTATTCGAACAAAACATGTGAGGAAGTCATGTAGCTACAACAAGCCATATTGACTGTTGTGAATAATTGACTCCGACGAATCTCTAAATTGCTATATTTTCATAGCTTCATCTGTCGCATTTCGAGACTATAATACCTCAAATTTTTCATTAACGGTCATCGCAGTACCAGAATCTATGACACACGAGATGATTTTAGTTTTGAAATTATCAATTTCCCCCAATTAGATAGCAGTATACCAACTTCACCTGCATTTGGGATATACTTTTACCAAATAATTCGTTATTCATGAGCTTGCAGTTGCTTTTACGTCACCAGTGTCTGAGCCAAAAGTCAATGAAATAGGGTATGTCAAAGAATGTCTCGTCCTTTTTCTAAAAAAAAATACAACGGAAAATACCAAAACCTTGTAGATGAAGTTTGCATATCAAGTTCTTAAATAATACACTACGATTTTGATGTACAGATACTAGGCACTGACGTTGTTTATCATTTAAATAACGTATTATTGCATTCTTTCGTTTGTCTTTGTCAATATTACTTTAACGGTTTATAGTTTGTTTTTGGAACTATCTATCTGATGTACTTATACAATTTGTGCGATAGTAAATTTTGTACTTTTTGTCTTTCGTGTTTACTAATGTGCATCGTTTATATGCCTTTTTGGTGTTTCTTGTTGACATATTTGGTTGGGTTTTTATTGTGTTAATTTTTGTGTAACATTTCAACACTTGTGAAATATTGATTAAGATTATAACACAATGCTGACTGCTGTACCCCTATTTTTGACATGTTTACCTGTTATATTATGTATAATAAGATGTGCTAATGAGGCAACTCTCCATCCATGTCATAATTTGTAAAAGTAAACCATTATAGTCAAAGTACGGGTTTCAACACGTTTTGGTTTACGTCGAACAGAAAACTTTGCGGGTCCCCAAAAATATTAGTGTAAAACCATTCAACAGAAATTATTGATCGTTTTTATATAGATTAAAACGTTGGTTAGTTTAATTGAATGGTTATGTTTTGAATATACATCGTTGTCAAAATAAGGATCTTTTTGTGAATGTCATACAAGTGAGATGTTTGCTCTGTATGCATCCAGGTCTAATCAACCATTTTCTACATAAGAAAATGCCTTATCCAAGTCAGAAATAAGACAGTTTGTTATCAATTTGATTGATGTGTTTGCTTTTGCTTTTGTCATTTGATTAGGGACTTTTCGTTTTGAATTTTACTTAGAGTTCGGTATTGTTTTGATATCACAGGTATCTTATCAGAGCGTGTATTTACTAAAAAATCAAACCATCTTTATTTTGAACACTTTATCAAATGACATTAAAAAGCTTTGATACACATAAACTAGTAAGCTTGCATTCTTATTTTTACATGAATTACTGTTATTTTTAAAAAGTATTTTATACCAGTTACAAAATCCCTTTCAAATTTGGTGTGCATGTTTGAGTTATCTTTAGTAATACACAGAACCGTACATCGAGGATGATATTTAAAAGTTTCAATGTTATTCAACTTCGTATTTAATTTTGGATATCCAATTGTTTCAGTCAAAGCACAATGGTGAATCTTGTTTAGACAAAATACACGTCTGGTATCTAACATTATAAATCATGTATGTTTGGTGAGTTAAATATGAACATGAACAGGTGTTGAGGAGAATAAAGGCTAACTTCTTTTTATTTTAAATTCATCCATGCATTTAATACTTCTACCGAAAGCAAAGAAAAAACATAACAAAACAAAAAATAACTGTATACTAGTATACTATTGGAAAGACAGTTATAAAAACTAATAACAACAACAAAAATCTATATTGAGAATTTTGCTCCCCACTGTTAGATACATTTGTGTTAACTGGATTCTGTTTTGGTTGATTAACAATTGCTGCTGCACAATCATTCTCATTAGCATATTCGCCAACACAGGAAGCAAATGCCATGACATGCGCAATATAATGCTGCTCATGAACACCCTGAAACAAATGTGACATTGGACCACGTGCAAAGATAGCAACGTCATCTCCACCGTGTGTTTCGTAACCCATTTTTATTCCGGATTGCTGATGAAAATGTTTGTCATCTATAAACAGAAAAGTCACAAAACCTTTTAATTTGCATTACGCATATCATTATGTTTACTCAAAATTAATCGCAAAATTGTGGGTATGTGTATTAGTTTTTGTTGAAATAACTTGGTGAACAAATAACGTACATAATATATTATAAAAGAATATATAAAAATAGGATGTGGTATGATTGCCAATGAGACAACTCTCCGAAAGAGATTAACATAACAACTATAGGTCATCGTACAACCTTCAACTATGAGCAAAGCCCATACAGCATAGTCGGCTATAAAAGGACCCAAATCTTGTTTTGTGTTTTGTTGTTTCTCTTAACGTCTATTTGTTTTACTTTTTTGCCACGGCATTGTCAGTTTATTTTCGGCTTATCAGTTTGAATATCCCATTGGTATTTTTGCCTCTCTTTAAATAGGTTGAAAATAATTTTTTTTTAATTTCTCAATTACTGGATTCTGTTTGTTACAGAGACGACACACGTTTTGTTACGTTGTAGTATGCAATTGTAGTGGTTTATTGTTTTGTTTTAAAACCAATCTGGTTCAATTAAGAGCACCGGAAGATACCAAACCCTTGTTGATAAAAAATCTGTATCAACTACATAAATAATGCATGATCGTCTTATGGTCTTGAAGTATAGATTATATGTACTGATCTTGTTTATCAGCATTATTTAGTGTTATGGTGTTCTTTTTATTTGTATTTGTTTGCTGTTTAGTCCGTTTTTTGTAATATACATTTGGCGGGGCTCGATATTTTCTTGGCTTTCAGTATTGCTTACGTACATTGTCTATAGAGTGTCTATATGCATTTTTTGCTGTTCTTTGTTTTACAGGTATTGATTAATGTTAATTATGTTAATAGCTGTATCAACATTATGACAATTTGACCTATTATGTCTGTTTGGGTTGCTTACACTTTGTTATCGAAATACTGGAATTATGTGCGACTGTCATAGAAGTGAATGGTTTAGCTAGCTATAAAACTTGGTTCTTACCACCATTTTCTACTCAAGGAACTGAGTACGAACTGCTGGTACCACATCCGAAATATGACAGTTGTGTCCATTCGTTTGATGTGTTTAAGCTTTTGATTTTGCCTTTTGATATAGGAATTTTTGGAATTTTGCTATTTTACTTTTTGCATAGTTAAAATTAAGTATGCAAATGGCTAGTGTGTCAAAGAGACAACAATCCAACCATAGAGCAGACAACAGCCGAAGTCCACCAATGGGTCTTCAAAGTTGGTTGAATTTGTTTGCTTTTTTTTTATTCAATCTTGTTTCAAGAAGGTACAGTGTGGTGAATTTCCGTTTACAACAAATCATCTAACATCATACACAAGTAGTTGAATTGTTTGTCTTTCAGAGGCTTACAGATTATGGCTAATATTCGATTATTTGTATGTTGTTTTATTCTGTGACTTTTAAAACAGTTATATGATTGCTACAGACAAAATTACTTTAAGAAATACAAAATGTTTTACTATCAAAGGGTAAATCGTAAACTTTATTTTTACAGATAATATTACCTGTATCTACACCAGTTAAATTCTTCCTTGGACGTCGTTCTATTGCACCGGGTCCATTTGCATACGCAATTGTTGTGTATGGTAAATTGTCTTTAGCCATAGAAACTTTTCCGTCATTTTTAACTAAACCTATGAATCAACATACAGGAATAAGTTATAATATTTACCTATTCAAATGACATTTTAGACAAATAAGAGGATGTGGTATGATTGCCAATGAGACAACTCTCCCGAGACCAAAGTCTATATGTCTTATCATTATGATTTAATTATATCCTTGAAAAGATTTAGAGTAAAAGACTCGTGGATCTCCGTCAATAAAAAAAGCAATCAAGGTTAAATCGTTTTGCAATTGCAATTATCATATTAAAACAATTGTGTTGATCGTTTATTAGATATACTGAACGGGATTATCAAGCTTTCGTGAAGTTCGAATAAGTTTCAATTCGCGAAAGACTACCATGTATTTTCCATTATGACTTCCTTGAAAGAGGGTTGCTGCTTACAAGGAAGGTACTGAACAACAAAGAATTCAGAAGTGGTGAATTTGAAATAAGACTTTGAACATTTTACGGACTCCATCACGAGTTTGTTGACCATTATAGAATATCTGTTTCAAGAATGACGATAGATATATTCCACCTGTTGTAACCAAAATCTCGTCCTCTTTTCCACAAACATGATCGACCGAATACAGTAATCACTGGATTTGTAATTAAAAGAGCAGCACGACGGGTGCCGCACGTGGATAAGAATCTGCTTACACTTCCGGAATACCTGAAATCTCTCGCGGTTATAGGTGGAGTCAGCGTTGGGTTACTCAGTCACAAATTTTCTTTGATGTGTCTGGTGTACTGCTGGGGTATTTTTTGTAGTCTTTTGTAATGATATTGTCAGTTTGTTTTCGAGTGTAAATATTATTTTGGTATATTTAGCTTCTCTTCTATAGTTCGTAAGGGAGAGTATTGGTTACAGATTATATAACTGAGTTGTTATGCTAGCCTAAGAACTAGTTGTGTCATAATAAAGATATAAGAAGATGCAGCATGAGTTCCAATTAGACAACTCTCCATCCAACATGTCCAAGTTTCAGTTTGTGCATTGTGCAGACTTAACTTAAAAATGCCTGTTTAAAAGTAAAACGAATGGTATCAAATATAAAGTAAGATCCGCTTACCCTTTCAATGTATCTGTATTGTTTAAGATAAAGGAAACTTGATCTTTCTATTTTTCATCGATTAATGATTTGTTATTGTCCGCTTGGCACAATACATCTTGACAATAATGTGTCTCTTTTTTATAAGGCATGTTTTAAAAGATTTCCAAAACAATACTGATAATGTCACTGTTGTATACAGATAATATAAGTATTTGACAATTTTGCAGGGCACAACAACATACATGTTAGGTTTCTACGCAAAAAATTGTATAAAAAAACACAACTAGCAATTAGTCAATTAGTCATAAGATGAACAAATATTTCGAGTGGACTGCAATAAGTCATAAGATGGATACAATTTGTTAAAAGTAAAACGTATTTCATAGTTACCTAGTATCGGATTGCCTCGGTCAGGATATCCAACAATAGTCATCGTGTGTGCATGATCAGCTGTGACGATGATGAGAGTATCCTGATCACTTGTGAGTTTATCAGCTACAGCAACAGCATCAGCCATTGCAATAGTTTCAGATAAAGCCAAATCCGCTTCTCCATAATGATGAGCCCAGTCTATTTTGCCTCCTAAATAATTATATAACATGTTATGCTTAGGTCATATTAACCTTTTAACAAGGCAGGAATTGATGATTAAATTAAAATTATAATCATTTATTGGTGTGTTTGAGCTTTTGATTTTGCCATTTGATTACGAATTGTCCGTTTTGAATTTTCCTCGGTATTCGGTTGTTTTCCTTAATCTCTTAACATGCTTATGTTTTTCTTCTAGCGCGGACAGACTCATAAAGAAATGGTTGCATTGTGTATTTTTACATCAAGCTTGTCTTTCTTTTATATATTTCTACCAGGAAAACTTGTGAATAGTGGGTCTTATATATTCAATATATTAAACATAAACACTACATGTATCACTTTTTACTACTAAGTATATGCTTGTATCTTGATATATGGAACTTGACATACCTTCTACAAGAAGAAAGTAGCCTTTGTTATTGTCATGCATACGTAAAGTTTTGATAGCCTTTTCTGTCATTTCTGCTAATGTAGGTTCCGGCACAGTCTGATTAGCTTTGTCCAACTCAAACGACATGTGATCAGAGTTAAATAGGCCTACAAACAAGTGTGGTTGAAAAAGAGTAACATTCAAGCAAACACAGATTTTTCTTCACACAGTATCTACAGTACTGTACACAAGTATATGTGATTATAACCTTCATGTTTTCAAAAATATTTTCATTAATTTTTTTCTATTATCTTACTTTTGGGTGTAAGTTATTAGCTTTTTGAAAATGTTAAATCCTAGTGCCTGTAGCACTATTGAAATTTAGCAGGCATTACTTTAATATGTCGTACAGTTCAGTTAAGTACACAGGAACTGTATTGAAGCATTTTTTATAATAAGATATTATTTCCCAAGAAAGCAACTGTTCTGTAATATATGATTATTTCTAAATCCTTCACGGAATGTCCTATCGTTTTCTCTTAAAAATATTTTATATTGTACATTGAGAGTTCAACAGTTGATTCCTCTCATGCAACCTTGCCCTGTGGTGACGTAATGATGTTGTATTTCTGTGATATTGAAGTAGATGCATGTATTTGTTCTTTTGCAATGATTTAAGTCGAAAAATAGGTTATAAATCTTCTGATTTTTATGACATTAGCGTTTAATATTTCTTCTGTTTTAAGTAATCGATGTCAAATTGAATGTAAAATTCATGTGAGCAGTATCGGAAAGTGTCTATACTTAAATAAATAATATTCCTCTTAATGCTCTTTAGTTTTGCGAGAGCAGTGGATATCTAATCTAATTAGATTAAGTGTCGAACAAAACAGCAAGATCTTTCAAGGCTACGTAATATCAAATATTAGAAATGAACTCAATCTATTATAACCATCATGGACATGATAGTGTTTCCAATTTAATTTAAGTGCAAATTTCAAGAAGGTATAAAACCCTTTACTGTGTTGGTCGATGTTACTGTTAATAGAAGTTGGTTCCGACCCCTGATGGTTCTTGGGTATAATTATTGACAATTACTGTATTTGTTCTTGTAGAAAGGTGGATTTTATTTGTTGAACTTATCTGACGAATCCATTTCGTATAAATTTGGTATATATGCGATACTAAGTGCCAATCTGCATAAAAATTAAGCAACGGGTGCCACATGTGGAAAAAGATCACGCATCGTTGTAAACATAATGGAATTTGATGCGACTGTCATACAAAAGAGAGGTTTAGTGCTATAAAACCAGGTTCAATACACCATTTTCTACATTTGAAAATGCCTGTACCAAGTCAGGAATGTGATATTCGTTTGATGTGTTTTGTCATTTGATTTTGCTATTTGATTAGAGACTTTTCCTTTTGAATTTTCCTCAGAGTTCAGCATTTTTGTGATTTTACATTTTTCGAATCACCAGATACGCAAAGACCTATTATTTAATCAGGATGAGAATAACTTCAAACGATGATGCATCCTCGTTAGGTCCGTCAGTTTCTTTTTGTCATGTTTTGAAAGGTTTCTAAATTGTCTGATTCTTACAAAGACTATCACTTAGGCTCGAAATTGTACTTACCTAGAATATATTCAGTAGATCGAGGATCAATTTTATTGAATTCTGTAGCATTCCATACATAGTCATAATTAACATTTCTTTGTTGTTTATCATTAATCCATTCCTAAAATGTAAATATTGTATACTATCACAAACGTTTTAAGCTCTAAGCAAAACAACAATAGGATGGAATATTATTGTTGGTATTTTAAGTATAAGATTACAATCACATGGAGAAAAATAAAAATAAAAATAAAAAAAAACAACCCACGAGAAAGGAAAACACAAAACCATTGCCAAAACGAAAATGATAACATTGACAGTTTATTTTTGACTTGTAAATTTGAACGTCTGTAGGGTATGTTTGGCCTCTCTTTTGTAGAAAATCTGCGCGTCTGGCGAACTAAATAATAAGCTGGTATCTTTAAAAAAGGTGGTTTTACAGAGATTCCATTTTACCTTTAAGATTTTGTTTTATAGTTTGAGACGATATACCTCTGTAACTGTAGAGCTATTTTTTTTTTTTTTTTTTTTTTTAAGAAAATTTCTTCAACAAATCAGATATCTCACAAATAATAGTTTTCCTCTTTTTCTAGATCAATATGTCATTACAGCAAACTGTATTTACACAAAACTGTTACACGACTTAAACAATTATAACTTGATAACAGAAATAGTGTTTATTGATAGAGGACAAAGTCTTGAGTCTTCATATATATCTTTGTTGGTTTATATTTGTGTTGATAACCTTATATTTATACTTCCAAGTCAACAGTTTATTTGTTTACTTAATATGTATATTATTTAAAGAAATTCATTTAAAGTTAATTGATGTACAATCTTGTCTCACCTATATGTTATACAACATCCTTTTTCTATAAAATACACCAACTCTTGTGCTGTGTGGAAGTCGTATAAAAATCCACGAGCTTGAGATATATATAATTTTTTTTTTTAAGTTATGGTTTTCCTTTTAATAAGATAGATACTGTTATGTGTGCAAAAGCATTCTCTAATTTTTAGACCAGATTTTGTACTAAACTTTTAACAATGTGTTGTTGCGCATTTACTAATGTTTTGTCATAAATGAATACCCCATATTTTTTGTTGTTCTATTACACCTACTAACTTCAATCAGATTTCTATTGTCTCGCCTTCCATCTTTGCTGTTTAGACCAATAACAGGATCAGTTTCGTTGTTTGGTAGGAAGTATCGCCGTCCTCCACCCATCAATACCTATACAGAAGCAAAAGAAAATTTGAACATGCATTGTAATCATCTACTAGTCTTACGTCAATTGTGTATCACCTATCCTTAATTCCATATCATTTCACATAAAACATTGTTTTCAATTATTGTCATAAACTTATTTGAGTTCCGATTTTGATGAAATGTTTAATGTGGTTATTGTTACTTTATATGGTTATTATGGTGTTATTTCAGACAAAGGCTTCTTGGAAATTTAACACAATTTCAAAGACATTTAAGTTAGAGAATATACAACTATCTCTGATCCGAGTATTCGTCGCTGGGCTTCTAAAATGTTGTAAATTTCAAGAAAAAAATATCTCACAAACAGGCTTTGAAAATTTTGGTAAAATCCATGCTTCCAAAATGTAGTATGTGAACTTGAACAATTTTGTAAATAGCAGTGAAATAAAAACATTTCTGGATTATCCAAGACCTTAAATTATTTTCACAGAAATAAAGAAATGTACAATTATTTTTTTCCCAAAGCCATTCTACAACGATTTTCAGGTTTTCATACAACATTTTGGAAGCAAACTTTACAAACAACTGACATTGGCAATTTTGTTATATGTCTTATTTCACACATTTTGATTGGTCTAACTGTATGCTATTTTGTGATACCAAAGAAATCCTCCGCCCAGACCATTGGTGTCAAAAAGTATTTATTTTTAGCCAAAAAAGTCATGTACGTTTTAGAAGCCCAGCGACGTATTGATTGATACTGTATCAATTTTATCAAGGACGTATATTAGAAGGAAACTCCCGATACCGTCTGGATAAAATCCGAGAAGTGCCGCGAATCGCGAGAAAACACGAGATCTGCAGAAAGCTTCAGCGGAAACCGCCGCTTCGACATTTCTAAGAATTTGTTAGTTATACGTCCTTGATTTTATAACTAAAATATAAGTGTTTTACATACTTCGGTGCAGGATCTCGATGATCGAGTAGTCTCATCGTTCCATCTGTAATGATTATAGCCTTCATCTCTGAAGTTGCGTGTGTGCAATACACTCTTTCAATAAACATATTAATAAACATTTGATATGTTCCATACGTTCGTTTCATATCTTTCTATTTTCTGGGTAAATTTCACTTACCTTAATGCTAGATTTGTAATCATTGATTAACTGTTTTGCAATATCAGGACAATTTTCTTTGTTTGTTACATTTTCTAAATGCCAGTCAACCTCCCAATTCCGATACGGTGTGTTGGCATAGGCGCCCCCTGGTGTTGCATGAGTAATTCTTGTAGTTGTAACAATACCAACAGATTTTTCTAATAAAAGACAGACAAAATTGAACTAAAGCAACATTTAAAATAATATTTTTTTTTATAAAAGATGAAATTCTAAGTGCACTCTTCAAATTCGTTTATGTCAAACTGTCAATGGTTCATGTCTGGTACATGTATGACGAAGGATCATTGAGTTTAAATTAAATCATATGCGAGAGACATTATTTTCTTTTAAAATACATGTATTGCATGTGGCACTTCTCTGAATTTTTGCTGACATATGCATATTCAGTTCTTTCTAAGCTGTGTGCTTGTTTGGTATGTTTTCTTTGTACGTCAGTTAGTTTAGTTTGTTTTTCAGGCTTTTTTCGGTTTTATTAAGTGTGTTGTTAAAGGGGCACTAGCTGTCATGTTCTCCGATTTGATTCAAATTCCCAGAATTGATTTATTACATTGTGAAACATTTATCCAAACTATCAAAAGTCTAAAATAAACAATTAACAGGGCATGGGCATGATTATACGTAGCTTCGTTTCGTGTGTATTTTAGTCTAGACGCCATTTAAAAATCATCCGATGACCGTATAAGCGATGTAAACATAAAGCATGCCAAGAAATCCTCGCTAAAAATTCCGGTCGACCTCCTACAGCACCCATTAGTAGTTAATATCTGATTTCATTCAACAAATTAATTTATGAACTTCATGTACGTGTCGCTTAGAACACAGCCATATACCAAATGGTCAATATTAATCATCCATGTTATTTGCTCTACGGAGTGTTTGCAGAATTTCAACGGAGGCAATTTCTTGGCATGGGAGAAAGGTAGAAAGACCATTCACAATTTGTTTTACATTTGTTTTTCTCTTTTAATTAAATAGATATAATAATAAATCTTTCAAATGTAGAGTTCATAAGATAAAAATATTCCCTGTGGAACACCTCCTCCCCCCCCCTTTTTTTGTGCTCTCTATTTTCAACACTCGAATTAAGCTTTCCTATCTGATTAAAATTAAAACTTTGCTTTATAACCAATCTGTTTATGTACCGGACCGGCAACTTTCTTTATTTAATACGAAAATCTACAGTGCCGTTATACACATGCATGTTGTTTGCTTGGAGTATGCGCCCCAAAAAAGGAAGAAATAGCCCAACTCCAAGATACTATATTCCTGCATCACGTGATTTTTACCACGTGGGGCTTACATTAGAATAAATACCGAATATGGAAAGTGAAACTACAATTCAAAACATAAAGTCCGAAGGCACAAATAAGAAAAATAAGGGTTTTTTGGCAAAGGGTGCTGGGTTAATTCCGTCTGTGTTCAAAATATACATGAAATATTTGCCACTGCCCATTTTTTGTTCTATGGATTATAACCCTGCGTTTTCTTTCTGTTACGGAGGAAGGTAGAAAGACCATTCACAATTTGTTTTACATTTGTTTTTCTCTTTTAATTAAATAGATATAATAATAAACCTTTCAAATGTAGAGTTCATAAGATAAAAGTATTCCCTGTAGATTTTTTGTTCTATGGATTATAACCCTGTGTTTCTTTATGTTACATGCCAAGAAAGCCTCGCTAAAAATTCCGGTCGACCTCCTACGTTATTCGGCACCCATTAGTAGTTAAATATTTGATTTCATTCAACAAATTAATTTATGACCTTCATGTACGTGTCGCTTAGAACACAGCCATATACCAAATGGTCAATATTAATCATCCATGTAATTTTCTCTTTGGGGTGTTTGCAGAATTTCAACGGAGGCAATTTCTTGGCATGATAAATGTTAATACATTAAGCGATTTTTCTAGGTCTTGTTTAAATTCATATTATAGATTAAAAAAGTAGGTTAATCATCGTTTTTACCTGTATAAGAATATTTTTTTTGTGGATCGAATCAGTCAATCAAATGATTTATCATAAACTCTATTTCACTTTCAATGCTGACATTCTTTGCCTTTCAATACCTTTACACATACAATTCACTTATCCATCTCTCGCTAGGGGGTTAAATTGATTTCTCATGAATACGGATTCAATGAGGTCGAATAACTTTTTTATATATCTCGTAGCTAATGCCCCTTTAACTCATTTAAATTTCATTTTGGATGTAACGCATCTTCTGATTAACTGACTTTTTGTTTTTTAGTTCATAGACATAATTTATTCATGTGACCGTGACGTCATCAACGTTTTTTCATGATTTACTTCGGTTTATAATGGAATTTAGAATTTAAAATAAGGGAGCTACCATTTGATTTTTATGGGGGGGGGGGGGAGGGGGGCTAGGATGAAATTTGAAAAAAAATAGGCAGGACAGGAGTTTTGAGTAAAAAAAAGGCAGGATGTGACACTTGCAAAAAAAAAGTCAGGACGACAATTGAGGTAAAAAAAAGTCAGGATAAACTATAAAAAAAAAGGCAGGACCGATTAGAGTGAAAAATGAAAAGGCAGGACAGAGATTACAGCTAAAAAAAATGCTGGACAAAATTTTTCATCCTAGCCCTCCCCATAAAAATCAAATGGAAGCTCCCTAAGAAATAACTGTAATATTTTATCCGTCTATTAGAAATAACAAACGCGGGTTATTCAGTGTGCACCACATTTTCAGTGATGTTATTTGTTCATAGACAGTCATTCCTCAAATATACACCAGGCTATATATTTTGTACGTCAGACATGCGTTTCTTTCACATGACAGACTCATCATCGACACGTCAATAAAACTTTTTATTACCTTTAAACATAGTAACAGTAAAATGTTTTACCTTTCTGTATTGACCAGTCGGCAATCGATGTGACCTTTGACTTATCGGTCATTGAAGAACAATCTTTTGGCTTAACACTCCCGTCTACTCCTAAAACCCCAGAGTTTGTCTTAATACCACAAAGAAATTGTGTTGCTGTTCCAGCCGAATCTGGTGTTTGATGGTCCTGGTTATATGTCTGCAAAAAAGTTCTACAGATTAATACAATAAAATTACAATTTATATTGTTCTTTCCCAAATGGACCATAGATTCAAGTACAAATATCTGATCACTTCCTTAAACTTTAGCTCAAAACTCGGCTACAGCATTGCAGTATAATGTCACAGTCCGTAACATTTGATGCTTGTATTCATACTATAAGACACTCTCAACTATGACTACAACAGCAATATTAAGGATACCATTACTTATAAGATATTGATTAAATGATTTGAATATAGTGGATTTGTGGACACTTCTATTTCATATTAGCAGAAAATCGTCTTGCAAATTACATATAAAGAGTGACATTAATAAAAATCGAGTGCCCCTTCACCAGGAACGCTAAAGTCATAACATTTGAATACCAGCTGGATGTACAGATACGCAGACACGTTATGCGTTATATGACCGAATGACCAGTTGTATGAGAAAATTAATGAAGAAAAATACAATTGCCACCATTCGCTTCGAATACAATTTACATTGTTTGATGTTGCCTTCCTACCAACCTAAGAAGTAACCTACACGAACAGTTTATTACTCAAATCGTTTAATTTTGTTTTTTTGATGTTTCCTACTCTAATGTCGTTTAAAATAAATCCTACCTACCCAACCCTAAGTACAAAACATGGGTAGGCAAAATCAAACAAGGAATGAATTGCTTACGGGTGGCCCAATTGACTACCTGAGATTCTCAGAACGTTTCCACTATGGCTTTGCAGGAGGTTATTGAGGATTTGCGTATACAAAAAAATGGAGAATGGAAATGGGGAATGTTTCAAAAATACAACAACCCAACCAAAAAGGAGAAATCAGCCAAAGGCCAACAATGGGTTTTCCACACACAGAAAAAACTGGACAATCGATCGAAAACACGAATGTGAATGACGACTCATTCAATCGTTTCGATGTTCATATAAAAAAAAAAGAAGATGTGGTATGATTGTAAATGAGACAACTCTCAACAAGAGACCAATGTGACACACACATTAACAATTATAAGTCACCGTACGACCTTCAACAATGAACAAAGCCCATGTACATTACTATAAGCTGAAAGGATGGTGTGTGTATTCAGTTACAGACATATATTTGACATTGTTGCAGTCCCTTTTCGTGTATATGGCATATTTATTTTGTCTTCGATCCGTTAATAACCAGCTAGGCAAATCTTAAAATTCAATTGAAATCAGATAATATAAAGCAAATAACAAAGATAAACATTAAAATCATGCTGATTAGTATGGTCATATCACTCTTGAACTATGTATATATTTAGTCCGTGGTACCTCGAGTTTACAAGTTTCTACTGGTTAAACCAAACAACCTAGTAATTTTACTTTTTCTTCTTATTTACATAACTGTTTTACAGGTTTTGTTGGGGTTATAAAGAGGAACGTTTTTTCGTTCAAATAACATAAGATAAGGGTTACAGTTGCAGATAGCTCATTGACCTAGCTTAAAGTCCACAACATGTAGATTTTTCTGGTAAAAATATAATAACCGTTCGAAATAAGATATATTCGAATGTATAGAATAGGAAATGAACAATACAACCTACCGATCTTGTTAGACTGAAACGTCGCACGATACTGGTGTTATTTTAGTGAAATCGCGGACAAGACACATTCAAGTCATTAATTATTAAATATTAAAAGTGATATTCTTAAGTGTTATATATCATTTTAAAGCTTTTAAATTCTAGTTTCAGAATATTGCAATTTTGTATATGTAACAGACTTTTTTCATTAAGTGAAAATCAATTAAACCTTCATTTTTTAATATTATTTCCTTGTCCCGCGTTACACTTTAAGTTTTGGGGTTTTCGGAATATTGTAAAAAGCATATAAAAAATTTCACCAAACGATATAAAAGTCTGTATAGAACAAGCACATCATAATAGGTCGATGGTGTATTGTCGATTTTCTTCTTCGAAAAGACGGAATTTCGAGAAAAAAGGATTTCGATAATATAAATTATGTGTCCCATGCACGAAAAATTGCCGTCATTTTTCTAAATTGTCCCTAAAAGATGGAATACCAGAGCAATCACCATGTCGTAAGTAAATAATTTTTTTATTAGTATTTTGTTCAAAGCTTACACTTTCGCCTCATGTAATAATCGGGGATTTTAATAACGAATTCTTTTTATTCGAGTCAAATATCAATGTCCGACATTTTGTCCCCTTCAAACCCAATTGACGTAGGGTTAAGTTTTTCTGTTTTTTCATGATATTTATTTGATACAGTGGTATTCGCTACATAAAACAAAATATAAGGGAAAAAAGTACAAAAAGTTATCTCTATTTTGATAGTAAATTCTCATAAATTTAATCTAAAATGCGAGATATCAAATAAAACTATAATGTCCGATACAATGTCCCCACATACGATTTTAACGTTATGCAACAAAACTGATAAACAAAAGTTACGTCAAATTGTTATTATTGCGGTTTTCACAGACTTTTCAGAATGCGGGTAGTTTTTGTTGCTTGTTGAGAAAACATCAAATGTTTAGGTAAAAGCTCTATACCGATTCATGGAAGGGAGCAATATTTCCTCGCGGAACTGAAGTGTTTTCCGGAATTTATAATGATCGACAGGCCGATCCGCTCCAATACAAAATCATAAAAAAGAAAACAGCTATTGTCCCCGCTGATTCCTTTGTATATATTTGTGCAGAACTTAATGGCACTGTCATGCTAGATATACCGTAGTCCATTCGCCTCGACATTCTGCAGTGTATAAATAAGTGCATTAGCAGTGCGTAGTGTATTAAAAAGATCGATTGCTTTTGCAATTAAAATGTTTATTAAACAAATAGTTTCAATTCAATTTATATTCTTTTATTTTTAATTTGTTTATAAAAAGCTTAGTATATTATCTAAGAAAACATGAATCTATAGTTCATTAATTTCGCTCATAAAATCCGTTAATTTATTTTAGAAAGCCATCTGAAAAACGTGCATTCTAACGTTTTTATTTTGGCTAACGTCTTCAAGTGTGTAACGTTAGGTGACACCAGTATCGTGCTACGTTTGTTCTATATAATTTTGGGGTTATCTTATTCCCAGCACATTTTCGTTCTGATAGACATTACCTCAGGCTGTTTCCACTTTTACCAAACGCTTAACTTGACTGATTGTACGATAGAGATACCAGACAAAAGAACATTTAGTTTAAACATATTTATCTATAGTGGATTGGGAAACAAGTTTTGCAACTTGCATTGTATCAATCCCATTCCACTTTGTGGATGCAAGTGTTGCCTTGACAAAACAGACAACACCATGTAAAAAAACGAAAAACGACTAAAATTGAAATAACTGAATTAAAACAAAACATATGAAACTAAATACTGGGAAACACGAATACCCCCAAAAAACGGGGATAATCTTATGTGCTTTCACAGCGTCCCAAAATGTAGAAATATACCATTATCATGCTGACCTTAGATAATGCAACGTGTGGAAATTTCTCCCAGCTGAGTACATTTTCTTCTCCTGTTTTGTTGTTAAGTTGGCCTTGTCTTATTCTAGCTGCTGTTATAGTGGGTATACTCATTCCATCTCCCAGAAAGAAAATAACATTTCTTGCGACTTTCTCAATTTTCTGCGATTTCAAATATTTTTGAAGTTCATCTTTTGCTTGATTTCGCCAATATACCTGGGCTGCATATATAAAAAAAAAACATGAAATAAATGAGAAAAAAATATATTGAATTATTTTCAATTGGATTTCCTCTCCGAAATTTAGCTATATGTATACTGAAAATTGCATTGTAGTTCGTCTTCCTCAATTTTTAGTGATTTAAAATGTTTGTGAAGCTCATCGTTTGCTTGATTCCGCCAATATACTTGTGCTGCATATAAAAAAAAACACATAAAATAAACGAGACAACAATATTGAATAAAATCAATGTAAGCCGTTTTGAGAATTCTCAATTGAATTTCCTCTCCGAAATTTAGCTCTTTGTGTACTGCAAATTGCATTGTAGTTCGTCTGATTATAAATGCTAATTATTACATGCTCCATCCCATGCAGTTAATGAAAGTAAAGTCAATTACATACATCCAATGTGTATTTCTGTCAAGGAATGTCATCAAATGCACATGGAGTGCAAGTGAAGAATGATTTTTAAAAGAAAGAAAAAAACGCTAACTTTTATGCGTAAGAAATCCACAGATTTATCAATTTCATTTTACATCCAGTGGCAAACATTTCACAAATAAACATTGGGATTAGTCTATAAATCTAGCAGTTAACCACTGTTTGAAAAACGTAAGATGACAAAAAAAATGAAAATAAAATTTAAAAAAAACTTATTGAGTAAAGAAAACTGTTACTCACTTTCCCCGTTTCCTGAAAATTTGGAATCCGTAATCGGACCAGTTTCCTTTGATGGAAAACCTAATCCAGAATGCATTAAAGTTACAAAAAAGAAAAAAAGTCCAACAATTTTAACCGGGTTTAACATGGTCATCTTTCCGAATGTCTAAGATCAAATAACAAATAATTATCTAGCGTAAGAGGTATTTCACAGCTTTGTAAATAAATATTATCTATCATGTCTATATAAATAATATGGTTAGAAACGGAGAAATTTACTTACTGCTCATACCGTGCGCAAACAAAATATTGCGTTTTTTTCGACTAATCGTATGTGCGTAATAGCAGTACAAAATGTAAATTAAAACAAAATAATTGAACATTTAAGGAATTTCAACTCTTAAATCAAGTTTACAATTGTTAAATAATCTCATTCGGTTGTCAAATAAGACTGTTACATATATTTTATGTAACCGAATAAGATAACCTAGTAGGAGTGCATTTCTTTCTAACACAAACGATGCAAACGGCTAAGCGCACATGTTTTGATCATTTCTTTCTAACACAAACGACGCAAACGGCTAAGCGCGCACATGTTTTGATCATTTCTTTCAAACTTACGTTTGCTAAGTTTACATAAACTTTGACAAACTATGCACACGCTAAAAATGTGTCTGCAGTTTGTCGTTTTTCGTTTGTTAGTACAAATGCTACATCTGTTTCTAAATTCAACCTGATTAAACGAAGTATTTGTTTCTACGTTTGTAAAAATTCTGTTTACCAAGAACATGTGCATGCATTATTGAAGGTTCAAACAGGTTCAGTAAAGGCTTATTAAACGATGTATTTGTTTCTACTTTTGTAGCGTTTAGAAAACAACAACAAACGCGACACAACGATTACAAAATTTTGGTTAGAAAGAAATGCGCCCCTAGTAAAATGTATGCTCAAAAAAATAACACTTATTATTTCGTTCGTCAGAAGCACTTTTTTGGTTAAACGCAAGCGTTGGAAAATAAATGAAAAGAATACCTATTTAGGCTTAATCTTTGGTCCCTAGAATTACAATCTTTTATAAAATCAACAACATTATTTACATTATATTCGAATTCATGATTCTAAAAGGGTCTTTATTATACTTCATGATAAACTGCACCATTCTAGATATGTTGTTGTTTCGCTTCCTCGTTTTAAAAAAAAATCTTGCATAACATTTTCTATGTATTGTGTGTTTAGCGTCGCGAAGCGAATATTTCATGCAAATTCAGGACAAGAACAAATAATCCAATACCTCAAATAAAATAATTCAATTAGAGAATTTTCACTGACACTGACAAAAAAGAATTAGTGGAAAGAAGTCAATTACAGTTTTTTAAATTAACTTTATCGTGTAGAAAGCTAGAATTCTTTTAACAAGGAGTATCTTTTTTAATAGTTTGATAGATGTTTGCTCATCGTCCAGCGGTGAATATTTCATACAGAGGTTGTCCGGGTTGAAAAATCAGGTAACTCTGGACTGTGTGTCTGCTTCTTGAAAATGAGGATATGAGACATAAATTTTGCATTACAACAGGCCACCTACTAGAGTGACACTCTCTACACGAGGCATGGAATTGAACATCCAAATTCTGACAGAAAGTAGCTGTGTACTTGTACATCCGTACATGATTTAATGTCAAAAATTTAATCGGACGGTTAATTCCTCTTTCATAATTTATTTACTATTGGACGCCAGACATTGTTTAACCCCGCCGCATTTTTGCGCCTGTCCCAAGTCAGGAGCCTCTGGCCTTTGTTAGTCTTGTATTATTTTAATTTTAGTTTCTTGTGTACAATTTGGAAATTAGTATGGCGTACATTATCACTGAACTAGTATATATTTGTTTAGAGGCCAGTTGAAGGACGCCTCCGGGTGCGGGAATTTCTCGCTACATTGAAGACCTGTTGATGACCTTCTGCTGTTGTTTTTTTTCTATGGTCGGGTTGTTGTCTCTTTGGCACATTCCCCATTTCCATTCTCAATTTTATATAACTTTCACCATTTGATAATCAAATAACGGTTTGGGGGGGGGGGGGGATCTCCAGATTTGATAATCATATGTTAAGATGCGTCTGCGCTTTAGTATCACACATCGGAAAACATTAAAGAATTTCAAAATATGACAAATAGTTTAAAAATACCATTTTTGAAATCTTATAAGATTCTTGTATTTTTTTCAAAGTTCTTGCAAGAAAAAAATGTCGTTGGCAAGTGTATGAAAAACCGGGAGGAACATGTTCTTGATAAATTTGCAATGGCTTATATTTAAAATAACAAGGATACTGATATAGCATTATTTTAGTCGGCTCATTCAGTTCTGTCTATGTTAATGTATAGTAAGTAGTCTCTTTAAAAGCTTGTTATTTTGAAACAGAATGATGAACATCATTTAATAGCTATATGTGCTAAAAGTTACCATGCTATTAACTTTCTGTTTAATTTTCTAACCTTAAAATTTCAATCACATTTTGTTTCTATGCCTAATTATTTCAAAAAGCAGTTTCAAGTAGATCCTCACTATGTTATTAACCCTAACGTATGGGAGTGACGGTATATCTGTAGACACACAACCGATCGATGTCATATTGAAGGATATTGATGAAGGTCAACAACCGCAAGAATGAAAAATCAGGTCAGAATTTACAAGAACTGATATACGATATATAATACGATATCAGTTAAGTTTCCTAATACTTACATGCTTCAAACCAAATCTCTCTCTCTATATATATATATATATTAAAAATAATAAGAACATGTGGTATGGTTGCCAATGAGGCAACTCTCCACATCTCCACAAGAGACCAAATAACACAGAAATTAACGCCTACAGGTCACCGTACTTCAACAATGAGCAAAGCCCATATTGTATAGTCAACTATAAAAGGCCCCGAAATGACAATGTAAAACAATTCAAACGAGAGAACTAACGGCCTAATTTATGTAGAAAAATTAACGAAAAACAAACCGATATGTCGCTAATCGAGACTTACTATACAATTGAATGGCTACAATTGTTCTTGTTCTAATATACCATACATTGTGTTTCATTATTTTGTAAATTTACCAGGCCGTTAGTTTTCTCGTTTGAATTGTTTTATATTTGTCATTTTTTCGGCTATGTATAGGTGACTATATGCGGTGTGGGTTTTACTCATTGTTTGAGGCAATACGGTGAGCTATAGTTTTTTATTTTCTGTTTCATTTAGTCTTTTGTGGAGAGTTGCTTCAATTTAACTGATACCACATCTTCTTCATTTGCAATCTTGAGTAAACTTGACTGTGGTTAATTGGTAAACATACTTGACACGTTAAAAAATTGAAATTGTTTCAAAATGTTTGTGCTCATCTATTTATCTGACAAAAGGACGAAAAAACTTTGGAATTAACATCTACATTAGGAGAAATAGCTCTAAAAATGAAAATAAAATTATTCATAATGGGTAACAAATGTGAAGTATATGTTCATAGATAATGATTAAGTTTAAAAGGATACCGAGGAATTCACACTTTATGATATGATTAAATGTAATCTTTTTGTTTATAAAGTATATTCATTATTGCAAATTCTAAATGAAAATAAACTGATCATTACATGACCCAAAAATACCGGTCCCTAAAGTATATATAAGTTTAAAGTTATAAATTTTTTCTTCGTTTTATAGATAACATGTCATTTTGACTGAATTGATTAATGTGGTACATGTCATATTGAAATCATACTTGACTACTGGCCATGTTGAAAACTCAAAATCGATATTGTTTCAAAATGTTCATGTTTATCTATTAATCTGACAAAAGGACGAAAAAACCTTGGAAATAACATCTGCATTAGGAGAAATGGCTCTAAAAATTAAAGTAAAATTATTCATAATGGGTAACAAATGTGAAGTATATGTTAATAGATACTGATAAAGTTTAAAAGGATACCGAGGAATTCACACTTTATGATATTATAAAATGTAATCTTTTTGTTTATAAAGTATATTCATTATTGCAAATTCTACATGAAAATTACCTGATCATTACATGACCCTAAAGTATATATAAGTTTAAAGTTATAAATTTCTTCTTCGTTATATAGATAAAATGTCATTTTGACTAGTGCGCAATTGATTAATGTGGTACATGTCATTGAAAGTAAGAGAAGAGAAACGCTACGTTAAGTAAAAGTAGAAAAGAAAATGAAAAAATAAGGAAGAACAAATGACAGCCCTTAACCACTGTTCGTAAAACTCTAGATTCAGCATCACGAACACCGCTAAAACAGCCGGGATGAACTTTGATGCTCAATAAACTAGTAAGCTATCCGTCCCCGTTATGGTATCATCCGCCATTAAAAAAAATAATGAGTTCTATTCAGTCTTGATTGGACATCATAAGGTCTGCTGATTGGTAAATATATCGTGCCTAATCTTTGATCATCAATCTCATAAATCATTGGTCCTGTCAATTAGCAAACCCTATCGTTTGTAAAAGCTTTGTAGGTTTGAAGTGCATCAATATTTATAGTCAATGACAAACATTGTTAGGGGAGGGTTGTTGCATTTGTATGTCCCTTTCCCGCTTTCAGCGGTTGTTATTAGATCATGTTTGTCATATTGGTTATATTTGTTTTATAAATTAGGCCGTTAGTTTTCTCAATTGAATTGTTTTATATTTATCATATCGGGTCTTTTTGTAGAAGACTATACGTGGGTCTTTCTCAATGTTTTTGTTGTTGTCATATTGTTACTTATTTTTAGCATTTTTATTAGATTGTAAAAGCCTTGACCATGTACACATTTTAGTATTCATCTGTACCTTCCCGTTTTCAAAATTTCAAATGTGCTCAAGGTCTCGATCAAGTCGACGCTTTTCACGTCACACAAAACTACAAGAAAGAATCATTCAATTCTTGTAAGCTTAATGTAAGTAATATACATCTAAGAGTTCAAATGATGTTTATCCTATGTGTTATTATTGATACTTTATGTAGCCAAAATATATAATTCACATATAAGCCATTTATAAGTATTGTTTGTATTACTGATAGGCTTGGTCAAAAGTCAATTAACTCTTCGGATATGGCCAAAGTTCAATCATAACAAATATGTATAGTTGATATCTATTATCTGTAATAGACCATGGACATGTAGCCTTTTCAATAAATTATCCTTTATCCTTAAGGTCAAAGAAGCTTGACAACAGATGTATTTTATATACTTAAAATTCACAGACAATTTGACAAGGAATCAGATATAGATGTTCCTTAAGCTTGATATATAAATACTTGCGTTAAGAATATGAAAGTGTACATGTACTAATACATTAAACTGTAGACCGTATAAGTTCTCATTGGAAAACTTGTAATGCATAATTCATTTTCCGTTATTGAATGACAAAAATGACAAGATACCAATATATTATGTAATGCACCAATTGACATTTGAATGTGTCTTCTTGGGATGAGAAATACAACTCTGACTGTTTAAGGAAATTGAATAAAAATTACTCAATTACTTGATGTGTTAGATTAAGCCAACAGCGACAAATCAATGCAGTTTGTGTGCACAAATTGCATTGTGACTTCGTCATTTTCATTTTGGTCACTTAGGCATACCACACTTAACAACAACTCTCTGGGGTCCGTAGTTGGCCTGTTAAACGGCAATTGCTTGTCACTATCCAGAAAAACCTTCATTTTCCATATATCACGTCATTTTTTTTTATGAAGTCTTACCTTGCAGAACTTATCTGTTTTTATTAAAGTTTATGTGTGAGCGTTCTGCTTTGTTTCATAAATACGAATAGCCAACGTTAATACAAGACCCTTGTCTTGGGAGGGATAAATCACATCATTCTGATTCAATGAAAATTTCTCTGAATCAGACATTATCACGATGTCATATCTCTTGTGGAGCATGATCTGCTTACCTTTCCGGAGCACCTGAGATCACCCCTAGTTTTTGGTAGGGTTCGTGTTGTTTATTCTTTAGTTTTCTATGTTGTGTCTTGTGTACTATTGTTTGTCTGTTTGTCCTTTTCATTTTTAGCCATGGCGTTGTCAGTTGTCTCTTTTTCTTGATCGACCAAATATTGGTAACGTTAGCAAGACGTTTTTTTTTCAACATACAACTGACATTCTCAAGGGAACAAACTGGTTTTTTCCTACAGGTTCTTCTTAGGAAGAATGAACAGAATATAACATCAATTTGATTGAAATACAGAACCTGCGTTCAAGCTTTGCTTACAAGGATCTGAAAACGCTCGATTCTACTGTTCCTCTCAAATGTGACCTACCGAATTAGACTTATCAACCAGATGTGTACTTACATGAGCATCACAACATGTGCCACATGTGGTGGATGAGAAGCTTACCCATCCGGAGCACCTGAAATCACCTCCGGTTTTTGGTGGGTTACAAATTGCTTAGTCTTAATTTTCTAAGATGTGTTTTGTTTAACGTTGTTTGTCTTTTAGGTCCTTTTCTGTTTTTTTGCCATAGCATTGTCCGACTTGGTTTGTTTTTTATTTATGAGTTTGAATATCCTTTGTGGTATCTTTCGCCTCTCTTTTATAAGTTATAATATAGATATAAGAAGATGTGGTATGAGTGTCATTGAGATAAATCTTCATCCAAATCACAATTTGTAAAAAGTAAACCATGATAGGTCAATGTACGGCCTTTTACCACCGAGCATTGGTTCACATCGAACAGCAAACTATGAAGGGCACCAAAATGAACTTATTCGTGTCACAGGAAGTCTTTTATTATTGAAAAACTAACCACTGAAAGTTAAGGTTATAGGTCAAAATGTATATATACTTTCTTCAATTTATTGTCATTAAATTCATTAACGGTGTCAATTTTACTGCACAAGATCTGCAATTCGACAATTATTAATGTCTTCTTAGTGGTGCCGACGAAAATTCTTTAAAATACAATAGCTGATACAAACGAATTGATCAAACCAACAAAGAAAATGATGACTACTGCACATCGCAGTTGATCTAACAATCTTACAAAGGAAAAAGTCAAATATAACTAAAATACCAAATTCTGAGGAATTTAAAAAAGAAAGAATTGTGCATTATATGTTTTAAAATGCGAACTTAAGTTATGCAGTTTAATATATTAGTACATGTACACTTTCATAATCTTAACGGAAGTGACTTATAGTATATCCAGATGTCTACATATTTTGTCAGCGGTCTATATCTGATTCCCTTGTCACGTTGCTTGATGTCTGTGAATTTAAAGTATAAAAAATACTTCTGTGGTCAAGTTTCTTTGACCTTCACGACGAAGAACAATTTATGAATAGGCGATATGCCCAAGGTCTATAGATAGCAGATATCATCTACCAGTAAATATATTTGTTATAATTGAACTTTGGCCATACGCTAAAGAGCTATTTGTCACTTTTGATCGTGAATATCAATAACACAAACAATACTTATAAATAGCTTATATATATGAATAATATATTTTGTCTACATCCAGTAGCAATAACACATATATAGGACAACATCGTTTCAATTCTTAGATGTGTATTACTTGCATTAAACTTACAAGAATTGAATCTTAGGCAAATTGTACCGCAATTACTAGTATATGCAACCGTACGGTCTTCGACATTGACAAAAACCGACACCGTATAGTCTGCTACAAACAGCCCCTTTATGAAAAATATAAAACAATTCATTTGATAAAATAACGGCCTAATTAAACAAAAAACAATTCGAGAAAAACAAACATATGACAACAACTGCTGAAGTACAGGCTCCTGATTTGGATAAGGACATACAGACTTGCTGAAAGACAAAAGATGTTGTGAACATTGCGTACAGATTTTTATCTCGGTTTTAATGCTGCATATATTTCTTGTATGAAATGGCAATTAGTACACAAGACAGAACTGTCATCTTTATTTTTTTATTCAAACATACAATTGTATAAAGTATACATGTTCAAAAATTACATAGTCTGAAGTGAGGATACTACTTTGAGATTCAAAATTACAGTAATAGAGGTAACCAACTCATTTTAATCCAAAGTTTGTTAATTGTTTTCGTTTTCTGGGTTCGGGTTCCTATATATTCTAAGCAAGATTAAGTGTGTATCTGCTCTTTGGTCGGGTTGTTGTCTCTTTGACATATTCCTCATGTCCGTTCTCAATTCAATTGGGAATATAAGAATAGTTTATAAATTATTTCATTGCACAATTTTGTGAGCATCATGATTGATATTAATGTGAATGTCATGTTGTCCATCACTGGTTCTTATTTGGAATAATGAATATCGAATATGCTTTATTTGAATAAGTTTCGCTTAACGCTCTTACGATTTTTATTACTGGCATATCCTACAAAGCCAAAAATATCAAAGAACTGAGAGAAATATAAAATTAGCTATCTCTTTGACCTGAATTAACAGTGACATCGGACGTTAAACAGACATTCATTCATTTATCTGTCCAATCATCAATGACATGGAACTATGTTAATGATAGTTTGAAATGATATTATTTATGATATGAAGTTAATGTTCACATATAGTAACCATGTAATAATGAATGTCATGATAAATGTACGCAATGGATTTTTATTGTGCATCAAACGCTGAGCTGAATTTCCGGTTGATCCTCTTCTGTTTATAGGTATCCGTCTAAACACGGAAGTTGTTACAGTCGATCCAATTTTAGTATGGTCTATATTCACATTTATACTGTTGTGGTTAGGAATCTGTATTATCTGAATTTGGGGTTTACTTCCGCAAGGCAGGGCACTTGCATCAGTGACCACTGAAACGCAAGAAATTAATTAGTTTTCTGCAAATCTTTTTAGTGCAAGTGATTTATTCTTTATAGATATATCAGTTTTATGTAGTGAATTTCCAGTATGCAATTAAACATATATATTAGGTAATGAACCAAAGCTGACTATGCGGTATGGGCTTTGCTCATTGTTGAAGGCCGTACGGTGACCTATAGTTGTTAATGACTGTGTCATTTTGGTCTTTTGTGGATAGTTGTCTCATTGCCATCATACCACATCTTCTTTTTTATACTATATACGGTACACAATTATTTTACCACCGACGTCATTACGTTTAACATGTTGATAAGACTGCGCAACGGCAAATACATGAAATCTTCTTGTCATTTTTTATTGCGATTTTTCTCGAGTTCTCGAATCTAAATTTCGCTTCCATTTCTGATATTGTATACCCTGTATTATTTTGGTAATTGTAGAATCTTCGTTTATAATATACAATGTATGTCAAAATAAATTTAGTTCATATCGTAACAGTTCAACCATTGATTCTTGGGCCATAAGAGACCAGCTCTTTAAAAGAGAAACAAGTGATAATTATGATGGATTTCTTATTGAAAGCATATTTGTTGATTTTTAAGGTAGGCTTTTTCAACAAAAAGTCAGCATTTCTATTGGAACTAACTGTGCGCCTTTCCTTCCCGAAAATACCTGTACCAATTGAAGTCAGAAATATGACAGTTTTTCTCCATTCGTTTGATGTATTTGAGCTTTTTATTTCGCTATTTGATTAGGAACTTTTCGATTTGAATTTTTCTCGGAATTCAATATTTATCTGAATTTACTATTTCCCGACCTCATTTTTTTTCCATATTAGTCTATGTTCCTTCATACACTTGTTAAAAACAAGAATATTAAAGAAGCTAGATCAATTAATTTCACATTCAGATATATTGATAATGTTCTTTCTATTTATAATCAACACTTTTAAATGTTGATTCCAGAACTAGAGATTAAACAAACAACAGACACGGCTTCCTCTGTCTCATTTTTAGACTTATACCTCGAGTTTCACATAATTTCCCACACCTTAGTATTAATAGACTAACTTCAGCTACACAGAATATATATTACCCAACGTATTCAATATACAAGAGCTTGCAGCTGCTATACATGCATCGCTGTACCACTATTTTTTTTTATTTTTCACTGGTCCAGTATTATGTCTGTTTGTTTTATTCACCCATTGTTGTCATTTTAATGGAATTTTTTGCGAGTGTCATACAAGTGAGAGGTTTAGCAAGCAATAAAAACGGGTTCTATCTACCATTTTCTACATAGGAAAATGCATCTACCTAGTCACGAATATGACAGTTGTTGTCCATTCGTTAATTGTGTTGGAGCTTTTTTTTAACATTTGATTATGGACTTTCGGTTTTGAATTTTTCTAGGAGTTCGGTATTTTTTTATTTTACTTTTTACACGTGGCTATGGTCTGAAGTTTAATAACTATACTTTATATCAATTAAATATCTGCATACATACCGTTAATTCCCTGTAGTAAGAAGCAAAGTATTGCACATAGGACACATGTTCCTGGTATTGACATCTGTAAATTAAGATGTGATTGTTTGAATTCTGGGTGGATATATATAGGAAGATGTGGTATGTGTGCCTATGAGACAACTTTCCATTCAATTAACAATTTATAAAAGTAAACCATTATAAGTCAAGGTTCACACCGAACAGCAAACTATAAACGGCCCCACAAATTACTAGTGTAAAACCATTCAAAAGGGGAAACCAATGGTCTAATCTATATAAAAACGAGAAACACGTATGAATTACATAAACAGCTAGACGACAACCACTGTACATCAGATTCCTGACTTAGGACACCTGCAAATGTTTGCGGCGGGATTGCACGTTTTTAATGGTACCAAAACCTTCTCCCATTTAAAAAAAACAATAGTATAACATCACAATATAAAAATACACACTATAAAATATCAATTGGAAGGCTTAATTTAATAATAAAATACTTGCTTAACTTTCAGTGTCAAAATGCAAATTTAGTACGACAAAAAATAGCAATTACTAAGTTAGTTCTCCATTACACAAATGTTTTCACAAATACATGATTTAACAAAATATGTGATTGGAGTAAAGAACTCCAAGGGTCGCTCCATTGAAAGTAATGACCGGAATCGTAACCCTGTTGAAAGAGTAGCTGACACAGATTTACGTTTTGTATCGTGTTTCCTTAATTCCAAGAGGGTGTGACCTCTTCCAACACTGGGCATAATATTCAACATCAATTAATCATTTCATCGGAAGTGACTGCTTATTTATCCGTCTCTCTAGCTTTGTACTAGGATTCGTCTGATAAGTTCACGATTCTACCTATTTGTTGAGTTTGGATAAAGTGTTTCTCTTCTGTTCTCCATTTTTTGTTTCCTTTTCCATACGAGGCTGGCTTGATACCTCATTAAGAATAAAAATAAGCTAGAATAATTCTTTATCTTGATGTTCCAATGTAAAATGTTGTGCTCTCACTTACAATTGGCGACTATGATGAACAAATCTATTCCTTTGAACATTAAGTGAAGGGTACCTAAATCATATCTTTACCTTATACGCCTAGGCAATGGAAGTTTGCTACCTAAACTTTATGAAAATAGTAACAAACCGGTCTTCATTTTTCTTAATTATGGCATCCCCAAATGTGACTTGTCACTGGTTTTCTATTTGTCTCATAAAAACACTGCGGATGTCACTAGTGTAGCAGGATCTGCGTACCCTTCCAAAGAACATGAGATCACAGCGGGATTTTGGTTGGGTTCGTAGTGCCCTAGTTTTCTTAGTAGTGTTTTGAAGACACTCATTTATTAACTAGTCTTTCGTCTTTTTCTCTTAGAACATGAGTTGTCTGTTTTTTCTTCGACATGTGATTTTTTATTGTCCTCTTGCTGTCTCCTGTATCTTTCTCATTATTTTAAAAATATATATAAAGTTGCAAAAATTTGTACTTTTGTTAAATACACATATTACCCTTTCTGAAATCTTACCTTAATATTCCTTGGTGAAAATAGAAACTTTACGTTTCAAAATATTCACGTTTTATATTATTTCCATCAAAACCATGAGTATATTTTAAATCATATTCTGAGTAAGGGATTTAACATGTGTATTTAGGATGGTAATGATTTATCCCACGGCTTGCATTGATTTTAAAAGCAGTAATATGGTTAGCCAACTTTTATCTCCAATTTGATAAATTATTTCATATCATTTCAACCGTTTTTTAATTTAGATATATTAGCCAAATGTTTATCTTCAATTTTGGCAATGTCTCTTGCACTATCAGCTTATAAAAATTACTCTACGCTCATGTAGAGTTTTCAAATTTTTATTAAGTCTTTCAATCATTCCTTAAAAACGACATTTACAATTTGTAAAGTTAAAATTGTGGCAGGATGAATAAGATCTTTCATTTCTGAACTCTAAATTGGAAAATTGTTTTTTTTAGATCAGTTTCAGTCTTGGAAATAAATCTTAAAAGTAATGCACAAGATAAACCGCCAAGATTGGCTCCGTTAAGGCTCAATACTGACGGGTAGTACTGGCCTATGGTCAAGGTAAAGACGTCAGACTTGTGAATGTTAGAAAATTCTTTATCAAGGCGTTGGTTTTGACTAATCATATTTTTATTTAAATGATCAATATTGTAGAAAATAAAGGTTCGGTCCTCGTGGTGTTGGACAATGCCATTCATTCGTCTTAATTATTTGTTTCTCATCCACATTCCAGACCACCAATTTGGTCATTTAATTATCTTTATTTGTATAAATTAAATAATGATAATGTATCATTTGTATATATACCGATAAGGAATGTAAATTGGAATTCACGATTTAAACATGTCACACCATTTACTTCCGGATTGCAAATGTTGCCTTCCGGATAGTTCAGAATTTCAACATTTAACATTCAAGAAGTAGCTACTCCAATCCTTTTTGAGGTAAGAATGAGCAGCTGAGATAGACAGTACCTCACTTCGTTCAGTCATATTTCTAATAACAAAATTATACGGAAGCGTATTAGCGCCACACATATTTCTTAAACCCAAACCTTTGTTTTATCTTATTTCTTATTTAAGATTCAAAGGAAACAGCAGTTATTAATGGAGGAGGTTGTATATATATATATTAAAATTTATCATCTTTGTAGTTATTGCAAAGTAAAATGATTGAATAATTAGAAAATATCATTGACTTATAATGAGCAGAATAATATAAGAAGATGTGGTATGAGTGCCAATAAGAAAACTCTCCATCTAAGTCACAATTCATAAAAGTAAACCATTATAGTCACTAGCGTTGACTCCTACCGAACAGCAAACTATAAAGGCCCCCAAAAACGATATCTATGTTACTACTAGTATATATATATTACAAAGAAAATTGAGTAAATTGAAGAAAAAAATCACCCCTGCTAATATAGCTATAACCGAATATAAATATACTTCCAAAGTAAGCTCTCGTTTGAGAACTGTGTACAGTTGGTAATATTCAAACAAGCTACCCTTTGGCAAAACATGTATAGAATGCAGATGTTTTATTAATAAAATTATGTTCTCTCCATTCAAATTGCTACTCAAGCATCTTAAAAATACTTCACTATATTGAAATGAAATTCAATGACTTTCTATCAAAGAACATTAATGATATTCTGAGATTTAATAAAAACGATTTCTTGCATCAAAATTAAAAAAAAAAATGTTTCCTTATTAATAATTCATTTTAAAGCAGAAAGATCATTTTGTCTATTTGACTTGGAAGTTTCACAATTGTATGACATTTTTTCATCTTTCAATTTAAATATGACTATATACTATACTTATTTTCTTGTTAAATTATATACTTTTCTTATGCACAAATCAGTCTTAATTCATGTATAATTGCACTTCAAGTATTCCATTATTCCTATGCATATTTATTATAATGATTGGTCTTGTATGTATGTTTCTTTTTATCTACTTGTAAATCACAACCAAAATGAATGACAGACGGACATATATATACATAACTTATGAATAATTGAAATCAAGATATTTGCGTTATAACGCAAAGGTTTGCGTTATTTTGCAAAGATTTGCGCAAGGTTTTGCGTTATATCGCAAATGTTTTCGTTATAAATTAAAGGTTTGCGTCATATATCGCAAAGGTTTGCGTTACAACGTAAAGATAGGAAGAAAAATAAAATGTGTGGCGCTAATATGCTTCCGTAAAATCATACATATTCAATCATCATTTTTTTTTTAAATCATCGATCCTGATTTGTTATGGTGAGATAAGTAGATTTGGCAAATATCTTAATTCCATCTCTGGAAAATAATCGAATTTTGATTTGTTTCAGATGTTTTTGATCGATTTCATCATCAACCTCATACATGGGATATGTAACGTTATCATAAGTTCTCATCCTTATTATATAATTAAAAACTTGAATGAGTAACCTGTGCTACTCATTACATTGAAATCAGTACATACTGATTGAATTCAAAGATATATCAATTATATTATGTATTTTCGAAAATAGCAGAACAAAGTTTAAACGTAGTACATTATATTGTACTGTCTACAAAATCTTGTCCTAATGGGATATATTTATAGCGGACGCTGTTTAATTGTAGTTGAGGTAAAAAAAAGTGTACCTTTTAAATTAATTTTAAACTGTTTTAATTATCCCCGACACATTTCAATGTTTTCGCCAACCCAGGAGTTTATTATAGAAGTGGGAGTTCGTTTGTTTATGTGGAATGAATGACCTGAGTACACATCCACGTCACGTCATAATAAGTACTGTAGATTAAATCCTATTGGTTGATTGATTGATTGATTGATTGATTGATTGCACTGACAATCCTTGCCAATTACGATTGGAGTCGAATGCGTCTGGGACGTGCTTGGTACGAACTCATGATTTCAGTGTTGACATGCTTAGCCTAGTAACACAATCTTTGGACTACTAACACCACTAATGTTTAAGGCAAAACATGGCTTAGCTCCAGAATATATGTCCAGTCTTATTGTATCAGCTTCTGCAAACCAAAAATATAACACTTAGAGGTGGTTTTTATGTAAAACGCGATCGATCTGAGCGCAGGTGTTTGTTATATTTAGATAAGAAAATAAAGGTCAGACCGGTTCTGTTTATGTTGTGGTGTATATGCACTGGATTAAATAAGATCGATCTCGAACGATCTTGCTTGTGCAATGTAAACACGAATTGGTCTTTTGGAGATCGATTCAAATAAAGATCGATTCAATTTCGTTGCCAGTGTAAACGGGGTCTAATATGTCATTATGGTTAGTCTGTAGTTTTGATTTTCCTTATCCAGATTTTATGAGAGGCAGGCTATAAAAAAGAAGATGTGGTATGATTGCCAATGAGACAACTATCCACAAAAGACCAAAATGAAACAGACATTAACAGATGGACAAAAATAGTCTAGCATGCATCCCGATCGAACTATATTGCAGAATAAAGCTACCTCTTGAAGTAATTGTTCTTGTTGTGAATATGCAGTGAATATTTGTCACAAGACATAAAGCAAGCAAATATCAACCAATCAATAAATCAACTATGTATCCGTTATAAATCCATGTTTGCTATATTTATTTAGTACATTGGACATAAAGATATTTGTAATAAAATCAGATATTTGATAATGTCAAATAAACCAACTTCCTTAAAGTAAAAGAGTCCGTATTATACCAACATTTAATGTAAAATAACTGTATACCGCCATCTTGGATCGTAAAACAGCAGGACATATCCGGTTGCGTTTTTAGCTTAATTCTGAAAAATGTAAGACAGATAAAAAATGAATGTGTTATACTGTTCTACGATTAAAGAACTATACAGAATCTATTGATTTAATAAGACTATTTAACAAATACCAATTATTTGCTTTTGTTTGAATCATTTGTTTTCCTTCAAATTAGCCAGTTAAGTGGAGACAAGTAAACTCAGTAAAATTTTGGAATGTTTTAAAACAAAGTATTATGATACCATTCTTCCTTTTTTTTTATTTTCTTCAGTCATATAATAACATTCTCGTCATGCTCATATTTGATTTAAAAATTTCATCTTATAGATTTCTTCTTTTTCACAAAAATGGGTTTTCATGGATAATCCATACATATTTGGGCAATTTGAACAAATTCTGACTTTAAACATATCACGGTGACATATGTTTTAGTACATATTTGAAGAAAAAAACACATGGTTAAATCTCCATTTAGGCAACTTTTAAGAAAATTCTATCTGAGGAAATATATGCCGAAGATCTGCCCTAAATGGATGTTATAGTCGAGTTGTGATACTCTAGTATATTAATTGTGGCTTTCGTTGTGAGTTGCTGTCTTATTAGCGTATACAGTACATCTATTTTTTTTTTATTCTAAAGAAAAACGTGTGTAACCAAAATTAATGTCAGATTAACCGTGTACGGGTAACGTGACAAACACAATTATACACTTTACAGGTACATCTCATTATATTTTTGTTGTTGTTGTGACCACGTGTGAGATGAATCTTCAGTCATTCGGTAAGTTTTTCAAGTTATTATACATTTTATTTTTGTTTCATATAAGGCAGAAATATTGGGTACTATAACATCTTGGCATTTTTTTTTTACATCTACAGATTTAGTTTGCATTAACACACCTAGACAAACCTATGGAACTATAGAATGAAATTTTAGGCACGAAAATTGAATGCATTTTATTGATCAGAATATAAAAACTTTCTTTGATTTTGATGTGCATATTTTTTCGTTCCTTGATTGTCAAATACGCATGCAATTGAGTAAGTCACCAGGGAAAATTTTAAAGATGATTATGTATAAAGGACGTAGTCTACTAGACACTTGTAAGTAAACATTGAAGTTCATTGTATTGATCGACACGAACAATAGGGACATCCAATGAATAATTAAATGATATATAATACGGAAACCAAATGAAATCCACGCTTTTATCTATTTCACGGAATATTTTTAAATCAGTTATCTCAAATTAAAAAAAAATAGTTATTTTTTTCCGAAATCAATGAAGCATGCAACTTTCACACATCATGTACATGCAGGAATGCCTTCATAACTTTTTCAGATCCGCAAGTTTGTCTGTACTGAGTCAGTTTTGAAATATTAATACGCCCATATTTGTTAACTTTAAACTAAGACCGATGCATTCGTTTCATGCGGGAAAAAATGTTCAGGGTCCTGTTTATCGAAACTGTCCTAAGATCGGTCAGGACTAAGAATTTCTTAGGACAGAAGTTAGGATAAGAACGTGTCCTAAGACCAACTAAGAACACATCTAAGTCCGAAGTGGGTTTATCAAACATGTCGCAACTTAGGAAAATCCTAGGAATTGTCCTAACTTTATGATACCAAAACAAAATAGTAAGGATGATTATGTATGTTAAAAATTTTAAGATGATCAATAAAAAAGTTACCGGACCGAATAGTGTGAGGAAAAGGCAGAACAGAGATTACGACTAAAGAAAATGCAGGTCCAAATGTTTCATCCTAGTTTAATCCCCACTAAAAATAAAATGATAGCTCCATTACTCTTGCTAAAATTGAATCGTCACTGTACGGGTATTAGGACGATACGATTCTTGTGTGTAGAGAAAGAAACATCAAACAACAATCAAAAGTCCACAAAACACTTTACTGAAAACTAAAACAGAATCCCACACTTTCCGCAAAAACAAATGGGCTAAACTTTTTGATTTCTCTGGTCTGCCAGTTCAAAAACGAAAAGAATAGCTATCGTAGTGAATGCAAAGTATATCGTCTAGTTATAATACTAGTACATTTATTTTTTGGGTAAAACACATTTGATTTAGGTGAATTTTAGGCTTAAATGATGAATAAATAACATTCCTGATATTTAGGAAAACACTACAAGGTCCACTACAAGGGTAAGAATTTAACAGTTGATGCAGTAAAATTTAAATATAATTAACTTCTTGCAAGAAACGTGGAATACGTACATATATACGAGTTCTGCGTTTTAAAATTGCCACATATAACCAAACGATTTATCATTTTTACCTGTACAAAGTGAGACCAGTAATGTATCTAAAATTGATGAGATTTGGAATGATTTCTAATGAGACAAGTATCCACTACAACAGTGTGTTTACTTCCTTGGAATCTATTAGTATAGTATTAAATAAAACGACCCTTAATATGATTACAGACCAAACTATTCAGGACCTAATAAAGGCCGCAGTGAAAGCCAAAGACAATGCTTACTGTCCGTACAGTAATTTCCATGTAGGTTCGGCTGTATTAACTGAGGATGGACACATTTTTTCAGGTAATGATTAGCATTATTATAGTAGACAAACAAGGGATATGGGTTATCCGTTCATGACTTTGACAACATTAGTACATGCACAACAAAAAAACACAGAAAGAGCAAAGGAACAGCGTTGTTGTCGCTGTTCTTCGTCTCGAAGTTGCTAATAGATTATTGTTTTGATATTTTACTTTAAATACGGAAGTTGGGAATTACAAAGTGCATGTTCAACGTTTCCAACGTTTTAAGTGGGATTTCTTATTTGTTTATTGTGTTGTTGTTGCTTAATTGCTTCTTCACGTGAATAGTTTAATATCGATGGCAGCTGCTTTTGAGATTACTGACAGTGGCGGATCCAGGGGGGGGGGGGGGTTCCGGGGGGTTGGAACCCCCCTTTTTTGGGGCCGATCAATGCATTTGAATGGGGACATATAGTTGGAACCCCCCTTTTTAAAATGGCTGGATCCGCCACTGACTGACGTATTGGTATTTAGAGTTTGACATTCGGACTCTTTGCTATGGTTGTTACTCCTTCAGACTAAGCTGACCTTGAATTACTTTTCAATGTGTTATACATTTAAGCATGCACTAAGGTGAGGCTTGGGAATTTTTGTCAAATGTTGGGACCCCTTGGTTTCATAACCTGAAGGAGTTGGGACCGTAGTTTCCTAATGATTTTTTAATTAATCAACGGTATGTTTTAGAGAGGTACAAAATGTAAAATGTATATGATATAAAATATATCAGTGCCGAAATACTGACTCCAGTACGTGTTAAAGTATAGGGGACAGATAACTCGCCAACAGCGGAATTGAACCGGTGCTACCGGATGATCTCCATATCATCTGCAAATAACATAAAACAGCCCTCTAATTCTTCAAAATCTGTCACTCACTAGTTGCCCGGCAATCTTGTTTAATAATAAAATAGCAATTATGAACGATTAGACAATGCTTAAAAGAGGGACGAAAGATACCAAAGGGACAGTCAAACTCATAAATCTAAAACAAACTGACAACGCCATGGCTAAAAATGAAAAAGACAAACAGAAAAACAATAGTACACATGACACAACATAGAAAACTAAAGAATAAACAACACGAACCCCACCAAAAACTAGGGGTGATCTCAGGTGCTCCGGAAGGGTAAGCAGATCCTGCTCCACATGCGGCACCCGTCGTGTTGCTTATGTGATTACAAATCCGGTAAATAGTCTAATTCGGTAGGTCAAATTCATGAAAGGGAAGGGGATTGTAGTTACGACGTGAGGAACATATCCGATATCATTTGTGAAATGGTTATTCCATAACGGTCAACCAACTCGTGATGGCGTCCGTAAAATTTACGAAGGGATGATTTCAACTTCACCATTTGGAACTCTTGATTTAATAGCTTCCTTGTGAGCAGTAACCCTCTATCAAGAAAATCATGATAGGAAATGCAAGCACGAGAATATCGTATCAATTGAGAGATATATACCCCGTATGCAGGTGCTGCTGGAATGTTGCTACTTAGAAATGGAAAGTTCACAATTGGAAAGCTGAAATCATCTCTTTTGTCGTAAAGTTTTGTCTTCAACCGACCCTCATTGTCAATTTCTAGATGTAAGTCAAGATATGAAGCTGACTTAACTGTATCTGTAGTATCCTTTATCTCCAATTCGATGGGATAGATGCGTTCCACATAGTCACCAAATTTTGAATTGTTTAGTGAAAGAACGTCATCTATATAGCGGAAAGTAGAGTTAAAGGATATTGCTAACTTCTTATCTTTCTTCCTAAGAAGTTCCTGCATGAAGTCAGCCTCATAATAATAAAGAAACAAGTCAGCAAGTAGAGGGGCACAGTTTGTTCCCATTGGTATGCCGACAGTCTGTTGAAAAACACGTCCTCCGAACGTAACAAATATGTTGTCAATCAAGAAATCAAGCATCTTGATAATATCGGTTTCAGAGAATTTTTTGTTTGAATCAGAGTGATTCTTCACAAAGTAGGATTTATCCCTCCCTAAGACAAGATACTTGTATCTACGTTGGCCATTCTTTTTTATGAAGCAAAGTAATACCAACTCTTTTAATTTGTCTCTAAGTTTGGAATGTGGAATACTTGTGTAAAGAGTAGAGAAGTCAAATGTTTTAATACTGTTACAAGATGAAAGAGAGTTAGATTGTATGTACTCTAAAAGATCTTTGGAATTTTTAAGTATCCACATCTGATTCACGCCACCTCTAGAATAGGCAGTTTCACAATAACTTTGAAGCCCGTCTTTGATTGCTGATAAAATGGATGTTAATAATTTAGAAAGAGGTTTTGTGGAGCACTTGGAAGACCCAGCAATATAACGCTGTTTGTAAGGACACTTATGTAGTTTAGGTATCCAATACAGTGATGGAAGATCCAGTTCTTCATCTTTGGTTGAAATACCAAAGGAACAAAGAACAGACCTATGATTATCCAGGATTTCCTCTTTGGTAAGTGTCGTGAGGGTATATGTTGAGTTTCCAAGTGAATTGTCTATACCTAATTCGTTTATCAAGCAATTAATGTAATGACTTTTACAGACAAAAACGATGTTATTTGGGGCTTTGTCTGCGGGGACAACAACATATTTATCATGGAGGTCGGATAGGTGTTTAGCAACATTTGGGTCTTTAAAAATTGACGTAGCATGGGCATTGATGGACCCATTCAGTTTCTTAATTCTGATTTGTATTAAGGACCTCACTGCCTTTATCCATTCGGATAGAGTGTCTACGTCTTCCTTCTCGCGCTTAGCCCATTGCCTGGCATAATCCTCGACTGAATCCATCAAAATTTTAAAGTTGTATTTCCAATTGATGGATTTAGGCTCACGATATTTCGGACCTTTCGATAACACGTTTCGTAGAGAAGTGTTATTAACAATGTTAAGGTCACCGGTAATAACGTGGCCAGCGGGATTATATGTGAATTGGGAACTAGCACAAGTGCAATCAGGAGGTTTAGACTTGAAGTCGTCAATATCGAGATCCTGCAAAACGCGTTTGTAATTGAAAATTTTAGTTGCAATAGGTTTGGTATAGGTATAAGAAATTATTGGTACAGACTGGTCTTTAAAATAAGGAGGTATTTTCGATTGAACTAATTTATGATGAAGGATATTGCCAAGGTTGACGCCATCGAGACCTTTGTTGGCAAAGGAAAGATTCAGAAAATATCTTTTCTCTTTTTCATCTTTTCCAATGCGAACTGGCTTGAAAAGTCTGTGACTTGCAATATCCGAAATTATGGCTTGAAGTTTGTATTGGTTTGAATGAGGGTTTGTAACAGTGGATTCCAAACATAAATTGAACAGAGAATGAAGTTTTGAAAGGGGTAATGAATAAAGTTTCGTGCGAATGTGATGAATACCTAACGGTTTTTGTATGAATGGCAGCAAGTCATTAATAGAGACATCATGCAGAGAGGGTGACGCAATGTACCAAGAATATCAAGATAACCTTGATAATAAGAGATATTGGTTGAACTGGATTACAACAATACGAGTGGTCTGTATTTGAAATTATTGTTTTACTTATATACTCGAATTATTGTAGGTGCGAATGTAGAAAACGCATCATGTGGTTTGAGTATTTGTGCTGAAAGAGTTGCCATTTGCAAAGCAGTTTCCGAGGGAAAACAAAATATAAAAGCAATAGCAGTAATATGGTAAGATTTCATACGCAAATGGTATTGTATTGGAAGGTATGATTTATTTTCAATATACTGATACCGTAACGAAACATGCGTGATGACATCTTTTAATTTATTTATTGTTTTGGTCTCGAGGCTTAGGACTGAATTTTTATAAGACTTTATTTCAAGATTACACGATAATTAGCAACTATTAATATGAAAAGGAAGATGCCTCATAAGTGCCAATGAGACAACTCTCCATCCAAGTCACAATTTGTAAAAATAAACCATTATAGGTTAAGGTACGGCCTTCAACACGGAGCCTTGGCTATTAAGGACCTCAAAATGACTAGTGTAAAACCATTCAAACGAGAAAACCAACGATCTAATCTATATTAAAAATGAGAAACGAGAATCACTTGTGAGCCAAATCAACAAACGACAACCACTGAACATCAGGTTCTTGACTTAGGAGAGGTGCAGACAGATGCAGCGGCTTTAAACTTTTAAATAGGTAAAAACCTTCACCCTTACCTTAAACAAAGTGTTATATCACAACATGGAAAGACACACTGTAAAATATCAATTGAAATGGCTTAACCTAATCAACAGACATAATAACACAAGTAAACATATACTGAACGAATAAATTTGAAATTTGATATAAAGCTTATTTTCCCTGATGCCCTAAAACACTACTAATAATTCTCAATTGAAAATATACATTGTAAAAAATTTGACCTAATTGGATGACAATAAAAGATATGAATTCAATAAGGAGTCGAAAATCGTGAATCTTGGTTTTTGAAGTAAAACAAACATCCAATGGGCAGTCAATGATATTATTAACCTACCTTTGATAATACGTTTTAAAAGTAAATATATTGTGAAATATTCTTTCGAAATTACTTTTTCTTACGAATTATTTCAGTTGTTGCCCAACAACAAATTACATTGTTCATAAGAATATGTGTCATGATATACGATCAAGCATATATGTATACACTGTACAAGTTGTGCTTAGAAATTTAACACTGGCAAAACACGTTTAGAATAATGATCTCAACGTGTTTTTTGTATTTAATTTCTAAACACATTTCTTAGCAAGCGCATAATATCTCAACATGACTTGAATTTAAACACTTGTAATGTGTTTAAAAAGGAGAGTGTTTAGCAATAAAACACATATTTCTAAGCTAAACACGATTCTAAACACAATCCTAAACACATTCAATTTGAACTAAGGCACGTTTAAACCTAAACATGCAAAAAAGTGCATAATAATTGTGCTTAGAAATGTGTGTATAACCACTATTTATACAGTGTACACAATATCTATCTATATATGCTGCAAATGATGTTTAAAACATTCTTACACACTTTGTAAGAATACCAAATGATTATTCGTTGGTAAATCGTTTAAAAAAGTCTTTCATTTTATCTGTATGGCACTCTGAATTCTGTCGCCAATAGGATATAGGCAAGAATGCTGACAGTGCATGCATGGATGATGAATTTACTACTTCTTTTCCTTCATACATAATGGCCATTGAACTAATTTACATGTCTTATGTTTTCGGCGATGTGAAGAATGATTTTACAGGATCCTGTGGAGCCTGTCGACAGTTTTTTGTAGAGGTAGGTTTTATTACGTTGCCTTGTATACCATAGTAACTCAACCAGCCTTGTATCATATTAACTCAATCACTGTTGCCGTGGTGCAGTGGTTAGTGCATCGGACTACTAACACAAAGGTCTCTGGTTCGATTCCCGGTCCGGGATGAAAATTTCAGGGACTGCATTTTCGGCTCTCCCTTGACACCATTTGCGAGTATGGACTTGAGGAAACGTCGGAAGGGGACGACAAATAGCTGACTGGCCCGTGCTTAGAGAGAGAGCAATATCTCTTGCGCGTTGAAAACACCCTTCATGGTAGATTTCGAAAAAGAGCAGTCTAATGCCGCTACAAGGCAGGCACTCGCACCCGCAAAGTGGAAAGGGTTTGATATACAAAAGATATAAGTTGCAAAACTTGTTTCCCAATCCACTTTAAATAAATATGTTTAAACTAAACTAACCAATGTTGCAATATGTATCTCTATTTGTTTTTTAATATGAGATTTCTCGATCGAAGTAACGAATAACACAGTAATATCTTAGCTTCAACATATATGCAAAAGAATAACATTATCACATAAATCTTTAATTCATACAATTTGATGTACAGTAGTTATCGTTCACGGTTTATGTAATTTATACGTGTTTCTCGTTACTCGTTTTTTTTTATACAGATTAGACCGTTGGTTTTCCCGTTTGAATGTTAATTTTGGGGCTCTTTATAGCTTTTTGTTCGGTGTGAGCCAAGGCTCAGTGTTGAAGGCCGTACATTGACCTATAATGGTTTACTTTTATAAATTGTTATTTAGATGGAGAGTTGTCTCATTGGCACTCACACCGCATCTTCCTATATCTAATCAAATGATATATTTAGATTATGATGATTTTCATGTAATTGTTTTCTATCTTTAAAAAAATCGTAAAAAGTACTAAGTAGGGATACATTATGAGCATGCAACAAAGAGACTGATATAATAATGACTTCGATGTAAGAACGAATTTGTGTAAACTGATATTATATGACTAAACGCCTTTTCAAAGGAGTAAATTGGTGTATTATTAGTTACATAGTGTGCTAGTGACCTAATACGGTATATATGGGGTCAGTAAATTTCGCATGGGTTGAGAGCGAAGATCGAATCCCCATATGGAATTTACTGACCCCATATATACCGTATTACGTCACTAGCACACTATGTAACGGATTTATCTTATCGAACAATCCTATAAACGTGTGATATTTAGACTAATGAACTACCAAAATGAGCAAGTCTTCAATACCAAACTACTTCCATTGATCATTCAAAAACAGATGTCAACAATAACAACTTGTTAGCTTTAAATGTGTTTTATGAATTTATTTCAATCTTCATCATCAATATCTTCGTCTGTTGAAGACTTTAAAAAAATGTCTCAGTACCGTTTTGGTTTTAAAAATGGACGTAAACCCACTAATAACCGTGTATTGAAAAGCCCTGCCTCCCTATACTTACTTAATATGGAATATACACGGTCTCTAAGCGCACGCTTTTAATCAGTCATATTCCTAGAAATGAATAGGAGGTACGATACAAAGGTATTTTTTTACAATTGTCTGGCTCATGCAGAAAAGGTTGTGTTGAAGAAGTAATTCTGAGATGTTATATTATTATTGAGAGGACTTTATAGTTAATCTGAGTAAAGTTTAAAATATCTAATTATAGAATATTTAATACAAATTAAGCTTCTAGATGTTAAGACCAATCCATTATCATTGAAGAATTCGAAAAGATCTTTAGAATGTTTAAAGTGTCTATGTATTGCTCTTTTTTATTTTATTTTTTCTCGGTTTTTTTTTTTTGCCTGGTTATTTCTTGTTATCCTTTATTACTCCACCCATTTTTTTTTAACAAAGAATTTTTATTTCAAGAGTATTTTCATTATAGGGTTGATAGTATTTATTTTTAATTTTCAGTTCAACATGAAGATGGATATATACTTGGTAAAACCTGATCTAACCGTGAAGAAAGTAACAGCAGAAGAACTTCTTCCTATGTCCTTCAATCCAAAAGCTCTTCAAGAAGAAAGAATTTCTTAACACGCTTAATTCTGTAAATTCAGAAATTATTGTGTGCACTTATAATTATTGCGATTTTGTCATTTTAAACAAAAATGTAATTTTAACTTTTGCGATATTGAGAAAAATCCTGTTTAATTCATATACAGAATGTATAAGTGCGAGTTTAAATTATTGCGTTTATAACACTGTCTCATTTTTCGCAATAATAAAAACCTCGCAATAATTTCTGAATTTACAGTAGCTATCAGAAAGAATTTGAATAAAATGATGAATAAATAATATTTTGACTTTGTTTCCAATCGTTTTGATTAAGGAGAGTGGGTTCAAAGCAGATTGAGCGACTGACCTCATTTTCTGTCTGATAATATAGTTTATGTTTGCCAATCTTTTGTTTCTGTGGTATTGTGGACAGTGTGTTTATCTTTTTCCCCCTTCCTTTTGACATGGTGTTTTGGTGCTTCTTTATTCTTAAATGTTATTTTCTAATCTTTATTTTTAGGTCGTTTATGGATTCAGGCTATCAGGTTATCTGCCTATAATACATTAAACAGCATGCTTTGGCATGTTAATTTTTTGTGATATATGTGTACAAGTAGGAATATATTTCGGCCTTTAAACTTGTGTTAAATAACCTGATAAAATGTTTGCGGTCATGTTTGTTGTGCAATTCTGGCCATAAGGTTTCTCATCTGAATTGTTTTACATTATGTCCTACATGTACATGGCTGGCCCTGGGCCTTTAATAGCTAGCTATGCTGATTGAGTTTTTCTCATTGTTTGAAAGTCATTATATAGCAGTGACCTATAGTTGGTAAGATTATTTTCATTTGGTCTCTGATGGGAAGATGTCTCATTGAAATGGCACCACATCTTCTTATCTAAAATTTTATATCAGTAATAGTATTTGATTCAATGAACATTCCAAAAGAGGCAAACTTCATTTTTTTCTTTATTTTGCAGTGCAATGTCTAGGTTTCTAATAGAAAAGATGTAATTGTTCTTTTTCATGGTTAGCTGACAAAGGAGTAGGTTCAGTAAGACCCCTTTTTGGCCCCAAAATATAGCAGTTTTACAAAATTGTTAAAATTTAAACCTTTAGTTATTTAATGGACAGTAGAATGCTTCTGCTACATAAATATGGGCTGTTACAATACAATGCACATATATCCAGTACTAGCACCATTAAGTCATGCTAAATTACTGAAATCCTTATAATTCTAGCATTTTAGTTAAATTTTAGACGGTTTTCGTGTAAAACGAAAGTGGCCGCATTCGTGTTCATCCTTAATATTGAAATGTAAGTTGTATTTATGATTATACATAACATATATAAAGGTTGAGGATGAACACGGATGCGGCCACTTTCGTTTTGTTCGCGCATCGGTGACAATATAATGGAATTACATGCGACTGTCATACAAGTGAGAGGTTTAGTTAGCTATAAAACCAGGTTCAATCCACCATTTTCTACATTTGAAAATGCCTGTACCAAGTCAGGAATATGACAGTTCTGGTCCATTCGTTTTTCATGCGTTTTGTTATTTGATTTTGCCATGTCATTATAGACTTTCCGAATTGATTTTCCTCTGAGTTCAGTATTTTTGTAATTTTACTTTTGACATATTCCCGATTTTCATTCTTAGTTTTAAAATAACTAAAAATATTATTAACAATTGTCAGTTCAAAATACATTTAACAAGTCAGTGCGTTGTTACATGTTATATTCAACTGAATTCACTATATCCGTTATTATTACGTAATATATATATTATATAAGTCCTGTGTCCAGGTGGAAATAACGGGCCGTAATAACAATATGTGATTTGTATGTCAGGTGAACGTGACAACGGGTGGTATGTATACTAACATGTTTATCGTCTTCCATTATACATGAGGGTGTGGATTGGGTTTTATAGAAGGGAATTATAGACAAAAAATAAAGAAAACAAAAAATAACCAGACAAATATATAGAAAAGAAAATGATGAGGTACTAGAATATGTGGAATAAAGAATGATCGGCAAAAAGGTAAAACGAATTATAAAACAAATTGCCTAAAATTATAGAATACAGAAATAACGAATCTCCATTCAAACCCTCATGATCTGACATTTAAAGCTTTAGGACAATTATGGACATGCGATACAGTTTTAGACCGACAGTGATTTTTTTTACAAAATCAATTTGTACATGTGTATATGTGCTAAAAATTATATCTTCATGTGCTAAATTTAAAAGACAAATGGGTTTAAATTATTCGACATTTACTTAAAATTTCGGTTTCTCGGACATTTCTGTCCTTTGAGCAGACACCCTTAACAATGTATGTTTCAAAATATAAAAATATGCAGATTTTGGTAGAGAGATAAGGAATACCTTCGTTACAAAAGTGGGTTCTTACTACATTTGTGTAACAATTCTTTGTTGATAGTTGATTTTTGTTAAAAGAAATTGATATAAGAAAAAACTGTGTCTTATATTGTTTAATTCATTTTTACTGAGAGCAAAATTTGATTAATTGATTAATTGATTATTCAGTGGTTGTTTGAACGTCCAGTGGCAAAAATTTCATGCATATTCAGGACGAAAATCGTTTCAGAAGTATATTATGAAGTATTTGGTATTACAAATGTTTAAATTTTCTAATTATTTGGTAAATGTTATTTTTTTAGGTAGTTCTAATTAATTTGTACGAATCAAATTTTTCTGACAAAATAATATCTTTTGCTCTATATTAACACATACGATTCTGATAACAATGGATAATATAACAGATATAATGAACTTTGTAACTTACATTAAAAAAAGAGATTATGATTGTTTACTCAGTTGTTAAGTCAGTTCGCTCGTGTCAGTCGGATCACTGATTTTCGGCAATATCAAGGAAAAACCGACACGTTCTAAATATTATTCAACTACTCGGGTATTGGTGAAGTTATAACCTAATATGTCCTGTTGATAAGTATATATGTACAGAACTACAAAAAATTGCAGTGCATGTTAACATAAAAGAATCAAATAATCTCTGCTATGCTTGTAGTGAATACGAAAACAGCTTACAATAATTTTTAGATATATACATATATAATCGTTTATAAAATTTATCCGTCAAAGTGAGAGAAAAAATATAACATGAAAATAAAAATACATAGATCATTCATTTATTGCAATCAATCATATAAAACATGTAGTTGAAATAATTTCTAGAACCAGTCACTGTCTGTAGATATAATGCGTCGGACATTGTATGTATAAGATTAAAATTTAGTTTTTTAACTGTATGAAATAAAATTAGTAAGGGTTTCGCGGAACACCATGTCTCGCCTTCGTTTGCCGTAAACTTGAACCCTCAGGCTGAACAAAATAAAGACACTATATTTTGATTGTTATAAGCTTCTGTCCAAGTTCACAAATATTTTCGGTGCCTATAAAATAGTCGACTTTAATTAAGTTATTTGAATCTGAGCTGGCAAAGTAGCATATTATCTATTATGCTGGTATCGGCAAAACAGTTACAAGTATTGCCTTTAATTAAAATGCATATCAATTTTAAATACTATTCTAAATGAAATAGCTTTGAGAATCGTGTAAAAAGTTTTCGTTGTTCATTCGTCAATGAATCATTCAACGTGCGTGTATCATGTGTATCGTGCGTGTATCGTGTATTTATCATTCATCGTGCATCGTGCGTTTATCGTCCGTTCATCATTCATCATTCCTTTTGCGTTAATCCTCCGTGTAACGCTCATCGCTCATCGTGCGTGTACCGTGCGTGTATCGTGCATTCACTGTGCATGTATCGTGCATTCACTGTGCATGTATCGTGCATTCACCGTGCGTGTATCGTGCGTGTGGTCAGTTGGAATTTTAGAAGGTCTGTAACTAAATTGTACGGGTGGCGTGACAAAAATGATAATACACTTTAAAGGTATCATTATATGTTTGTTGTGACCACGTGTGAGATGAATCTCCAGTCATTAGGTAAGTTTCTCAAGTTCTACATTGTTTTTTTGTTTGACATAAAGCAGAAATATTGGGTAAATCTTAGCATTTTATATTTACATGGTCGTGTTTACATCTACAGATTTACTTTGCATGAGCAAAGACAAACCTATGCAAATATAGAATCCGTTTATACCTATAATGTAGGTCGCCAGTGGAAATGATAATGATGATCAAGGTCGTTATAAGTAATGTTACAGAATTGTATTCTTTGACATGAACAATAAATAGAGATCCTCGAGCCTCCTCATGGGTTTTTTGGTTGTGTGATTACTGGGCCGTTTTATAGTGATTAATTGATTACCAATCTAAATATTTTATGATTATTTGGATTTTTGTTAATGTAGGACTGTATTATTGATTATTTGATTATCTTCTTAAGAAAATGATTAATGATTTTGTGATTATGTGATAACTTGGACATCCCCATGAGAGGCCTCAATAGAGGGACAATAGATAGCATCTACACATCGAATGGATGATTAAACGATAAGAAAAAAACGGAAACAAAATTAAATTCTCGTGTTTATTTATTCAAGATTTTTTTTAAAGTAATCTCATATTAAAAAAAAAGTTGAAAGGGAAAATACGGCCATAAATTTGAATTTTTAGCAAATTTATATACAAAATTTCGACCTCATTTTACTCAAAAAATAGTACATGAAGGTATATATTTTTTTTTTATTACATATCGTTTTATTTAATCAGGTAAAAAATAGTCTATATGGAATTTTTTTATCAAAATGTAAATACGGGATCAAAACTGCATCGTATGCCCTTAAATAAATAGACCTTCAATATAATTACAGACCAAACTATTCAGGATCTAATTAAAGCCGCAGTAAAGGCCAAAGACAATGCTTACTGTCCTTACAGTGATTTCCATGTTGGTTCGGCTGTTTTAACAGAAGATGGACACATTTTTTCCGGTAAAGATTTGAAATTATCATAGTAGAAAAACAAAGGATATGGCTTATCCGTTGACGACCTTGTAGTGCATAGGTATAGGCAGATGTGGTGTGAGTGCCAATGAGACAAGTCTCCATCCAAATAACAATTTAAAAAAAGTAAACCATTATAGGTCAATGTACGGCCTTCAACACGGAGCCTTGGCTCATACCGAACAACAAGCTATGAAGGGCCCTAAAATTACTAGTGTAAAACCATTCAAACGGGAAAACCAACGGTCTAATCTATATAAAATTTAAAAAAAAACGAGAAACGAGAATCAAGTATAAATTACGTAAACAAACGACAACTACTGTACATCAGATTCCTGACTTAAATTTAGGACAGGTGCAAACATTTGCAGCGGGATTAAACGTTTTAATGGATCCAAACCGTCTCCCTTTTTCTGAAACAATAGCATAACATCATAGAAAAACACACGATAAAATATCAATTGGCAGGCAAAACTCAATCAAAAAACGTACATAAATACACTATAATCGAATAAATTTGATCTGCTGCACAACAAAAAAAATGTTTTGATATTTTACTTAAAATACGAAAGTTGAGAATTGCAAAGTCTTGAACGCGTTAAGTAATGTTTCCTATTTCTTAATTGTGTGGTTGTTGTTTCTGTCTTCACATGAATAGTAATTAATATCGATGGCAGCTGCTTTTGAGTTTCCTGACGTATTGTTATTTAGAGTTTGACATTTGGTTTATACTCCTTAATGAGGTTGCTACTCCTGCAGACGAAGTTGACCTTGGATGTCAGACTTTTCAATATTTAATATATCTAAAGGGCTACCATTTGATTTTTATGGCGGGGTTAGTATGAAAGAAAATTAAGACATGATAGGAGTTTTGAGTGAAACAAATTGTAAGAGAACTGAGTGTCTTACTAACTTTTGCATTTAATCTCAGGCTCAACAAAATGAGGGGAAAAAAACCAATAAAAATATTCCTCTTGTTACTTTCTTTTAATTGTAAGAAGCTTCTGTCCAAGTTTGGTTACAATCCATGATAGTTTATGAATCTAATGAATGTTTGCAGACTGTATGTAATGTTTAACTAAGTCCATTTATAAGTAAAATACAGATACACGGGTACAAAATTTTAACAAAATTACCTTCTATATACTAGCTTTTGATCATAAACAAGCTTTTGTCAAAGTATGGTCCAAAATAGTATAAGAAAGTTATTAAATTTTTAAAAACTTTAACCACAGAGTGAATGTGTTGTTTCCTGGCAACAAATCGAAGTCCACTTCAAAGTAGAATACGTGAAAAATGAATTGATTTTTTTACAAAACTATTTTCTGGATACTATCATATGATCATAAAAAAAAAGATTCTGTCCAAGATTGGTACAAATCCAGGATATCTCAGAAAAGTTATTAAAATTATAAAAACTTCAGAGTGAATGTGTTGTTTCCTGGCAGAAACTCTAAGTTCATTTAAAAGTAAAATATGGAAAAAATGGATTTTTTTTTTTAAATTTACTTCTGGATACCATCTTTTGATCATAAAAAAGCTTCTGTCCAAGTTAAAAACCCAGGATAGCTTAGAAAAGTTATTAAAGTTTTAAAAACTTTAACCACAGAGTGAATGTAATGTTTCCCGGCAGAAAACTAAGTCCATTTATAAGAAAAATACGGGAAAATGGAATTTTATGTTTACAAAATTTACTTCTGCATACTATCTAATGATCATAAACAAGCTTCTGTCAATGTTTGGTAGAAATCAAGCAAAGTGAAAGAAATCATTCAAATTTCAAAAAGTTTAACCTCAAAATGAATATTTGTGAACGACGCCGACGGAATGTAGGATCGCTATGTCTCGTTTTTTCGACTAAATTCGGAGGCTCGACAATAAAAATGGCAGGATGAGCAACTTGGCCATAAAAAAAATAGTCAAATGTTCGGACCCCTTGGTTCATTACCTGCGGGAGTTGGAATCTTAGTTTACTAATAATTTTTAAATGAATCAACGGTATATTTTAGAGCGATACAAAATGTAAAATGTATATGATATAAAATATATCAGTGCCGAAATATTGACTCCTGTACGTGTCAAAGCATAGGAGACATGTAGCTCACAAACCGGTGCTAATAAAATTGCCGGATGATCTTCAGATTATCTGCAAATAACATAAAACAGCCCTCTAATTCTTAAAAAACTGTCATTAGTTGCCCGGCAATCTTTTTAATATATATGAGAAAATTGACAATGCTTATATAAAGAAGCAATGTACCAAGAATATCAAGATAACTGTCCTTGATATTAAGAGATTTTGGTTCAACTGGACTACAACAATAGGAATGGCATTTATTTGAAATTATTGTTTTACTATACTCGAATGATTGTAGGTGCGAATGTAGAAAACGCATCATATGGTTTGAGTATTTGTGCTGAAAGAGTTGCCATTTGCAAAGCAGTTTCAGAGGGAAAACAAAATATAAAAGCAATAGCAGTAATATGGTAAGATTTCCTACGCATATGGTCACATTTTGTATAGTATTGGAAGGTATAATTTATTTGCAATATATTGATACTGTGACGAAACATGCGTGATGGCATCATTTTATTCATTTATTGTTTTGGTCTACAGGCTTAGGACTGAGATTGTAAGAAAATACATTGTATTGTTTAAGACTTTATTTCAAGATCACACTATAATTAGCAAATATTAATATAAAAAAAGAAGATGCCTTATGCGTGCCAATGAGACAACTCTCTATCCAAGTCACAATTTGTAAGAGTAAACCAACACGGAGCCTTGACTATTAAGGGCCCCAAAATGACTAGTGTAAAACCATTCAAACGGGTAACCCAACGGTCTAATCTATATTACAAACGAGAAACACGTATGACCAAGTCAACAAACGACAACCTCTGAACATCAGGTTCCTTACTTTCGACAGATGCAAACAGATGCAGCGGCTTAAAACTTTTAAATAGGTACCAGCCTTCACTCTTACCTGAAACATAGTGCTGCATCACAACATGGAAAGACACACTGTAAAATATAAATTGGAATGGCTTATTAGCTCAATCAAAAGCCATCGTAACACAAGTGAACATACACTGAACGAATTAATTTGAAGTTACATATGAAGCTCATTTTCCCTGATGCCCTAAAACACTTATAATAATTCTAAATTGAAAATATACGTTGTACAAATGTGACATAATTGGATGACAATAAGAGATCTGAATTCAATAAGGAGCCAAAAAATCCTGAATCTTGGTTTTTGAAGTAAAACAAACATTCAATGGGCAGTCAATAATATTATTAACCTACCTTTGAGAATAAAAAATATTGTGAAATATTCTTTCGAAATTACTTTTTCTTACGAATTATTTCAGCAACAAATGACATTGTTTAAAAGAACATGTGTCATGATATATACGATCAAGCATATATATATACACACAGTACAAGTTGTGCTTAGAAATTTAACGCTTGTTATACATGTTTAGAACTTGAAATGTTTAGGATTGTATTTAAGGTCTAAACACATTTTTTGGTATAAAGAAAATACTACATTTATAATGTATCTTTACATGACTTGAATTTAAACACTTGTAATGTGTTTTAAAATGAAAGTGTATAGAAATAAAACACCTATTTCTAAGCTAAACACAATCCTAACAGCGTTGTACTGAGGCACATTTAAACATGTAAAAGTGTTTGGGGTCTAAAGTTTATACTGTTTAGACTATAAACACCATATTTGCAGTGTACACACTATCTTTCAATATACGCTGCCAATATTTTTTTGTAAGAATAGATTAACATATGATGATTAAATGATTATTCGTTTCGTAAATTGTATAAGAGATGTGTATGGCACGCGAGAACCACATAAATGAGATAATCACAATTTATCGGGGATAATGATAGTTTATCGGTCGACCATTATAGATGTACGGCGTAAAGTATACTTTACGGTTGTAATTGCATTTACGAAATTATCGTCGACAATCTATCATTATCGATCATAAATGCATTAACAGTCGACAATCTATAATGAGGGAACGCGGGAACCACATTATTGGATAATAACAGTTTAACGGGCGACGCCCTGTTTGCGATAGCAATTCATATGTACCCAATCACAATAGGTTATCGACAATGCTAATTAATTTGTCCAATCATATCCATCGATTCAAATGACAACACGTTGAAGTCAAATTGATCGTCTAGCTAGATCTCAACAACTGGCAATTAATAGTATTTTAGAATACTGTTTATCTGTAAGAATTGAGACGAAATTAATTACATGCAAGTTTACAGTTATTAATTATTTTTACGTTTGCAACAGAGATCAACAGACACGAATCCTGGGAATATTAATTATTATACTTATAATAATTTTACAAAGTTAATAAGTTATAACTGGCACTAATTTCATGTACATGGCAAGTCGTTGTAGAATAATTTACTTTCTATTTATCAATATTAATGCATCATTTATCATTTTTAATATAACAAAATAGTTTTTTTTATATCAAATATTTTATATTAAAAAATCGTGCATTTTCTTTTATATTAACAGAGACACATAATTATATATGTGTTACATTTAATCTGTATAGCACTCCGGATTGTGCCTCTTATAAGATATAGCCAAGAATGTTAAAAGTGGCGTTACATTTTACAAATTAAATTTATATCAGTAAGATTGTGAATTCACTCCTTCTTTTCCTCCCGACATACTGGCCATTGAATTAATTTACATGTCTCATGTTTTCAGTGATGTGAAGAACGACTTTAAAGGATCGTGTGGTGCGTGTCGACAGTTTTTTGTAGAGGTATGTTTTATTTTTTTGATATATGTATCATGGTGATTCAAACAATGTTGCAATAACAAAAGAACAAATTTTAAATTACACATTGGTGTGACTACTGGTCAAATCATAAAGGCAAAATATATTCACCAGGGTGGTATTACCTCTTTTTTAAGCCAGCCTTACGATCTGTTCCAGTTAAATCATATCATTGTCTGTGTTGCTTGATTCTAATTTAATCATGTGACTTTTTAACAATGTTCCCCTTTTTTAAAAGGACTCTACAACTCATATGAGTAATATTTGATTTTAAATCACTTCAATCTTCAATAAGCCACTGCATGTTAAACACCAATTCATCATCATTGATAATTTTGAAGATTTTTTTTATATGTATAAAATGTCTTTATGTTGCGTTTTTTTTTTTTTTCTTATATCTTGCATTGATATATTATCCTCTATCTCATTGCAATTTTAGCCTTATACAAGAATCAATTAAGCAGTAAATTTATAATCCCCTTCGTTCTTTATATTTTTAGTTCAACATGAAGATGGATATATACATGGTAAAACCTGATCTAACAGTGAAGAAAGTAACAGCAGAAGAACTACTTCCTATGTCCTTCAATCCAACAGCTCTTCAAGCAGAAAGAATTTCTTAACACGTTTAATAGTTAGCAAAAAAGAATGTAAATAAAATGATGAATTAATAATATTTTGCCTTTTGTTTCCAATCTTTCTAATAAACATGATAGAGGAGAGCGAATTCACTGCAGATTGAGACACTGGCCTCATTTCTGTCGGATATAATTCATATAAAAGAGAAGATGTGGTATGATTGCAAATAAGACCAAAATGACACAGACATTAACAACTATAGGTCACTGTACGGCCTTCAACAATGAGCAAAGCCCATGTTTTCCAATCTTTTGTTTTTCTGTGATATTCTGGACAGTCTGTTCATCTTTTTTCCCTTCCTTTTGACATGTTGTTTTGGTGCTTCTTAATTTTTAATTGTTATTTTTTAATCTTTATTTTTAGATCATTTATAGATTTAGGCTCTTTGTTTATTTGCATATACTACCTTAAACAGCATGCTTTGGCATGTTAATTTTCACTTTGGGGCCTTTTATAGCTGACTATGCAGTATAGGCTTTGCTCATTGTTGAAGGCCGTACAGTGACCTATAAGTGTCATTTTGATCTCTTGTGGAGGGTTGTCTAATTGGCAATCATACCACCTCTTCTTTTTTATATTTGGCATGTTAATTCTTTGTGATATTTGTGTAAAAAGAGGAATATATTTTGGCCTTTAAACTTGTTATAAATTACCTGATAAAATGTTTGTGGTCATTTTTGTTGTGCAATTCTGTTTTTCTTTATCAATTTTTCATGAACTCTCGGAGTTATACGCTGTTGTATCACCAATCTAATTAAAAACCAATCTCTCATCGCTCCTGTTTCTGATATGTCGCGTGGGAGATCTAACGAAACCGGCTTTGAGGTCACATGTGAGTGAACTAAAAGTTATGAATTTATAAAGATATGCAAATGAGTTGACGACCTATTAATAAGCCAATCAAAAAAGTTTATGAATTATTTTGACTGACGATTTCGTCGTATATAAAATGAGTTACATCCCTTTGCCTTACGTTAAACTTCCAAGATCGTGGAAGACTCAATTTCATTGATCGAAAAAGACACACCTACGAGGTCACTTACATGTGAACTCAAAGCGGGTTTCGTTAGATCTCCCACGCGACATATCAGAAACAGGAGCGATGAGAGATCGGTTTTTAATTAGATTGTTGTATCACTTTTAATATTCTAAATTACTTATTTGGCAACATTTATCCCAAAGGATGACTAGGGAATAGAGATATTTTGACCCTCCATTTTGTCTCCTTCCTTCCAGGAGAAAAAAACCTTTCCAAAGTTGAGTGTATGTTTATCTATGCAGTATGTTGACATGAATATCAATAATGTGGTCATTTTTATAAATTTCCTGTTTACAAAACTTTGAATTTTTCGAAAAACTAAGGATTTTCTTATCCAGGGCAAATATTACCGTAGCCGTATTTTGCACAACTTTTTTGAATTTTGGATCCTCATTGCTCAACTTTGTACTTGTTTGGCTTTGTAAATATTTTGATATGAGCATCACTGATGAGTCTTATATAGACGAAACGCGCGTCTGGCGTACTAAATTATAATCCTGGTACCTTTGATAACAGTTACTATGGACAACTAAACAGCCACTTCTGGTAGGAATAATAGGGACCTTATGTCTGATGCTTAGTGTGGAGAAAGTGCTAAGCTCTCTGTTAACAAAGAGTCCTTGCCAAAACAATTTGAGGGAACTGCAGGTGCCCTGTTGCCTCTTGCCTCCTTTTAGGTCCACCTTTAATACATGAAATATTGACCAATCTATTGTATGTGTTGTAATTTGTTCACATCCTAAAAATGTATGAAATATTTGCCACTGGAAGTTGAGCAACCAACAAAAAATCAATCAATCAGATACACCCGCTATGCAGAGTTATATTAACCAATACCAAGTGATCTTTTAAGGGAGTGACATTTAGCCATAGTTAATAAATATTGAAATAGCATATAAAACAAAATGGGACTCCCTGTTAGTCCAAAATAACTTATGGTATGTTCACATTCCAAGTTTAATTTTCTAACATGTATGAAATATTTGCCACAAGAAATGTAAGTCTTCTTACATTGTCAGGAACCTGATGTTCAGTGTTTGTTGTTTGTTGATGTGGTTCATAAGTGTTTCTAGTGTTTCATATAGATTAAACTGTTGGTTTTCCTATTTGAATGGTCTAAACTAGCCATTCATTGGCCCTTGATCACTTGCTGTTTGGTGTGAGCCAAGGCTTCTTGTTGAAGGCCGTAATGATTTACTTTTACAAACTGTGACTTGGATGGAGAGTTGTCTGATTGGCACTCATGCTACATCTTCTTATATCTTTACCAACCAATGAATTACTTTTCAAATTAAAGTGGTCTCAATCATAAACTTGTTGACCTCCTGTCAAAGAAATGCCATTTTAGTGATGAAAATGGGAAAAATGAAAGTAACACAATGTTATGACAAAAAAATACTTTTAATATTCCTGTGTAGAAAACAATACTTAATTTAAATGCAACTATCACAGATATTCAATATATAAAATTTAAAAAACGTCAACAACACTTAATAAAATAACATTTAAATAAATAATGAAAAAGATTGTGATAAAGTCACAATTGTCTACAAACAATACAATTCAAAATACATTTATATGTATAAAACTCTTACGGAATTTGTTTAAAAACTAAACATTCATATAAAACAACATTCAAACTCATGACATGATATTTTTTAATTTTATCTTTTTTTTTTAAAGATTTACAGGGAGAAAAATCAATAGTGCATATAAGTTTAAGTCCATGCAATTTTGGAAATGAAAAGACTGATAAATAATTTTGGTGCTCTGAAACTCCATGATTTGATATATATAAGTATTTAGAAAATATATTGGTTTTTATTTCATATGATCAATATTTGTTTAACTGAGACCAGTAAGCTTAGGGTTAATATCTTTTAAAATCAACCAAATATATATTTTGTTTATAAACCAAAGTAAATTGGCGAAAGTTAAACTTTTGCCTGAACAACTGATAATTTTTTGCCTATATATGACATATTATGTTTCCTTTATATGCAATATGTTAATATTTTTCTATCTTCATAACATTTATAAATTTCAACATCCACCAATGTGAAATAAAGTTGTAAAATGATACTTTGCAATATGAAATTGTGTAAAGCCCTCATAAAATTATGAAAAGTTCCATACCTCATGATTAACCTATCTCAACCTTACAATATATCAAAATCAATTCTAATAACATTATAATTCAAAACTTTCAATTCACTTAGAGTGAAATATTGAAAATTTGAAACATCACATAAGAAACACAATTTTAATGGAACATGACATCATTTAAATCTCTTTGGCTAAAAGTTCCCTATATATAAGACTTTAACATAAAAAAAAATCTTATATTCTTATTCAATTTTTTTTATATTGGATAAGGAAGCTATATTTTTTTACCATTTTTTTAATTGAAAAGTTATTGTAAATTATAAAAGATAATAGCCCAAAATATTTGGAGCTCTGAAAATATTAAAGAGAGGGGATGAAATATTTTTATTACGGCCTAAAAACCTCCAAAAAAAATGAATCATCAACTTGTGATCTTTTTGAACAAAAGTAATCTACAATTTAAAACAATGGCTATTGTATTAAGCAGACACACAAAAAAAATAAAAAAATCAGCTGATGCAAAAACAATATTTCATTTGCAATAAATGATAATTTTCTACAATATATCTGGTCAATAGCCTTACCCATATTTACTTGCTATAACAGATTTTTAACAAGAATGAAGTACGTGTGTGCACTAATTAACAATATATAAAAAGCAACAAAAACAACAAATTATACTGGCAGCATAACAATAGATAATAGTATCTCCAAGTCAGCACCAAGCCTAACAGTTGTAAAAATTCTTACGACTAAAACTGGTTGAAATTTATAAACAATTCAGTACATTACAAGCTATTTAAGTGGATTTAGTGTTTTGAGCACATATTTTGTACTCTGAGTACTGAGTTGATTTTACAACCATTGGCCTAGGTCTTTTGTTGACAAATAAACTTTAAAGACATCTTTCATACTTTCTAATATTTCACAAATCATTTCTTTGATTTTATAACATAAAATGAACAAGAAGATGTGGTATGATTGTTCTGGATACAAATATCAACCAGAGACCAAACAATGTGGATGTAAGCAACCTTAATCTCTTTCTTCAACAATGACAAAAACCCATATCAAATCATCAAAAAAATAGAAAAACAAAGTCATGCACCTTAATGTTCTGAAATTAACTACATTGAAATCAAAAGGTAAAATAAAAGACCAAGTATATTCTATTAAATTGTCTGATTTTTTTCAAAACAACCTTATGTAAAGTGTCAGTTTATAGCTATAGTGTATAGATTTAATAAATTTGCAGTTAGAAAAAAAAGTTTGCAAATATATAATTTTAAAATAGTATGATTATACAACAACCTGGAGTTCTATCTAAAATCATTTTCAACAGAAAGAAAAACAAAATTTATCCATGTCTTTTAAACATTATAAAATATGGAAATTTCCCTACACAGGCTTATTTCCTAAAGGGAAGGTTAAAAATTAACATCCTATTAATTGTAGACAGCAGCGAATTAAAATCTTATATAATCATTTATAATTTCATTCAAATATTCTTATCAGCGGTAAAAATGATTTAATTGTCAATCTTCACCAATTGTAAATAAATCTTAAAACATCTGGGTTATCTCCCATTTTTAACAAACCTTAGAACATTTGAATTATCTCCCTTTATAAGTCTACAGAGATGTCTCTTGCAACAGTTTTAATATGTCCATTTCATTGTAAAATTAAAAGATAAAAACAAAAGATTTTCATGAGTGGAATCATTTGTATTTTTCATTATAGAAAAATGTGAGAGAAAAAAATCACTAGAGAAATGGTATTTTTGCCTCTTTTTTATTATTCTATACTCCTTTTCAATGGAAAGTCAGGACCACGTTTACATAAATCTATTAATATATATGATAAATTGATTGTACATATTATTCATTTAGTTTAAAATAAAGACCATCTTAAAATAAATGATTTACAGAGACCAAACCAAAAGTTCATTCGTTTAGATGCAATTTATGATAATTTAAAAAAAAAAAAAGGAGATATGATATGATTGCTAATGAGACAACCATCCACCAAATTTCAAATGAGGATGAGTTTTAAGTAGTGAGCAACCAGTACAGCCTTTAACAATGAGTAAAATGCATACTGAATAGTAAGCTATATGTATAAAGGACTTACTTGATAAAAGTAATAGAGTTTTATCGAGAATAACAATGGCCAATTATCATGAATATCTTTGTAAAAAGTAATAATTTCAGTTACATTAGTTTTACATGAGAGACTTTGTAATTGATAATAGTATATGATAATGATTTTTTATCCATACTCAAAACACACATAGTTGAACATCATGAACATGTTGAATGATAAATAACCTCATAAACAACATAGAATATCAAACAATAAACTTGCTTTGTATCAAAATACTGTATACCATCATACTTCGGCCAGTACTATTCTTTTTTAGTCTATTATAGCGAATTTCACCGATAACAATTCTTGCAATTGTCTTATTTTCTTAGTATTTTTTTCTATAAAAGTAGATCCATGATGGACATATTCAAGACAATTTATATTCACATTATTTTTCGTCTCTAGAAAGTCATGAAAATTGGTTGGTTTTTAGTACTATAGTAAAGAACAGAATCAGACACTTCTAAACATTTAGTGTTCTATATAAACTGTGTCAATACATCACAAACATCAAAATGATAAAAGAATTGTAGTTTTATGTGTATACAGATTTTTTTAAAATAGAATAGAGAAAAAAAAACATTTTGATGATAAATGTGGCAGTATTTCAAACAGTCAAGAGCAATAATCATGATTCAAAAAATAAATTGATTTAATTGTGTTCAACAAATAAAAGACCTCATGTTTTATGTCATGACCATAACATGCTGCCATTTTTTCTTATATGTCGTAGAAAAAAATGCATTTTTACACACTTAGCAATATGCAGTACAAAATTTAAAAAAACATACTATCTTAAAATATCTAAAATTGGAATCATCCTAGGACTGAAGAAGACTCTTGTTCTTTGAACTGTCAATGGCTGGTCATATATACCATACTAGCAAATTTGTTGAATTCACAGAATTCAAGTTGAGAAAGCTCTGGTTTTGAGTAATTGTTTAAATCCTAAAAGTAGGTCACTATCAAGACATCTTTATTCCTTTCTTGGCACAGAATTCTTTAAATCTTGAATTCTCTAACTCTGTCATAACTTTATTCAATGCATAAATCTGAAAAATATACAGATGGAAACTTTATTAACAATGTTTTATCTTTTAGCCATGTGCATGAACAAGTTTTTTTATTTTATTTTGCACAATTTAAAATAATCTCAGAACATCTTCTAGTTGGTTATCTCCCATTTTTAACAAACCTTAGAACATTTGGATTATCTCCCATTATCAGTCTAGGGAACTCTATTTCAAATCAGTTATGATTTTTCTGTTAAAATTAAGGTAATGGAAAACAAAATGAAATGATCTAAAGTATTCTTGAATTTAAAATTTATACTATATGAAATTAAAGGATGTCAGCACTCAAAGTTGAAGATTTAACACGAATGCATCAACCACTCACATATAAAATGAGCAAATTACTATTCTAAAAATTGAAAGACAGAAAATACAAGTGTATTTTAAAGAGGAAAGGTCTGAAGAAGAAATCACATGCCACATAATGTATCATGTAGGTGCCTGCCCAAAGTCAGGAGCCTGTAATAAAGTTGTTGTTAGTTACTGTTCATCATTGTTTTTGTGTGTTTTGTATATAAATCGGGCAGTTGGTTTTCTATGAATAGATTAGGTATACATTTGTCATGTATAGATTTTGCTCACTGTTGAAGGCTGTACAGTGACCTAAAGTTGTTTAAAACTTCTAGTTATGTCACCCGATCGACAATGTCGGGTGACATATTGCTTTTCCTCTGTTTCTTTTTCTGTATTATTATTATTATTATACTTCCACCTAATTTTGTCCGCCAGCTTTCTCAGAGCCAAAAGTACCAATCTGAATGGTGGTGCACTATAACAAGGAACCCTGACTCCCCAGAGTCTGTGAAACTTTGGAACTAAAAAATGGCTGCCATCACCATGGAAACGGAAAAATGGTGAAAAAATATAATTTTGGAGTTCCTTGAATTGTTTGAGAATGCTTAACCTTAAAATCTTTAGATTTTAATACAATGTAGGTGCCCACTATATACTGCTTTGGGATGATTTTGGCAATCATTGGAACTGCTATGTTGCCATGGATACTACACCAAAAATTTCAAAAATATGAAAATACTCCAAATTTTTTGAAATTCTAGCATAACGATGAGCAACTTTGGTAGATGTGGAATTTGGCGTTGGAATTTCTAAAATGTCTGCCGTTTCCATGGAAACAATGCAAAAAGGTCAAAATGCTCCAAAAACTTCAGGGTTTGGTGAATAACTTTGGTATGCTTTAATTTAAAATCATAAAATTTTTATACAATATGGTTGTCCACTATATACAGGTTTTGAATGATTATGACAATCATTGGAACTACTCTGTTACCATGGATACAGGATCAAATATTTCAAAAATTTCAAAATGCTGCAAAATTGATGAAACTTAATATTATTGATAACTACCAAGTCTGGATGAGACTTTTGACTTTTGAATTTCCAAAATGGCCACCGTTGCCATGGAAACTGCAAAAAAGTCAAAATTCTCAAAATGCTTTGAACTTAATAAAACTTGATATTATTGTTAACTGACAAGTAATAATGAGGCTTTTGACTTTGAAATTTTCAAAATGGCTGCCGTTGCCATGGAAACGGCAGAAATGTGAAATACTTTTAAATGCTCAAAATATACTGAAAATTTACAGAAAGAGGAATAGCCATGCATATTTGTGCATTTACTGTTAAACAAGTTTGAAATGGCTGCCGCTTAGTGGCAATAGGGGGAAGGGTGACATCCGCTATTGCTTGCAATGGCAATTCTAGTTCATTTTGTTTCTGGTGGAAAATTGTCTCATTGGCAATTACACCACAGCTTCTTATTTTTTTATTAGTGACAGCAGTTGGTTCATTAATAGTTCCAATAGCTTTTATTTTACAGTGCAATGTCTAGGTTTGAAGAGGCATAGTTGTTCTTTTTACAAGGGTTAGCTATATACTGACAAATTTAATCATACACTGTATCTGCCACAAATTCAAAAACTTGATACTAACAATGAAAAATACCAATGATCTGGACTAAGAGTCATTATTAAAAATCATTTAAATTTCAAACTGTTGCATTTCTTAAACAGTTCTTGAAAGTTTTAGGAAAAAATGGTAAGAAATTTACTTAGTAAAAGAGATAAAACAGCAATACAAGTTTGTTGATGCTATGAATCTAGTTTGACATCGACAATTTGAAAAGGGGCATCAACTTTTCAATCATATCAAAATTGTGTGAAAAAATTTCTGGATCCTTGATCTGGACTGAATTTTTTTAAAACTGTCAATGTTACAATGTAAAATAACCTACCTATAAGATCTGTGCATCAAATCTTAAAAGATAAAGATAAAGTTAATCATTTTACCTGCAACCTCTGTTGTTGTTTTAAATCTTTTTCCATCAGTTTTTTGTTCTGCTTTTCTATTTTGTCTCTTTCAATCTGTTGTTTTTCCATTCTTTTTTGAGCTTCTTTCTCTAGCACCTGTAATTTAACTTTTACTGCTCTCTGAGACTGAAATTAAGAAATGAATGTCAGCCATAAAAAAAAGTTAAAAAAGGTCATAAAATTTAATAACAGTATTTAATGTAATAAGTATGAATACTGTGGATTCATTTATTTAGTGGTTTTCACAAACTGAAAGATCAAATGCATTCCTTAAGAAATTTGCATTTTGTTGAACATTTAAATTCGTTGTTTCCCTGTACCCACGAAATCTACAAAAATCTGTATCCAACGTATATTAATGGATCCACACTATAATTACTTTTGCACATACAATGTATTTATTTTCCCATTGAAAATGGAATACTAATGCTGATCCAGGATTTTTAAAAGGGGGTGGAGGGGGGGGGGGGGGGGGACCAATGCGAAGACAGCTTTCAGAGGTAAATTTGTTTATGTTTCTACATGTACATATACATCAGTTGGGTCTGGTGGAGTGTTGGCTCATTGACAATTATACCACATCTTTCCATTTATCGTATCATATCGAAAACTAACAGCTGACTTTAATGAGATGGATTTACATATTTTAATTCTTGGAGTTTCACTTTATTGTACTTACTCTGATATCAGTTAGACTAGGTATATATTCCACCTTCCTCATTTGTTCTGGAAACAGAAGAAATAAAATTAGAATTGTAGAACAGGTGACACTTGAGGATCCAGAACTTTTTATAGGGGGGAAGGGGGGCTCAAGTCATTCCCTATATAACCAACCAAACAAGTGGGGCACAGTAAATCACTACAAATCACAAGTATTTACTGTAAAAGTTGTGGAGTGATTTTTACTGAATCTCGGACTCCTAGTTTGTACTTCATCGTTTAATTTTGTTTATTAACAAACTGTCAGGTAATTTCAAAGATATGTGTACAAATGTATAGCATGTATAGTGAGAACTTTTTATTGAAAAGAAATTTAAGATTCTTTTCAATGTGGCTTAAGAAAAATCTGTTTGCAATGTATGCATTAATAATATATTTGACACTTTTTCTTTATAATTATCTTCATTGAAAAGAATCTTTTATTTCTTTTTAACACAAAAGATGTTAATTTCTTCATCAATAATTCAACAATTACATCAGCAAATATTGATCTAGATCTACAACATGTACATGTAGGTATTTGTATATACATGTATATACCAGTATATATTTATATATGTTTCTAAGTATAAACTTTATAAATAAAAAATATATACAGCTAACACTTACTACCATGGCCAACATTCTTCTTTCTTTTTGCCTTTGAGCTTTTTGTTTCAAAAAATATTGATGGCAATTTTACCCCTGGTCTTGCCATTATAATTCTGACACAAATAAATGATCCAATTATCCAAACATAACACCTTAAACTATCCAGGTAGCTCAGGTATGCATCTTAGTGATAAAAATAACTTTCCCATCTCATGTCTATATGTCTCTCAACGTCTTTTTCTCAACAAAGGTGAAATCAACATAAAACGTTTCTTTTCACTGAATTAACATAACAGGTATAGAAAAAAACCTGGTATAATTTTTAAATGTTTCACAAAGTACTATATCGTAAACTGTACTTGTAACTGGTATAATTATAGAACTATTATTGATTTTCATGGCTTGAAAGTTATTAGGAAATAAATCTTATTATCAGTTTATAATGTGAAAAGTGAAATGTAATTTACATGTTTAAGAAAAAGATTAAATAACTTTACTTAATCACGCAGGCTTTGCCTTGATCATCAGGATATTTTTATTATCTGGGAGCTTTCAATTTAAGTTTAATACAATTAATAGATTAGAATTTTTTTTAATAGTTATCCAATTTTAAAAAATCCACCAAAAACCACAAAAACTAACATCATGTACAATTACAAACTCATAAAACAATCTTTTATATATATACTGTAACAGTATCAGGAGTTTATAATTAGGGGCAACTGTGCACAATTTAATGTAAAACAAATAAAAAATTATATACATATAGTGCATGCAGCCAGCTGCTGGACACCCAAAATTTTAAAGATTTAAATTCTATCATAATATTATTTTGAATATTGTATTATTTTTTTACTATAAACTCATCTAGCCGATGCTGATCTAGGTAAAATATATACATGTACATGAACAAAATTTTGCCGAATGCAGTCATACATACATGTACATGTACAATGTACTTTCAATAAAATATAATTGACAACTCTTTCATTGGTGATTGCATTGAAAGTAAACATTGTCATGTGACTAAGCTTTAAAAAAGTTGCATGTTCATTTCAAATATAGCTTTAATTAGTACTGAAAGTTTTTAAAAACCACTCTTTAAAAAAGAATGTCTAATTATGGTTTTCAAATGAAAGGGTGGTTACCAAAGTAAATAAACTAATGACATATTTCTTTAGCTTAATCATGTTAATTACTTGAAGAATTATTATATTAATTAAATTCTGTTGTTCTTGACTCACGAATTAAGTCCAACTGATTGCATAATATACACAACTGATATATGTGATATATATATGTACATTGTGCCAGTTGACATGACTATGCCAATACATATGTCATCTAAAAATTTACTTGCAAGTACTTTACATTAGGTAAATGTAATGAAAAGACCTACAACGTGTACATAGTACATTATTATACATGTACATATACATGTACCTGACAAACAAAATTAAGCGGGTTATACATCATGTACATTTTGTATTTTGTTTTCTTAAAGACTGCTGTCTGCTAAAAACTCTGCTTATACTTATTGCTGGCAAAAAATTAAATAAAATTGAGAATGGAAACGAGAAATGTGTCTAGGAGACAACAACAAACATTTTTCTGACATATATCATGTATATGGCCAAGTACTAATTACATGCATGTATATATCAAAAATTTGTACATTACATGTATATGTCTGGCTTTTTTCGACAAAAGTCTAAATCTCGACAAAAAAGTGCTACCTGCTTTTGCCAATTAAACTATGTACTACATGTGTATATGTGAGCCAAAATTTGTTCCTGTGAAAAAAGTTCCAGTGGAACTAATTTCACAGGAAATATGTTCTGGGAGAACTTTTTTTGGTCTGTTTAAAACTAATATCACAAGAACTTATTTCACTTTTTTTTTTCATTTTAATATTGGAACAAAATTCATGGTACTGTGATTTTTGTTCCGGAACTTATTTCACACTTGGTTAAAAAATTAGTTCCAGAACAAATTTTATAGTGCTGGAACATATTTTCTGTGACATAAGTTCCGGTGGAACATATTTCCTATGAAATTTGTTCCGGTGGAACAAATGTCACGCCGGAACAAATTTTTTGTTACATATATACCCACATCTAATGATTAGGAGGACATGTACATTGTACACTATAGTTTAGGTTAACAATTTTGCCCACCCACCCGCCTGCAACCTGGTCTGTCTGCTAACCATAAATTCAATAACCAATTTTTACTTCAAAAATCTGATTCAAAATAAAAAAGGTGTTTCAAAAATAAAATAGGCTACACAACACACATTTGAGAAACTTGTGCAAAGTTAAATGTACATGTATCAATTGCAACAATGATGGTTGTGACAAAACTAAATTGGAATATATGTATACATGAACATGATATAACAGTCAGAGCTCAGACATAAACAAGTCGATTTCTGTTTTTGACTTAAAGAAGTCAAAACATGTATTTATTATAAAAATGTGTTTTCAATTTTAGACATATCTAAGTCACAAAATGACAGACTTGTTTAGGTCTATTTATGTTGATGAAAAAACTTAATTTGACTTGGTGGCTAAAGTACACCACCTATGACAGCAAAAACCTGTCTAATAGTTCACAAGGACTTGAGCTATCTATATTTAATTATCTTATTGAACATCCTTACTAAACACAGATGTTTTACCTCATTAAGTGTGGATCCAGGTGGTTGCATTGTAAGGTTAATTAACATTATCCCCGATTTTTTAGACTCTCATTCATATTTTTCTTTAGAAGACAAAGCATTGGCTTTCAATGTTGTCTTTATTTGATTTAGATGCATGACCTTTTTATAAATATGCGTGGGTCTTGAAGTTAACCAATTTTGGTAACTTATCGACTTGTAGGAGTCTATATTTGCAACTTTTTGATTCTGGTCAATCATTTCTTGCTTAACAATACTTATTGAAGTCATATTTTGTCTTGCATTAAAGGGAGACAAATCCTAAAACTCACAAATTTAGACCTCTATGAGTCAAAGGCAGATTCAGACTTATTTATGTCTGAGCTCTGACTGTATAACATGCATAATTATATTATAATACTTTTTGTACATGTTGTATGGTTTTTGAATTTAAGTTTCTTTAAAGATTTTTTTAAAAGTTTATGGTGTATGATGAAGGGTTAATGCTGTAATGGCTTTAATGTTGTAATCAAGAATGGTGTATTGGTAGAAGTGTATCAGGAAAGGTGTATGTTGTAAAAATTTGTAAGGGTTCCGCAGAACCCAGTGTCTCGCCTACTTTTGCTGTAACTCCCAGGCTCAACAAAAATGAGGAAAACAATCAATAAAAATATTCCTCTTGATACTATCTTTTGATTGTAAGAAGCTTCTGTCCAAGTTTGGTAAAAATTTCAGGATAGTTTATGAATCGAACAAATGTTTTAAAAACTTTAACTGCAGACTGTATGTAATGTTAACTGGAAGAAAAACTACCGGGGTAAGTCCATTTATAAGTAAAATACAGATACACAGGTACCAAATATTAACAAAATTTCCTTTCTAGATACTAGCTTTTGATCATAAACAAGCTTCTGTCCAAGTTTGGTACAAATTTAAAATAGTATAAGAAAGTTATTAAATTTTTTTTAAATTTAACCACAGTCTTGGCACAGAGTGAATGTGTTGTTTCCTGGCAGAAAACCTAAGTCCATTTAAAAGTATAATACTAAAAAAATGGATTTATTTTTTTACAAAATTTACTTCTGGATACTATCTTATGATCATAAACAAGCTTCTGTCCAAATTTGGTACAAACCCAGGATAGTTAAAGAAAGATATTAAAATTTTAAAAACTTTAACCACAGAGTGAATGTAATGTTTCCCTGCAGAAAAACTAAGTCCATTTATAAGTAAAAAACAGAAAAAGTGGAATTTTAATTTTGCAAACTTTACTTCTGGATACTAAATGTATCATAAACAAGCTTCTGTCCAAGTTTGGTAGAAATCCAGTATAGTTTAAGAAAATTATTAAATTTTCAAAAACTTTAACCACAGGGTGAATATTTGTGGACGCCGCCAACGATGACACCGACAGAATGTAGGATCGGTTAGTCTCGCTTTTTCGACTAAAGTCGAAGGCTTGACAAAAATGTAAGTGCAAGATGTTATTGTGTAGGGTTTACAGTGTATACATGTAGTTCATTGTGTAATTATGTATGAGACCACATAAAAAAATAAGTGTGTTTCCTAGCCGACGTTTTAGGCTTAGAAATAGCCAACCTTAAAGTTTTTTTGTCATTTTTCGATAAGCACTGTTTAAGTCAGAATTTCTCTCCCGATAGACTCAATGTAAAAAAAAATGTAAAATTAAAACAATTTCCTATCTTCTGGTACCTACATGTTCCCTATTTTTTTCAAAGATGTACATGTAATAGGAAACACACATATTATTTTATTTGGCCTGAATGTATATATACATGTACATGGTTTGAGAGGTTACAAGTTCAATCATTCAAAGAGCAGAAGAGCATGTTCCACTTTAACCTTACCTGGAGTAGGGGTGGCAGGCGGTGCACATGGAATTTCAACCCCACAGTCCTTCACTGTCCCTGAGTGTTTATCAGAAAGATAAATTTTAGTCACTTTGTTAGCACTATCAGACTGGTTTTGATTTTTAATCGCTGATCCTCCCATATGCATTGGGAGTTTATTTGTTGACGGGGAGAAGAAATTGTTTGTCTTTCTAGCAATTTCAGTCTGTGTAATTGATTTCACAAGTGAGCTATTTGTCACAAGAGGTAAAACAACAGTTTCTTTCGGAACATCAACAAGTTCTTTTTGTACAAGAGATTTTGATGTTGAGGCAGTATAAACTCTTTCGCTATACCTTCTCGGCACTTCAGATTTCGTATCTCTCCTATCTGGCTTATTATTATGAATAGTTACAGGTTTACATAAAGATATTTGCATAGCACCAAGACTTAATCCATTACCAATAGAGGGATCTCTTATATCATTTTGTTGTGGTTTTAATTTAATATCTGGTTTACCAGATGGTGTCTTTGCACCATTATTTTGTGGTGGTTGATAAAGTCGGTCTACAACATTTTGACCTTTACTTCTTCCAATCGCTGATCTCGACCTTTTTCTGCTTCTTCTACCTGTAGAAATATGAAGAAATAATTTTTTATAGCTGTATGTTTAGAAAATATTGGGATGATTTTATAAAATATATACAAAAAATGCGACAGTTGTCAGTATGATGATGTTCGCAATAATAAAATCTTGCTATGTTAATTTCAGTAGTGTTTTTTCCTGCATAAAATTTGTGCAAAAGCATTAATGAGTAGTTTTTTTAATTTGTTGGTCTGTGGATTTGCGATCCCATTTTTTTTTTTTTTGATGATCAGTTTAACTACATTTGTATCATGACAATGTTAAAAATACTTAAATTTTAAAATAGACAATCTAACTTTTGCACAGTTGATTTGTCTCGGACCCGAACAGCTCACTCATAAAAAAACAACTTGAGATTGGTTTATGATTTTCACAAAGCCTAATAGTAAGTGTTCATTGGTGTCATACAAACAAACAAACATGTATTTTTTTACCTAACAATTAAATTACCTTTTTTGCTTAAATGATTTTTCGACTCCTTTGAACCGGAGGAGTTATTATCTTTCACTTTATATTTACTGCCTTTAAGCTTCATACTATCTGGTAAACTTTCTGAATCTTCAATGATCTGATTTTCATTCTTTGAACTCCCAGCTGACCTGTTATATACTGCAGGTCTTGCATTAGCGGCTGACGTCAATAGGGTATTGTATGATGGCGAGGCAATATTTCTATAAGGGGACAATCTTGAAGCAGTTGATGGAGATTTTCCTATATGTACATCATCTTGACCTGAATCAGTGATTTTATGAAGAACCGAGGAATTAAATGTAATGCTTGTTATTGAATCAGCACCTCGAAGAATATCACCAAGTGTTGGTGTGTTATAATTTGCTTTGTATTGTTTTAATGGAATATCATAAGATTTTGTATTTCCATCATCGTGATTGAAAGTACCCATTGAGTCCCTTGGTGCATGGTTGAGCTTTAACACTGCAGGAACTGATGACAAAGCAGACATTATTGCTTAAAGCATTTCTTTTTGCCAACAACATGCTCCTAGCTTCATACGAAATAAAAATAATGTTAATTCTTAATTTTGGGGTGGTTTTCTAGCATTGATGGATATAGAGGTCCCTCGTTAAAATGATTTCAGAAGTTCTTCAAGCGTGTAAAGTAGTATTGTCCTTTCTACAGCAGCCATTACGCTTCCTTTACCGCCATAGCAACATCAAAATTTATCTAATGACCGATTAACTAAAATATTTCTTTATTTTTTTAAAGAAATAAAATTATATTATATAATAAGAAATATGTTTTTGTTATGTTAATTAAATATTTTTCAAAACATTGCATAACTTCCCTCCCAACAAAAATGTTTGAATTTTCTAAAATCAAATCTTTCACGTCCGTTTGTTCTTTAAATTAAAATTTATTTTTGGTTTTTGGTATCTGATAAATATACAAAATCTTTAGTAGGGATGTTCTTAGGGAGAAACTTTTAAAATTTATCTAAAGACCGAAGTACAAGTTATAAACAATATAAGTCTACAACTCAACTATATAGAGGATTATAGGTGTAATTGTAGCATTAAATAGTGTCCCCCATGAAATGATGTCCCATGGACAAAATTTCACAGATATAACCTATGAAATTTGGTCCAGGACATAATTTTATTATAAAATATTGTCCCCTTCTATGTAAAAGTGTCTCTTGACAAGAGATTCTATTAATATGACCTTCATTGGACATTTTTTCATAATGAAATCATGTCCATATTGCATAAAAGTCTTGCCTGACCTATAGTTGTTTTAAATGTTTGTGTCATTTTGGTCTTTTGTGGATAGTTGTTTCATTGGCAATCATACCACATCTTTTTTATATTGTCTAATACCAAAAAAAATATTTATCAAAAAATAATAAGACTAAATTGACTTTTGTTTTTAAATAAACAACAGGAATCTATGAACTGTTTTAACATCTTTGAATTACAAGTTTTAATGTTTTCTCTTGTGTTTTTTTGTCAACATGTATATAATACATTTCATTGCTTTTAATTTGAAACTGCTTTACCTTCCTTCTAAATGATCTTCTATCATTATTTTCAAACTCTGGAGGGTATTGATCATGCATCACACAGAAAGTCGTATAGCTGTTTATATTCACCACTTTCCATTTTTGTTTACATCTGTGTTGTCTTTATTTAAATTTCAATTATGATTTAACTAATTGATTAAAACATTTCAATGATTGCTAAATTATTTCCCTTCTTTAGGGACAGAAAAAAATAGCTACACTATGAAATATTGTCTTTTGTGACATATTTTTATAAAACATCCATGAAATTATGTGCAAGTACTAGGGACAATTTTTCACTTAGGGGGACACGATTTTATAGTTAACAAATGTGATATTCTGTCCCATGAACAAAATTTCACAGATGAACTGTGAAATAATGTTCTAGAGGGCACAATTTCATGGGACACTTTTTGGGCTTACATAATGAGGCTTGTTTAGGGGCGGGGGGGTATCAATATCCCATATCCCATTAAGTTTTTATCCCAATATCCCGTATCCCTATAATGTTTACCCCTAATATCCCAATAAATATTTTTTACAAATATCCCATATCCCTAAAACTATCAGTTTGAAATATCCCAAAAAATCATTATAAATTCATTCCCAAGCCCATTTTTTCCTCATCAGCACAACTTCAACAGTTTTGACTGGGAAAACAAACTGTGTTAAAGGAAATTTACAGTGCATACTTCCAGTGTTAAGATGAAATGTTCCATCTTAGAGCCTTGTATAACAATCTCTTTTTATGTGATCTTAAACGATAAATTTAGTGTAAGGGGTCTAATTTCAGACTTTTTTTTTTTAATTGTTCAAACCGTGATGCATATGACTGTAAAATTTCATTTTGATAGCATTCTTCTTTCATTGATAAGAAACTTCATCCTTCACGTTAACCTATGATCACCTATGTTGGAAAGAACAGAAGGACTCAACCCTGTCTCTTGTCCGAGATTGCTCTGACATCCAACGACTGTTTTGCCCGACAAGCTGAGACTGTGGGACGTCAGAGCACGGTCCATATCAAAAAGTGGAGACCTCTGCAGATCCTCGCCACGTAAAAAATAAGTTGTAAAACACTAGAAAATATCCTGTAATCATATAAAGCATCAAAACAAATACAAACATTGACAACAATAAGGCTTAACACATCAGATGGATACATCCAACAAAAATCTATGATAATTTCAAGAAAAATAATCAATGCATATGAGCATATAATATAAAAAAAAGATGTGGTATAATTGCCAATGAGACAACTCTTCACAAGAGACCATGTGACACAGGAATTAACAACTATAGGTCACCGTACGACCTTCAACGATGAGCAAAGCTGATACCGCATAGTAAGCTATATAAGGTCCTGAAATGACAAATGTAGAACTATTCAAACGAGAAAACCAACGGCCTAATTTATGCATAATTAATGAAGAAAAAAAAACAAATATGTAACACAGCAACAAACGACAACCACTGAATTAAAGACTCCTGACTTTGGACAGGCACATACACACAGAATGTGGCGAGGTTAAACATGTTAGCGGGATCCCAACCCTCCCCTTAGCCTGGGACAGTGGTATAACAGTACAACATAAGAACGAACTATACAAATCAGTTGAAAAAGGTTTAACTCATCTGATGGATACAAATAGAAATACATCTAACAAAAACACAGAGTGGACGTGACCGAGTACTTGTACATCCCAACAACAAAACGACACTAAGTACAGATCTGAGAGTACTCGCAGTTACTGACAGCTAGTTCAAAGTCAATTACAACTAAGAAAAAAGTAATGCATCTGAGACTAAATTATCAATCATTACACATCCAGCATCCAATGGCACGGTAAACAACATCTCCGTAAAAATGAGGATGTCTTATCCCGTTTTAAATAAGTTTTCTACAGGTAGAACCAAACTTCAAAACCAAATGTTTACATCTACGGAAGAATTTAGTAAAGATTTTAAGTGATTTGTGGTAACGAAATCCCTGACTTAATAATTTACCAGTAATACATAGATTTCGTTCATTAAAATCCAAAACGTTACAACAGACACGGGCATAGCGGAGGAGTTGTGATATACAAACACCGTAAGATGGTGCCAAAGGAACATCACCATCCAAAAAAGGAAAATTAACAATAAGGAATGAAGTATGGAAAGTAAAATTATTAATACATATGAGCATATAAATATTGAAAATAGATCAATACTTTTCGCTTGGGTTTGGATAACTTTTAAATAAAACGACCATAAACTCAATTAAAATCAACAAAGCACTAAAATGACCTTAATATTAAACTATTTTGGGCAATTTTATCAAGTGAGATGTAAATATTTCTGTTAAATTCAATTATTTTTTTTCATGTTAAAAATTCAATATCCTTATAAATGCATCAATATCCCATATCCCATTTACTTTTAGGACAAATATCCCATATCCCTAAATTTAAATTGGCAAATATCCCATATCCCAATAAACCCTATACAAGCCTCTGTAATACATAAATTTTAGACAAATAAACTGTTGATAACTATGGAATTGCTGTCACTTGGACCAACATTTAAGGTTCATCAAATGAAACATATTAATAAAACAGTTGTTTCTACACCGGAATTTACTCACATTATAGACAAATAAGGCAGCAACCATTTGATTTTCGGGGGGGGGGGGGGGGGCTATGGATTTTTTCCCCGGACAAACTATACCACATCTTCCTATATCTATCTAATATGGTGTTTTTTTTTCACAGAAAAGTAAATAAAATGGCTGTTGGACATAGGTGAAATATTACCTATACCAATGAGAACCCTAGATGTGTCATCCATTGGTAGTATTTTGACTTTTCACGTTGGTAAAAATTAATATCGAAATAAAAACATTAATTATCTCCTCACTTTACATTTAACACCCAAATTGTCCTGATTTACAATAAAAAGAAAATGTGATCCACCACACAGATGATAATGATTAAAACACTGAGGTATAATTTAGTCAGTGAAATAAGATTTGCATAAAAAAAAGTTCTAATGTTCACGTATTGACTTTTTTTTTCTTCTAAAAAAGCAACTTGTTGTTACATTTCCATGATGTAAACGTCACGGGGGGGGGGGGGGGGGGGTAACTTCCTATTATTTGGTATACGGGGATGTGCAAAAAATATGGGTCCTACTTTTGCGAGATTTTATATAAAAATGGGCCTCCTTTTTAATGTCATCCTATATTAAAATGCATTTACGTTTGATAACTGTATATTGATTTGGGGTATGATCTACATATCATATATATAAATATGCTATTGAGAATCTTACATTATTAATGGTCAATTTTTATATTAAATTAAATCAATTCATTTGAAAGTTTACCTTTCAAATAAATTCCTAAATGTGCACCAAACGATCGATGTCAATTCATATATAAAAACTTAAGGGTAGCTGGTATATATATGAATTGTGAGTGATGATGAGTTAGTGCTTTAAGCATGGCTCATATTTTAAAATATTGAATATAAGTATAGGTCATTCTTTCTTAAATATTTATATAACTATATATAGGTACTGAATTTCAGTGAATGTTATATTAAAATGGGTACGTTTTTTGAGGCAAAATTGGCACATCCCTACCAAAAAATATCGAAGTTGTTGTGCGTTATAGTTTTGAATAATTTTTGGTGTTTTAGTGGTCTTTTTAGAGATTTGCTGATGGGCAAAACCCAACAGAACTTATCATTGCATTATTCGGAACATTTCTAGACTTTACATCAGGATCTCGTGACTGTGATTATTGGATGCTGAAGCTGAGAGAGAAAAAGAAAAAAAGTTGTAAAATGAACCCATCGAGCGTCTCACTAAAGGTTTTAATAATTAATTAGGATATTTTTATCCTTTCAGACAAGTTATTAGATTTGTTGTTGCAAAGAAAAATACAGGAAACTGAAACAATGAAAATATACATGAGACTGCAACAGCTTGTTCATAAACCAAGCTGTTGCTTCCTGTTAATTATTTAAACACATTTACAAACAAACAAAAAAAATTACTTCGTAAAAGAAGTGAGAGAAGTAATACTGGAATGAGCAATCCTGTCAATAGTTCTGCTACTTGACCATGTTCATGAAGTTTATTCTAAATAAAAAGTAAATAAATTATAAATGGTTTGAACTTTTCAGTAGACGACTTTCAAATTTGTACATTTTCCCATAAATTTCCTATGTCGCAATGCTTTTGTATTAATACCCACACAATTTATTGCATTGGGTATAATATTTATGACCCATCTGTCTGTCTGTCTGTCAGTCCTTGTCTTGTCATTGCAACTCCTCTAAAATCACAAAACAGAATTTCATGAAACTTTGTAGATAAATTAAAGTACATACTATGTAGATATGCATATTGACAGGAAACTATGATTCATTTTTTTTCTGGGAGTTATATATGCAGTGATATGCCCCTTTCATTGCCTTTGAACTTAGAATTTTGGCCTAAATACAATGTATACTACTGCAATAGTTTTGTTATCGTATCTTCTCTGAAACCAAACAACATAATTTCATGAGCTTTGTAGTTGATGAGCATATGAGGACATATTATGTTAATGTGCATATCCACAAGAAATTTTTAACAATTGACTTTTGTGAGTTATGAATCTTTGAATTTACTACTTACATATGTACATGTAGGAAGCAGTAGAGATTTTGTTTGTCCAGTACTAGTGACAATGTGGGGGCGTTTGGAATATGAGGGGGCTAACAAAGGTTCTTTTATTACAAAATGTACATCACAGTTAAAACCTTTTTGACGCTGCTTTGGCATGATTGGTGTTACTCATGAATAAAAAACAACTAGACATCAATTGGTCAAGTTAGTGTATAAACCAATTTCAAGTTTAATGAATGCGTTACACAAATTAGGCTCTGACAAGGTCTAACTGTGTAAATTAATATGGCTGTTCTTTTTGCTGTGATGTAATAATGTTACCAGTGTGACATAAGAAAGGCCTAGTAGATTTTGAATTCTGAGCAATTTTCTGATTTAGAGCCCACCCACATAATCTCTTTTCTAATTTCAAGCCCTGTTAGCTCAACTAGGAAATATTTTAACAACTTAATATGAGGCAGGTATTACCTGTAACTGGGGACGAAGTTTGTATGATTTTAAAAAAAAATCAAACATGTTAAAAAGAGAAACGGAAATACCGTAACGTTTCCGATTTTGGTTCTGTTGTTAGGGATTTTACTTGTGACGTTATTTAAGTTATGACGTCATGTTCCAAGTAAACAAAGAAACGCAATGCATCAGGTAACGTTTATTCATACCAAAGACAAAGTCATTAAAAATGAAATATTGGTATTGTGTTCCTTGAGTTCCTATATTTTACTAGACTAATCAAAGTCTCATGACAACAAGACCGAAAGAAGGAAGTAGAGTTATGTGTTCTGCGCAGATCCGGAAATTAAAAAACGCGACATAAAAAAATTGAACGATTTTGAGTTCATTAGTACAATGAAAAATTCGGGAAATTTTCCCGATTTTTTTTTTTTTATTGAATTTTCTACTGTAATAGGGGACTTCGTCCCCATATGAACTGTAAACTGGTGCTTTTTATACTGTTAGTTGTGATAAGTTTTATAAGAGCCCAAAAATTGGCGGCTGTATATAATGATATGGGGATGTGTCGTTGTAGTCATTGGAAGACATTTGGTTTCCAGAAAATAACTTCAGTATTTTATTGTATGATCATTGGATCTATAGAAAAAATGGAAAACAACACATTTAATAATTTATTGCATCTGAAGCGCTTCTCTGGATTTACCTTCATCAGGAACGCTCAAAGGCAAACATTTGAAATCCGAACATGTATAAGTACAGAAAATCGTTGAAAAGCTATATATGTAAAAAAATACCTAAAATAAATAGCTAAATTCATCTAAACCCAACTTTGCCTCTACAGTCTGGGGTGGTACTTAAACATGTGATTTCAAAATCACTTCTTTGAGTGGTTTTGGCTGTGAAATATTTAAAATTTTCGCACAGACTTTTCAATATCACTGAAACAAGTAATTTGAGAAGTTAAAATTAAATCACTTCAATAAGCATGATAAGTGTTTATAACATTTTTTTTTATATTTTTCCCACAAGCTTGATTTTTTTATTGGTAAAAAGACCAGAATTCCATTGAAAAAACAACTATGTACATGCAGAAATTGTCATTTGCTTGATAAGCCTGCCAGTTTTTACAGTTTATTTGAATATGCAAAAATTGGAATAATTTGTAGATCAGGACATAACCTTAAAATAAATCATTCTAATTCTAAAGAAAACCAATCAGGTTAACTAATATTGCTGACCTTTGTCTGATAGTAAGAGTAGTTAATGAATATTTAATAACAGAGCAATTCCCAAGGGTACTTTTAAAAGCTTTAGCGCACTAACTTACTGCCCAAGCGCACTGGTAATTGATATCCAAAGATAAAGGGATAATTGATTTATGTAGGAAAATTATAGAAAAGTTTGTGAAAATATGGAAAATCAATGAAAATAGCATTTGAAGATCAAAGAAAACACCAAAATCACTGATAACTGAATATAAAAAATCACTGAAATAGGTGATAATGAAATCACTTGTTTAAGTAACACCCTGACTGCTCTAGGGACTCAGTTGAAACCTTAGTTTGTATAATAATTTCAAAATCTATAAACAGACAATTTTTGTAAAGTTTGTTAAATCATGTCAGTATGGAAGCACTGACTACTGAGCTGATGATACCCTTGGGACTGAAAGTCCACCAGCAGAGGTATCGTCCCAGTGATGTAAAAAATGGAAAACAACACGTTTAATAATTTATTGCGTCAGAAGCGCTTTTCTGGATTTACCTTCATCAGGAACGCTCAAAGAGTTGAAACCTTAGTTTCATAATAATTTCAAAATTTATAAACAGACAATTTATATTGTATTTAGATTTTAGATTTTCCTCCATATACATGTAACATCACACTTAAAAAGAGGATAAATCACCATAATATAATTACTAGTATCAGTATTGTTAAAATATATATCAAACCATTCAAATAATTATTTAAACATTTCCCACGTATACTTAACATTCTTAAAAACAATTTCCTCCATACATGTTTGATTTAAAACAATTTTCTTCATATATGATACATGTATAATTTAAAACAATTTCCTTCATATATATTTAAAAAAAAAATATCTCCATACTGACATTTCTACCTAAAGGGAAATAACTCAAACCACATTTGAATGAACACGCAACATTAACATGATTACCGTAATGTCACCTTTTCCTTTTATGGCTTTTGAGAAAAATTCTAACCATTAATTCACAAATCTAATTAAAATGAATTAATTCCTAACTGAACTTAGAATTACAATCCCCACATCTTTACCAATTCATGCCCAAATTCATGCAGTAATTTTATCCCACATGTTTATCCTACATTAATATTCCTTTAATAACAATCCAAATTCAGAGTCATGATAAGCTTGAATAAAGTGTCCATATTTTCAAAACTGTACAAGGTTCACCCCTGCAATTGTATCAAGCTGCACTGTGCAGAACATTTTATTAAAATAATATCTGTTTTTGTTTTGCAGGGAGCTGTCATAGTACATTTCATTTTAACAATATGGTGAGTAAATATGTATTGTTATCTTAAACATTTGTAACAACTAAAAACATACATGTACATGTATATATATGGTAAAAATAGGATTTGTACATTCTTTGTAATGGGTCACAAAAGAATACCACGGCAAAAACCCCAAAAGTTAAATACACAGTCCCAGACAGTCCCACCAGCTGACACAGTATTTATGCTTTGCCACATCAGCCTAGGAAAACCTAAATAACTCAGAAAATTTTAGCTTGCATAAAATTGTGACATTGAAAATGAAAATACTGAAACAAAACAGGCTCAACTAAAACAGCTAAAATTATTTGAGGTCACTTTACATGCGTTAACCATGTTTAAAAGCTCCAAATACACACAGACCATCCAATAGAGATTGAATAAGAGGAGATCTAGGTTAAATATCATGGAGACAGTAACTTTATAAATATTGCAAAATAGGTTCCAGCGCTGTCATCAATTGTGTCAATGATAGTTACATGTCTCTGATACAGTTATTAGACCTGCAGTTTTGAAAACAAAAATGTTCATGAAAAAAAGAAGAATACAAAAGTTTATTTTGTCATCAAATTGTATAAATATCATGATAAGTGTATATTATTATTCTTCATGACAGTGCTTCATGTCAGTTTGCTGTCAATTTGTTTAAGAAAACATCAATATCATGAATATCATTATAATCTTCATTTGTGTATTTAAAAAAAAAAAGGAGTTGTCTCCCATTACATGTACATAAATTACAGCAGCACATTTTATAGATTTATGTTCACTTCCTTTTTTATCCCAACAAAATTGTTAAGAGTGGCCCAGTACGTAAACTGTAAAAGATGTTTTGAACATAAATGGCTTAGATAAGAATATTTTAGAATATTATATTTAATTTTTTTTTTGCTTATTTCTACAGTCTAGCTTGTAAAAAGTAGAATACATTGTTTGACTAAATCTGAGATACATTATATTATGTAAACTTGCAGGATAACTAGAAGTTTTCAATTCAATCCCACTTTACTTTTAAATAAAAAAACGTTTGCGTGTCTCTTTTGGTAAAAAAAAATATAAGCCACATTTAGATTGACCATTTCAACGGTGAGTTTTGTATTTGTTAAATTTATTGTACATATGTACATGTTGTTGTACTGTAAATTCAGAAATTTTTGCATGCATTTATTATTGCAATTTTGTTTTTTAGATTGAACCAAATGCCATTATATGTTTGCAATACTGAGAAAAAAAACACTAGCCTAAGGGCTCATTCATGAATACAACAAAATCTAAAATATTAGTTTGAACAATTGCAAATACGACTCTGTCACAGTTTTTTTGCGCAATAATAAAACATCTTCATAATTTTTAAATTTACAGTATATACACATACATGTATATATGAAATATATATCTAAGTTTTATTATTTGTATTCTAGGGCATCAATGAGTGGTGGATTCTTACCCGAGTCCTATATTTACATGAACATGTTTGTACTGTTGATTGGTGTGTTTGCCATTGTGATGAATGAGTCTGTAGATGCAGTTTTTATGGTATAATAATTATAAATAATAACATAAGTTGTATTTTTCATTATAATACGTTATTCTGATTGGCTGACTGCAATCTCGTGTTATTCCTGCATTACACAATAAAATTTATCATTCATGATGACACGAGGTCCATGAAAGGGGTCTCTTCCGGTATAATGAAATAAACGAAAGACTTTCTAAGGTTCGGATGGTTTTATTACCAGAGAATAAAAACTCTGAAATAACAAGATTATAAACATTAATGATAGTTCATGTAACATATATAATATATTATTATACACATATTATATCACAGACAATTTTAATACAGTTTACACAATTTCTAATATAATGGTGTTACTATAAACAGTAGATACACATTTACTATGGAATGTTCATTCATTCAATCGTGTAGTGAAATGTACATCACATGTCACATGTACTTTAACAAACCGGTTTCTCTGACCGACATTTAATTATAACGGTAACCAGTTTCAATGCGTTTACAACCAAATAGAATTAAATGTATCTTAAAATTACATCTCGCAAGTATATGAAAGTTTACAATTAAACTTATTAAATATTACAACATTCAAAAAGTATTTACTATGTCTGAATACCAACATATAAATTCCACCACTGATTTGCTAAAAACGCGCAAATCGCCAATGGAAATAATCCATGAATAACTATCATTTCTATAGTATAAAATAATACAAAAACTACAAATTATGCGCTTACCACTTGTGGAGTGAGTTCTCTAGTAAATAAGGAACTTGGCACAAAGTACAAAGAAGTAATCTACATCAGAGTCCTGAAAACCAAAATACAATAATAAGAACGGACTCTTCGTAATTATATAAAATACTAATCACATGACAATTGTATTCAATTCGTCCATATAAAAATAGCATTATGCGGACATGTAACTCGTTCTTCTTTTTACAATATACTGTAACTTATCATACATGTCGCCATTTTTCTACATGCAGTATTCGTAAAATACTGTTATTACGATATCTCTATACATTACATAATTACGCTATGATCAGCGGCAAATATTACATTACTTTATAAAAATATGACCTAGCTTCTTTACCAAAAATACGCTCATTCAAATCTTTCATTCCGATGTTATAAACATGCAATCTGAAGAGTATTTACTCGAAAATAGGAAAGTTAACCAAATCTATTAATTCGTGTCAAAATGTTAATAAAGAAGAAAGTGCAACTTACTAGTCATGTCTAGAAAACTGTCAAGCTGAATATAATAAATACACAATCTGTAAATATGGGTTTCTGCTATAATAGTCTGAGTAAATAATGGACGTCTTTCACTGACCAGTGTCCAGGTGAATTCTACCCAAGGTACACAAAGGAAAATTCAATTTAACCGCCAATAACTAAGAACCAATCAAAACAAGAGTTCAATTTCAACCCCCATGAATATGTATGAGTAACATTACTCAATACGTAAATCATATACTAAATCAAGTCATAAAGGATAAATATCCTTTAGTAAAAATACTTTGCAAGAGTGAAATAATTAAACTAAAGACCCAATAAGAATTTGATAAGTAGATTTTTAATATAAATCAATGATTTCAAAAGTGCAAATTACATAATTTATGAAGCATGAAAAATCACTCTGCTACATCCTCCCCTCTGTTAAAAAAATGACTTCCATGTCATTAGAACTGTCTTCCCCTCTCCAGAAAGCATGGCGTCCTCGACATGATGGAACACTAAAGGTCACTCTCCATTATCTTCATAATGGTTCTGGAAAGCTCTATCTCTTGTCCTTTGAATATACCATTCTCTGCTTGATGTAGCAACCAGTTTACTCTCCTCAACCAGTCTGGCTGTGTTATGGCCTGTTTGGACGTGGTGACGTAGTCCTTGAGATAAGCTGGTGGTTTGCGTTCTCTCTGGGGTCGAGTAACTGGTGAATGTCGTGGTGGTGTCGGCAATATACGACGCTGTCGTTGTCTCTGTGATGGTGGTGTTGGTAAGCAAAGGCTCTGTCTTCCATGTTGATCTGCTGGTAGCTGTATGCTCGTCTGGAATGGTCTAGTCTGACACAGCATGCAAAGGCCAAATGACCGGCTTGACCACATCGGTAACAGATGATAGGTTCTCTCGGTTGAAATGTTGAAGTTGGAGCAGGTGGATATGCATGTTGTACTGGTTGGTAGTAGTCGTTGTCCCAGTAGGGTCTTTGTCTGCGGTTCCTGCGTCGTCGACGTCGTCTATGTGATGAACCAATAGAACCATACTGTTGCTGGGTATCAGGTTGGTACTCAGTGGGCTCCATAGTAGAAAAAAATACACGATAAAAAAAATCCGATATAATACAAAGTACACGCTGTATATATGCCAAAAAAAACTTTCAAAAATATTAATGACTTATAGTCACTAATAATATTCAAGTCAAATAAAATATTTCCAAAAAAAATTAAGTTCAAATTATCTCCCCTTCTGTATCAATTACAAATGTAACTGTACAGTATTCAAAGTCAAGTAATAACTATCAATCACTAAATGCAAATACCTAAACTGCTGTCAAGAAGAATGACTAACAAATGACTAATGCAACAAGTCAAGACTGACTTCAACCACAGTAAATGTCAAGTAAACAATCAAAGAACTAAGGGCAATAACTCCAACTAAGTCAAATATACCTCAGACACAAGTCCTAATCAGAAATACCAAGAATCAACTACACTTCCGGTATGCAATGTCAAATCAAGTAAAGTCTAATCTGATGTGATAAAGCTAAGTGTTAATGCAAGTAATGTTAAACTGTGTGTATAACCTCACAACTATACTATACTCTACACTCTCTATAATCAAGCTAGGTTAATCAAAATATGTTTCGAAAAAAATATATGTTCAACTACATGTATTTATAATGCCTATGTATTTATTAACTTATAGGTCTTATACCACCACACTATAATTATAATCAAAATCAATCTTATAATCAAACTATTTATAAGAAATCAATACTCAATAACCAATACACCACACTATATATATAATCAATACAGTACTATTAACTAACTCTAGTTAATACTTAATATCAGATAAACATTATGTAAACAAATTATCAAACAATAAAATACAACTGTATACTCAAGTATACCACTGGCAGAACAAAAATACCAGTTTTAAAAATCTTTTTTAAGATTTGCTAAGTCTCTTTCAGTTATACTCAGTAACAAATATGTATAATCAAGTCTAAAATACCCAATAATATATAAATACTCTACGATCTAGATGAATACCAATTTCAGAACATTATGTGTTTATGTGTCACATCATAATGTATAAGTACTATATACTATAACTGTATACGATAGTGTTGCTTTCTGTGTTTACTTTAATCTGTATAAGTCACATATGGTTTTACTAGCAGTACAAACTAACTCTCACTGTAACCTAACTGTCACTGTGTATATGCAAGTGTGTATGAAAAAAATAAAAAAAATAAATGAAATGACAAAGTCAAAACGTCAAGTGCTTATGACCAAGTACTGATGCACCAAATTTTTTTTAAAAAGACAATGTATACTGAGTGTAGGTATTGATGCACCACTACGAGTTCACACTAAACATGGTGTTTCAATCAATCATAGACTAAGTCAGTGACAGTATAACACTATACCCTAGAAATAAATGGAAAAAAAAAATCAAAGTGTCTTTTTCAATCAGGTTTGTGTATAAATGTGTGAAAAAAACTAAGTGTTGAAAGCAAACTATGCTGTATACAAGCTACAATATATATAAAGTAAAACTGCCTACCTTATAAATAAGAATATTTTCCAACACAAATAATCAATGCACAAACACAATGTACAATAATCAAAAGCAAATGTCAAGTTTTCAAAACTAAAAGTCTAAGTTACAATAAAGTAACTTCCGGTACAACAATCTTCTAAGTCGGTTATACGGTATACATGTATGTAAACAAATACACGTGGACATCCACATGGCTAACGGAGATAAACATCAACACGTGCACGTGATCTGGAAAATATTGCGTGACATCACTATTGGTAAACATCAACATCTACGGGTAGAAAGACAATAATTCTGGAACATCGGACTTCTGACGGATCTCTCTGTGCCACATCAGTCCCTACGTGGGCGCCAAATGTGAAAGGGGTCTCTTCCGGTATAATGAAATAAACGAAAGACTTTCTAAGGTTCGGATGGTTTTATTACCAGAGAATAAAAACTCTGAAATAACAAGATTATAAACATTAATGATAGTTCATGTAACATATATAATATATTATTATACACATATTATATCACAGACAATTTTAATACAGTTTACACAATTTCTAATATAATGGTGTTACTATAAACAGTAGATACACATTTACTATGGAATGTTCATTCATTCAATCGTGTAGTGAAATGTACATCACATGTCACATGTACTTTAACAAACCGGTTTCTCTGACCGACATTTAATTATAACGGTAACCAGTTTCAATGCGTTTACAACCAAATAGAATTAAATGTATCTTAAAATTACATCTCGCAAGTATATGAAAGTTTACAATTAAACTTATTAAATATTACAACATTCAAAAAGTATTTACTATGTCTGAATACCAACATATATAAATTCCACCACTGATTTGCTAAAAACGCGCAAATCGCCAATGGAAATAATCCATGAATAACTATCATTTCTATAGTATAAAATAATACAAAAACTACAAATTATGCGCTTACCACTTGTGGAGTGAGTTCTCTAGTAAATAAGGAACTTGGCACAAAGTACAAAGAAGTAATCTACATCAGAGTCCTGAAAACCAAAATACAATAATAAGAACGGACTCTTCGTAATTATATAAAATACTAATCACATGACAATTGTATTCAATTCGTCCATATAAAAATAGCATTATGCGGACATGTAACTCGTTCTTCTTTTTACAATATACTGTAACTTATCATACATGTCGCCATTTTTCTACATGCAGTATTCGTAAAATACTGTTATTACGATATCTCTATACATTACATAATTACGCTATGATCAGCGGCAAATATTACATTACTTTATAAAAATATGACCTAGCTTCTTTACCAAAAATACGCTCATTCAAATCTTTCATTCCGATGTTATAAACATGCAATCTGAAGAGTATTTACTCGAAAATAGGAAAGTTAACCAAATCTATTAATTCGTGTCAAAATGTTAATAAAGAAGAAAGTGCAACTTACTAGTCATGTCTAGAAAACTGTCAAGCTGAATATAATAAATACACAATCTGTAAATATGGGTTTCTGCTATAATAGTCTGAGTAAATAATGGACGTCTTTCACTGACCAGTGTCCAGGTGAATTCTACCCAAGGTACACAAAGGAAAATTCAATTTAACCGCCAATAACTAAGAACCAATCAAAACAAGAGTTCAATTTCAACCCCCATGAATATGTATGAGTAACATTACTCAATACGTAAATCATATACTAAATCAAGTCATAAAGGATAAATATCCTTTAGTAAAAATACTTTGCAAGAGTGAAATAATTAAACTAAAGACCCAATAAGAATTTGATAAGTAGATTTTTAATATAAATCAATGATTTCAAAAGTGCAAATTACATAATTTATGAAGCATGAAAAATCACTCTGCTACAATGAACTAAATAAAAACTTGATAAAAATCGTGTTATATGATCCTAGCTAAAAAATGTAATTATAAGTATTGAATGCTTCTTTTTGTAACTTCATAGGGTTGTAAAAGCGTTCACCGCATGCACATTTTTAATTATCTGACAGCTAGTTCAAAGCCACTAACAACTAATAAAAAAATCATGCATCTAAGACTAAACTATCAATCCGTACACATCCAACATCCAATGAGTTTAGTGTAAAGACGTCATAAACAGCCAGAGAAAAACATGACCTTATGCAATGCCAAGTTACAGGTATCAACAGATTGTAGATCCATGAATATGTATATATGTATTTAACATACTAGTAATATTTAGTTAGCTTTTAATTTACTGATAACAAAATCAATATTTATACCAATAAAAACAATATTCAATGATCTTATTATAGTGTTGAATAGGTAACCTTTTAGAATAAGTTTACTTAAAGGAGCGACAAGTTTACATGGATCATTTCTAAATTTCCGGGCACGGTTAACAACATTTCCGTAAAAATGAGGATGTGCTATCCCGTTTGAAATAAGTTTTCTACCGGTACAACCAAACTTCAAAACCAGATCTTTATATCTATGGAAAAATTTTAGTAAAGGTTTTAAGTAATATATGGTAACAATATCCCTGGTTTAATAATTTACCAGTAATACATAGGTTGCGTTCGTTAAAATCGAAAACGTCACAACAGACACAGGCATAGGGAACAAGTTGTGAAATATAAACAACGTAAGATGGTGCCAAAGGAACATCACCATCTAAAAATGGAAAATTAACAATAGGGAACGAAAAAAATCGTCTCTTTTGTCGTAAATTTAGTGTGGAGTTTCCCGTTTACAACCAAAATATCTAAATCCAGGAAAGGACAGTTATTACTGAATAAATTTGATTTATTTAAAGTAAGTTCCTTGGGGTAAATTTCAGCAGTATATTGAGAAAATTCTTGATTATTTGACGAAAAAATATCATCAAGATAACGGTAAGTGTTGTTGAATTTATCAATTAAATGCAATTTCAACGGGTCTTTACTGAGTTTAGTCATAAACTGTGTTTCGTAACAGTACAAAAATAAGTCTGCTATTAAAGGGGCACAATTAGTGCCCGTGGGGATACCTACAACCTGTCGATAAACTTTGTTGTCGAAACATGGTTTAAATGTGTTTCAAACTGTAAAAAAGAAAGTTGGTATTTATCCAGAAAAAAAAATTCAACCATTTCACACTGCAATATCATTATGATCTTTATCAATAAGTTCATGTACGTAATAAGCCAAAAGAAAAGATGAAAAAAAATGTTGTACATATCTTCCTGCCTTCTTTATAATTTTAAAATGATAAAACAATAAAAAGACTGGTATGAAATATCATTTCTAGTTCTGCAAGTTGAATTATATTTCCACGATAATAGGTCCGAGACCACAATTGTCGTCCCTTGATTTTCGTTCACGAATATAGTCCCTAGTGTTGACAGTGGGTTACTTGCCAATTTGTATACCCTTCCAAATTTATTTCTGTATGTTTAATGCCTCAAATTGCAAGTAGGGGGGTCAAATTACACTGTAAAAAAATTTGGGTCCAGAATTTTAAAGGAAAGTAGTGATTTGGTCCAGCTGAAAAAGGTTGAAAATTAGCACTTTGGAATCTGTCAAAAGATTTCAAGACGCCCTAAACATAAAATTGTCCATATTTTGAGTTAGAGCCGATGAAGTTTTCTATAATTTTGATATAATTTGTCCCAAAAGTAGCACAACACACTGTAAAAGTTTCTTTGAGAAAGTGCAGGTGGGATTTTTTTTATTTTCATTTATGTTCCAAAAGAAATGCACTACGAAATAATTGTGGTCTCGGCCCAATATATATATATATTTGTGATTTAAGATTAGAATTTTACAGATTTCTTTCTGATGACATATGATAGTTTTTGTACTAATCAAAATTGAATGACAATTATCATAATATGATAGCCTGAGTCAAGATTAGGGATACACTTGGGTGCTATTTTAAAAATTCTAGAATTTCTAGTAATTTCCCAAATCACTGCTGATAGATTAAGATCTGAGCCAGTGAAACTGATATTAAATGATGCTTTTTTCTTTTGCAGTTTTTATTTTTCCACTGTTTTACAATGATACAAGACATCATATTTCTTGGAATATTTGAACCAATAGGACATGATTTTTTTGAGAGACCTGACGGTAAGTTTTGACCTTATTCAAACACATTGTTTTCATGACTTTTTATAACAGAATGAGACTGCCATTGTTTAGATTTTGTTTTCAGACGGACATGTTTTGTATCTCTTGTTATTAAGGGAGCAATTATTTAATTTCAAGGGAGGGGTTTATATTTTTTTGTGTGAGTTAGAAATATTTTATCGCGCAAAGCAGGATTTAAAAAAAAATTTCAATGCTACCAATAAATTTTTTTTCTCACAATTGATCACTATATTTTATGGGGAAAATCTGGATTCAGAATTTTTAAAGCAATTGCTTTTATGCTATCGCGTATGGCCATCTTTGTGACCCAGATCAGAGACTCCGCCCATATCAAGCCATAGTATTTTGTTAAACAGGCTCCTGGTCTGTCATTCTTTAACACCTATGTATGTTTTCTAATGCAATACATAGCTTGAAACTTTAAAAAAACGTTAGTGGATTTAAGAAGTATCAGAATATGTTCTTGTAGATGTATTTTTGTATTTAAAGGGTCAACCGTTTGACTATCAAATAACATAGAAGTCCGAGTGAAAAAAAGTACATTTTTATAACTGCGATTCCGTTTTCCGCCGTTCGTACGATGTTTCAACAAAATATGGATTCATTTCAGTTGTTGATTTAGTATTGAAAATTTAACTGAATTATCTCCTATTAAATACGGTTTTATATGTTTAATTTGTGTTTCTTTAAGAGGTCAGGTGCTCTTGTTCATTCATAAAATTATCGTTCATTCATACATTTATCGTAAAATCAAAATCACTACACAGGTTAATGCGTAGTGTCAAATGATTACCTGTAATCTAAAAATAGACAAACTTTGTTTGCGCAAATAATTTAGCGGAACGAAACCCTTGTTGAAAACAAATAACAATAAGTTCGTTTTCCTTTTCTGTCAAACTCCGTAATATTTATCGATCACCTTACTAATGAAATGAACCCGTCCAAACGTAGTAGATGCCAAGTCGGTCCAGATGAAGAGATATTTCAATTTGGAATTTTCTAGTTACATAGATTGAAAAAAAGTACGTCTTTTAAATATCATGATCAAAACTGGGAATGCATAACAAATGTCAGATGAAACCATTATCCTCGTCTTTTCAGTGAACAAGTCTACTACGTTTGTTGACACTCGACGGTCCACCGTGTTAGCAATTTTATTTCACATGTTTTCGAAATATTGAAGATCATTTTTCGCAATGTTTCCTGAAAATTGATAAATGTCAAAGCAACGTAGAGCTGTTTGTTCTTGTTTGTATAATAAAATTGAGAATGGAAATGGGGAATGTGTCAAAGAGACAACAACCCGACCATAGAAAAACATACAACAGCAGAAGGTCACCAACAGGTCTTCAATGCAGCGAAAAATTCCCGCACCCGGAGGCGTCCTTCAACTGGCCCTAAACAATACATCAGTGATAACGATTTAATGTCATGTTTGTCTGTGATGACCCCCCCCTTTTCGGGGTTGCATGAGAATTATAGTTATCTCGTACCCACATGCACTTGTTTCTATCCATAGGCAGGTCGGCTATCCATATAAAACTATTTTGGATAGAAACAAGTGCCTGTGCTCGTACCGCACCAGAAGGACATACATGTATATCAACTGAGCAATAATGTTTGGAACTTAGTTTTAAAAATGATGACAAAGTACCATTATGAAAATATTTTTATTAAGCTGAAATATATATTTATTCTTTACATGTTTATGTCTTGTAAGATATTTTATTTCTTTCCCGTTTTTTAACATTTGCGTCTGGAAAGTTGAAATGTTTTAACTTAATCATTTGTGTTAATGGTTAAATATAAATTGTTAAAATTAAATCAATAAAGGAAATTATTGCCCAGTTACAAACACTACCAGGGGATAATCCATGATGATTTCTTTTTGAGTTATATGTTTCAGCACATGTATATTTGACCCCAACTTTAGCCTGGTAAACGTGTTGTCTCCTTGTGAAATATAAAACATATTAAAAATGACTTTCTGCTAAAGTCTTTTATTTATATAAAGTTAAAACCTTTTTACTTCTAACTAGACAACACTCATGTCAGGTTTAATTATTATATATATGTGGATGAAAAATAAAAGTCCCCAAACATAAACATGACAGCAATTGCTTTTACAGCCTTTAAGGCTTTGATTTATTTGTCCTCTGCATGACCAGATTATATTTTCTTCAAATTGGGGAAAAACCATAACATCCCCCTTGAAGTTGAATGGCTGTTCCCTCTTAATTTTTTTTCTCACTTGATTAAATTTGTGATTAATGGTAATTTTAACAACCAGGCTAATTATAAATAAGTTCTCTTTAGAAGGTGTAACTTCCTGCTAAATATCATGCATATATATTGTACTCAGCTTTGTTCTAACTAACTTTTTTTTTATATTTCAGTGGTTGGGAGATCAAAGAATCTGTACAGATTTAGCCTTGGGTATCCTATTGAAATTTTTAACTTTTATTTTGTGAGGAAATTTTCTTTCTTTTAGTCCATTACTGTGGTATTATTCATGGTATACCAACTTCTCAGGTTTTTTTTAGTACAGTTGAACCATAAACTTGAATACTCAAGGAAGTACAAATTTTCTATAAGTTTATATACAGACTTTGGCAAAGCTGTGCAATAAAAAAAATTGAATTACAAACTTTATCAATGCGCGAAAATTTGTATCCATGAAAACATACGAGTCCACGGTATTCTCTATTCTGTCAAGCCAATCTAGACCCTTATGTACATGAACTATATATAAAAAAGAAGATGTGGTATGATTGCCAATGAAACAACTGTCCACAAGAGACCAAAAGAACACAGACATTAACAACTATAGGTCAAAGTACGGCCTTCAACATGAGCAAAGCCCATACAGCATAGTCAGCTATAAAAGGCCATATATGACAATGTAAAACAATTCAAACAAGAAATCTAACAGCCTTATTTATATTAAAAAAATAAATGAACGAAAAACAAATATATAATACATAAACAAACGACAACTATTGAATTACAGGCTCCTGACTTGGGACAGACACATACATAACTAATGTGGCGGGTTTAAACATGTTAGCGGGATCCCAACCCTCCCCTTAACCTGGGACAGAGGTTTAACAGTACAACATAAGAATGAACTATAAAAATCAGTTAAAAAGGCTTAACTCATCAGATGGACAAAAATATCTATCTCTTTTTATTATGAGCAGACCTTGAAAAGTTGAAATAAGTGGCAAGTGAAATACTGTAAATTCAGAAATTATTGCGAGGTCTAATAAAGGCGATTAATGAGGCTAGGTCAGTATCAAAATAATACATGTAATAAGACCTTTCATTCTGATAGCTGAAATATAGATATCTATGCATATTTTTTTTTCAAAATTGCTACGATTGAAATTAAATTTTGTCTATTCTGTAAAATATCAATAATAAATGCATACCATTATTTCTGAATTGACAGTACTGGTATTGAATTTACAGAAGGTATACCTATTTAAAAAACCAAGTAATTTTATCCAACTCTGCCTCATGTCTCTTTAATTGCATTGATTTCTTCATCCTACTGAAGTGGGGCCTTGATGGTGAAAGTAGTTCATCGACTGTAACACTGTAACACTGAGGTGTTCAGTACAGACCTCACACATGTATGAAGCAAGTGTGTCTGAATCGTTGACTGTGATTGCCAGTTTTCCTGCTAAATGTTTACCCAGGGACTTCATCTTCCTGCATCAATAAAAACTTGACACAAAAAAGAATTGCCAACAGGACTCATCATACTGAAAGTGGTGTTTACCACACAAAATCAATCAATTAATACTCTTTCTTAACCATAATCAGAATGTGCATAGTAAATTTGATTTTAAAACCAGTGACAGCCATATTGTTGTACCGTATCTGGCAGGATAGACAAGGCCATGCATTTGATTTGCCATTTAACATTCCTGGAATTCCTGGAATGGGTAAGTACTTATATATATATGTATTTCTACATTAGTTAAATCAACAGCAGAAGTTTATCTGTAACATTTAGAAATTTTGTTTTGCAATTTGCCTTTTTATGCCCCACCTACGATTTTATTATGTTTTCTGGTCTGTTCCAACAACTTGAAACTTGGTACACATGTTCCCTATGATATGGTCTTTCATATTTATTACCAAATAAGAGTTTTTATCCCAATTTCACGGTCCATTGAACATAGAAAATGATAGTGTGAGTGGGGCATCCAAGTATTATGGACACGTTTGTGTTAAATGATTAAATTGGCAAAATGAACTGATTCAAATACAGTAAAAATTCTAAATAGATATAGGAAGATTTGGTATATGTGCCAATGAGAAAACTCTTTATCAAAGTCACAATTTGTAAAATGTAAACCATTATAGGTAAAAGTCTTCATTAAGGAGCCTTGAACAGCAAGCTATAAAGAGCCCCAAACATGACTAGTATAAAACCATGCCAATCTTGTTTAATTAAATGTCAAAGGTTAATGTTAAGTATAACTCTTCCTCAAATAGTGTTATTTGAAAATTGTCCATAGCCCTATTATGGTACATGTATTTGTGTTCTTTCTCATGTAATCAGTAAAATCATCAAAATATTTTTTTCTTCTTTAATAGGTAACCAACATGATAGTAAATATGAAAACATCGACCAATCAGTGCCATCTAGTAATTATGTGGAGACAGCATCAGCACCTAGAGGAATAGATGACCCCCATGTTACCCCTTGATTCAGCTGATCTCCATACATTTAATGGCTTTTTGTGCAATAAATAATGAACATTCATCACTTATATTTTGCTCTACACTGTAGAACTACTGCAAAGAAATATATGTTATTTTGAAAAAATGTATGAGGTACGGTTGTTTATTGTATACCCCGGTATGTAAAATGATATGAGGAAAAATATTCTCAAAAATGCTTCTCAAAAAAATTGTGACTAAACAAGATATTGGTGAATAAGAGGGAAGGGGAGGATATAACACAATACCTATCTATCTAGTCCTTATTATGCCTGGATGCACATAGGACAAGGAATAATACCAAAGGCATGTATTTATTATAAACCAACAGTTTCTTGGTTATTTAAAAATCCATGGTTGTTATATTTGAATGTTATAGTCACAATTGATATCGGGTAGGGTGTAATACTTACAATTTCTTCAATTCCTTTGTTGATAGTGTGAACTTGGTTGTGCATGATTGGTATTGATGCTGAGAATTTTTCAAATTTGTGGTTTTGTATTTAGATCACAATATGAGATTAATATTCAGACATTTTATTGATCCAGAATTTTTTACGCTTCTTTGATTTTAAATGAAAAACAATACAGCAGAACACTTTAAATTTATTTCATTAGAAAAATTTAATAACATGAGAAAGTTCAGACAGAAAACAACCATATCTTTGCAATTGTTGATTAAAACGATCAAGGGACCAAAAAAATATTATATTAGTTTTTACAGTTTCTTGAAATGTTACTTATTGATAATGTTATAAATTATTGTGAGTTTTTATTTTTGTTAAAACTGTTCAGTCACAATATGATAGTTAAAATATCATGATAGTAAAAATATCATTGTAAAAAATCTTAATTTATAGTAATTCATTTGAAATTTTTTAAATCAGGTACTGTACATTCAGAAATTATTGCGTACGTTTATTATTGCGATTTTGTCATTTTAGGCTGAAATGCTATTTTAATTTTTGCGATATTGAGAAAAAATCCTGTTTAATTCATATAAAAAATTTCAAAATGTGAGTCTAAATTATTGTGATTAAAACCCTGTTGCATTTTTCCCAATAATAAAATCTACGCAATAATTTCTGAATTTACAGTATTAAGATATGGTTTATTCAAACATTCCATTATTTTATATTGTGTTACATTAAAAAGGCTGGAACTAGTATACAATCTGGTTGTGAATTATTAAAATTTTATTAAAGTAAATTTGGTCAGTAGATCTGGCTTTATCTATATGTATATAGGTAATTTTGAATGACATAATTTTAGTGGTGTTTTTTCATATTTTTTTTCTTCATCAAATTCATTTATTATTTGGTAGCTAGTTTAATTATGATAGAAATGATTTAGAACTATTGATTGTATGTTGTTTAATGCCCAATAGAAAATATAACAGACACTTTCAAGACACTTTGTTTTAATAAACATACTCTTGATACAGGTGGTTTAAAAAAAAAGTACTTAAAATCATTGAGTCAAATAAGAGTTCTATTTATCCCGAGAGAGGGGGAGTATTCATCTTTATCCAGGGAAAATAGATTTAAACATTGGAATATTTTGGAACTCCAACTCATTTGTATTCTTCACTTCAGTTTTAAAAATATCTATTATAAAACATTTCATGTTCGCAATGTTAAATTGGTTATTCAAATGGCCTCAACTTAAAGTTCAAGTTTCATGACTGAAAAATTATAAGTCTTCATTAAACCATAACATTTTAGTCCCTATAGGAATAGTAGAAATAAAAAAAAAATGTTTTGGCCGACATCTGTCAAAGTCTTCAAGTAATTTTGTATGTGCAGTTCAACATGATATTTTTTTTAAAAGTATACATGAGGGATATTTATCACTTTAGCAAGGAAATTCATGTTCTGAATAGTATTGCACTAATATTGACCTGAGTAGTATATCCTATTAATCCCTGAGGAAAGAATAGAATCTTTAAAACGGAGACCAGTAAAAATATAGGAAAATATGGCATTTGGTTTACAGTATATTATATAATTCATACTACATATTATAAGTTTGAATAGTGCGTGCTTGATTGATTGATTGATTGTTTCTTAATGCTGACTTAGCACAAAATGACTGGATCATGGTTTGGTAAAATGAAAATGATTTATGATCCGAAATAGGGAAATGATTTGAAGTTATATTTACACAATTTATTATGTTCATGTACATGTGAAATGATAGCTTTTACACTATATATTTTGCTCTTACATTCCAATCAGATTTAATTATAAACATTTTTATGTATTTATTTAGTCAGTAGGACACATTCATTACAATATTTATATTTATGATTGTTTATGTGAATTAAAAAATTAATTCTAAATATTCCTTTTGTGCTGTTTTATTGTTTTCTTATATTACAATTTCCGGAATTATAAATCTTTGACCACATAATTGCCAATTGACTGTTGTAGAGTTGTTGCCCTTAAATGTTGATTTGTCCCAAATTTAGTGTTCATAAATATTGTCTTGACAATTAAAATGGAAAAATGAAAATAAACCTTATGAAAATAGTGCATACAAAGTGCTTTTTATTGATTTACCTTGATCACAAAGGCACACACTGAAATTTTAAAACCAAAGTTTATAAACACTTGGATATGACAGGAGTTATATGACTAAAAGAGACTGAAAATAAAAATCAAATTAATCACTGGTGAACTTTATCTGATATATAAATGAAGTAATCAAATCTATGTCAAGTCACTAATCTTTGTCAATTTCTCAGATCTGTGGCCTGTGATGTCATGACTCGCAAACCTGTGGCCTCTTGTCCAGCCTTAAATCTGTATGATTTCTTTAGGTCTGTGTCTCTTTATTGATTGCAATCCGTGTCATGTCATAAGGTAGAAATTTTCAACTTAGTTGGAAAGGGCTTGATTTACAAAATCACAAAAAATCAACTTAAAAGAAAAAACGAAAAACAAATTACTGATCTAAAAGTAATCATATTTCTGTTTAAACGTTAACATTTGGACTTTAAATGCTTCATAAGTTATTGAACGACACCACCCCCCCCCCCCCAAAAAAAAAAACCGAACCACAAACAAACACTCACTCAAAAAAACAAAAGGATTTGATTTATGTTTATGTGTACTATCCAACATAGTTATGTATGAGTTTTATCCAAAAAAATAATGAAAGGCTTGATTAGCCAAATAAACACAAATAACAAAAATCTACTAACAAGAAAGACAAAGGAAACAAATTACTGATCTATAAAAAAGGGACGAAAGATACCAGAGGGACAGTCAAACTCATAAATCGAAAATAAACTGACAAAGTCATGGCTATAAGTAACCATCTTTCTGTTTTAACGTTAACATTTGAACGTAAAGGCTTCATAATTTATTTAATGACCCCTACGTACAAAAAAAAAAAAAAAATCAAAAAGAAAATGTTGACTAGTTCAGAGCACCTTAATGGATCATAATCTCGTTTTATACAGTCGTAATGTAAATGTTTAGTTTCTGTGTATCTATTATCTAAAATAGTAATGAATGTGTTTTATTCAAATAATAATGAAAGGGATTAACCAAATCGACACAAATCACAAAAATCTACTAACAAAAAAAGACAAAAGACACAAATTACTGATCTTAAAGTAATCATCTTTCTGTTTTAACGTAAACATTTGAATGTAAAGGCTTCATAAGTACTTTAACAACAAACAAAAAAACACCAAACAAACACAGCAAAACCACAAGGAAATGTTGACCTGTTTAGAGCACCTTAGTTGATCATCAATCTCGTTTTAAGCGGGGTTCGTGTTGATGGTTTAGTTTTCTGTGTATATGTATTATCCAACATAGATAGCAATGTACTAGTATGTGTTTTATTGAAATAATAACGAATGTGTATAAACCTGCATAATAATGTTGTCATTTTAGCTGTATTGTTTACATTATCATATACATTTATAAGAGTTGCCAATTTTTTTCTTTAAATTTCACGTACTATTCAGTTATATGGCAGGTGTTATCAAATAGATAGTTTCAACGCACGTTGTAATTGTAGCAGTTCAATGTTTCTGTTGTTCCGTTGTTTTTCTCTTATAGTTAATACGTTTCCCTCGATTTTCGTTTGTAACCCGGATATGTTTCTCTCAAGGACTTATGACTATTGAACAGCGGTATACTACTCAGTCTACTGTTGTCTGTATCTTACGTTAGTTTTCTGTGTTGTGTTTTGTGGACAGTTGGTTTTCTTTCCATCTTTTTTGTTTTTGTCTGTTGTTTTATATGTATATGTTTTTCTTAAACTTTAAGTTTTTAACCACCACTTCTTCCTGTTTCTCTCCCCCCTTAATTGTTGCAAGGATACAACGTGTTTCACTGCATAGTTCTCGTTCTGAGTTGTAGAAAGCACACTGGGTGCATATTTCACAATATTTTCAATTTTAAACAAACGGATTTGATTTTCGATTGAAGTATTAACATATTATTTAAAGTACATGCATTTTTCAACTTTACCATGTTTACTAATTTTTAATTTTGAAAAACAATTTTAAGTATTTTAAAATGCATTGATTGATAGATTGATGCTTGCCTAACGTCTTTTGAATGATCTTCTTCCACTGATCTATTCTCGAGGATCTATTATTGAAATAATAGCAAATGATGAAGGAACATGTGTTTTGTCATTTGATTTTGCCATGTGATTATAGGGACTTTCCGATTGAATTTTCCTCGGGGTTCTGTATTTTTGTCACAGTGATTTAACTTTTTGTTATCTCCTTAACTTTTTTAATTCCTTCCTCAGAGACGTAAATATTTGAATATATGTCTCTGATTTCATCAAACATTTTTGGCTTAATCTAAATCGTGAAATAATTTTATTCCACACATGTACAAGATAACTGTTTACCTCCGTTTATAATTGTGTGTAATATGTACTTCCCTTTGAAGAGACCACCTAATAATATATCGTACATAATTTTGTGTATATGTACTTCGGGAAAAACCGGAAAATTGACAATTGCGTCGAAAAAAATTTCATCTTATGACAATGATAACATCATTTTGAAGGGATTAAGGATACTTATATCAACATATGACTAAAGGACAATGGAGTCGTCTAAACTTTTATTGAAGGTAATTCATATATTTTTGTTTGTATAATTCCTCAAATATGTATCTTAATGTAAAATACAATAATTGATTAAGTTGAAACTGAAATAGCTGTCTTAAACATGTGAAATGCGGAAATTAAAACAAGGAAGGGTAATTTATATATTTTGTTGTTATTGTTGAATTTTATTACCAGTCAAGCATGGTAATTTATATTGTCATGACTAACACAAAATAAACATGTAAATATACCTTTCTGTTTATTATCAATATAAGTTGGCAAATCAATATAAAAATAACGAGGAATCAGTTTCTGGATTTTCAACATCAGGAACGTTTAAACTCAAACATTTGAAAGCGAGGGCTGTATATAAATACCTGGAAACATAAGAAGTTAACAGACCTAAATTAAATGGAGAATACATGCTTACAATACACTAGCCCTGCATATCTTCATGCATATAATACACATTCAACCGCTAAATACAAAATAAATTATTACACATGCAGGCTCTAGATCTGCAGGTAAATTCATTCAAACAATACGCAGGCTCTGCACAAAATACACGAAAACAATACATAAGCCCTGTACAAATATATGATGACAACATGGACAATACACAGTGGCTACACGAATGCATTAGTTATGCATAGATGTATCAATATTATTTTCGCTCGAGCTGGTCGCTGTAAGCGTTTCTTCTAATCACTTCCTGTGAATTTTGACGTCCTAATTTTGTCATGCTACAATTGTCTATGGATAAGCCATCACAACTAAATCAATATCCGGTGATCCAAATTCAAAGTACACATGACTTTAAAGACAAAATAATGTTTAGTGATGTCTGCGAATGCCAATGCTGGTGGAGTTTCCCCCCGAGGGTATTACCAGCCCAGTAGTCAACACTTCTGTGTTGATGTGAATTATCATTGATATAGAGATAATCATAAATTAACTGTTTACAAAACTTTTTTTTTGAAATACTAACTAAAGGCTTTTCTACCTCAGGAATAGTTAACCTTGCATGTATTTGGCAAAACTTATTGGACTTTTGGGTCCTCAATGCCCTTCAACTTCATACTTTGTTTGGCCTTTTTAACTTTTTTTTATTCGAACGTCACTAGCGCAAATACAAAATGTCTATCCGGGTATCTCTGCTGAGTTTATTTACAATGTTTAGCAAAGTTATGTACAGTAATGTCTGCGCAAAAAAGTTTTATCTCATCCAAATAACAATAAATGCCTTGCACCTAGCTTGTCACACAAACATGACTGTTACAACTGCAACGTTCGTAACAAATAATCATATATGCTCATGAAACATGTTCAAATCCGTTTTTTTTCACATTCTTTATTATGTCAATTACCATATGGTAAAAAATAAATTATTTAATGCCCAAAAAGGCGCAAGCCAGGGCCGACCGTACAAGGGCTGTATATCCAGCTAAGGTAATTAAAACTTCCATTTGTTGAAATCCGTCTTGAATAGTTGAGTATCACCGAAAATCTACAAAAGTATCATGAAGACAGGATTTTTTTCACATTACAATTGAAAATTTTCAGTTTGAAATCGTAAGTTAATCCTGAAATGAGAATGCACAATTTTTATTTTTTTTATTCAGTTCTGTTGTATATCTGTGATGGATCCCAATTTATTGTCAAATTAACTAATTGCTTACCTACTTCTGTCAATATAACGGAACAATAAACAACTGTCATACAAATTAAAGGTTTAGCTAGCTGTAAAACTCGGCTTTAATCCACCTTTTTGTCAGATATATGACAGTTATCTTCCATGCGTCCCGTTGGTTGATGTAGTCTAACATTTGAGTTTAACATTATAAATGGACTTTTTTTCTAATTTACCTTGCAGTTTGGTATTTTTGTTATTATTTGTGTTTTGTTTGTTCCAGTTTATAAAAACTGATTCAGAAATTCTATATGCATTAAAGTAAATTATATCGGTATAAAAAAAAGTTACCTGCAGTGTATAGGTATATTTTTTTAATAAAGTATATAATACATACAAAAACCATGTTTTTTCTTCATCATCTGAGAAAATTTTATCATCATTTATATTATTTATGAATGCGACGCCGAAGGTGATAACGTTTATTGTAATTTGTGTGTTTATCATTACAGATAACAGTGATTATACACTTTATTTTAACGGTGTGGTAAGTATTGTATTTTAATTCTTGTATGCGTATTTTACTTGTGAATGGACTCAGTTTTATCCTAGATTTTTACCAAACTTGGACAGAAGCTTCTTACAATCGAAGATAGTATCGACTGGAATATTTTTATTAATTTTTTTCTCTCACTTTTGTTAAGCCAGCGATTGACAGCAAGAGTAGGTAAGACATCGGGTTCCGCGGAACCCTTACAAACTTTTTTTATGGAGCATATTTGGATCCTGCTATGCTTCGAAGATGCCACCATTACGATCTTGAACGTTAACGATATAAGGACAAGTTTCTGTACAATTTACCATACAAATACAATTATAATATGTATAATACGATCAAAGTTGTAGACGCAATTTTCTTGCATTTAGAAAAAAAATAACTTGTGAATCATTTCTACAGATATTGTAGTATCAATTTAGCTAACATAAAAAAAAGTATTTATCTAAGTTACTTACTGTGCCGTTAAATATCGGGCAAATTCTGTAAAAAAAAATGAAATAAAGCAATGTTTTATCTATTGATACAGGGCCACAACATCCAGCTTCTTACCGGATTCTTACATTTATATGAATTTGTTTGTTTTGCTGATTGGTATATTTTCCATTGTACATAATGAATCTTCGGAAGCAGTTTTCATGGTTTGTTTATTAAATTTAGGTCATGGTGGCCTGATGCGGTTCTTTATCGTTTTCCAAATTTGACATGTTTTTCGTTTTCGAATTTGTGTTTAAGCGTTTTCTCGTGTTCGCGATTTTTTATTTTCAAATATCTGGTCACCATACTTGCCTTTTTTTTTCATTTTATATTTGTCAGGTTAAGCTTTTTATAACTATATTAACGATGAGCCAGGTCATGATGAAAAGCACATAAGGAAAATGAAAAACACTTGTTTAATCTTATTAAACTTTGTACAATTTTTTTTCGGAAAGTCAAGCAGTTGAATCAATAGTTTAATATGTCTTGAAGAGAAATACAAATTAGTATATATTTTGTTCTATTTTGAACCAAACAGACTTACGAACATTTATATGACTTATTTAACTCCTTATTTTTGAAAGGTGTGGTAGTGTTAGTGTTTGACTTAAGACATTATACCATTAAAACATAGCAGAATAGGGGGATGATTAACATAAGCTTTTTTACGGACATGAGTTGGTAGACCTTTTTTTGATTATACATTGTATATGTTTTACATGTTTTACATGGTTCACAAGTTTAACATGTTCTTAATGTTAAATTGTTCCAACTGTCCAATTATTCCAACTGTCCAATTAACTGTCCAATTATTCCAAATGTCAAATTGTTCCAACATGGATATGAATGTCTGTTTAGAATCGTCTGCATCCTCTCTTCTCAATAAACAAATTTGTTCATATTAAAAACTAATAGTATTAAAAAACGCTCTTAAGAATAATGCATGCAATCTGTCTCACCAAAGGAATAATTTATATACGACTGAAGATATGTACAAGTAAGGATTAAAAAAAGATATATTTATAAAATTGACAAAACAGATGTAAAATTCAAAGCACTAATAGCAATCTTGATTATTTCTTAGTTTTTAGTTCTCCACTGCTTTACCATTGTACAGGACATGATATTTCTAGGTATATATCAACCTATAGCAGACGAAACTGTCGAGGTACCTCATCAACGTGGTAAGTATATACTAATATAGACTAATGGAAGAGATAGTTTCCTGATTTACTGCAAATTTAGAAACCTGGGATATAAAAAAAAACCCCAGTAAAATCAAATGTTCCAAAAGACAACAACAAAACACACATGCCACAAGGTTTACTTATTAAACACTACAGTTGAGTGAATTAACGAATTAGTGAATTAAAACACGGCAACATTATTTTTAAAAAAGATAAACACATCTTCGTTTTATATTTTAGCAACATTATACAGAAACTAGTATAATTTCAGTCATTTATATTACCCATATTAACATTTTAACGACTTAATTACCAGAGAAATTATTTTTTTATGAAAATTTCAAGGTTTTCAATATGCATGATTTTCAAGATGTGATATGAGTGCCAATTATTGAGACAACTCTCCATCCAAGTCATTATTTGTAAAAGCAAACCATATTGGTCAAAGTACGGTCTTCAACACGGAGCCTTGGCTAAACATGGACCAAACATGACTAGTGTATAACCATTCAAACGCTTAAACCAACGGTCTACTGTATATAAGTAACGAGAACATTCATGAACCACACCAACAAACGACAACCACTGAATATCAGGTTCATGAGTTAGTGCAGGTTTATGCAAACAAATACATTTTTACATTATACATGCATTTATGCCCTTTTTATTTGTTGTTTCGCCTATCTGAAAGGTTGATGTTGATAAACCCTGTGTATATCAATATTTGCGTATGCGTTGTTCAATTGTCTAGTAAATATCGATATATTGGTAGAAGAAATACCAGAAATACGAATCTCGTTTTGAAAAATGAAGAATTATTAAAAAGAAAATGCGAATTTTGTGCACAGGTTCGTGTATAAGAAAAAGGTTATGGTTTGTATCAGTGTTAACAAGTGCATCACTTGCCTCCTTTGAAATGAGTTGATTTGATATTTAAAATGTTGCTTTATCTTTCAGATAGTGTGAAGAATAGGTACAGATTCAGTCTGGGGTATCCTTTGGACATCAATTATTTATCAGTATTTGATCATTAACATATCATTTTCTTTCAATTCACCTCAATTATATTACCTGTATTCCATAATATTAATGAAAAATTAAAAAGGAAAGTCCCTTATCAAATCGCAAAATCAAAAGCTCAAACACATCAGACGACTGGATAAAAACTATCGTACACCTGACTTGGTACAGGTATATATAGATATAGATCGTCATTATAAATACTAGAGCCCATACAAAAACAACCAGAACCATGATTGACATTTGGATCGAGTTGTTGTATATATATATGTTTTATATATATTTTTTCAACCAGGCTCGTTAATTCAAAATATATTGCTATCAATTAAACTGTCAATTTAATGATATTGTTACTTTAGATCTGAATCAACTCACCGTTTTAAAATCAAATATAATTTTGGAGAATATGTTGCGATTTGCTTACAACACCACAAACAATTGAATATAAATAATCTCTTCATATATAACAGGATTAAATTTTGTATTAACGCCAGACGCGCGTTTCGTCTACAAAAGACTCAACTGTGACGCTTGAATCCAAAAAAGATAATAAAGTACGTAGTTAAAGAGCATCGAGGACAAAAGTTCCTAAAAGTTATGCAAAATACGGCTATGGTCATCTATTCCTTAGGTAGAAATGCCTTAGTATTTCAAAACTTCAAAAGTTTGGTAAAAAGTTAATTGAAAATGCAACTAATGACATTATTTTCCTCTCGCGACATGAACAATCAAATACCAATGGTCCTTTAAATTTTGAAAAGACGAATTAACCATTATGAAATATTTTTCCTCACCTGTGTAATAGTATGTGCATTACAAACCTGATAATAAAACCAGTGACAGCTTTCTTTCTGTATAAAGTGTGGCAAGAAAGACAGGGGAATACAGTTAACCTTCCATTCAACATTCCTGGATTTGGTATGCATATTTTATATGATTCGAAGTTGTTGAACAACCCCGCAAGTCGTTGATTTAGAACATGGATCTCGAAGGCATTTTTGTTTATTATTTGAATTTAGCCATGATAGATTTAATATGAGAATCAGTATGTTCGAGTAACTGTATAAGTAACACAAATGTTAAATGTATGACACGTTCAACACGTGTTTGTAGATAGAACTTCATTAGGTTGTTTTTCTAAAAACTTAAGAAAACGGTAAAAAATTTAGAGCTAAAAACCGAAAAAGAGCAAACAGTATAAGGCCCATTTTGCGTGACCACGTTTGCACAGAGTTTTAATAACTGTAAATACTTATCAAAGTTACCAGGCTTATAAATTAAATTTACAGACACATATATCATTCGAATACTGCGTCTTCGTTTTAAAAGTTCCAACTTATCACAGGAAAAAATCGATGCAACTAAACTTAATCACATGTTACTATAATGCATATTTGAGGTTATGATTTTTGATCACCGAGGATATTTGTTTAACAAATCTTTAAAATTAAGTAAGACTTATTGCCATTCGGAACAATTATAGAGGGTGCGGATGGAGGTTTAAAAAAGAATAATTAGAAAAATGGCCTCTTTGGTCGGGTTGTTGTCACTTTGACACACTCCGCCTTTCCTTTCTCAATTTTAAACACCTGCAGAAAACAGAAACAAATGAACCCCATTCAGACCCTCATACTAGTGTAATGGATAAGAAGCATCAATAGTTTTAAAATATCCAAACATTGCAGTCATGTTGAACCCAAAGACCAAAAGAAAATACATATGGGAATTATATAGACTCAAAACGGAAATATTCAGGTTGGGCCGATACAGTTAGGTTAGCAATGCAAAACGAGAGGAAAGGGGATAAAAATTATTCCTTCAATAAAAAATATTTTCACCAATAGAATTGTTTATTACAGAAATTAAGACAATTAACGCTTATTTTAAATCGAAAGCACTGTTTCGCTTTGATTGAAAATTGTATTGATATAGTTTATTTAATTTGTAGGAGGAGATGGAAACCCTTACAGACCTTATCATGACATTGACAGGTCGTCCGAAGGTCATATAGAAACAGCATCAACTCCAAGAGTAATGGAAGACAGTCGCTTGACGTCATAAAGTCAGAATTGATAATTATATCACAGCGCATACCTATTCTTCATCTGACAATAAACAGCATTTATTGTGCGAAATTGTGACGTTGCAGCAGTATAATTTTAGTATTCTAAGTACTATCTTTCACAAAAAGATTGTACGACTTCCAATAATTGCTCATTTTTATGAAGTTTAAACTCGTGTTTGAGAAAATGATGATGATAAAGTTTTAGCATAAAGTAATTGAATAAACGATATCACACAATTATAATGATTTTCTTGCAAACAGTCCGCTTGTTGTAACACTATTCTTTTTTATTTAATCCAAAATTTACAAATCTTGTAAATTGACATATACATTTCTAAATTGTGCACAACACAATACACCTCTCCTTTAAAAAATATAAATCTTTTTTTTTTTATTAATTTTTTTTGGATTTCAGTAATGACATGAAAGGTTTATGTTGTGTGGTTTTTGCAAATACTGTCTGATCTACACTTTGTGTCTTTTGTGTCTTTTGTTGATTGTTAAATGTTTTGGTTTCGATATGACATCGGAGTGATTAGGGACCCAGATTTGTAAAAGTTTTTCCAAACTTGTTTCCGAATTCCATATTTGAATGTTCTGGTTTTTCAAAACTTGTTTCCGAATCAATATTTGAATGTTCTGTTAAATTGTAACACTGCATTGTTATAATTTTCAATAATAAATATTTTTTTATAATTTGTGTGCCGGTACACCATTGTTCTATGTGGAGGAGGGGGGATGCACTCACAAACATGTCTATTTTCATTCTTTGTGTGTCTGTCAAAATTCAAGAGCCTATAATTGATTGATTGCATGGCGTTTGTTTCTGGTTATAACATTTGTTTTCGTTTATTGTTTTGAAAATAAATAAATCAGGCAACAAGATTGTTTGCATTTGTCATTTAAGGGCATTTATAGCTTGCTATTCTGTATGAGTTCTGCTCATTGTCGAATAGATACGAGGATACAACTTTTATGGAGTATCAGACCAAATAATTATAACTTTAATATATAGTTAGGAAACCCTATTATTTAGAGGTTGAATATATATTTTCGGATATTTTAAAAACACATTCTTGACCTAGTCTTTATTGATGTATTGACTTTGTAAACACTAAGTTTACATAGTTGACATTATCTTTATTGTTCTAGATGAAATGCTGAAAACATAAACCCATTACTCAAAGATAGTTATACCTTAAGTAAACACCTTGATTCATAAGGAAGTTATACACTTTTATCAAAGATTCTACACAAGAAATGAATATTTATATACACAAAATAGTTTCCTGTCAAAATATGGAACAAGAAAAAAAAACCTAAAGACATGGATTAAGAATTTTACAAGCAACTTTTATTCAGAATTACTTAGGAAAAATACACATTTTAAACGAAAATAACAAACTTTTTCTTCAAGTTTTAACTTACAAAAATATTAGCCTAAAGTCAAACAAGACCAAGAATTTTATCTAAGATTTCCAAATTTTGACACTAGACGTTTATTAACAAAAATTAGAATAAGTGACCATAATTTACTAGATATCTAAAATACCTCGGGACAATAGAACATGTTTTAGTATCCAAGAAATGACACAAAGACCTAACTGAAGCAATGATCGAAGAATGAGGTCGAGGTCAGGTGACCACAGTCAGAGATACAAGTAGACCTAGCAAGGATCCCATTTACCAAATACCACATTACTCACAAGTGAGAGCTTCCAAATTTCCAAATGTATTAAAGCAGCTATAGCTTCAGCTAACAAATTTAAGCAGACATATGAGAGAAACAATTCTAACTGAGATTACAACCTACCTGCTAAACTACAAAACAATGATAAAAAAATCTAATAAGACAGATTTCAACAAATTACAACCACTGAAAAAATATACTAGCTTGGGATTATAATATTTGTGTGAACACTCAACCCTTCTTACCTTATATATATAGTCAGCGGCCAAACAGCACAACATAAGAACAAGTTCATACATCAGTTAACTACAGAAAATTATAAACAAATCAAACTTGTTCCTCTGATGCCATTTCTTGACCCTGAGGATTAGTATATCTATGTGTTATAACATTCCATGAAGGTTTAAACAAAATTTTGACATATTAAATTTAATTCCAGGCATATAATGAATGTAAAAGAAAACAATAATTTCACTCCTAACCTTAATAAAGCTTTATCAAATTCTGTGAATATGACATAAATGTTGATGTCTAACAAATTGAAATTCAGACTGCATCTAAAGTCTAAACGTATCATGTGTTAAGTCTGACTAGCTGTTTGTTCTTTACATACTTTAACAATGTTTAATGTCTGCCAAGTTATCTTAAAATAATACAGGTGTTTAATAAGACGAGCCACATCTGCTATGCTTTCTTCGTTAAAATTTTGTAACTTTAAAAACATTTAGGATGGTGGATGTACTGGTTACCGGAACTTTGGAAACACAAAAACAGGTATTTTGAATCTGAGAAACAGCCAATTTATACCCTCAATTTTAAAAGACACAGTAAAAATACAAGCTTTCAAATCATTGGGCGTCTTTATATTTATATATGTTCTGCAGATTGTAGTTATCTATAGTTATTATGGAATGGATTTGCACTCGTATCAAAAATTTAAATAAAAAGACATCCAAAAGAGCTTGCATAGTTCATTTATGGTGGTATATAAATAAAGTACCCATCAATGTTCCAATAAAAGAAAAGAATAGAAGAACATGTATATCAAATATTACGATCTGTGATTTGAACTCCCCAAAAATTAGAAACAATGATTGCCTCTAATGGTCCTGTTCTTCACGAATGATGAATTTTTATAACTTCCATTGGTCGTGTTTTCATCAAGTAAAGATTGCATGTGAAGGTGGTAAAAACCTTTATCTATAAGAATAAAAAATTGCCCTAAATAAACTCATCACAGATACCAGGATTAAAAATTTTATTATACGCCAGACGCGCGTTTCGTCTACAAAAGACTCATCAGTGACGCTCTAATCCAAAAAAGTAAGAAGCCAAATTAAGTACAAAGTAAAACAGCATTGAGGACCAAAATTCCTAAAAGTTTTGCCAAACACAGCTAAGGTAATATTTGCCTGAGGTAGCAAAGCCTTAATACTTTAAAAATTCAAAATTTTGTAAACAGTTAATTTATAACTATAACCATATTAATGATAATTCATGTCAGCACCAAAATAAATATGCTGACTACTGGGCTGGTGATACCCTCGGGGAAATAAATCTCCTAAGAGTTCTGATTCTTCATCAATAAGTATTAAATATTGTCATTAATCATCTATTAGAATTTAAGATTTTGTTTAGTAGTCGGGTTTAGTTATCATCTATGTGATACTTGTATAAAGATTGTTTCTAATAGTCAAATTCTTCATCAATTATAATCAAAAAGGGGGTCAGGTGGTTGCATATATAATATATGAGAGTTGATGAATGACTATAGTGGTCACGATCTTAATCTATCAGAATAAAATATTGCCGTAGTTATCGTATTTTTTGTATTAATTATTATTCAAATGTGTATCTGGAGGCCGAGTTCTTAATTGTTAAGAATTAAAGATTGGCTCTGACGGTCGAATTCTCTATATATTAGAATTAAAGGTTGCCTCTGACGGTCGAGTTCTCTATATATTATAATCAAAGATTGCCGATATTCGTCGCAGTCTTCATCTATGACAAATAAAGATTGCCTCTAGTGGTCACAATTATCATCGTTTAGAATTAAAGATTGCCCTAAGAGTTCTGATTCTTCATTAATAAGTATCAAAAATTGTAGCAGGTGGTCATTATCATCATCTTTTAAAGTTTAAGATTGTGTTTAGTAGTCGGGTTCTTCATCATTTAATATTAAAAAAGTGACTCTGGTGGTTACATATATCACCTATGAGTATTAATAAACGCCTCTGGTGGTCGAAATCTTCATCTCTTACAATAGATTGTCTCTAGTTGTCGTTTTTTTAATAATTATATTTCAAATATGCCAATGACGAAACGGAAATAAAGGTTTCTCAGTTGGTATTGCTCTTTGTTATTCATTATACAAGTATACCTCTGTTGGTTGCGTTCTAAATCTGTTCATACAAAAGATTGTTCCTGATTATCGTGTTCTTCAACTGGTCAGAACCAAATGGTAATCATATCAATAAAAACTTATAATGACATCATTTCTGCCAAGTTTTGTAGGAATTGGCAAAGACTTATATGATATAACGGCAAATGCTAGCCCCCAATTTTGCCATGTTTGCAATCCAATACTTCTTAAAAAATTATCATTTACAGAAGGTGTTTAAATGATCAATATATCTATATTTGCTTGGAAAGAAAATGACAAAAGTAAATAAATTATTTTACAACCGAAAGAAAAACGAAACAAAGTGTAAACATTAAATTTTAACTTTGTAATAATTTATCAATATGAGATGCAACCAATTAAAATAGATTCTTGTTTGATGGAAATCAAATTTCTTCCTTTGATTTCATCATGGAATTTATAATCCTTTTTGCATATGCCTCCGTCACACCATATGCACATATGTGTATTTCGAACTTTTACAGTTACATGCTTTAAAACCTTTGTTTGCTTCGTTAATTTTATTGACAAAATTTAAAAGTAAAAAGATGTAAAATTATCAATAAAATGGCTTTGCAACACAGACCAAATAGCGTAAAAGTTAGCATCTATAGATGTACGTACGTCCTTCAACATTTAGTAATCTATACAAGGCTTACATGAAAAATGTAAAACAATTTACAAAACTACAAAACTACTGGCCAGATGTATGTACAAAACGATAAAAAACATGTTGTACAGAAAAGAATGACAACCACTGGTTTAGGGTCTTCTACATGTAACTTGTTACACATATACAGATTGTGACAGGGTTAGACGTGTTAGCGGTATAATGGAAAATATAGTCATCTCTAACATAAACAAAACAAGAACTATCTTTAAAAAAGATATCCGACGTATTTAAATTTGAGTATATGTCATTTCGATAACCTTCAGAAGCACAAAGATACCATTTAAATAACATTTTCTCTGTTTGTGTTCAGTATTCTCGGTCATCGTATCTTTCTGTTTACATTCACCAAAACCCCGCGGAAATCTCACATGCGTAGGTGCGTTCTAAAAGTCATATACGTTCGTACAATAAAGTTTACATTAAAATGATATAATTGTCCCGAATAAACAGCTGTCACGGATGCAAAGAGCTATTGGAGAAACAATTATTTTAATAAAAATATAAATCTTTGTAAGATCTAGTTCAAATATTTATAGTTTTACACTTGCTTTCCATCACGATATAATTAACGAGACGTTTCTTCAAACACAACCAAATCACCCACCATGACAGCATTTTGTCCAATCACAGAAAGGATTTTCGAGCATGCGTATTTTGTTGCCATAGTTAAGCGTCCTTAATTTCAAAGGGCACAAACCGAAACTATACCGACTACGTTGGAAAAATATGACTGTTAAATACAGGGGCACATAAAGCAGAGTACAAAGACACGTTATATTGCATCCACGCAGCGCAGGATACACACTCCGCAATCAATATCATATGTAAGTCAAATGCATTTGTTGTTTCTTTATGTATCATAAATAAACATCTAACCGGACAGGCAACAAGCCCTGCAATAAATAAAGAATTTAAGTCAAACGAATTTGCTTTCCATTTAGGTATCAAACACGTGCATCTTCACAGCGCAGTCAACTTACTCTAATATCAATATAAAAATTAAGACAATTTAATTTGTTGGTTCTTTATATATCGCAATGCATTCACAAAAAGCACGCAACACACCCTGTAATCAATTCAAAAATTAAGTCAAATGAATTTGTTGTTTCTAAGAGGTATCATATGCTTCCACACTGCGCACGCAACAAAACCTGAAAGAATATTAAATAAATCTCCGAAGTATTTTGTTTCTTTTTGGTATGAAACATATGCATCCACACTACGCAGGCAACAAATCTTTCACAAAAAGCTTGTACGACTTCACAAATAGTTGCTCATTTTTATGAGATTTTTACTCGTGTTTGAGAAAATGTTGATGCTAAAATCTTAACATAAAGTAATTTAAAAAAACGATTACACAATTATAATGATTTTTGTTTTGCAAACAGTCGCTTGTTGTAACACTATTCTTTTTTTCATTTAATACAGAAACCAGAAGTGTAATAAAAAACCTGTGACTTTGAAAACATAATTTATTAAGTATAAAGTGAAATCTATTTTACCAACAAATCTCGTAAAATTGACATATACATGTCCAAGTTGTGCACAACACAATACACCTCTTCTCCAAAATTATAAAATTGAACTGTTTGAGTGAAGAAATAAAGTATTACAGTCGATACAGGTGTATAATTTATTTCTACATATTTAAAATCATTCTATATACAAATATATTATACTACCTGTTTTAAACATTGAAAAAAATGAGTTATTTAGGTCCACTAAAGTGTATCAGTGTTTTTGACAAAAAATAATTTCTTTGTTGACACTGTAGATTTAACAGCGTCGTGAAGAAAAAAGTTTGTTTTTTTGCAAAAGAATATAGAAGAAATTCATTGTAGACATTGGCAAGTTATTCTAACATTAAGCTACGTCAATGTATAATCAGCACTTCGGTGTTGACATGAATATCAATTATATGGTCATTTTTATTTCCTGTTACAAAACATTGAATTTTTCAAAAAAAAAAAAGATTTTCAGATCCCAGGAATAGATTACCATTTCTACCTCAGGCATAGATTACCGTAGCTGTATTTGGCAACACTTTTAAGAGTTTTGCTCCTCAATACTCTTCAACTTCGTACTTTATTTGGCCTTTTTAACTTTTTTGGATTCGAGCGTCACTGGTGAGTCTTTTGTAGACAAAACGCGCGTCTGGCGTATATAGAAAATTTAGTCCTGATACCTATGATGAGTTTATTACCTTAGCCGTATTTGGCTCAACTTTTTGCAATTTTGGGTCCTCAATGATCTTCAACTTTGTACTTGTTTGGCTTTATAACTATTTTAATCTGAGCGTCACTGATGAGTCTTATGTAGACGAAACGCTCGTCTGGCGTATTAAATTATAATCCTTGTACCTTTGATAAAAATATTTTGCACTTTGTAATATATATCCTATTATAAGATATCAATCATTATTCTGCAAGATCTATATTATCTTTTGATAGCTACGCGAACTTGACAGCTGTAGTTTGACTTGTTGTCTATACAGCTGTCGTTGTGAGCCAAGTCTCCGTGTTGAAGATCGTACTTTGACCTATAATGGTTACTTTTACAAATTGTGTGGAGTCTTCTTATATATATAAGTACTTACCCATTCCAGGAATTCCCAGAATGTTAAATGGACTATCAAACGCATGGCCTGTCGGAAAATACGCGAAGTACAAACATTACGCTATGGTAACATTGTTACCATAGCGCTTTACTCTGTGACGTTATATTATATGCTTTAGCTATCACGACGATTAAACGTATAGAAAAACACAACGCAAGATTTATTAAGATTCTTCAACATGGCCTTGTCTATCCTGCCAGATACGGTACAACAATATGGCCGTCAATGGTTTTAAAAGAGAAAAAATTATGACAAATGCAATGATTTGGTTACAAATAATGAACACTTCTTTTTCAAGTACCAAAATACTATCAATGTATGATGTAAGCTTATTACAGATGGTTCCTCTTTTTAAACTGTTTTCTCGCTGCGTTGATGACCCATTGGTGGTCTTCCCCTGTTATCTGCTCTTTGTGGTATGTTGTCTCCTTGACATATTCCCCGTTTCCATTCTCAATTTTAATTGCTTATGCTGACTATTCATGTCATAAGTGACATCTATGATGTTAAGATATTTAAGTTCTTGTTATTATATACTTGAAATATGATTAATTACCAGACAACCAAGCAATACCATTGTTATCACATGCATGTGATAAGGAAAACTTCTTATTGAACAGCTGGTTTAATTCTTCGTTTTGTTTGTTTTTTGTATAACGACCAGTAGGAAACATTTTCTTGATTTTGAGGACGAAAAGAATTTGGCAATAAACAAAATAGGTAGCTTCTGTAAGGTGTATCCATTGGGAAGAAGGGTGATAATTTTAGTTCCGGCAGAAAATGAAGGCATGTTGGATAATGGAAAAAAAACTTGTGTCGGGCGAGATGCCACTTTAAAAGATGTAAGGATTTTTATCATTCAAAGAACGAAGAACTTGACACTCCATACACGATGAATCTGACTTATCGTCTAGTTTCCAACAGAGCTATTTCGTGAATTCATTCATTCAACCAAAACTTTTCTTTTTCATGCGTTTTACTGTCGCGTTTGAGGAGTCAAGGGATTGCTTTACTTCTATATCCGAGACAACCGTTAAGGTCGCTATCAATATCTATTCATATAAAAAAAAAAGAAGATGTGGTATGATTGCCAATGAGACAACTGTCCACGAGAGACAAAAATGACACAGACATTAACAACTGTAGTTCAGCGCACGGTTTTATTAATGAGCAAATCCCATACCGCATAGTCAGCTATAAAAGGCTCCGATATGACAATGTAAAACAATTCAAACGAGAAAATTAACGGTCTTATTTATATAAAAGAATGAACGAAAAACAAATATGTCACACATAAACAAACGACAACCACTGAATTACAGGCTCCTGACTTGGGACAGGCATATTCATAAATAATGTGGCGGGGTTAAACATATTAGCGGGATCCCAACCCCCCTATCCTGGGGCAGTTGTAAACCAGTACAACATAAGAACGAACTTCAACAATCAGTTGAAATAGGCTTAACTCATCAATATAAAAGAAGACGTGGCCGGGTACTTATACATCCCGCCAACAAAAAGACAGTTGGGACAGATCTGAGAGTACTCGCAGTTATCTGACAGCTAGTTCAAAGCCACTAACAACTGATAAAAAAATCATACATCTAAGACTAAACTATCAATCCGTACACATCCAACATCCAATGGATTTAGTGTAAAGACCTCATAAACAGTCAGAGAAAAACATGACCTTGTGCAATGCCAAATTAAAGGTTTACGCCTATTTGTTGGTCCGTTAACTTCTTGTTTTAATTGTGAATACGTGCTTTGCCTGCTGATTTGTCTACTGATTTGTTATTTCCTCATTTAAGGTAGGTTAATCGACATGTATAAAGCGTTAGATAAACCGTGCCAGTGGTTCTTTCAGGATTTAAAAAAATGGTGAATAAGTGTGAGTGAGTCCGATGCAAAAGTTTTGACTTGCACTAGTACATCATGCGATGGATAACAAAATATTTACCATGCAGGGTCTCGTCATGTTTTGTCAGCTGAATAATGATGGTTTCTTGTAATTAAGTGTAAACAAGTTTCTTTATTTAAACGTGTCTTATAGTGATTAAGATGATAACACAATGTTGACTTCTGTACCCTTATTTTGAAATTTTTACCAATTGTGTCTGTTTGTTTTGTTCTTGCATAATTGTCAATATAATGGAATTTTATGTGACTGTCATACAAGCAAAAGGTTTAGCTAGCTATAAAATCAGGTTCAATCCACCATATTCTACATAATAAAATGCCTGTATTATGTCAGATATATTACAATTGTTATCCATTCGTTTGATGTGTTTGACCTTTGATTGTGCCATTTAATTAGGGACTTTCCTTTTCGAAATTTCTTCGGAGTTCCGTATTTTTGTGCTTATACTTTTTACGTTATACATTAAACATGTTGAATAATTGATTTGCTATATAGGTATTGCCTACCATTCGAAAGCACTGACATTGTAAGTACTAGTATATACATTGGTTGACAAGAGTGATCCCATGAAATACACGGAAACCAATACATGTTAACTGTGACAAATGTTAATTTCCTTGTTTTAAAAACATCACTTTTTGTCATGCCGTGATCTTGATAACTTACTTTCCAACATTTATTGTCTCTTTGCAGGAAACCGTACACTATATTCATGTTTTTTTTTAATCCTCGCCCGACGGTGTATGGTGTATAGGTGTCCCATTGGTAATCTTCTATTTTTTTAAAAACTTTTTAAAGCAAAAATGATACACATTTATTTAATTAAAACAAATCCACCTGGATATCCGTAGGCCGCACGATATTTATAACCATATACCAGGAGACAAAATTTGTCAATATGTGAAATTGTGAATGAAGTATCCTCTATATTACATCCAAGCTGGCAGATATACTCTTATAAACAGTATTGAACATCTCAACTGGTGGTACATTAACCGCATGAAATAACAAATTACCGCCATTAAGACGAAGACCATCTACATTATCATTTAAACGTTTTACTGTAAACCAACTAATTTTCGCGAGCGATTTAATTTCGCGACTTTCGCGAGGAGACTAATAACGCGAATTTAAATAGTCGCGAATATGTATAACTTGAACCTTTTCTTATCTAACTACCTCAAGTCAATTAGATAATCGCGAAATTTAATCGCCGTGAAGTGGATTAGAAAGGGCTAAACGCGAAATAAAGTATACGCGAAAATAAGTTGGTTCACAGTATCACAATGGTGTAATTGGTAAAGTCGGACGACGTGGTTTGTGTGGTAATGATGTAGTTGCTAGAAAAATGGTCGACGGCGGGCGGTAAAGTCATGAACGGATTGACAGTAACATTTGACCATTCTTACATTGTTGCAAAGTAACCATGACTGGTCACTGGGCGTATCCATCATTTGATAATTCTAACTGATTTACATATTGCTTGAATGTGTTCTTATAGAACCCATTCTTCCCCTAGATATATAAAATCGTAAACTGATTTCTTGCAACTATTCAAAGAACAATATGTTTGGCTATTTTCGGAACAATATATATCTGAGGAACTTGAACTGTCTGAGCATTTCTATTTGGAAATTTCTTTCACCTAAATTAATGGGAGAATCCATATTTACAGACAGTACTGCGATTAGTTTGTCACCTTTTTTTGTTCCATCAGTTTTCGACATCTTCCGATGTAAATAATACTCCTCAAAAAGCATTCTTTATAAGAACGTCCGTAGTATTGTTTCCAGGTTTTAACTTTTTCCTTACGGAAGTGTTGCCTTTTATTGTTATAAAACCCACCGATTGGGTGCCGTTCGATTATAGTGCAATAATGTAGTTTCTCCCGATGTCCTTAACAGAAAACTGGAGTGTTTGGTAGGTGTGTTCGAATGATAGAAAAAACGGTTCAGTAAGCACAGTTAGTATCAAATTTATATTAGAAGTGAATAGTGCTGCATGCTTAATTTTGAGAAACAAGCATATATGCATTAGAAGTTGCCCTTGAATTCGTCAAAGTAATTCTGCCGAAATAAATAGATATAATTCTTTACGTCACTATTGGAAATAGTTGAAGTTTGTTTTAAACGAAATTGTATTTTTAATTTGCATTTATATAATCACGATGTCCATATTTAGCATGCATGTACTTGCTGCAGGAAAAACTATCTATAAACATTGACTCATAAATAATACAAAGGGTTGCAAAACATCACGGACATATGGAAAAAAGAGGAGTGAATATCTTTAAATATGAATTTAGTTTTAAAGTGAAGTGATTCATATAGAACATCGCAATGTAAATAAATCATCAATAAGATTACGAATGAAATGAGTTTACCAAACGGCATAGTTAATATAAAAATGAAACGTGAATTTTGAAACTCTTTCATTGCATTTTTGTATTCAACTTACTTAACAAAGTAAATATAATAACCTGTTAAATAAAAGTAGGCATAAATGATAAAAAAACCACGGAAAAATTATATAACAATAAGAATAACAACCGAATCCACTGACAGCAAAACACAAACAACTACAAATTGGTGAGGTACATAAGGCAATGTAAATGCAATGATTTCCTAAAAAGAGACCACCAAAGATAAATAAATTATCTTCGTCTGCCATGAAATGTGTGGACTCCCGTATAACAATACGTGAATATTGTCAACCGTGAAAGCTCTATACATACGATACCGTTATGTCGTTTTTGTAAGCTTACTGTTTATGTTTGCTTGAATTCAATTGTGTTGTTTGTCTGTAATGTATATTTACACAGTTTTGACTTGTAAATCCGAATCATTGTTACATTAACTTTTAATATCAGCTTGGGTTGCTTACCAAAGCTGTAAACATAACAGAACTATGAAAAACTAGCATACAAGTAAGCTGTTAAGTTTTCTATAAATAAACTCATCATAGACACCAGGATGGAAATTTGTATTTGCGTCAGATGCGTAAACCAGGTTTGGCCTGACATTTTCTTCCCTAAATTCCTGGACAAAGTCGGTAGTATAGCAGTTGTTTTCACTTGTTCCGTTAATTGACAGCGTTTGTTATTTTTTATGGACTTTCCGCTTTTAAATTGACGAATACTTTACCCTACCGTCCTTTGAATACTCTTCTCACACTGACCTTTTATTGAAGTAAAAATAAATTATTGATAAACATCAGTCGCATAGCTTGATCTATGTTATAACAAAAGATTTAATCCCCCATAAGCGATCGAGGGGAAGAATTTGAAGAATAGATAAACAACCTATCAAAATGAGTAGCTGTCGTTTAAGTTATGTTACTTTTTTGTATACTATGTTATGCTCCCAAATAAAGAATAGAGAAACGAATACTTGATTAGCATAAACAAATGTTTCCTAAATCACTAATTTTTCTCTCTTTTGACATTTTTCTCTAAATCTATATCATTGTAAAATAATTACATTGCCACACACGTTCCAGCTTATTGATTACTTTCGTCTATAATAGAGTAAAATATGCACTTGTACTTGAAGAAATTATCAAAGGTTCCAGGATTATAATTTAGTACACCAGACGCGCGTTTCGTCTACATAAAACTCATCATTGACGCTCATATCAAAATATTTATAAAGCCAAACAAGTACAAAGTTCAAGAGCATTGAGGAGAGACAGGATATCATACTTATTTCTGTATTTTTAGATAATTGTTGATTTCCTCACCAAATAACCAGGATTACTTCATTATTTATTTTATTGAAGGGTTCTTGGAATACTTACATGTATAAAGGATTCTGAGAATACTTTACATGTTTAATGTAAATGACAACAGAATAATGGAGTCGTCTAAAATTGTGTTGAAGGTAATATTTATATATGAATAATTATGTATTTAGTTTGTTTTTGTTTATAGATATGGCAATAAAAATTCAATAGTATTATTGACAGTGTATAAATTACAGTTTAAATTGAAAACACTGCCTTTATGTTCCTAATACCGTAAGAACAATCCCTATTCCTTTTTCGCGAATTTGACCTACCGAACTATACTATTTACCGTATGTTAAATTAAATGAGCAACCCGACAGGATCGGCTTGATGATAAGTGTTTATTTCTCTTTGTTGTGTACTATTGTTTGTCTGTTTGTTTTTTTTTCTTTTGTAGCCATGTTTGATTTTTTATAAAGAAGTTGAAATGTCCATCTGGTATCTTTCATTCCTCTTTTAAAGCTGGAAATTTAAAACAAGGAAGGATGTCTCTCATTCAATATAAATATTAACCTTCTTAGCTACGACAGAAAAAAATCTGTTACACTCAATACTGACACAGCATATTGCATGCCCTCGAAAATTTAAAAAAGGAGCAAATGGTCACGAATTAAACCACAATCTATCGTCGCCAATTGAGTATGGCCAATAATCTTCAAAAGCATTGAATAACTTATCTTTACAAATTTTTATATTAAAAAGTAAAAAGTAAAAATTTGAAGTCATATAAGGTCGTCTTCTCTTATGAGAAAGATAAATAAGATGATTAAAGCTGTTAAATTTTATACTTGATCATCATTTATGTACGTTTCGGCAATAAAGTTTATCGATAGTTAGGTTGAAGGAATTCCTAAAGGCACCTATTGTGCCCGTTTAGAAGCAGTCATGCTGATTTACTGTGACAAATCACAGTTTACGCCCAAGGTCAATAAACGACCCGTCGATATTGATGAATTCAACAACACCTACCGTTTGTTATCTTGTTTTCGTGAAATAAGTATAGATATACTGCCGAAATTTTATCAAAGAACTTACTTTAAATAAAGCGAATATCAACAGCGAAAAAAAATAACTGTTGATTCCTAGATTTAGATAAATTAGTTTTACACAAGAATTTCAGCACAAATACATACGAAAAAATGACAATTATTTTGAGTTTCAATCCACTAAATCTTAATCTAAATTACCTTTTTTTTCTAAGTTTTGCTGTATCCATAGAAAACGTATGCAGACGGTATACTCATTTTTACGGTGATGTTGTTTCCCGAGCCCGTTGATTTAAATATATACGTTAGGGTAAACTTATCGTTTTTTAAAGTTAACTTATTCTAATAGGTTACCAAGACGACTTTGTAACGGGATCTTTTCGATATGATTTTATCGGTGTGAATATTGATTTTGTTAATAATATATCAAAATCAAACTAGATATTGTTGATATGCAATGATGATATTGTTGATATGCACTGATGATGATGATGATGATGATGATGATGATGATGATGATGATGATGATGATGATGATGATGATGATGATGATGATGATGATGATGATGATGATGATGATGATGATGATGATGATGATGATGATGATGATGATGATGATGATGATGATGATGATGATGATGATGATGATGATGATGATGATGATGATGATGATGATGATGATGATGATGATGATAATAATTTTACATTATTTTAGGTTACTGTGATTATACACTTCATTTTAATTGTGTGGTAAGTAATATATCTGATCTTTGCATTTAATTCTTACACTAAGTTATATCAGCGTTTTAAAATACTAAATGATAAATTTGGATAAAAGACTAATACACTTAAACCTTTTCACACTACATTTTGACGAACTCGGAATATTTACTAAATTCTTTTATTAGCGGTGTGGGGAGTATTTTACATGTCAGGCCTTTGAAAGGCTTTGTATGCATAGATATCATGATCTTTATTTAAGATGACAGTTGCTAACTGCTACTACGCCATTTGATATTTCGTGGAGCGCTGTCCAATTGACAATCATACCGCATCTTCATATTATGTGTATTGTACGTTTCCTTTGTATTTGTCTGGTTCTACGCATGCTTTTAAAGTGTCATTGTCAGTATCTTTAACCTTAACAATATTTTAAATTTCTGTACAATATACCAAGTAGATCAGATATCAAGACTGACTGGCACAAAGTCTTTAAGAATAATAACTACTGGATATATGCAATATCTGTTATGAATTTAGCTTATTTATAAAAAAAACCTTAAAAAAACAGTTACGCACATTGTTTTTATACTACATATTTATTTTTATTGATGCAGGGCAAGTACAAGCAGCTTTTTACCGGAATCTTACATTTATATGAATTTGTTTGTTTTGCTGATTGGTGTATTGGCCAATGTACATAGTAAATCTGAAGAGGCAGTTTTCTTGGTTTGTTATCTTTCATCATGTGATATGTTTATTAATTAACCGGATGCTGTCATTAAGAGTTTTCGTCATTGTGTTTACGCATTTTTGCATTTTAATATTTTATGCATATCTGATGCGGCAATGACCAAAACGCATAATTGCAACATCTTTACGTCATACATGTCTTTTTTTCAAATGCTTTTGTGAGTGCAAGCAAATTTTCAAAACCATAAGCTGTTCTAGATGTAAAACACACATAAAGTAATAAAGACAAATAAACTAATATTGTCGTGTATTATTAATTCGTATATTTTAACAAATTTGATTCGTATACACGTTGTTGTTATACTACATTTTTATTTTTATTGATGCAGGGCAAGTACACGCAGCTTTCTACCGGAATCTTATATTTATATGAATTTTTTTTGAGTTGCTGATTAGTGTGTTTGCCAATGTACGTAGTAAATCTGAAGAGGGTAGAGAGAAAACGTCGGATAGCAAAAAAGCATACTGCACAGCAAAAAACCTATTACACGGTTATTTTTAGAATATCTGAAAAACGATATACTTTGATATTGTTAAACGTTTTGAAACAAATGATATCTGTAATCGGCTATTTGACGCAAAAAAATATTCAAATACATAAGATGTAAAAAAAAAAAAAAAAAAAAAAAGTAAATGAAATAAAAAATAATATGTTGTTATTGTCTAAGAGACAATATGATATCATTCCAACAAAATCAAATGACGATTTTGATACACATATGATCGGAGATTAATAATATATAACAAATATAGCCTTTTTATGAGGTCAATACAGGATATATCGACCAAGGAAGTATATCGACCTCGTCCTCAGTTAATATACTTCTTTCGGGGCCAATATATCCCTTGTATCGACCTCATACAAAAGCTATATTTGTAAAGTATTAAACCGCTATTTTGAAGAAAAAAAAACCTTCTAGGAACCCATCAGTACAAAATTATTTCGGGCTAACATATTAAAGCAAGTGGACATTAATTAAACAAAGTGAATGCTGATCATACACATTTAATATATTATTTTCAATAAACTTACACGTTATAGTCGGTATTTTGGTGAGGTTCCTGTTGCCTAATCTTTTAAATGATTGAGTAAAACAAAATTGTTCTAAATAAATAAAAAAATATAATTATAATTCAGCGGTTAAAGTTCTCTTGCTTATGGTTTCAGTTTTTTGTCCTCCATTGCATAACCATTGGACAAGACATGTTATTCATTGGTATATACCAACCTATAGGAGATGCAACATATGAGGTACCCAAGCAACCTAGTAAGTATATTTTTACTAGAGTGCTTGTTCTTTCTTTTCCACAAACACAGATTTTAGGTTAGTCAATATCAGAAATATTAGGCTCTAGTTGAGCAAAGTTAGCTATTTTGTTATGTCATTTTTGTTTTATCCCTTAACGTTTTTGGTCCTTATACCTTCCTGTTAAATATTGAAAAGCGCTTTGACACATCAACTTTATATTTTGTTGTTTTCAATATTTTCGGGATTATCAAATCATACATCGAACTTTGAGTTTTTTTTGAGAGAATAAACACGATTTGCCTCAAAACACAGTAAAGAATTTAGTACGACTTTTTCATCTATATTACGTTTTTAAGTTTCAAGTTTGGGCAATATGTCAAAATTTAAAACAAATGCCCCTAAATATACTGTATTCATTCATACATGTGCTGGAACTGTTCCATTGTTTTGTAAATACTTAGATCTTGGTAGAAGATGCTACTATGCACTCCTAGTTTCAAAATAATAAATGTAAAAGTTCTCAATTTTGTGCACCTGTTCTTTAACATGTTTAAAAATGAAATGTAAAACATACTTGTTTGTATACATAAAGATTATTATATTGCTTTATATTTTAGACACTGTAAAGAATGTGTACAGATTTAGTCTTGGGTATCCTTTTGCCGTAATGATTCCAATCATTTGTAAACAGCACAACCTATAAAAAAAAGCATTCCGGGAATAAACAATCTTACATCAAACTGACCGCCACCAATTCAATACAAAAAACAAAACGCATTGAAAGAGAGGAAAAAGATAATATATCGAAAATAAACTTACAACGCCATTGCTTAAAAAGGAAAAATGACAAACAGACAAATTAAAGTTCACAAGACACAAGATAAAGACTAAGCAACACGAACCCCACTAAAAACTGGGGGTCATCTCCTGTGCTCCGCAAGGGTAAGCAGATCCTGCTCCACATGTGGCACCCGTCGTGTGGCTCATGTTAATACAAATCAGGGAATAAGTCGTATTCGGTAGGTCACATACGTGAAGAGGGATGGGATTGTATATTTTACGACATAAACATATTCGATATCATCTGTGAAACGGATATTCCATAATAATCAACCAAAGCATGATGGCGTCCGTAATGTTTACATGTGATTTTGTCTCAATCGCAATACTTCTTCGATTTACATCGTTTTAAATAGTGTCTTCTCCTTCATGAATCGATTGCCCAACAATAAAAAAGGTTAAAAGACACAAAAAAATACAACCATTATAAAAAGTAATTTGAGAACAAACCTAAGCAGGGAGCCGGGGTAAGATTTTATTTGACAACCCTGTAGTGTCAATGAAATATGAAGAATTAAAAGGTAAGAACGTTCAAATGGATGCATTGTCCGCGCCAGTCAATAATTTTCAATATTAACTCAGATTTTAATACGGAATATCACTCTACTTGCTTGGATATTGGTTTTAAGTTAACAAAACTAGCAGAACTATACATTGAAAGATATGAATGAATGAATATCTAAACTTTGAATTACGTAACATCACATATTGAATATTCTTCTTGAACTGTACATTAGTATATGCATTTTGAACTTGATAATCAAACCAGTCACTGCTTTCCTGATGTACAAAGTGTGGCAAGAAAGACGAGGAAAACCGGTTCAGCTTCCATGTAACATTCCATGGATAGGTATGTTTTGGTGTTGTCAATGTTTAACCGGTTAACCATCGGAATGACCGAATATCGAATACGTTAACCAGTTAACCGGACTTATTTCAATATAAGTAGACTGACATGTTTAATCCCTCCACATTATGTTTGTTTGTGCCTGTCCCAAATCAGGAGCCTGTAATTAAGTGGTTGTCGTTTGTTGATGTGCTACATATTTGTTTTTCGTTTATCATTATTTTTTTCCCTAAATTAGGCCGTTAGTTTTCTCATTTGAAATGTTTTACATTCAGGTCATTTCGAGGCCTTTTATAACTGACTATGCGGTATGGGCTTTGTGCATTGTTGAAGGCCATACGGTGACCTATAGTTTAAATGTATGTGTCATTTGGTCTCTATATAGGAGTTGTCTCATTGGCAATCATACCACCTCTTCTTTTTTATATTGATATAAAGGAGTAGGTTCAGTAAGACCCCTTTTTGGCCCAATAATATATCAGTTTTACAAAATTGTGAAAATGAAAACTTTTACCTATTTATTGGAAAGTAGAATACTTCTGCTACATACATAATATGAGCTGTTTTGATCAATATAATGCACATATATCGGGTACTAGCATCATTAAGTTATGCTAAATTACTAAAATCTTCACAATTTTAGCATTTGAGTTAAATCTTAGACGGTTTTCGTCTTAAATGGAAGTGACCGCAAAGTGTGTTCATACCTAATACTTAAATGTAAGTTGTAATTGATGGTAAAACGTAACATATATAAAGGTTGAGGATGTATCATTCCAGCGGCATCTGCTCCAACAATAAAGCGGAAGAAAAGATCGTCGAATTCTTCTGAAGCAGATTCGGAAATGGTATGTATTCCATCTTTCTTACATTTCAATTAAACTTTTAGAATTAGAGATTAAAGACATAACAGACCCAGCTTCTTTCGCCTTATTTTAGACCTATACCTCTAATTTGAAATACATAGTCATCTAAGTACCAGAATCTATGTCAAACGAAAAGATTTTAATTTTGAAATAATCATTCAAGAGCATGCAGTAACTAAATAGACTCTGTAAAACGTTACCAGTGTCTGAGCAGAAAGTTAATGAACTAGGAGTATGTCAAAGAATGTCTCGTCCTTTTTCTAAAAAGTTTCATCGAAAGAATCCAGGACCTTGTTCACAAATAATAAACAATGGTCTTGAAGACAATAACAATCAAAACCAAGGAGTAAACAAAGACTAAAAAAACCAAAGGACATTTACATCGACAGTTATAAATAATAAATAAGAAACAACACGAACTCCTCTGAAAACCGGGAGTGAAATCAGGTACTCTGGAAGGGGAAGCATTTCCTGCACCGTATACGGCACCCGTCGTGTTATTTCTTTGTTCAGTTCGGTAATGATGGAAGGTTATTATGACTGAGGAAGAATATCAGTTATTATTTCTGACACACTTTTGTAATAATGGCCAATCAGCTCATGATGGCGACCGTACAATTTCTTGAGTGATGACCTTAATTTGATTGATTCATAGCCCTTTCTTAGCAACTTTTGAGAAAGCAGTATTCGTTCCAGTATAGATTCTAGGTACTGACGTTATTTATTATCTTAATAACGTGTCCTTTTATTTGTCTTTATGAATATAACTGATGCTGTTTGGTCTGCTTTTGATGGTATTCATTTGAAGTGGCTATGTCTTATACATCCCGTCATTGTGTTATTGTTCTATTATAATTTCTGTATTCTTGTATCTAATTTTTTGTTATACGCTTTGTCTATATGCATTTGTGGTATTCTTTGTTACATTCAATATGGCTCTGTACTTTGTTTTATTTCGTTTTATAATTTTTGTTTTCTTGTCTTTCATTTTGGCTAATACGCTTTGTCTATATGCCTTTTTGTGTTTCTTTCTTATATATCGTCGCTGGGCTTCCAAAATGTCGTATATGACTTTTTTGGCTAAAAATACTTTTTGACACCTATAGCCTGGGCGGGAGGAAATCTTTGGTATTACAAAATAGCATACAGCTAGACTAATCAAAACGTTTGAAATAAGACATATTACAAAATTGCCGATGTCAGTTGTTTGTAAAGGTTGCTTCCAATATGTTGTATTAACACTTGAAAATCGTTGTATAATGGCTTTGGGAATACAATAATTGTACATTTCTTTATTTCTGTGAAAATAATTCAAGTTCCCGGATAATCCAGAAATGCTATTTACAAAAATGTTCAAGTTCACATACGACATTTTGGAAGCATGCATTTTGTCAAAATTTTCAATGCCTGTTTGTGAGATATTTATTTCTTAAAATATTTGTAAACTACAACATTTTGAAATACCAGCGACGATATGACGTAGTTATGGACTTAAACATCCCGCCACTGTTTTATTTTGCAATGGTCAATGTTTGTCAATATGTTGTTTATTTCTGGAGTGATTAAGATGATAACACAATGTTGACTGCTGTACGCCTATTGATGACATGTTTGCCTATTGTGTCTGTTTGTTGTGTTTGCACATCTTTGTCAATAAAGTGGAGTTTTATGCAACTGTCATACAAGTGAGAGTGTTTTGGACGTATCGATAATAAAGGCGAGTAAACACAAAAGCGTCTTCAATGTTTCGTATGCTTTACTAGAGTCTAAAATATACACAGAGACGTCGTCAAGTGACGACGTTGCGGGCCTATTGTTACGTAAAATGGCGGTAAAACGTTAAGCAAATAAAAGAGTATAAAATACTAAACTGAAACTATAACTAATTCACAACATTCTGGGGGCCGCAAAATGCAATTATTGTTCATGTATTGTTCATAAGAAGGGTATTGAAAAAAACACTTTTAACAATTAAAGTTCATATTTCCAATGGCACCAGTTTCACAATTGGTCTTGTTGTAATCAGTCCATTTGATGTACGAAGTTTGACTGCTCTCACTACTCCATCTTTCCCGCTGATCAAATCTTCTATTACTGCTAGTTTCCACATCATTCTCGGTGAATTGTCCATGATTTGTACGACGGAACCGATTTTCACATGTGCGCTTTGGTCTCCGGCGACGCGATGAAATTCTCTTAATCCGGTGAGGTATTCCATTCTCCATCGTTTTGCAAAGTGTTCAATCAAAGTTACTTTATGATTAAAACGTTTGTTTGCTTCTGTGAAATCTAAATTTAAATTATTGTCCTCTGAATCAGAATTGTTCTCTTGTGATAATCTTCTTCCCTGCAGTAGATGTGACGGCGTTAGCGGCTCTGGATCTCGGATGTCGGACGACACATATGTAATCGGACGATCGTTGATTACACGTTCAATTTCTATCAAAGTTGTTCGTAATACGTCAGAATTTACTTGAGATTTCCCGAGCACTTTTTTCAATGTCGTTTTCGTAATTCCAACTAGTCTCTTCCACCATCCACCATACCACGGTGCTGCTTTCGGAATAAATTTCCAATTAATCTGAATGTTCATTTCCTTCGGAATATCATGTGAAGCGGAAACAAAGGTTGGTGCATTGTCGGAATACACAGTACTGGGAATTCCTCTCCTACTAACGAATCGTCTAAACGCTAATTTGAATGATTCCATTGTCATATCTGTAACAAGTTCTAGGTGAACGGCACGAATACAAGCACATGTGAATAGGCAAATATACGATTTTGTAACAAGTCCATTATCTTTAACGAATAGTGGTCCAGCGAAATCAACACCAGTTGTCGTAAACGGAATCATATCGGTGACTCTATCCTTTGGTAGCGGAGGCGAAATTTGCTGTGGAAATGCTTTTCCGGTCACTTTTCGGCACTTTACACATTTCTGAACGATGTGGTTAACGCATTGTCTAATGGAAGGTATCCAATATGATTGACGGATTTGCGTAATTGTCTGTCCAGCACCAGAATGCAACATCTGCAGGTGCGCGTTCAATATAATTAAGTCCGTAAATTGATTTTTCTTCGGAAGTAACACTGGATATTTCGCGGAGTCGTCTAGCTGTGAATTGTGTATGCGCCCGGCGCATCGAATAACACCTTCTGTATCTATGAACAAGCGCAATTGTCTTACTAACGGTAGATTCTTGTCATGTGACGGGTTTGCGAGTTGCATCTTTTCACTACTGAATTTTTCATTTTGAATATCTGTAATCCATGTATAAGTTGCGCGGTCGATTTCATCTTTCGTAATAACTTTTCCGTGTCTAGCATATTTCCTTAAGTTATACGGTCGCTTACTTTTACATATATTCACAAATTTAAACACGTAGCATGTAACTCGTAGTAACGTCTTTAATGACGAGAATCTTGATAGATCGATTATTTTCGAAATTCCATTTAATACAGACGGTTTTATCTTTTCGCTGTCATCTGTTGTCGTTAACAAAAGAGTCTCTTGTTTAACTTGTGGGGTCCATGTAGGCCAACTGGTCTCATCCGATATCCATGACGGTCCTTGCATCCACAAAGTCGATTCTTTGAATTGCGTTGATGATATTCCTCGAGTTTGAAGGTCGGCTGGATTTGAGTCTGTTGGTACGTATTTCCAGTCGTAGTGCTGTGTCGTTTCTTTAATTTCTATCACACGATTCTGAACAAATCTTCCAAATGATTTTAAAGACGAAATCCAGTGCAGAACGATCTGACTGTCACTCCATAGTACTGTGCGTTGTGGTTTTAGGGTTTTCGTGAGGTTTTTAGCCATTCGAGCTCCTATTACTGCAGCCATCAATTCTAGCTTTGATAATGTCATTTTTGCGAGCGGAGCGATCCGGTTTTTTGCAATTACTAGAGAAGAAGTGTTTCCTTTACATAAGTAGGCACTAGCTCAATACGCGCGTTGGCTGGCATCAACAAAGACATGTAATGTTATTTTCTCGTTCTCATTTTGATCGTTAAAATAATGTCGTGCGATTTTCGTTTTAACAGTTACATCTCGGATGTCATCTAAAATTTCATACCATGATTTGACTATGTTGCTAGGTAACACCTGGTCCCAATCGTATCCCTCTTTCCATAATGTTTGTATCAGTAGCTTAGCTCTTACAGTCACTGGTCCAAGAATTCCGAGTGGGTCGTAAATTGACGATGATTTACGCAATACTTCTCTCTTTGTCGCTTGTGAATTATCAGTACCTATGCGATCTTCATTTAGTTTCGCAAATGTCAATATGTCTGACTTCGCATCCCAACGCATTCCAAGAATTTTCGTCTCGCTATCCTTATCAAGTACGTTTGCCTTTGTAGCTTCGTTGCTAAGTTGATTGCTATTTGACTTCCATGTTCTCAAATTGAATCCTGCATTTGTCATGAGTTCTCTAGATTCTTCAAAGAAATTTAAGGCGGCTTCTTCCGTATTGACACTTGTAAGTACGTTGTCTACATACAAATCACGCTTGAGTATTTCAGCAGTAGCACTTTTAACCGTTGATAAATGTTTCAATAATGTAGCGTTCAGAATAAATGGCGAACATGTCGCTCCGAATAAAATTACCTTGAATCTGTAAGTCTCGAGTCCGCTCTTGGGGTTGCTTGGATCTCTAAGCCAGAAAAATCGGGTGGAATCGCGGTCTTCTTCGTCTAGTCCAATCTGGAGGAATGCTTTCTCAATATCAGTTGTTAATGCGTATTTCCCGTAGCGGAATCTTGTAAGTATATCTGTTAGCTTATTAAGCTGTGGCGGTGTAGAAGAAAGGCAATCATTTAAGCTGGGTGATTCTGAATCTTGACGACAACTGCAATCATATACTATACGTATCGGTGTAGTCGATGAATCTTTTTTCACTGGGTGGTGCGGAATATAATGCACTCGATTAGTAGTCTCATACGGGGTTTCAACCTTCTCTATGAAACCTCGATTTTCTTGGTCGTTGATAATGTTACCGTATATCTTTAGCATCTCTGGTTCTTTAGCTAGTCTGTTTATCACGTTGTATGTTCTCTTTTTGGCGATCATCGCGTTGCTAGGCAACTCCGGATGTTCCTGTTTCCATGGGAACTTGGCAATGTACCTATTGTCTTTCAAATGAATGTTATTCTCTTGGTAAGTGGTCATTTCTTGTAAGTCCGTTTTCGCTTTTACTTCCCTGTCATTTTCTGTTCCTATGGATTCGATTTCCCAAAATTTATGTATTTCACATTCTTCTAGTCTGTGCGGGGTCAAAATATTCATAATCGATGACGTTGATTGATTATTACTGTTAGTGTTCAATTTTATATGTTGCCTTTATTTATAGGTCCTGATAGCAAGTATCCAACTTTGGACTGTACAGCGGTTGGTCCGGAACCTCTAATTACTCTGTCTCCAACTATATCCCAATAATAATCGGCGCCAACTAAGACTGATATCTCAAAATCCTTGTCCTGTAAAGCTGGGTGGGCTAACTTCAATCCATTTAAATGCGTAAAACTAGACTGGTTCCTTGCGTATGTATGTATCGGATAAGCAATCTGTGGTACTATAAGAACTTCAATAGGGATAAGCGTATTCGTTATACCTTTTATATAGATAGTAGCAATTGGTAAATTTCTAACCTTCTTGTTGGATTCACCGAAACCGGATATCGTTATCGCTTCTTTCCTATGTGGTCTCAGGTTCAATAAATCGGCCATCTCTTGAGTGATAAAGCTTCGCTGGGCTCCTTCGTCGAATAGTATATTGGCGGTGTTAAAATGTGTCTTGTCATACGTGATAGGTGCTATCGCGGTTTTCAACAATACCTGCGATCTAACCGATGATGTGGATGAATGCATGCTTGCGATTGCGGTATCGGTATCTGGTTTTGATGTACTGCTATCTTTAGACTTGGTATACAAGTGTGTTTCATTCTTTGAACAAATGCTAGTATGGTGTCGTTATTGCAGTTTTTACATGTTTTATCGGATTTGCAATCGGCAACTCTGTGATTTCCTAAGCAATTGAAACATGCCTGTTTTTCCTTAACAATTCGTTTTCGATCTTCAATTTCCATGACATTTTTACAAGCTAATGGGGCGTGAACTCCTTGACAAAACGGCTTCTTGTTATGTCTCTTTTCCCTTTCTGATTTGCGTAGTTGCGATTTGTACCCGTAAAGAATGCTGATGTGGGTGTGTAATTTGGCTCTATATCATTCCCGTTTACCGACTGACCCGCTTCCTTAATCGTAATCTCATGTTGAATAGCTTGCCGTAACGACGGCAAGTTCCAGTGGTCGCCTCCGTGGGCACGTACCATGTTTTCTCGTACATTCCCAGGTAGTTTATTTAATATTATGGGCACTAAAAGGCTTCCGAACGACTCGTGAGACTCCCCTATACTTTCAAGGCCACGGATGTAGTTTTCCATGCTGTCGTAGAATTTTTTCAAATGTGTAATATTTGACGTTGGACTAGGAAGGCTGATTAAACTCTGCATGTATGTTTGTATTATCTTGTGTGGTTGACCGAATCTTTGTTTCAGTACATGTAATGCTTGTCCGTAATTTGTGTTAGTTATTTGTAGACCTGCTATGCATTGGGTGGTTCTCCGAACAGTTGAGATTTCAAATAATTAAATTTCTGTACATCGTTTAAAGACAGGTTATCGTGTACGGCAGCACTAAACGAATCCCAAAAGGGTTGCCATTCTAACATATTCCCGCCGAACGTTGGTAAATTTAACTTGGGAAGTTTGTGGTACATGCTGGAGTTTGAAAAAACGGACGCTGATGTATTTGCGTGCATGAAACTGGGCTGTGGCTGACTTTCTTGATGATTCGTGAAATTAATAAACTCGTGTGCATTTGGGTTTAGCAATGACTTATTTGACTGTTTGTCTGTGATTTCCGATTCCTTAATGATTTTTGAAAGTTTGGTTACAGCCATTTCTATGTCATACGTGTATCTGTCGGCTTCCTCTATTTCTTCGCTCACTTCCTCTTCTGATAATTCCTCCACAATTTTCTCGTTCAGTTGGTCGATCGTTTCCTGCTTCTTAGCAATAAGTCCTCGAATGGTAGAAAGTTCGCTAACGTCATATTCCTGCAAAAGTTCCTCGGAACTCGGTTCCACTTTCTTTAGCAGCTTTGTAAGAACTCCCCGATGTCCAGCTCGTCTGGTCTTCATCTTCGTTGTCGCGGTACTCATCTTTCGTATTCTTCAGTTTTTGTCAAGGCAGCAATGTTTTGGACGTATCGATAATAAAGGCGAGTAAACACAAAAGCGTCTTCAATGTTTCGTATGCTTTACTAGAGTCTAAGATATACAAAGAGACGTCGTCAAGTGACGACGTTGCGGGCCTATTGTTACGTAAAATGGCGGTAAAACGTTAAGCAAATAAAAGAGTATAAAATACTAAACTGAAACTATAACTAATTCACAACAGAGAGGTTTAGCTAGCTATAACCATATTAAATCCACCTTTTTCTACATAAGAAATAGCCTGTACCAAGTCAGGAATATGACAGTTGTTTTCCATTCGTTTGATGTTTTTGGGCTTTTGGTTTTGCTATTTGATTAGGGAGTTTCCTTTTTGAATTTTCTTCGGAGTTTTTTTTATGAGTGTATTTTTTATATATGATGTGTTTTCATCTGTTTTATTTTGTAATCCGGGTTTGTTTTCTCTCAATCGATTAATGACTTTCGATCAGAGGTATGCTACTGTTGCCTTTATTTGATATAGTTTACTTAATTTGTAGGAGACGGATCTAGTTGCAGGCATTATCACGGTCTTGACAGATCAGCTGAAAGGTGTTTTGATAGAACAACTACGCGATTGGTAAAGGAAAACAGTCGCTTGTCATCGATATTAATGATGATACCATAGTGTATTATTTTTTCTAACGAATCTGTCCATCTGACAATATTAAGTCTATTGAAAATAATGTTCTCCTTGCAATAATAATAATAAAAAAAGTACTAGCTTTCCGTAACGGCTTACACCACTTTACGTATGATTGTTCTTTTGTATAACATTGTATAATGTTAATATTCGCATTCGTGAAAAATGTAAATGATAAAGTCCTTGCATACAGTCATTCAATTTACGATTATACAAATATTTTAATTATCCTGCATGTAGTTCATCCTCATGATTATGATACGGATAATTATAGAATAACTAACCGAAGAATTTAAAAAGAGAAAAGTATTCAACGAGTGACCGAACAGCACACTAATTCACAAAAGCGTGTAGCGCATGAGTTAATTATCAGTGTTAATTGGTCACGAGTTGAATATCTTTCGATATTTGTTATTCTTTTTATTACATTGGGAAATGTCTTTTCGTTTTAAATAAAAGTAGAAAATGTAAGGAAGTATAGTTATCATAGGTACCAGGATTATAATTTAGTACGCCAGACGTGCGTTTCGTCTACATGAGACTCATCAGTGACGCTCATATCAAAATATTTATAAAGCCAAACAAGTACAAAGTTGAAGAGCATTGAGGATTCAAAATTCCAAAAAGTTGTGCCAAATACGGCTAAGGTAATCTAAGCATGGGATAAGAAAATCCTTAGTTTTTCGAAAATTCAAAGGTTTGTACAGAGGAAATTTATAAAATGACCACATTATTGATACTCATGTCAACACCAAAGTGACTACTGGGCTGGTGATACCCTCGGGGACGAAACGTCCACCAGCAGTGGCATCGACCCAGTGTTTTAAAAAGATATCAAAGGTACCAGGATTATAATTTAGTACGCCAGAAGTGCGTTTCGTCTACATAAGACTCATCAGTGACGCTCATATCAAAATATTTATAAAGCCAAACAAGTACAAAGTTGAAGAGCATTGAGGATTCAAAATTCCAAAAAAGTTGTGCCAAATACGGCTAAGGTAATCTTAGTATTTCGAAAATTCAAAGTTTTAAGTATATCTTTTCCTACGCATTCACGATTTGTTTTGATCCGACTTGATCGTCTTAAAGATAAACAGTGTCAGTGGTTCCTACAGGTTTAAAAAAAAAAGTGAATAAGGGTGGGTGAGTCCGATGCAAAAGGTTCGACTTGCACTAGTACACCATGCGATGGAACAAAAAATATTTGCTATGCAAGCTAGGAGAATCGTAATTTTTTGTCTGCTGCTGAATAATGATGGGTTCTTAAGGCATACACACGTTTCTTTAGTTAACCTGTTTTATAGTGATGTTAATAGATGATAACGCAATGTTGACTGCTGTACCCCTTTTGGGGCATTTTTACCTGTTGTGTCTGTTTTACGCATCGTTGTCAGTATAATGGAATTTAATGCGACTGTCATACAAGTGAGAGTTTTATCTAGCTATAAAACCACGTTCAATCACCCATTTTCTACATAAGAAATGCCTGTACCAAGTCAGTAATATGACAGTTGTTATTCATTTATTCATGTGATTGAGCTTTTAATTTTGACATTTAATTAGAGACTTTCCTTTTTGAAATTTCTTCGGAGTACAGCATTTTTATGAATTACTTTTTACGCTAGCACGTTGATATAATAAATACTTAATTTACTGAATCAGTCTTGCGTACTATTCGAAAGCACTGACATTGTGAGTACTAGTATATATACAAGTGTGGTCCCATAAAATACACGGAAATCAATAACTGTTTACTGTGACAAATGTTATTTTCCTACTTTGAATGATTCCACATTTTGTCATGCCGTGAACTTCATAGCTTACTTTACAAAATTGATTGTGCTCTTTGCCGGAAGCCGTATATTTTGGGGTATTTAAAGGTCGTCCGTCGGTTTATGGTGTATAGGCGTCTCATTGGTAATTTCTAATTTTTGTACATTCAACCAAAATAAAGAAAAAATAGATACTAGTACATATTTATTTATTTAAAACAAATCCACCTGGATATCCGTAAGCCGCACGATATTTATAACCATATACCAGGAGACCAAACTTAACATTTTTGTCAATGTGGGAAATTGTGAATGAAGTATACCTTACATCCAAGCTGGCAGATATACTCTTATAAACAGTATTGAACTTCTTAACTGGTGTTACATCAACCGCATGGAATAATAAATTACCGCCATTAAGACGGAGACCATCTACATTATCATTTGAATTTATAATCACAGTGACGTAATTGGTAAAGTCAGAAGTGGTTGGTGTAGTAATGACGTAGTTGCTAGAAAAATGGTCGATGGCGGGCAGTAAGGTCATGAACGGGTTGACAGTAACATTTGATCTTTCATACATTGTGTACAAAGTAACCATGACTGGTCTCTGGGCGTTGATAAAGTATCCATCATTTGGTAATTCTAGCTGATTTACATATTGCTTGTAGGTGTTCTTATAGAACCCATTCTTTCCCGTGATATAAACAGTCGTAAACGGATCTCTTGCAACTATTCGAAGAATGATATGTTTGGCATTTGCTATTTTAGGAACCATATATGTCTCGGCAAATTGATTTGTCGGTATAAGCATTTCTGTTTGGAAATTTCTTTCACCTAAATTAATGGGAGAGTCCATGTTTCCAGAAAGTACCGCAATTGGTTTGTCACTCTCGATTGTTCCTCCAGTCGAAATATTAATATCATCTGATGTAAATAATAATCCTTCAAAAGCATTCTTTATCAGAATGTCCATAGTGTTGTTTCCTGGTTGTAACTTTGCCCTAATGGAAGTGTTGTCTTCTATCGCTACAACGCCCACCGATTTGATTTCCTTCGGGTATGTTGCAATAATGTAGTTTCTCCCAATGTCCTTAACCGGAATAGCACTGAAAGCCTCTCCGGAACAACATGAGTATTCATTTATTGCAGCGACAAATATAGGCTTATTCGAAGAGATGGTAATTCCGGTGTCATAAATATTATATTTAGCGTTGTCAGACCGTTTACTAAAACTGTGAAGTGTGTTTGGTACGTGTGTTCGAATGACATGTCCATTAGCCTGTCCAGTAAGTTGAAGTCCATTGTGCTTTGAGCTAATTTTAACATTATAGTTAGTATATGGTGACGTTATAAGAATCTCAAGGCTTATGTTGGTATTCGTACGTTGATGATTTGGCATGAAGAAAATAGCGAATAAATTCCCATAGTGACCTGTAAAATGGATTAAACTGTATAGACAATATTATAACTTTTTATGCATCTTGTTTTATACTTAGAAAAAAAGAGAGTCGGAGATCTGGGGACATAAGTATTGTTGTAAAATTTATCAACGAATGAAGTGCTGTTTTCATTTTTAAAATGGCAAACATGAATGACCATGTGTTAATGGAAGAAACCCCATGCAGTTAAGTGAAGAGCTTATGGTTATGCAAAATTATAATCTCTACTTAACTACTTTTTGAACACTTGAGGAGAGAGCCGGTCTTTTAAATCAAGGTAATGTATAAACTCCAGAAGCTTGTCAATCTATTGTATTAAAAGCAATTCTGTTTCTTTTTATATAATTTGAGAATCTCTGTTTTTAACATGTGGCCTTCGACCTATCATTTGACGTTTATAGTATAGAAGATATTTTAAATGCCAATCGTGTCGTTTGCAGAGAGTTTATAAATACTAAGGCTGTTCTACTACAGGAATAGATTACCTTAGTTGTATTTGGCAAAACCATTAGGAATTTTTGTCCACATTGCTCTTCAACTTCGTACTTTATTTGGCCTTTTTAACTTTTTTGGATTCGAGCGTCACTGATTAGTCTTTTGTAGACGAAACGCGCATCTGGCGTAAACACAAAATTTAATGATTAATTTATTTTAAGACCAACAGACTGGAAGGCCATTCACATTAAACATTATTTGCAGAACCAAGGGTCCTAATCAAGACAGCCAAAATAATCTAACATTAATTGTGCTTTGATGGAGTAGAAGAATTATAAATGCGTGTTGCAAATTACATCATTCAAGACACAAACAACAAAATAATAAACAAAGTACTATATGTCTTAACAAAATGCTGCTATCTGAAAAGTGTGTTTTTGATCTGCATGACATTTATAAGAAAACACTACTTACCACTCGCAGCAACAAATTCTAAAAGAACGATAAATACTCAAGATAACAAATATTATGTCACAAAAGCAAAATATAGGTTTCAAACCGTATGGATATCCCATATCTATCCTTGTGAATATTAAAATAAATAATAAAAGATCAATGTGCCTGTGGAATGCCCATGCTCAAACATTGCTATTTTCTAAGTTAAATATGAACATAACGTCAGAACGGTATATACTGTTCAAATTCCAACTTCGTTTGTGTGTTGTGGTTCTTATTTTTTTACAGAGATTCTGTATTCAACTAACTCAGCAATGGCTGCCGAGTTCAAATTTGGAATATTTTAAATTCTTCGTAATAATATCATCACCAAAAATTACTAAAGAAAAAAGTTCGGAAACAAATCCTCATACATAACAAGAGCAGCGTAAAATATATTAAAGATTAGATTTAATGTAAACTGTTTTCAACTATATTTCACCCTTAGTTAGGCTACCTATAAAACCAGGTGTAATCCAACATTTTCCGCATAACATAGATTGACGATTACTTTGACATTGGTCAAAGTGAATTCGCCTATAAATAACACTAATGCAGAACAGAATATAAATGGAAATTACCTGATTGTGTCGTGGTGCTGTAATTTCTCCAACCCTTTGTTGTATAAGAAGTAGTATTGTACATTGGTAAAGTGGTCCAGTGATGATGAGGTTCAGTGGTTTCATAGTGCCATGGTCGTGTACTGTTATAATGATTACTTGTGGTGAATGAGATACTGTTTTTGTGACCTATATTGAAGTGTATTCAACATTTATAAGTTTAAGACGACAAAGGACCCATTACTGATTCGATTAATATGTTCACATGCTAATATTACGATGTGATTGCATCTTGAAATTAATGGCCCTTACTAACGTGCCCGTAGTAAACTAACAAGAAAGGGAAGCTTTTTTGTTGACATATTCGAAAAGAACAAAAATGTAAAACGGTTATTAATCTGTGCTCTAAAATCAAACTGTGCAATCATCACCATAATACTGCATCTGTATTTTTTGAAATTGTTGGATTTAAAGCTTTTCGTCTTGATTTACCCTTCAGTATTGATGAGTCGAGTGTCACTAAGGGTGTCCTATGAAGACGAAAAGCGCTTCTTTCGTAACAAATTATAAACCTGGTATCTTTGACCAGTTTACCTGCGATTTTATATTCATGCATATTTATAGCTATATCAGAGACACATACCCATCTGCAGTTTCCGGTGGCCATGTCGATAGTTAATGAAATAAAAAGCGCTTTACAGATCGATTTATGAGTTTCGAACAGCGGTATACTACTGTTGCCTTTATTTACAACGTGTGCATCCATTGTTTATAGTTTCCTATAAATATTTTTTTTCTGATTTTATATTCTTTTCAGTATAGAAATGACAGAAATCTTATAAATAAAATTTTAGCAAATGTGTAATTTCGATAGGTATGGATTTGGCACCAATGAGTTTTTTAAAACTACATTATTTGACTACCCATGCATGGTCCGCGCTGTCCTACTTTTTTTGTGCATTTGAATAAAAAATACCTATAGAAATTGATATAATTTAGATTTGCCCGCTTAAAGAAATATGTGAATAACACGGCAGTATTTCAATGTTCTGCTTATAATCTTTATGGAACCAAAATAAAAAATTCATGTAAAAATAACCAAATCAAAAAGATTTTTTATTAAATAAGATTAACATTAATGTATATGTACTTATCAGTAATACAAGTACTGTAAATCGGATAATCACAGAATAATTATAGATTATCGTTGATCATCTCGTCGAGATTCATTTTCTCGCTTAAGCCGGTACGACGAAAGTGAGAAAAGCAACCGAGTTGAGATGACCAATGATAACCTGTTTATCACTATTTTACCTACATGTATGACGCCACGTGCCCCTTTAGTTTGTAGCGATTTTTTCATATCACTAGACTCCGCTAGAAAATTTTGTAAAATAGTGATAATAGTATATATGTCATAATGAGCTTACAATTCTTATTACACAAGTCGCTCGTGCAACACGCTGAACATAACGTGTTTCTTTTACCATTACGTCTATTTCCGCTGCGTTTACCAAATATGCTGCCACCATTTATAGAACACAGCTACAATTGTAATAATCTGTAGGCACAAAAATATATATCTCGCATATATGCAATTTTATAGCATAAAGCAAATGTTGCAATCAAAATGGCAATATTTCAACATTTAGACTATGCAAACCATTTAAAGTGAATTAACGCTAATTGAAGATTCAGAGCTTAATATCCTACTATGCCAAATTGAAAACAATATTAAAAGAAACGCTACTGCAACTGCAACTGCATACCAAATACCATCACCTTATCATAAGCGGGTCACATTAAACTGACATCATCAAACAAATTAATAAATTATCCAAATCAAAGTTTTATAAGTTTCTTATCAGTTCTATATAATTTTTACTTTTTTGACTTAACAATCAACAAATATTATATATAAAAAAAAGAAGCTGTGGTATGATTGCTTATGAGACAACCCTCCACATGAGACCAAAATTACAAAGAAGTTAACAACTATAAGTCACCGTACGGCCTTCAACAATGAGCAAAGCCCATAACGCATAGTCAGCTATAAAAGGCCCTAATAAGACAATGTAAAACAATGCAAACGAGAAAACTAACGGCCTATTTCATGTATAAAAAATGAACGAAAAACAAATATGTAACACATAAACAAACAACAACTACTTAATTACAGGCTCATGACTTGGAAAAGGCACATGGTGGGGTTAAACATGTTGGCGGGACCCCAACCCTACCCTTAACCTGGAATAGTGGAATAATAGTGCCACATAAGAAAACCATTTATATCTGATAGTAAACAGATACCGTATATGTTCAGCAACGATTGAATACAAAGCTATGGACATCTGATAATTAGTCCCATCAGGTTAGCGTGTTAGAATGGCCTTTTACTATTGAGACTGCCAATTATATAATGGAAAGTTGATACCGTACATCTGTTGCAAAGAATTTGCAAGCATTTTTCGGACATTTTATTATTTTTCATAGCAGGTTATAGTGACGAAATTCCTGTTATTCAACGACAATGAACATAGTTTTAGTAGCAGCCAAATATATCAAATTGATTTTTCCTCATAATGTCGTTTTGTTTCTAAGAACTATTAATCGGTAGAATAATGAGAGTATGTATTGATAAACTGCTATAAGTATTAATATCCTTACGTGCTTTGAAATACATTTGGTTGCGTAAAAGATATCACCAAACTCTTCTTGCTGTTCAATATGACATGACTGGAAATGAAAATAAAAGAAATATATTTACTATAATTTTGGAGAAACGAATTTTTAGTTGTATAGTTCCATTTCAAACCATTATCTGAAAACATAGATAGCTACATGCAGATACAAAACAAAATGACTATCACCTTCATGCAATTAGCAGTGCATTGTAGAAAAAGCACTCTTACCAGTGTGTGTATTATCAAAATCAATGTGATTGTATTGGTCGTTTGGGTTAAAAACTCATATGTATAATAAAGGTGCTAAAGATTTTGTGAAAGTTTTATTTAAATCTGGTCAATGATTTAGTGAGGATCTCAAAAACATGATGCCTTGCTCTTGTGGTAACTATAGCAAGGGCTACCATAAATCATATTCAATAAATCCTAAATTTAAAAGGGTTCCTATACTGTCAGGTTTTAAATATATCATGCACACGGACAAACTAACAAAACGGTAGTACGGACAGGAGAATGAAAGGCCGACCGCTTAAAAACATATTGATCACTTAAGTCTACATTGTATATAACCCTAACTGAATGTAACTGACAAATTGACTGTGTAATTCGCCTTTTCAGAATCTATATGACTATCTTGAGGACAATTGGTAACTTTATTGTTATTACTCTTAAATGGAAATTTACGTCTTATCATTGGTGGAACTTCCATGTAGGCCAATCACAATATTTTACGGTACACTTTTGAAAATATAATAACCATAATGTATAATCTTCTGAAATTTCGAATTATAGATCCTGCATAACCACGGTCGACACTCAGATGTGTTGATATACTTTGTTTGACCTATTTCTTTTAACTTTTATATTGTGTTTTAAATTATATTGCCATTATCCTTTCCCTTTTGAGTGCCTTAATTTGTACATTGAAGTTTATTGAAAATGCTGGCACCATTTTCATTAGTCATGTTGTTAGCCAAAGCTACCTACATCATCTCTCCCACAAACAGTAATCGAGTCGCACTTCTCAGGATTCCGTGCCTGTTGACAGTTATAACAAATAGGACCTCTATACGTTGGGAAACCTGAATAAAAACAGATGTACATAATTTTATTAGAATACTACAGTTGAATAGTTGACAATGCTATATTATGAGTAACAGGAAGACTGGTTGAACTTTCAATTAGTTGATATTCATATTGTTCCCGTATTTAAATGTACTGTAACGGACTTTGATAACGATCCTGTTCCCCCAAGTTGACCTTAGGATGTTAGGTGCATAAGTATTTTTTTCTTTTTTGGTCCCGTTTGTCATATAACTTTCAAGTTACCAAATGTTTCTCTTTCAATTTGTTGAGAGCTTCTTATAGACGTAAATAATGTTCTTATCAATATGTTTTATAATAGATGAATTCTTTATATAATGTTTTTAATGTTATAGTCTCATATAATTCTGTACAGAATGGCCCTCTTTTTATATCTATATATTATTTGATTTCATGTAATGTTGTATTATATATTATTGAGAGATGAGACTTAAATAAAATATTGAATTGAATCTTTATATCTTTGGTAAGCTTTCTTGTTAGCTGAACCGTGAAATCATTATAAGGTAAGGTATACTACCATCCTTTCGGAGTAGTCTAGTCCTACAGAACGATAGATTGGTCCAGTCAAATTAGAATATAGATCTCTAATTTCGTTATACTACACTGCATATGTAATATAGCAAAATCAGAGATCTATATTTTAAATTAATTGAGATTGTTCTAGTCAATTCTAATAAATGAAGGCCTGGGTATCATGCCTAACTTATCATTAACTTCACAGTTTAGCTATCAAACAAGCTAACCAAGCATATAACCTTTACCTAAACAATCAAAACATTTGCTGTAAATTAAAAAAAAAGTATACCTTGTTCTCCACAGCCTTTTGCATTACACAAATCACCAGAACAACACCTAGAACATGTCTTTGTCCCTGCCTGAGCTGTCGATCGTAGTCCAGGTGTTGTATTGGTGCAAAGCTTCAAATATATGGAATTTAGGGTTCACGAAAATGTAACAATATACATAATAACTCCGTTTGAAATTGTTTTTACTATTGTTATGACGTATGAAAATTAAGCACCACTTCATAAATGGTGGGCTATCGAGCGAACTTCTTCAACAACGCTATTTAAGTAAAAAAATATAGACCATGTATGTAGAAGTCCAAGAAATATCGAAGCTACATATGATGATTAAAGGGGGCATAAACTAAAAAAATCGTGTAAGGTCATCCTTGCTTGCGGGAGATTTAACCTTAATTTCTTCATAACGTAATTACAAATCAACACGTCGAATGAACGGCAATACTAGACATCTTTACATACAATCTTGCTTTGTTTTTACATTTTATCTGTCACAGTATATTTTCACACTTAGTGCCTGTGTATATATCATAAAACGGAACGATCCTGCTCGGAAATAAAAGTTAGAAATAGATAAATAAGTATAATCTATCTGTATTCAACCAAAACCTGCTCGCAAACGTAACCAAAAACCTTCGCGCAAACTCAATGAATTCTTGTGCGCAAGTTTTATAGTAATGCGCGCAAAAATAATGCACCGATATTTGCCATTCTACATTTAGCACATTAAAATCAATTTCCAATATCTTATGAATTAAACACGAAAAAAAATAAATAAAAAAATTAATTTACAACAAATGCTTGTCACTGTTAAGACAAATACAAGCAGGTCATGTTTGGGTGCCTTATTTCTATATCCTTAAATGTTTTAGACCATTTCTTCAATTCTGTATTTAATTTTCCCTTTAATCAAAATCTCTCTATTCTTTATATTTCAGCACCATACTATTCCTTATGCTTTAGTTTGATGTTTTACCCATTTTTCTCTTTTCTATATATTATTTTTAATAATTTATTTATCGTTTTTGTTCATTATTCTCTATTCTGTTAACCCCATCTAGACCCTTATAAAATCTATACAAATCAATTAATCATATATTGCGAAATAGAGTTCTTAATTTCTTGATTACTAAATACTTTGTTTCATCGCTTTCACATTGTTGAAATAGCACGATTATTGTAGACGGATTTGAAATGAATTTTATTAAATAATAGAAAACCGACCTCTTTTGACCTACATCCAACATCGTACAAAAGCTCCCCGTCTAGTCCTGTGTATTGATCCAAATAGCAAGTCTGAAAAGAAAACAGAATAAAAAAAAGCTGATTTAAAAGAGAAGGTGTTTTCATATGGTGACCTTAAACATGAAAGTGTTTGTGAAAACTATGGTATTTCTGTATTAAAGAATATTTGTAAATTATATTTTCATAAAATTATCGATGGCCTATTTCGTTGGTTATTTTATTGGTCATTTAAAATAAATGTTATGTTACAAATGTATATTAATAAAATTGAGAATGGAAATAGGGAATGTGTCAAAGCGACAACAACCCCACCATAGAACAGCGTCAGCCGAAGGCCACCAACGGGTCTCCAATGTAGAGAGAAACTCTTGCACCTGGAGGCGTCCTTCAGCTGGCCCCTAAACAAATATGTATACTAGTTCAAAGATAATGGACGTCATACTAAACTCCGAATTATACACAAGAAACATAAATTAAAAAGCATACAATACTGACGGGGTTGAAATGTATGTTTTGTATAGGAATTTATTTAGAGGTATTGACATTAAAAAAACCGCTGAAAGCAAACCATACAGTCCAGCGAGGTCTTACAGTATAAGAACATTACCATAGCGTGTAAAACATGAAGTAGCATGTCATAACCTTTTTCTTAAAGATACTTGCATTCCTTCTATCGGCCTCATTTGATTCATAGCTAAAAAGCACTAGCCTTAAGGAGGCTTGTGAGTATAAGATTTTCAGAAAAAAATTGAACATTAATTTGTCATTACAAATTTTATTTATTACCTTAAGTAATTGTTACTTTATCATATGGTACACAAAATTCATTCCAAGAAAATGAATTCGTGTTGGCCCCAGGTGACTTTTAAAATGCAGATATCATTGAAAAGCTCCAAATTATCTCCTTTTAGTGCAAAAATGCCATTTTTTTGGCATTAAAATTGAAATATCTTTTTTAACTCATCGGTGACCTATACTTTTTATTGTTGTTTTCGAATAAGCTGTACAAAAACTAGATAATTGTAAAATGTAAGCGATTTCTGTAATTAAGTTCTTTTTTTTATTTCGATATTACCGCTATTTCTCCTATTAGTTCAACAGAAAAAAAGGACATGAACAAAAATGTATGCTTCTTTCGAAGGCAGATTTTGAGCGTAAATGAACGGTGACCTCATTTTTTATTTCATTTTTCAATTAAGTATAAGATAAAGTTCATCTAAAGAAAAATATAGAGAAATCTTATATTAAATTAAAAAAAAAATGATTTAGACCCGCGAGCCTCCTTAAACATATATTTATAACGAAAATGTATTATCAGCTACACAATGTGCAGGAAATAATTGTGCAATCGGAGGTGGAAATAAGCCGTACTAGCCAGATGAAAATAAATGCTCAGTACGTCATAAATTCCCATGACCTCCTACCCATATTACACTTCTGAAAATCATCTCTAGTGAACTGGTGAACGCCACTTGAAGCGAGTAGTTTTCGACTCTGATATTAGTTCGATATGAACTATCGAAAATTGCAAGATTTTCTGTGATGGGTCGTTTGGTGCCTTTCAAGTTTTTGCGCAACCTCAACTAATAATGGGAGCCATGATATATCAAAGTTTAGTGAATAAGGCAATAAAATGTAACACCAAAAAATCCAAGCAAAATAAAATACCTCATGAGAGTCGCATGTTGTTTTTCCATGACAATGTCGTGGTGAGATAACTCGATCACAACGTAAACACTGTAAGGCGTAAGCATCTGTCAAAAACATTCAATAAAAACATTATTGAAGATCTGGGTGTAGGGTGGAGAGGTGTCTTCAACTCCTTTGTCTATATTGTTATATCATTTTTCTGTCTTCTAGAATTATAATGCCCATTCTCTATTCGTTATATCTTAAGTCCTTTTATTCTCGGTTCATTATATATTTTTCCTTATTTATCCCTATTTCATATATTTCCCCCTTTATTCTATTTTTGTTGCCAATTATTCTCTATTTTGTAAATCAAGAACCTCGATCATTATTTACAATGTGATTAAAAATACACGTGTACCGTCGTAAAATTAATTTATCATTTCTGAATAATGTTTGTAGTTCTTCTTGTCGATATTCGACAATTGTAAAAATCTAATAAAGTTAGAAATATTTCGAAACTAAAATTGTTCATCTGAAATAAATTGAATTCAAGGCGAACCTCCAATCTCATTTCTTTGGGAAATTGATTTCAGAACTTATTGGGCGTTTTGATCAAATGACTTTTAAATTGGAGTGACCAGTTCCAAAAATATAAGGAATGATGTGATAAATTAGCTTAAACTGTAAATATATAAATAAGTAACATAATGATTTTTTTTCAGTTTGAAAGAAAAATATTACCATGCAAAATGTTATTAACCAAGTATTTCACAGAAAAAAAAATCAAAGATTTTCACAATAAAAGTCCAACTTGCACACACAAGTTACTCCTCAAAGCGGATATTTTTCGAAATGAATTTTAAAGACGATCATTTCAATATGAATTGGTTATCATAATATGTTTTCTGAAGGACTATACTCACTGAATGTTGCCTCCTGTAGAAGAAAACCAAGGAGAAGATGAATTCCTGTAAAAAAGACGTTTTTTTTTTTTGTCTCAGTGTTTAATATAGATTGTGTGATAAACAAAACTCATCATTGCTAACATGCAGTCTTTAGTTTTGTCCACCGGACGGACGTTTTGTCTACGAAACACTCATTAGATACATGCACTCTTAATACAAAAATTTTAATAGAAAAATAAAGTACGAAGTCGAAGACCATTAAAATGTCAATTGATTAAAAATTATCAGATAGTAGTATAATATATATATATATTGTTTTATTAAAGTGCAGCCTGATATAACATAATAATACAAATAATACATATTTTATGTCAGCCAGCCTTTATAGGCTTACGATGCACTGTACTTCTAAAATTCCAATAGTTATCTGTTATAATTATCAAATATCAATTTAAATGTACGATAAATAAGTTACTGTAGTTATTTTTTTTTCTCATCAATGTTTGTGTTCTAATATCAAAAATGTTAGTGATGATTTGACACTAATTTAACACCGGCACAAAGTAAAATTTTTAATTTATTTAAGACAAGACAAGACAAGACATGTCTTGTCTTGTCTTGTCTTGTCATAAACCTTTTTTCTCTCTCTAGCTACAGATTAATTCAGATCACAGTTCAAATTATCCCCTTATTGGCTTCTGAAATTTGTTTGTTTGTCGTCATCATTTTAGCCGCATCAACATTGACGTATATGCATGGGGTATAGCAGTGCACTCGCAGGAACGGACTCGATAACCCATCTTGTTGAAGAACGACTTTGGAACCTTTGTTCTATGTCTTAAGAATTTTGCATAAGGGTAAATGCCACTACGCTAGGTATCATAATCATGGGTCCGGTTTTTGTGACAGGTCTTTCTGCAGCCTGGTAGATTGTAATGAAAAAAGAAGTATGTAATTTCAAGTCGGATTTACTGTATCGGTTATTTGAATAGAATATTTATAGAGAAATGAATTCAAACATATTTATTTATAGCGGATTTGGAAAAAAATTATTGCAACTTATATTAATCCCTTTCCACTGTGTGGGTGCGAGTGCTGTCTTGTAGTGGCATAATATTATCCTGCAGTCTTATCGAAAGGGGTGTCTTTTACATGCAAGAGATAGGCCAGCCGCTCTCTCTTAACCATGTTAACATGCACGGGTCAGCCATTTATCGTCCAATTCCGACGGACTATATCATCGTATCTCATGTCCATACTCGCAAATGGTGTCAAGAGAGCGCCGAAAATTCAGTCCATGACATTTAATTTCTCCTTATGTTAATATGTTAAAAACAGTGCTCAAAATTGCAATGCAAACAAATATTACACTTGAATATTCGTTTTAAAAATACTTCAAACATACACAAACCTTTCATGTCTGATAATGCCGTATAGTATTTCGAAATAAAGTCCTTATCTTATCTCGAATACATTATATTACATTGTATGACATTTTAAAATCCCAAGAGAGGAACGACTTTGCCATAAATGTAAAATACTAGAGAATGAGAAACATTTTTTACTCTATTGTGAGTATAATAAAACTCTAAGAAATGATTTTTTTCATCACATATGTACTGAAAATAATAACTTTAATAATTTAAATGAAGAAGAAAAAATTCAATATTTACTAAATCCATCATCGCCTTTACAAACAAATAAGTTAGGATCCTTCTGGAAAAAGTCATTAGAACTGAGGGCAGGGGACTCTTAACAACTTGTTTGTTGTTAAAAAAAAAATTGATGCTGTTGTTATTGTGTATGTTTAATATGTATGTTTATTGTGTTTATTGTGTTAATATATGTTGGTCACAAACTGTAAAGTTTATATGACAATAAAATATTTGATTTGATTTGATTATGACACCGCCAAAGAAATAACGAAAATGTTATACACTGTCATACATTTATTTCGTTATGATTCAGGTATCAAAAAAGGGAGGCAGTTTAATTTATCAATTGAATGCCGATTAGAGTTATTTGACAAACTGGTGAAACCAATTCTTTTATACGGATGTGAAGTATGGGGATTTGGAAAAAATGACATTATTGAACAAGTTCATCTCAAGTTTTTAAAGCATTTACTTCACCTCAAGAGATCTACCCCAAGCATGATTGTGTACGGTGAAACTGGACGATACCCATTGGAAATAAGCATTAAATGTCGAGTGATATCATATTGGTGCAGGCTGCTTATAGATGAAAATAAGTCATCATCAATCTTATATATTATATTCCCGATATCACACAAACAATGATGATATTTTATTGATAAAGAACATTAAAAATATATTGGATTTTCAAACTTATTTTATATGCAAAATACCGACCTCACCAAATGGTTACCAAAAAAATATCAAACTTAGATTGGAATTCAGCTATTCAGAACACATCAAAATGCACTACTTATAGGCTCTTTAAGGAAAATGTTGAATTTGAGAATTATTTCAACATCATAAATGACCGAGATACATATACACTTTGTAAATTCCGAACATCGAATCATTCACTGCCAATAGAAAAGGGGAGATGGCATAACATTGACAGAAGTGATAGAAAATGTTCAATATGTACGAAAAGAGATATCGGAGACGAATACCACTATATTTTTGTTTGCCCGGCTTTACAAGATGAAAGAAGAAGATTTATTCCAAATGAACTAATTCCAAGACATAACATTATTACATTCAACAAACTGTTTAATTAAAAAAAAAAAAAAGACACTAAGAAACCTCTGCAATTTTATAAGATGTATTAATAGTCAGCTCACTCCTTCTTAACAACCATACTTTATTTACCATACTTATACTTATAGAAATTTAGAAATGTATTTCTTTATACAATTTTAACTTTTACATTTGACTATATAAGTCTATATATATATATATTCTTTTATATGTTATCTCATCCGAAATTTTGAATTTTATGCATTTTTAATGCATTTTTTTATTTTTATGTATATTATTTTTTAACTTCTCTGTTACCTTTGCACTTGCATAGTTTTATGAGAATAAACTATCAACACGGGTCAGCCATTTATCGTCCAATTCCGACGAACTATCATCGTATCTCATGTCCATACTCGCAAATGGTGTCAAGAGAGCGCCGAAAATTCAGTCCAAGACATTTTCTCCTTATGTTAATATGTTAAAAACAGTGCTCAAAATTGCAATGCAAACCAAATATTACACTTGAATATACGTTTTAGAAATACTTCAAACATACACAAACCTTTCATATCCAATAATGCCGTATTGTATTTCGAAATAAAGTCCTTATCTTATCTCGAATACAATATATTACATGGTATGACACCGCCAAAGAAATAACGAAAATATTATACACTGTACATGTCATACATTTATTTCGTTATGATTCAGGTACGGAAGACAATAGGTTAAGACAAAAAGAATACCGTCACTTTTGCAGCAGAATAATTTCAAAACTTCTAAAACAGATTATATAATGCTTGAAAGTCTAGTTTTTAGACCGATGTTTTTTTTTCTGTTCTATATATTTTTCTTCGGAGACCATTATTTATTTTAGGGTTTTCCAATTACATTTTTTTTTATATATCTAGAAAAATAAAGGACTTATTTTTTTGGTTATAAAGTATACAATTTTCTGGACATGTATGATTATTTTCCTTAATTCGTCATGGTTCTGTGTCTACGTTAATATGTTATACTTTCTTGTATTATATAGAACATATTAACACAAATCTAAGAGGGTAATAAGATCTAATAGAACAGCCTGGAATACAGAGAAAACAATGTTATTTTTTTCAAGGGATAACAATTTGTGGAACTTTTGTGCTTTTTTCACGCTTTTGATTGGTGTGAAGAAAATATTTCTCCCCACTAATGAAAAATTTGCTCTCGGCAAATCATTTGTCGAAATTCTATTATTTTCTTATTTTTTCTGAATTTTCCTATTGTGACGTTATGAAAGGCGACCATGCCTATGTCGAACTTTATATGTATATCTTCAAATATTGAAGTATGATACACTTGTGGCTTTCATTTTTTTTAAATTTTTGAGCCTGAGTTCATAGCCGCCGGTGAACTTGACTGTCCTTCTTATGATTAGGGACTTATCATTATTTACCTGGGAGGGGGGGGGGGGGCTGGTCATTTTGAAATCAAAAGTATAAAATGTGACCCCCCCTCTATTAAACATGCCAAAATTTTTACATGCAAAACACTTATCATGTTATTTCACAGAAATATTGCAAACATGAAATATTTTCAGTGAATGAGTCCAAAACCATATTTGAAGGAAAATTGCCTTGACATAGGACTCTTTCATGAATATTAATGGGTAGAGCAAGCCAGTGCTTTGGGGAGCTATTTTTTTCTAATTTCCTTTATTGGGCTATTAAAGAAACTTGTTGAGACAGTAAATGCACATTATTTACTAAGAAGGATCTTTTAAAAAAGAGGGACGAAAGATACCAAAGGGACAATCAAACTCATAAATCGAAAATAAACTGACAACGCCATGGCTAAAAATAAAAACGAAGACAAACAGACACACAATAGTGCACATGACACAACATAGAAAACTAAAGAATAAGCAACACGAATCCCACCAAAAACTAGGGGTGATCTCAGGTGCTATTACATTGTCCCTCTCTTATATGCTGCCTAAACTTAAGTTTTACGTGAATTTTGATACCTGTATGGATAGTTTATGCTTTCAGCTTTCAGAACAATTCAATTACTAATTTGTTGTCATATTTCATATAAATGTGTGATATAGTAACCCCAAAATTTTGACTCATTAGCCTTAAAAGTACAAACTTTGCAATGAGAGGTATAAATGGACCCAAAGGGGTCTGATAATGAAAGCAAAAAGGTGCATTAGTGGTGTTGTCATCTCAGAATCATCTTTTGTATCAATATTCAACTGGTTTTATGCAGAATATTTGATCATTTATTGGAGAACTTATTGCTCTGTGGACACTATATATTCTTTCATGATGCAGCGTGATTTTATTTATTTGACAAAGTTTTGCACAAATCGCTGTAGATTTCATTTTAATTTATACTTAATTTCTCTCAAACTTTTAGCTTATTATAACATAAGTTGACACCGTAATGCTTGTTAATGTACGTAGTGATCGAAGTGGGTGTAATATAACGACTGAATTAATCGGGTTATGAACATGGCGAAGCACCTATGCATTCTAAATGGGACAAAATGACACAAAATGACAGCTTACTATATCACCACCAAGTCTTGTGATGTCTTACTTAATTGTATGAATGGTGGTACAAATATATTTCCATTCCGAATTTGAACTGTTGTAATGTTCTTTTTGGCCACGGTCTGTTGAAGTATTTTAACTACTCAGTTTCATGTGCAAAAAAATATTGATCTCCACACTTTGAATTTATATAAAATTTGAACCCCCCTTTTCCACATAGTATTACATAAAAAAAACTTGATCCCCCCTGATTTTGACCAGCCCCCCCCCCCCCCCCCCCCCTAATCAGATAAATAATGATAAGTCCCTTAATAAGAAAAAAGCATTCAAGTTTGGCGCATCAAATTTATATAGTATAAATTTCATTTACTATCCAGAAACAAACTAATTTACTTTAAATACACGAGAAACGAATACTTGGAATTGTTTTATTTATATTTAAATGGGCAATAGTCCAAATATGTATGTTATAAAACCATAGCTAATCATTTTCTCCTATATGTATATCCTGCCGTTAAGGAGCACCAAGACATTTCTTGTAACAGAATTAAAGTATACATTATATACAGGTTCTCCGTGAGTCATCATAGAAATAATCATGTATGCATAACCATAATGTCATTCTAAATGTTTCTAAATTTGACAAAAGCTATTTCGAACATAAAATAATTTTGCGAAGAGACTATATTTCCGGAATCTGCTCATTTCTAGACCAGATTTGTTCATACGGAAGTGATGTTTTCTTACACGAGCCAAAACAAAGACGAAAATTCCTGAAGATTTCCTTATAAGAAGTAAAATATAGACCATATTACACCTGAATGAAGGAATTGGAGTATCAAACTAACTAAATGAAGCATTAGATAAAAGCTTGCTACAGGTACAGAACTTATTGTCACAAGTTTAGACTCCATAAAGAACTCACCTTAGGTTCACAATTTTTTTCTAAAGAACAAACAGCTGACATGACGAGTAGATTTATGGCCGTGTTTTTACATTACACAATCTCCACTGAATATAGACAAACTGGTGAAGTTATTTAGGCATGACTAGAGCTAGATAAATAAAAGTTATGCATTTATGTTTCAGACAAAAAAAAATACGTAACCTGCATTTGGATGTGTGTTCTTTTTAATCAGCATACATTGTAGATGATAGAGCCTAGAGAGCAAAATATGCACACACTGGAGTTTCTGTAGTCCAAATAATTATGACTTCTTGAAAGTAAAGTAAAGTAAAGTAATCTTTATTTAAAGTCGGGTTGCATATTTATGTAGGACTCTAAAGTGCGATGGTCACGCTAAAGTGCGATGGTGTATGCTAAAGTACGACGGTGTCTCACGCTAAAGTGCGATGGTCCTTTGTTCGCTAAAGTACGATGGTGTCTCACGCTAAAGTACGATGGTTGTTTGTTCGGTAAAGTACGATGATGTATCACACTAAAGTGCAATGATCCAAATGGTAAAATTCGAAGATTAAAACATCGAGGTTCAAAAAGTCTTTTTGTAAAAGCTAATATGCTAAGGTTTAACATATGTGATAGGCTTTACAATTTACCGGTAGGCTGAAGTGATTGTTTCTAAATTAACAAGTCCGACCATGTTCTAATTGCTATTAAGGTAATTTATGTTTTGCAAAATATTATTTTTCATGTAAAATGAATTTTTAACAATTTGAAGCATATTGAATATTTGGATAATTGGTGTAGATTGCTGTTCACACTACATGTAATGTTACAACCTATTTTACATTTGTCATTGAAAATTAAAAAAACACTCGAAAAAAATATACATTGTGATTCAGCCGACAAAGAACACGGTTAAATTAAATCAATTACTAGTAAGTAATGGACATTTGATGTAAAAATTGTTACTCAAAATATTGCTCATCTATCTTCCGGCATATTCATATTTAGTTTGTATAAACGACTGTTAACGTCATAATCCAACTACGTTTCTAACGTCTATACTTTTGCGGACCATTGCACTTTAGCGTATACCATCGCACTTTAGCGAGATCATCGTACTTGAGCGTATACCATCGCACTTTAGCGAGACCATTGTACTTTAGCGTCCCCATCGCACTTTAGAGTCCTACATATATACATAATAACAATGGACATGAGCTCTTAAGAGCTCTTAAAACCAGTCAGGGGTACTACTTGTACAAGTCAGGGTTGGCAAAGTATTACCCACCCTGGAATTCCCGGTCGGGAAAAAACGGGTTTTCCCGGCCTGGGCAATACTCCCAGAAATGGGTAATAGTGGGCATTACTGGGCAATATAATTTTTTAAGCTTATTTTAACACAAAATAGTAAAGACTTGTTGTAGTTTCATAGTATAACAGCTAAATATATACTTTTTATACAGATAACCATTGACAGTCATTTCTAGAAAATTCCATTTCATTCTCTTCTCTATTAATTTTATATATTGGCAGAATACAAAATTTGCACATTTAAAGATACCTTTTAATTACCAAGTATTGTTTCAATAATCTGAAAAATGCATTTTATTGCAGTGTTTAAGTGAATTGTTAATTTTAATTGTTATACATTCATATTGCTAAATAAACACCCTACAGGGTCATGCCATTAACACTTATAAAATTGAAAGGACTGATTATTGTTACATAAACAAATCTGTGTTCTAACATGTCTAATCTGAATAATTACTTATTAATTAGTGACAGTATATATACATTATTTAAATGTGATGTTTCTTTAATACATGTAATTGTTAATTCTTAATAGGAGCTATATTCATTTGAAAAAAAAATATTTATTTGCTTTTATTTACAGTTTGCCAATCTAGACAAATGCTAAACAAACAAAATATAAATATCTTATTAAATGTATTGCATTTGTGTTTATCACTGAATCCTCTTTAAAATTCAGACAAATATTTTATAGTACCCAGTATTACCCACTAAAACCCAGTAAAACCGGGTTTTCCCAGTATTTCCCACTGGGCTGGGCAATACTCATCAAACCCGGGTTTTTGCCAACCCTGGTACAAGTTATTTTTATTTACTTGAATAAGTAAAAAAAATATACTTATATAAGTAAATTATAATGTTTAAATAATCTCCCCTTAATTTTCTTAAAAATTTACTTACATGTATCATGCTTATACCATGTATACAAGTAAAAAAAAAATGCAATCCCACCACAATTCTCAAGTTTGAGATAAAAATTCATGCCTGTAATGATTTTTATACGACCGCAAATTTTGAAAAAATTTTCGCCGTATATTGCTATCACGTTGGCGTCGGCGGCGTCGTCGTCGTCGTCGTCCGGCGTCCGAATACTTTTAGTTTTCGCACTCTAACTTTAGTAAAAGTGAATGGAAATCTATGAAATTTTAACACAAGGTTTATGACCACAAAAGGAAGGTTGGTATTGATTTTGGGAGTTTTGGTCCCAACATTTTAGGAATTAGGGGCCAAAAAGGGCCCAAATAAGCATTTTCTTGGTTTTCACACTATAACTTTAGTTTAACTTAATAGAAATCTATGAAATTTTGACACAAGGTTTATGACCACAAAAGAACGGTTGGGATTGATTTTGGGAGTTTTGGTCTCAACAGTTTAGGAATTAGGGGCCAAAAAGGGCCCAAATAAGCATTTTCTTGGTTTTCGCACAATAACATTAGTTTAAGTAAATAGAAATCAATGAAATTTAAACACAATGTTAATGACTACAAAAGGAAGGTTGGTATTGATTTTGGGAGTTTAGGTCCCAACAGTTTAGGAATTAGGGGCCAAAAAAGGGCCCAAATAAGCATTATTCTTGGTTTTCGCACAATAACATTAGTTTAAGTACAGTGTAAATAGAAATCAATGAAATTTAAACACAATGTTAATGACTACAAAAGGAAGGTTGGTATTGATTTTGGGAGTTTAGGTCCCAACAGTTTAGGAATTAGGGGCCAAAAAGGGACCCAAATAAGCATTTTTCTTGGTTTTCGCACCATAACGTTAGTATAAGTAAATAGAAATCTATGAAATTTAAACACAAGGTTTATGACCATAAAAGAAAGGTTGGGTTTGATTTTGGGAGTTTTGGTCCCAACATAATAAGGGGCCCAAAGGGTCCAAAATTAAACTTTTGTTTGATTTCATCAAAATTGAATAATTGGGGTTCTTTGATATGCTGAATCTAACTGTCATGACTGTGTATGTAGATTCTTAACTTTTGGTCCCGTTTTCAAATTGGTCTACATTAAGGTCCAAAGGGTCCAAAATTAAACTTAGTTTGATTTTGACAAAAAATGAATCGGTTAGGTTCTTTGATATGCTGAATCTAAAAATGTACTTAGATTCTTGATTATTGGCCCAGTTTTCAAGTTGGTCCAAATCGGGGTCCAAAATTAAACTTTGTTTGATATCATCAAAAATTGAATAAATGGGGTTCTTTGATATACCAAATCTAACTGTGTATGTAGATTCTTCATTTTTGGTCCTGTTTTCAAATTGGTCTACACTAAAGTCCAAAGGGTCCAAAATTAAACTTAGTCTGATTTTAACAAAAATTGAAATCTTGAAGTTCTTTGATATGCTGAATTCAAAAATGTACTTAGATTTTTTATTATGGGCCCAGTTTTCAAGTTGGTCCAAATCAGGATCTAAAATTATTATATTAAGTATTGTGCAATAGCAAGTCTTTTCAATTGCACAGTATTGCGCAATGGCAAGAAATATCTAATTGCACAATATTGTGAAATATCAAAAAGAAATTTAATTAGAGTTATCTTTCTTTGTCCAGAATAGTAAGCAAGAAATATCTAATTGCAAAATATTGTGCAATAGCAAGATTTTTTTTTAATTGGAGTTATCTTTCTTTGTCCAGAATCAACTTAAATCTTTGTTATATACAATATACAATGTATATTCACTTTTTACTACCAACTGATAAATTAAAATAATCTTTACCATTCAGTGATAACAAGCAGTTTTTTTTACATCTTAATATTTTATGATGTATTTAAATGAGTAGTTATTGTTGTAAACTCCATTAGAAATTTTAATTGAGATTAGTTTTGGAATAAGGGAAAGGGGGATGTGATTAAAAAAATTGGGTTCAATTTTTCTCATTTGAAATTTCATAAATAAAAAAGAAAATTTCTTCAAACATTTTTTTGAGAGGATTAATATTCAACAGCATAGTGAATTGCTCTAAGAGAAACAAAAATTTTAAGTTCATTAGAACACATTCATTCTGTGTCAGAAACCTATGCTGTGTCAACTATTTAATCACAATCCAAATTTAGAGCTGAATCCAGCTTGAATGTTGTGTCCATACTAGCCCTAACCGTTCAGGGTTCAACCTCTGCGGTCGTATAAAGCTACGCCCTGCGGAGCATCTGGTTTGAGTTGAGGTAATAACAGTTTATGAATTAGGGGCCAAAAAGGGGCCCAAATAAGCATTATTTTTTGTTTTTGCACCATAACTTTAGTATAAGTAAATAGAAATCTATGAAATTTAAACACAAGGTTTATGACCATAAAAGGAAGGTTGGGTTTGATTTTGGGAGTTTTGGTCCCAACAGTTTAGGAATAAGGGGCCCAAAATTGAACTTTGTGTGATTTCATAAAAAATTGAATAATTGGGGTTCTTTGATATGCCGAATCTAACTATGTATGTAGATTCTTAATTTTTGGTCCCGTTTTCAAATTTGTCTACATTAAGGTCCAAAGGGTCCAAAATTAAACTTAGTTTAATTTTAACAAAAATTGAATCCTTGGGGTTCTTTGATATGCTGAATTTAAAAATGTACTTAGATTTTTAATTATTGGCCTAGTTTTCAAGTTGGTCCAGATGGGGGTCCAAAACTAAACTTTGTTTGATTTCATCAAAAATTGAATAAATGGGTTTTTTGATATACCAAATCTAACTGTGTATGTAGATTCTTAATTTTTGGTCCAGTTTTCAAATTGGTCTACATTAAGGTCCAAAGGGTCCAAAATTAAACTAAGTTTGATTTTAACAAAAATTAAATTCTTGGGCTTATTTGATATGCTTTATCTAAACATGTACTTTGATTTTTGATTATGGGTCCAGTTTTCAAGTTGGTCCAAATCAGGATTCCATATCAAGTATTGTGCAATAGCAAGAAATTTTCAATTGCACAGTATTGCACAATAGCAATAAATATCTAATTGCACAATATTGTGCAATAGCAATTAATTTTCAATTGAAGTTATCTTTCTTTGTATAGAATAGTAGTTGATAATATATGTTGGAAATTTGCCAGACATGACTATGATGTCATTTTCTATTTTTTTTTGCCAATAACTTTATGTAAATAACTTCATTGGAAATTTGCCAATATAAAATGTTGCTGATGAAGCTTTTTTCCTTATTTTATCTAAAATGTTTTTAGATAATGTATGTTGGACATTTGCCAGACATGACTATTTACATTTTGGATATTGAACCATTATAGTTTAATATTAAATTTAAAAACTTTAAATTCTAATTTTCATTTCTTAAACCAAATTCATAATGTGACATAAACCTATGTTGTGTCAACTATTTAATCACAATCCACATTTATAGCTGTATCAAACTTAAAAGTTGTGTCCATACTTGTTCTCATTTCAGATTTCATAAATAAAAAGAAAATTTCTTCAACCATTTTTTTGACAGGATTAATATTCAACAGCATAATGAATTGCTCAAAGGCAAAAAAATTTTTAAGTTCATTAGACCACATTCATTCTGTGTCAGAAACCTATGCTGTGTCAACTATTTAATTTTAGATTTAAATAAGTTTGAAGAAGAAATCTTTAATTGATTTGTAAAATCTTGACATTTGTTTTGTGTAAAAAACCCATATAATGTCAAAAATTTGATCACAATCCAAATTCAGAACTGTATCACGCTTAAATGTTTTGTCCATACCTGCCCCAACTGTTCAGGGATCGACCTCTGCGGTCGTATAAAGCTGCGCCCTGCGGAGCACCTGGTTCCCAGGTAATTTGTTGAATTAATGAGATGAAACATTGATCTCTAATAAAAAATTTCAAAGAAACTGATTGCACAAAGATCTTAAGTATTTGAGCAAAGCCTTCAAAAATTGCTCCTTTGGGGCTTGTAATGACCAGTGTTCTGAAGATAACAGACAAATGGGATTTTCATTGTCCATGAAATTACACTTAAATGATTAGTAAAGGCATCTGCAATGGACAGACAAATTAAAATTCTAGTAGAGCAAAGAAATCCTAAGAATTTAAGAAATAAAGATAAGATGACCTTTTCACTAACATGCATATAAGTAAAAAAATCTGAATGTCTAAGGGACATAACTACAAGTCATTTTTTTTACCTAAAAATAACATTTTCTTGTATACATGGTATAAGTACCCTACAAATTTACTTATATGAGTATAAATTTTTTTTTACTTCTCCAAGTGAATAAAAATTACTTGTACCAGTAGTACCCCTGACTGTAAATCGACTGATATTAATAAACAAAACATACATGTTATAACATCAGATACACATACACCACAAACATACAGACAGACAGCACATACATGTATTAATACATAGATAGCACATGCAGAATAAAAGCTAAGCAAGATATATATCGGAGTAGAACATGCAAAATTAAACACTATAAGCACAAACAAAAGACTGCATGCAGCTATAGCAAAGGTAATGCATAAGCAAAAGAAATAAAAAGCTAAATAAAAAATAAAAATAACTGCAAAAAGATAAAACATAAAAAGAACAAACAGCAGGCTTCGAGATCAAGTTATGAATGTATGAGGCAGCAAGTAAGTACATTATTTACAAAACTGCATGTACATTTTTCTGAAAAACACCATTTTGAGATAAAAATTTTGAAATGGCCAAAAGTTGATAAGCTCCTTGCCTCATTTGGTAAGGAGTTCCAGAGTTTTGCTGCCTCATAACTAAAGCTTTTCTTACCATACCTTGTTGTTTTAGGCTGTGGTATATCTGCTATGCCTTTATACCTGAAGTGGTATGAATTTTCTTTAATATTTACTAAATTATGTAGGAATTCTGGACTTGATTTATTAATTATTTTATATGTCTCTAAAGGCCATTCCCAGGAAGGCTTCATAGAAAACAAATTAAGATAGCCACCCAAGACGTCATTATTATTTGGACTACAGTTTTACTAGTCCAAATAATTATGATATAAAAAAAGAAGATGTGGTATGATTGCCAATGAGACAACTGTCCACAAGAGACCAAAATGACACCTGTAGACATTAACAACTTGGGAAGTTTTGACAAGGCTATTTTATTTTTTTTCTGGGACACCTTCCTAAGATGTCGTAACCCTGAAGCCATTTTTATACGACCGCAAAAATTGAAAATTTTTTGGTCATATATTGGTATCACGTTGTCGTCTGCGTCGTCGTTGTCCGAATACTTTTGGTTTTTGCACTATAACTTTAGTTTAAGTAAAAAGAAATCTATTAAATTTGAACACAATGTTTATGTCCACAAAAGGAAGGTTGGCATTGATTTTGGAAGTTTTGGTCCCAACAGTTTAGGAATTAGGGGCCAAAAGGGGCCCAAATAAGCATTTTCTTGGTTTTCGCACCATAACTTTAGTGTAAGTAAATAGAAATCTATGAAATTTTGACACAAGGTTTATGACCACAAAAGAAAAGTTGGGATTGAATTTGGGAGTTGAGGTCCCCACAGTTTAGGAATTAGGGGCCAAAAAGGGGCCCAAATAAGCATTTTTCTTGGTTTTCACACCATACATTGTAACTTTAGTATAAGTAAATAGAAATCTAGGAAATTTAAACACAAGGTTAATGACCATTAAAGGAAGGTTGGAATTGATTTTGGGAATCCTTGGGGTTCTTTGATATGCTGAATCTAAAAATCAACTGAGATTTTTGATTATTGGCCCAGTTTTCAAGCTGATTCAAATCGGGGTCCAAAATTAAACTTTGTTTGATTTCATCAAAAATTGAATAATTTGGGTTCTTTGATATGCCAAATCTAACTGTGTATGTAGATTCTTATTTTTTGGTCCCGTTTTCAAATTGGTCTACATTAAAGTCCAAAGGGTCCAAAATTAAACTAAGTTTGATTTTAACAAAAATTGAATCCCTGGGGTTCTTTGATATGTTGAATCTAAAAATGTACTTAGATTTTTGATTATTGGCCCAGTTATCAAGTTGGTTCAAATCGGGGTCCAAAATTAAACTTTGTTTGATTTCATCAAAAATTGAATAATTGGGGTTCTTTGATATGCCAAATCTAACTGTGTATGTAGATTCTTATTTTTTGGTTCCGTTTTCAAATTGGTCTACATTAAAGTCCAAAGGGTTCAAAATTAAACTAAGTTTGATTTTGAACAAAAATTGAATTCTTGGGCTTTTTTGATATGTTGAATCTAAATATGTTCTTAGATTTTTGATTATGGGCCCAGTTTTCAAGTTGGTTCAAATCAGGATTCAAAATTATTATATTAAGTATTGTGCAATAGCAAGAAATTTTCAATTGCACAGTATTCAGCAATAACAAGAAATCTTCAATTGCACAGTATTGTGCAATAGCAAGAAATTTTTTCAATTGCACTGTATTGCGCAATAGCAAGAAATCTTCAATTGCACAGTATTGTGCAATAGCAAATATTTTCAATTGCACAGTATTGCGCAATAGCAAGAAATATCTTATTGCACAATATTGTGCAATAGCAAGAAATTTTCAATTGATTGGAGTTATCTTTCTTTGTCCAGAATAGTAGTTGAATCAACTTAAATCATTGTTTTATACAATATAGAATGTATATTCACTTTTGCTACCAACTGATAAATTAAAACAATCTTTACCATTCAGTGATAACAAGCACTTTTTGTTACATTTTAATATTTTATGATGTATTTAAATGAGTAGTTATTGTTGCAAACTCCATTAGAAATTAGAATTGAGATCAGTTTTGGAAAAAGGGAAAGGGGGATGTGAAAAAAAAAATGGGGGGGGGGGGGTTAAATTTCTCTCATTTCAGATTTCATAAATAAAGAAAATTTCTTCAAACGTTTTTTTGAGAGGATTAATATTCAACAGCATAGTGAATTGCTCAAAGACAAAAAAAATATTTTAAGTTCACAAGACCACATTCATTCTGTGTCCGAAACCTATGCTATGTCAACTATTTAATCACAATCCTAATTTAGAGCTGAATCTAGCTTGAATGTTGTGTCCATACTTGCCCCAACCGTTCAGGGTTCAACCTCTGCGGTCGTATAAAGATGCGCCCTGCGGAGCATCTGGTTTTGTTTTTGCCTCAGAGAATATCATAATATCTGTTTTTTAAAGGTCAATAAACTACATACCTGAACATATATTAACTGATGAAAAGAAAGTTATTGTTTTATTCTATATCTCGGCAGGATAAATTTTAGACCAAACATTTTGCCATTGTATAATATTTAGGTAAAAGTAGATGACTTTTAGTGTGCTGAATATCAATCTCTTAGGACATGTAGGATGAATATGCTGTATAAAATTCAATTTGTTTAAAAATAAATAATACAAGGATAAAACTAAACTGGAATAATTTGTTTTCTTATTGCAGGTTGAAGCCGATATTAGTGCTAAAGATGGCTGGTATGAAAAGCTTGCTGAGTATAAATGTTATGCTACTTATACTTGTACATCTAAGCTCCAGTGCTTACATTCCAATCCCGTCAACGAGGCATCCAGATATGATGGAAGTCAACATTAAATGTCCGTATGAATGCACATGCAATTTTCAGTTAAGTCAGGCTGTTTGTCAGAATGGTTTTAGTCTTTCAATACTGAAAGATACAAAGCACATGTATCAATTGAAGACACTTTCTATTAAGAGAGTTGAAGAAGTGTTGATGAAAATAAACTTTGAAAAATTTACAGAGCTAGAGAATTTGGATCTGAGTAGCAATGTTATTTCTGAAGTGCCAAAGAATGCGTTCAAAGGAAATAAGAAGCTCAAAACTTTAAAGCTAATGAATAACTACATTGATATTTTGAATTTTGAAACGTTTTCAAGTCTTTCTGAATTAGTGACTTTGGATTTAAGTCATAATAACTTGCACACTTTTGATTCAAGATTATTTGATAATTTAAAAAATCTGAAGTATTTGAACCTTAGCATGAATGCAATCACTGATCTTCCACTTGGCGCTTTTAAGGAATTAAAAAATCTGAGAATTTTAGATCTGACTTCGAATGACTTGGTCCATTTAACAATGCCAATGTTGGTTGGCATAGAAACAGTCCACACACTGAATATTTCTCATAACGATTTGGCCACCATTCCTAATGCAGTTGCTCAATTTTCTGACAATGTTGTCGAATTTATTATCTCCAAAAATAATTTTGATTGTTCATGTGAACTGCAACCATTGATCCATAAAATTAAAGCCAATCCATCTAAATATGGAAATCCAGATGATTTGATTTGTAATGGAAAATACCATTTACTTGAATTAGAAAATATAACTATGCCTTGTGCTCCACCTGAGGTTTATTTCATCACAAATTCAAGCAGCATACTTGCTCGTCAAAGTGTTTTACTGCAATGCAAAAGTTATGGAGTTCCTCAACCAGTCAACTATTGGAAATCCCCATGGGGTATCAATTTTGCCCAGGAAAATGTGGGAAATATTCTGCAGTCCTACAATATCTCAACTGTCTCTTCTGCGTCTTATATAGGATACAGTTTAGGACTTGAATCCATTGTACAAATGAAAGATGGCGACTCACTTTATATTGATGTGATGAGAGGTTATTTTGCAGGCCAATTCACATGCGTCACTTTGAATGGGATTGGGTCTACTAATTTCTCGATGGAAGTTGGTATTCATGATGCTATTGCTGAAACTAAAGGCATGAGTTATTTCATTGGCGCTGGCGGTGTTTTTGTAATATTGGTCACTGGAATCATCATTGGGTCAATATCTTTATGCGTACAGAAATGCAGTTGTTGCTGCTCATGCTGCGGATGTTGCAATTGTGCTGAATCTGTACCGGAGGAAAAAGATATTAAATATACCATTGAAGAAATTGATGTATTGGAAGATGGCAAACGATCTACTCTAGATTCCTGTGCTTCCAATGAATTTTACTTTTGCCCAGAACCACCAGACACGCCATTTAATTCACCTACTGAACAAACACCAAGGGAATCCCCTCGTAAGTGTCCAACGCCAAGTGTTGATTCAAGTGACAAGAACAAGTCGCCTAACATCAAAGACACTCTTGACGAAGTTAAAGTGAGGCTGGAGAAAAAGATGGAAAAGGTCAGAGGTCACTACAATACACTAAAAGAAACAGGATCTGGATATTTATCCAACATAAAAGGATCGGCTGCTATCAAAGTAGCGAGTGGTGTGGAGAGTGTTAAGTTTGGTGTACGGTCTATTAAAGAGTTCTGTGGCACTGGTGACATGGGAACACAAACTATATCAGCTCTCTCTTTTGGGACTGATAACCACATGGCAACACAGACAGAAGATGTAAAAATTGAATCCACAACCTTGTAAAATATATTTTTCTCTTTTAACAATGTGATAACACATGGTACATGTACATTTTTTTGTACCTGTTTGTTTTGCAAAGGTTTTATTACCTAATAGAATATATATGTAAATGAAATAGGTGAAATATGGTAACATTGTGAAAATATATTATAACAGTTATATATAATTACATGTAGCTGAAAGAGCTTGTAGAGGGGGCAAATATCTGTATTGCCCCTTTTTCATATTTTTAAAGTTTTAATATAATCAATTTAGAAATTTTGTCAATGAAATTATAAAAAAAATGATATAATATATATTTGAAAAAAAAATGAAAAAAGTAAATAAATTACAATGTCATGAATGTACAGCCATTATATATGTATAAACATATACATTGTCAAGACATCTCTTGATTATATTTTAAGGTGGTATGAGTGTCTTTCGCCATCTTGGATGGTAAAAAACAGAGAACCTAGGGTCCAGATTTTCAATCAAGTTAGCAAAATTTGATGAATGAATGGAGATATTTGATGTGAATTTTCATTTAAAAGAACAAATTTATAAGAATATTACTTATAAATATTAATATTTATACAAGTGTAGATCATTTTTGGTTGTTTTTAAATGTTTTCAAATTGGCATTTTAAGGGGAGGTAACTCTAAAACAGTGCATTTTCTGAAGGAATCTACATGGAATTTTCCTATTTTGTATTTTAGCCGGAAAAAACGTACAGTGACCCTATCTTTTCTTTTGATATTCTCAAAGCATTGTCTGAAAGCTATCTTTTTCTAATTTATTTTACAATTCTATCATTTTGTTTAGTTTCTAATCACAAAATGGTTGTTTTTTTTCTGTATAAACCATACAAAATGTGCCATTTTATCACGACCTGTAGTTTGAGAAAATGCACGGTGACCTATCATTTTTATAATATTTTTGAACATATATCAATAGATACTACGTTTTGGCAAAGTATGAACAAATTCTATCATTTTCATTTTAGTCTCCCATACCACCTTAATTCATTTTTAGTTTAGCAGCATCAACTAAGTGATCAATTCTCATATTATGGCATAACATTAATCTTCAATTTTTTAAAACAAAAAATCTGTTTAAGGTGTGTGGCCATTTTTATTTTCCTTTAGTTTCTGTAACTGTTATGTGATGTTAGGTCTCTTGTTGGACCTCTTGTTTAAATAAGATAGAGTCAAGAATATTATTATTATTATATATATTTTTTTATACATGTTATAGATATTTTCATTTCTAAGCTTTTCTTTTGTATAATTCAGAATTAGTATGATGCATTATCACTGAACTAGTATAGATATTTGTTTAGGGGCCAGCTGAAGGATGCCTCAGGGTGCTGGAGTTTCTCGCTGCATTGAAGACCTATTGGTGACCTTCTGCTGTTGTCTGTTCTATGATCAGGTTGTTGTCAATCTTTGACACATTCCTCATTTCCATTCTCAACTTTATTAAAAAGATCTGATGTGTTGTGTGCTTTCAACATTCCTAAAAAAATCATTGCTGTGTTTTTTTTTATCTCATTTATAAATTAAGTACTACTAGACATTTTGGTTGTATGATGGTATGGATATACCCTTGCGTTGTTATTAACATTGTCCTTTAATTGACACATGATTGATAAGGACATTAATCATGTTAATATTTCAGTCTAAGGTTTTGTTTTGGGTCAGTAATTTGTATGGAACATGTGGAAAAAGGCTAAAAAAATATTTTGGAGATACTTGTCCCTCCAACATCAAAATAAAATTTTTACTATTTTAGTTTTACTGATTTTTTCATTTTTTGGGGTAATATAGTACCACTTTTAACATGTTTAACTTGCAGAATGTGTGACTTGAGGATTTTAATCTTGCAATGAAATTAGAAAAAAAACCATTCCAGGTATTTGAAAGACATATCGTTGCTGTTATGCAAAAACCTCGTATCTCAATTTTTTGTGGAAATCTTTTTATTGATTATTTAGAATTAAATATGTATGTTCCACTGTATGCGAAAATATCTGATCTTCTAACCAATCATTAACCTGAATTCTGACATGTGACGAAAAAGTGTAGTCGGATTGGTGAGACATTTTGTTGTTCGAAAATATCGTATCTCAAAAGAAAAACACACGGCACGGCAGCTGGCATCATAACAGCTACAGTTTACAGAATCAATTTTAGGTTCTCAAAGCTAATAAAGCTTAGAAATAATATGAAAAGCTTTTAAAATACAATATAGGTGCAGACATCAGAAGATCAGATATTTTCGCATACAGTGGAACATACACATTTAATTCTAAATAATCGATAAAAAGATTTCAGTTTTTACTGCCTGGTGTAAAATAATCAAAACCTTAGATACGAGGTTTTTGTATAACAGCGACGATATGTCATTTTGTGTTGTATGACTAAATCTTGTACAACATAGTGTAAAATTGCTTTTTCTAAACACTTTCAATTAAAGTTTCATAGAAAGTCATCATTTAGCATAGGGGACATTTTAGTTGATAGCTTTTATCAAGTCAACATGGTCACTATCTAAAACCTGTCATTAAAAAGTTGGCTAAGAAAACTAGTATATACTAGGAATGTAAATATATCATGTACATGTAAGGGTACATTTATATTAAGCCTGTGATTTCTATTGCTGAAAATTATGTTATACATGTATAGATACTACTCTTAAAGGAGGAAAACAGAATTCTATTTATAATAAGTTATGCAAATATTGCAAAAATATGCTTAAACCATACATGTGCCATATACATCATTTGTAAAGGATTTATATCATAACTATTATGTACTAACCAGTTTTAGTGTTTGCTACACATTATAACAAAAGAATGACTCACTAAGTGTCTTCATTGCTGATATTATTTCAAAGACTGATTTAAAATGGAACAGAAAATACATCATTTTCTGGCATATTAAGAGTGCTTACACTTGAGTAGTTTAAACCAATCATTAGAAGTTAAAATTTACATGTTAACCAATCACAAAACAATACTACAATATTCAAAACTATTTTTCATCCATACCTAAAATAGTGATGCTAGATTTTTAGATAGAATATTGATTATTTGGAGATTCTGTTAGTCTTTATACTGAACTTACATACTTGCTGTTGGTGGAAAGTGTACTTATATTTAGTTTGAGTAACTAGTTAAGATATTATGAACAATTTATCTTAAAGTTTGCTGCTGAATCAGTATATCAGCTGTTCAGTTTTAGCTTGGTTGCACAAATATAAAATTAACATGTAGGTAACAGGGGTCCTCTTATTCACAGTAGCTGGCATCTGTAAAGATTTTGATATATGGGTGGAATCAGAAAAAATGAAGATTTTAACAAATTGGGGCATATTGTTTCCCCCATTATATTTAGGAAAGTAAATTAAATGTCAAACCAACAAGTTCAATACCAGCTAACTTGCAGCCAAATTTCATTTAGATATCTTGTACCAGCCAAAAGTTTTATTAAAAAAACATGTCAAATTTGTCAGGAGTGTGACGCTTTTTGTGTGACAGGATTTTTTAAAATAATTTACATGTTGAGTAAAAATTATTATGATGAATGCATGTATATGAAGATGGTTTATAATCATTCTTCAATACTAGGTTTTGTAGATTATAGATTGGTGTTATCATTGCACAAATATTATGTAAATAAATATACATTGTGAAAAGGTATGTACCAAAAATTAATATTGGCAAAATTTGATAATTTCTAAATTAAAGTGTTATGGTTGTATTTTAAAGGAGTATTTGTGTGTAAAACTGGTAAGTATTTATTGTATACATGTATAAGCTATCCATAAAAGGCTATACAGACATCCTGAGGTGCATAATTCACATATTGGATTAACTTCTATACAAGCACCCAAAAATGTCAGGAGTGTGACAACTGTCTTTAAACATGTACCAAAGAATACATAGGACTTAAATATGTTCTTCTTCTTTATTTTTCAGTAGTGGCTATTCCAAAGAGAAGAAAAAAATTTATTACAACTGTGATATGTTTATATCATAGATGTGGGAGTGCATTATATATGTCAGGAGTGTGACGCTTTTTTTAAGGCATTTTCTGTCAATTCATAATTTCACAAGGACAAGTTCAACAGGTTTCTTTGTGTTAGAAATGTTAAAACAAAGTTATATTCCTATCATTTACCTCTTAAATGTGTTATTTATCATGATTGTTTTGACACAATAAGTTTTAATTAGTCATTTTTCTATTTTTTGTGCACAGTAATGCAAATTTATCAAAGGAAATAAGTGTGTACAACTATAAAATCATATAGGAAAGTGAGGAAATGAATGTTGTACAAAATAGAACAATCATTTTGAATTTAAATGGTATATTTAAAGATGTTTCAAGGATTAACCATTCAGATGTAATTCGTCACACTCCTGACATGAATTTAACAATTTAAGAAAAATATGAAAATTAGCTTTATTTTTAGGACAGATAGTTGAAAGACAGCTAGTAATTTAGAAACTTTTGGTAAATCTTCCATTCCTTAAAACATCCACTAGACTTGCTGACATAAGCCAGGCAAAATTATCTGGAAGAAATGATTCAAAGAAAGAGACTTGGAAAGAGAAAACCCGCAAATATTGGCTGAATATAAAATTAAAAAATTATCAGAGGAAGTTGGACAATCTTAAACAAAATAAAAAACTACAAAACCATGCTAACAAAAAAAGGCTTAAAGAAAGAAGAACTTTGAATTCCAAATTTGATAAACAATATAAAGAAAAACAAAGGCAGTAGCAGAAAAACAGTAGAAAAAAAGGAAGAAAGATAAAAAAGAAGTTGGGTTGAATAAGGACTTAGAATCGAACAAAAACAGCTCAAAAATTCAAATGAGAACAGATCTGTAACTGTGTCAGATTCCAGATCTACAGTGAGAAAACCTGCACAACACACAAGAAAACAACTGCCACAAAACCCAAATGCTTGGACGAGTTCTTTGAAACACATCATAAAAAATGCTACACCCAGAAGGGCCTTCTAGAAGGGATCATTTATAAGCATTTTTGTTTTGTGGCAATTGTTTTCTTGTTTGTTGTGCAGGTTTTCTCACTGTAGATCTGGAATCTGACACAGTCACAGATCTGTTCTCATTTTAATTTTTGAGCTGTTTTTGTTCGATTCTAAGTCCTTATTCAACCCAACTTCTTTTTTATCTTTCTTCTTTTTTTTCTACTGTTTCTCTGCCACTGCCTTTGTTTTTCTTTATATTGTTTATAAAATTTGGAATTTGAAGTTCTTCTTTTTTTAAGCTTTTTTTTGTTAGCTTGGTTTTATAGGTTTTTATTTTAAGATGGTCCAACTTCCGCTGATCAATTTTTAATTTCAGATTCAGCCAGTATTTGCGAGTTCTCTCATTCGAAGTCTCTTTCTTTGAATCATTTCTTCTAGAAAATTTTGCCCTGCTTATTTCAGCAAATCTGGTAGATGTTTTAAGGAATGGAAGGTTTACCAAAAGTTTCTTCATTTTACTAGCTGTCTTTCAATTATCTGTCCTAAAAATAAAGCTAATTTTCATATTTTTCTTAAATTGTTAAATTCATGTCAGGAGTGTGACGAATTACATCTGAATGGTTAATCCTTGAAACATCTTTAAATATACCATTTTAAATCAAAATAATTGTTCTATTTTGTACAAAATTCATTTCCTCACTTTCCTATATGATATTATAGTTGTACACACTTATTTCCTTTGATAAATTTGCATTACTCAGTGCACAAAAAATAGGAAAATGACTAATTAAAACTGATTGTGCCAAAACAATCATGATAAATAACACATTTAAGAGGTAAATGATATGAATATTACTTGGTTTTAACATTTCTTACACAAAGAAACTTGTGGAACTTGTTCTTGTGAAATTATGAATTGACAGAAAATGCCTTAAAAAAGCGTCACACTCCTGACATATATAATGCACTCCCACATCTATGATATAAACATATCACAGTGGTAATGATTTTTTTTCTTCTCTTTGGAATAGCCACTTCTGAAAAATAAAAAAAATAAAACATTTAAGTCCTTTGTATTCTTTGGTAGATGTTTAAAGACAGTTGTCACACTCCTGACATTTTGGGGTGCCTCTCTTTGTGTTTTTTTTAAATGGTCCTAAAAAGAAAGTCCTGTTCTATGGGTAAAGATATCAGAAATTGAAATCAATGATATAGCAATGTGTTTAGTGATTTTTTGTGAAAGTTTAAAGCATTTTTCAATCTTTATAAAATATGTCAGGAGTGTGACAAAATACTGAAAATAGAAGGCTTTTTCTACATACAATTACATTAAAACGGTACAATGAAATGACATTTTGTTTTTTGCAAATGATCACAAAATCTCAGGGCTTTCAAAGTTTACTATTGTAACTGAAATATATTAAGATTCTTTTTATTGGCAAAAACTTCAATCACTAGTTACTATTATTTTTTTCAAATTAAGCTATTCAATTTGATTGTTATTATATGATTTAGCAGAAAAGATGGAAATTTTGGTTTTAAAATTTTCCTTTTTATATTAACTTTCATTTGGAAAAGGTCTGAGCAATGTTTTCTTGACTGTTTTATTACCAAACTTGTTTTTAAGTAGTATGGTTTCTGTTAATTATTTTTGAGATGTATGCTATTAAAATTTAAGATTATTCAATGTGTCTGTTTCGTTCGGCCTGAAACTTTGGAATTATAAAATTTAAAGTATTGGTAATAGGGCAAGACAAAAAGAAATACAAAATATTAAGTTTGAAATTGGACCCCCCATGTCACACTTTTGCTTCATTTTTTCTGATTCCACCCATAACACTCAGCAAGGGAAACTCAAGTTACCATCAGGAAACTTACCCCTCAAAAAGAAAACAGAAATTGAACCTTATTTCAGTTGGCCTTCCCCTCTTCATTGTCTTACCATCTGTCTACGTTTCATTCAAATCAAGCCAGAGAAAGTCTGGTTGGCATCTGGATATATTTTGAACACACAAACAGACAATATAGACAGACTATCAATTACTAAAAGCTTCCAAAATTACTTAAAAACATACATGATGGGTTATCAATTAACCAAAACAATATTAGATAAATTAAATTATTGTCATATACTGAAAAATGGAATTTTATTTTGTGGTCTACCATTCAATTGGACATATGTAAAGTGTCAGCTTTTATGATTTGTATGATTAACAATGATGTTGATGATCATTCATTAAGCATCCAATGAAAAATAGCTCATCTATTTTCAGAAAGACCTGTTGATTTTTTGTTGTGTCCTCCTTTCTAATATATTCCCTTTTTTCCTTTTTTTAACTTTTTACACTTTATTATTCAGTGTAAACACTTAGTTCCTGTGTTGAAGAGAGTATCTTGTCCTATCTGTGGGTTTTTTTTATTAATGCTGTGTGTTATTGTGTTTACAATGTACAAATGTATTAAGTATTATCATTTAACCAATATTTGTTTGCAAATATTTACTTCTTCAACATGTCCAATTTAAAACAATACCAGATTTACTTTAAACCAGTCCAATACAAAGTGACTTTTACTTCAAATATTTTCTAGATCTGATGAGATATGATTAATATTTAATAGTGTTGTATGTCTTTATTTTTTACTAAATGGTTGTCAGTGTTTTTGTGACTTAATATTGAATGTCCCTTTTGTATCTTTTGACCTCTTTTATGTTCTAGATTTCCCTTCATTTCTTATGTATGTTCACTGGTTGTACAATGATTATATGTACTACTTAGTATACAGTTTAGAGTATGTTGACTCTGTTCAATTCCAGTTAGCTTTGAATCTAGTTTAAACAGAACTTTGTGTTATGTAAATAGGATATATTGCATTCATATCAGTTGTTTATTAAAATAATAGTGTATTTTTGCTGTTAATATGTTTAAAATTATACTTTAATAAAAAAAGAGTTTCCATGCAAAATGTCTTTGATTTTATTTTATGTACATGTACGTTTTACAAAAACAATATCATGTGTGATTGACTGACTGAATGGTTGACCTTCAAATTTTATTTTTAATTTTATCTCTGAAAGACATTTTTAACTCAGGGTTAATTCTACCCTTTTCAATCTATAAAGCCATACTTTTTTGGTTCACCGGGGCCCTTGTGAGCTTATGCCATTATTTGGGGTCCGATGTCTGTCTTCGTCGTTAACTATTTCAAAATTCTTTTCCTCTGAAACTACTGGGCTAAACACCTTCTTACTTTGACTAAATGTTCCTTAGGGTATCTAGTTTATAAATTATATCCGAAGTTTTGATCTATAAAGCCATACTTTTTTAGTTCACCGGGGCCCTTGTGAGCTTATGCCATTATTTGGGGTCCGATGTCTGTCTTCGTCGTTAACTATTTCAAAATTCTTTTCCTCTGAAACTACTGGGCTAAACACCTTCTTACTTTGACTAAATGTTCCTTAGGGTATCTAGTTTATAAATTATATCCGAAGTTTTGATCCGTTGACAAACATGGCTGCATTGGCTAAAAATAGAACAAAGGGGTCAAATGCAGTTTTTGGCTTATATCTCAAAATCTAAAGCTTTTAGAAAAAATCTGACATGAGGTAGAAATGTTCAATTGGTCAAGATCTATCAGCTCTGAAATTTTCAGACGAATCGAACTACCCATTGTTGGGTTGCTGTCACTTAATTTGTTATTTTAAGAAAATTTTTCGGTTTTTGGTTTTATTTTGAATATTATTAAGGGTAAACATGGTAAGGATAAACTGTAAACAGCAAAAATTTTAGGCAAAGTAAGATCTACAAAAAGTTATATATGACAAAAACTGTCAATTGACTCCTTAAGGAGTTATTGCCCTTAAAAGACAATTTTACACAATTTGTTTATGTTTTTTAAACTTCATAAATCTTCTCAAATGAATCTAGTATACATTTTGTATTTATATTTCCTTGTACGTCAAGAAACATAAACACTTCTGCTAAAATGGAACATATGGGTAAAATGCTTTTAATTTTATTTATTTGCTTTTGAAGAAAATATGACAGATACAATGAACATTTAAATGGCATTATTAAGCCACTCCGTTCGTTCGTCTATACGTTTGTCCGTTCGTTGGTTTGTCTGTCCGTTCGTCCCGCTTCAGGTTAAAGTTTTTGGTCGAGGTAGTTTTTGATGAAGCTGAAGTCCAATCAACTTGAAACTTAGTAAACATTTTCCCTATGATATGATCTTTCTAAATTTAGCGTCAAATTAGAGATTTTATCACATTTTCACGGTCCACTGAACATAGAAAATGATAGTGGGGATGGGGCATCCGTGTACTTGGGACCACTGTCTAATGGTTGAGGAAGGGCTTGGCGCCAACAAAGTGTAACCCTGTCACATCCTTTATGTGCTAGTCGTAAGTCTGGATAGTTATCAAAGGTAACAGGAACCTGTCATTCAGTTGTTGTCGTTTGTTGTTGTGTAAAATATTTGTTTTCGTTCATTATTTTGTATATACCTAAGGCTGTTAGTTTTGTCGTTTGAATTGTTTTACAATGTCATTTTGGGGACTTTTATCGCTGACTATGCTCATTGTTGATGACCTTGCACTTACCTATAGTTGTTAATTTTGTGTCATTCGGTATCTTGTCTCTATAAACCAGTAAAAGACTGAAACGGCCTTTATCTGTAATTGACTTCTCATTTTTACTAATCCAGTCTATACTGATCTGAATTTTAATTGATATTAATCGTCCTCTATCTTAAGTTTACTCGACTGTTTTGCTTTGTACTTGTATCGTATCTTTACCATTGCCATAATTAAGGTCTTTCCTTTTTCAAAAGGGAAAGACCTTACTGTATTTCTTCTGTTTATTATTATTCTTCCGCCAAACTTTGACGAAGTTAGCAGCCTTAACCGTAAGACGTGTCGCTTTCATGTTCACACTTTGTATCGGTGTCATGAATACCTATCTGGAACTCACCCTGTGAGTCGAAATATTTTGTCGGTTCGGAGTAATCCCTCCGAAACCCAAAAATCTTGTTACCGTTCCAACACCGTAACCGTAATAGGTAGAAAAAAAACAAAGGGTGAAATTTGTTCAGGACCAGACCCCGGTTCTTCTTTACATTTGGATCTAAAGGATTCAAAGACTCATTGGTAGGGTTATGCCCCTATGAAAATTAACCGGTGTCGGTTGGCCACCAAAACTCAGAAACCGTAAGTCGTAGACACCTAGGATCTTCACCATTCATCATCAATTCATGTGACTTTGAAAAATACCTCAAGGTCAAATGTGTATGTTGACCTTGACCTTTGACTTAACACCTTGTTACCGGATAATCTCAGAAACCATTATACTTACAGAAGTTTTGAATAGTGGAAAATGTTTGGGTCATTAAGGCGCAACTTTGTTACATTTTGACCGAAGAGATTTGACCTTTCTGTAAGGGGCATAACTCTTGTTTTATGTTTCTGAAAAGGCAAAATCAGCTTTTACTATATGACCAAAGGTCCTAGACCCATGGGGTCTTCAGCAATGACATTGGGGACTAATGACCTTGACAAAGGTCAAAGGTCAAGGTCATGTCCCAGATAGCGAATTTAGTGTTTTCAACCTTATTTAAAGGATTTTTAGTGTGTTTTCGAGCTTTTTAAGGTTGACCTTGACCTTTGACCTTTCAACTTTTTATTGGATACCTCAAAAACGATTATACTTGCAGAAATAGTAAATAGTGAAAAATGTTGAGTTGACTAAGGCGCAACTTTTTTACATTTGACCGAAGAGCTTTGACATACCCTTAAGGGGCATAACCCCCGTTAACGGTTTCTGAAAAGACAAAATTAGCTTCAACTCTTGAACCAAAGGTCCTAGACCCATGGGGTCTTTTAAAATGACATCGTGGACCAATGACCTTTACAAAGGTCACAAGCTCAAAAGTCAAGGTCATGTCCTAAAAAGCGAATTTGTTGTTTTTGTCATATTGTAACGGTTTTATGTGTGTTTGAGAGCTTTTCAATGCATTCTACGACTATTGGAACATGCATTTTACATTACGAAAAGGAAAGACCTCTCAATTGTTCAAGAACAATTGACATTTTAATTCTTAACTATTATTTATTTTAATTCTGAAACAGTCTTGAACCTATTCTCCACCTTTACTTGACCAGTTCTCGACATATTTGTACCTCATCTTTCCAAAGGACATGTGATCTTTTGCCATCGCTTGACGTCCGTCGTCGTCGTCCGTCCGGAGTAAACTATTTCAAACATTTCCTCAAACTGCATAACCACATTAACCATTTCCAACCACACTCAAGCTGAATGAACCTTCGGGTATCTAGAATAAATATAAAGTTTGTGTTTTATTTTCTGTTTTATCTATATAAAAAAAATGCAACCTGACTGAAATAGGACATGGGGGTAAAATGCATTTAGAGCAAATCTGACTGGTAAAATCGTTCATTAGGCCAAGTTCTATCAGCCCGAACTTTATAGATGAATCTTACAAACCATTAATGGTTTGCTGCCACTAAATTGATGATTTTCCCAGTCTTACCGGAGTTGTAAACATTAAAAAGTAAAATAACAAAAATACCGAACTCCGAGGAAAATTCAAAACGAAAATTCTCTAAACAAATGGCAAAATCGAAAGCTCAAACACATCAAACGAATGGAAAACAACTGTCATATTCCTGATTTTGAACAGGCAATATCTGATGTAAAAATATTATTAAACTTGGTTTTATAGCTAGCTAAACCTCTCAAATTTTATGACGGTCGCATACATTACCATGATATAGAAATATATGTGTTAACAAGACAAAGAGAAATAATAGGTTTACATGTCAACAATAGGGGTACAGAGGTCAACATTGAGTTATAATCTTAATCACTATCAAAACATAAAATTATGTGAACAAAGACAAACGAAAATGCATACATATCTAAGTAAGTAGTGTATAAGAACTGCAGTGAGTTTCAAATCTGTTATGACTGTGTAGTAAGCGATATTTACATAAGAAGTCTCTTGTTCGGAAGACATAACTATCTTCATTATCTGTAAATTGAATCATGAAAGAATGTCCAATAGTGCATTATGTGTTCTTGTGTTAGTCCAATTATGCTTTATTGTAGTGATATACCAATTATGCTTTAATTTGGTGAGGTACGACCTCTTGTAAAGTACAATGATTAAAATACTTGAGTCACAACTTTTTGCGATTGATAACTGGAAAAGACTTTTATTTTTGGGTACCCAAAGAAGAATTTAAAGCCTTCAGTAACGATTTTTTTGGATTAATTTGATTAACATTGCAAAATAAGGTTACAAACATGTTATTACATTGAGATAACATATATTAAAAACTATGTCACAAAAGTATTAGTAATGACAAACTACAATGTAGGTATCTAACACCGAAGATGTAACACAACTCCTCTAAAATACAGATTTTACCCGTTGTGCATTCCATTTTGTAATTATGTATGCAACGCTTAATAAAAATAATTTCATGAGTGCTTTTTAAGATTTACCATCATCAGGAACACTCAAAGCCGAATATATGAAAGCCAAGGATATATAAGAACCAAAATAGTTGAAGAAGTTTTTTTTTTTATGTTAGATGTGTGTTTGGTTACAATTCTATTGTTTGGATTTAATCCTATTTTTGTGGCAAAAGCGAGACATAGCGATCCCATATTCCGTCGTCGTCTGCGGCGGCGTCCACACATATTCCCTCTGTGGTAAACTTTTTGAAATTTTAATTACTTTCTTAAACTATCCTCGATTTCTACCAAACTTGGACAGAACCTTGTTCATGATCATAAGTTAGTATCCAGAAGTAAATTTTGAAAATAACAATCCTGTTTATCCGTATTTTAATTATAAATGGACGTTTTCTGTCAATTAACATTACAAACACACTGTGGTTAAAGTTTTTGAAGTTTTAATAACTTTCTTAAACTATCCTTGGTATGTACCAACCTTGGATAGAAGCTTGTTTATGATCAAAAGCTAGAAGGGTATTTTGTAAAAATATATTTCCTGATATTACTTAAATATGGATTTAGTTTTTCGTCCAGTTAACATTACATACAGTCTGCAGTTAAAGCCCTTAAACATGTATTATATTCATAAACTAGGTGAGACACTTTGTTCCGAGGAACCCTTACAAATTTTAAAACTATCTTACATGTATATCTTTTAATTCATTTTGCGAGGGCTTACGTACTAGATTTAACTTGTCATCTAATTAAATTGGATTTAACACACAAAACATGTAGATAAAAGACACGCAATATGATATATCGTATTTAAGTTTTATGTTTTTAAAATACCTGAACAAACTGCAGATAACGGTCTACCAGCATGGATTGATATTATCGAGAAAGTAAAATATTTATGTCTTTAAGTAATTGTAAGTATTTCATATATAGATAAATATGAGCAGGTATATAGAAAATTATATGTTTACATGTGCATTAAAGCAAAAGTAATTTTCAATTTCAGTTCTAATAAAAAATTTCACCGAAATGAATTGATATCCGATCTTACCTATGGTTATTGTATCGATCGCCATACTAATTATAGAAATTCGAAGCGGGGAGGGAAGGTGGGTGGGGTGGGGTTGGGTGTATTGTAATGATATTGTTTGCTCGTCTGTAACTAGGTTTAAGGTAAGATATATTTTTAAGCTTCGCAGTGTTTTTTTTCTTCATCTGCCAAAAATACACAAACGATAAGTAACTGAAGATCTAATATTGACAGTAAATCTACTAGTAATTCTTTTTTTCTTCTGTTTTTTTTTTTTTTTTTTTTTTTTTTATTATAGAGTTAAAATATGGATGTTATTGACAAAAACATCTTTATAGTCAATGTGAATTCAAAAGCAAGATATAAAGAGCTACACAATGGTGCATTGAATTTAAAGAGCGTCTCTGTGTTACCTGTTATGAGAACCACAATACACATAGACTTTTAAGGAACCATCATGTTTAAAAAAAAAATTAAAAATTTCTGTTTGTCAGATGTGTATTTGGTAACAATTTTATTGTTTGGATTTAATCTTTTGTGGCAAAAGCGAGACATAGCGATCCCATATTCCGTCGTCGTCGGCGGCGTCCACAAATATTCACTCTGTGGTAAACTTTTTGAAATCTTAATTACTTTCTTAAACTATCCTTGATTTCTCCCAAACTTGTACAGAACCTTCTTTATGATCATAAATTAGTATTTAGAAGTAAATTAAAAAAAATATGTTTATCCGTATTTTACTTATAAATGGACGTTTTTAGTCAGTTAACATTACCAACACTCTGTGGTTAAAGTTTTTGAAGTTTTAATAACTTTCTTAAACTATCCTTGGTATGTACCAACCTTGGATAGAAGCTTGTTTATGATCAAAAGCTAGTATCTAGAAGGGTATTTTGCAAAAAATATATTTCCTGATTTTCCGTATATTACTTATGTATGGACTTAGTTTTCGTCCAGTTAACATTACACACAGTCTGCAGTTCAAGTTCTTAAAACATTTATTATATTCATAAACTAGGTGAGACGCTGTGTTCCGAGGAATCCTTACAAATTCTAAAACTAACTTGCATGTATATCTTTTAATTTATTTTGCGAGGGCTTACGTACTAGATTTAACCTATCATCTAATTAAATTAAATTCAATTTAGATTTAACACACAAAACATGTAGATAAAAGACACGCAATATGATATTTACGCAAAACGTATTTAAGTTTTATGTTTTTAAAATACCTGAACAAACTACGGATAACGGTCTACCAGCATGGATTGATACTATCGAGAAAGTAAAATATGTATGTCTTTAATAAGTAATTGTAAGTTTTTCATATATAGATAAACATGAGCAGATATATAGAAAATTATATGTTTACATGTGCATTGAAGCAAAAGTAATTTTCAAAATTAGTTCTAATAAAACAATTCACCGAAATGAATTGATATCCGATCTTACCTATGGTTATTGTATCGATCGCCATACTAATTATAGAAATTCGGAGTGGGGAGGGAAGGTGGGTGGGATGGGGTTGGGTGTATTGTAATGATATTGTTTGCTCGTCTGTAGCTAGGTTTAAGGTAAGATAAATTTTTAAGCTTCGCAGTGTTTTTTCTTTATCTACCAAAAATACACAAACGATAAGTAACTGAAGATCTAATATTGACAGTAAAAATCTACTAGTAATTCTTTTTTCCTCTGTATTTTTATTATAGAGTTAAAATATGGATGTTATTGACAAAAAACATCTTTGTAGTCCATGTGAATTCAAAAGCAAGATAGAGATAGCTACAAAATGGTGCATTGAATGTAAAGAGCGTCTTTGTGTTACCTGTTATGAGAACCACAATGCACACAGATTTTTAAGGAACCATCATGTGATATCAGTAGAAGGAAACCAATTGCTGGCATCACTACAAATACCTCTCAATGAATACTGTGAAGTTCATGATCAGGAAAAGGAATTGTTCTGTACCTTGCATGACGAGATTATATGCCTGACATGCACACATACTTCTCATGAAAAATGTCCACCACTTGTCCATTTGAGTGATGTCACTAAGAACGCTAAAACTTCGACATTTGTCTCAATATTAGAAGCAAATACAGATGACACCTTAGAAAAATTGAGACACATTATAAGAGATAGAGAAAACAATAGAGTAAAAATTGAAAAACAAAAAACTAAAATCTTAGATGCAGTTAAAAATTACAGAAAAAGTATTAACGATAAGATAGATCAGTTAGAAAACATAATAACAGAAGAGTTGAAAGAAAAATGCGAAAAATCTAACCTGGATATTGACAACAATATTAAGTTACTTAACGATCACCTGAATGAGTTTGATGAAATGCGAAGAAAGATGGATGTATTAAAGGAATATGCGTCAGATACACAGACTTTTATTGGTTCAAAAGCTATTGAAAAAACGTTGCACCACAAAGAGGTTAAACTTACATCGTTTTTAGAGTTAATCCGAAACATCGACATTAATATTGACATTAATCAAGATATATTGGTTACGTGCACAGATACAAAGTCATTCGGAGATATTCGAGTAAACACACTAGATACTGAATATTCTAATAGTAAGAAAAATAGAGGACAGTGCCCCATTGACCATCAATTAAAACTATTCAAAGCGTTAGACATCAATATACCACAGGAATCTTTTTTTAGAAGTACCATACTAAGTTGTGTCATTCTTCCGAACAAACAGATGATTTTTGTAGACTCATATGTTCGTAATAAACGATTAATAATTCTGAATGAAGATGGAACTCATGATCGGAATATCAACTTGACCAAAAAGCCATTTGATATCGCCGTGATTGACAATAACAAAATTGCCCTGAGTTTCCCATGGAGTAAGCGCAATAGAATCAGAATAATCGATATAACCAATAACAAATCAGAGCCCGACATATTTTTGAAAAACAAATGTTATGGTATTTCATACGATAAAGGTAGATTATTTGTCGTCGTCAAGACTGAAGGAATTTTGATAATGGACTTAAGTGGAAATATAAGCGCGTGTTTACCGATTGAAAGTATAGGAATATTCTATGTTCATGTAAAAAATGACAGAATTTATTGTTCTGACGAATGCAATGACACAGTACAGTGTTATGATATGGAAGGAGGTTCTATTTGGACATTTAAAGATTCTAATTTAGAATCACCAAGATCAATTTCATCAGACGATAATTTTATTGTAATAGCAGGATGCAAGACAAATAAAGTTGTGTCAATTTATTTAAATGGAATTTTTGCAAACGTTATTTGTAATGCAGATGACGGGATGAATAATCCAACAAGTATATGTTTTGATTCACCCAATCTTTTAGTATGCAATAGTTCAAATACAATTGCAATTTTATACAAGAAAAAATAAGGTTATTATCAGTTACATTGTTTGATTATTTATTTTTTTTCAATCCATATTATTATCTCTAACGTTTCCTTATAACTTTGTTGGCATTAAAAACGTTCGTACTTAACTTTTGTTACTGTGCCTTAAAAATATCTTGATTTGATATTATCAATGATTTCATGTGACATAAAATAATTTAAACACTAAAACTAGAGCTAGGGGATCGCCAAAACTCCCGCCAGGGAATTGCCACGACTACCGCTTGGGAATTGCCGTAACTAGCTCTAGGAGATCGGATAACATACAGCAAGGGAACCGCCAAGACTACCGACAAGGAATCGCAAATACTAGCGCTAGGGGATTGCCATAAATACTGCCTAGGGGTGACCAAAAATACCACTTTGTAGTCGCAAAGACTATTACACAGAAAAAAATACCAACCGTCAATAAAAACCTCACTGATAAAAAAGTCATTCACAAAACATATTCCCGATAGCGTTACTTGATAAAGGGACATAATTTATTTGGCATAAATCAGTTTAATTGACTCACATACCTCGACTCCTCTCTCACTTTTCCCAGTCTTTGTATTAAAGTGACACCTAAATTAGCACTCCACGGTTAGGTGTGTAGTTTCGCATTTTGGCCCCTGTGGATTTTTCAAATGTGAGAGCTAGTGTGCAATAAAAAAATTTTTTGGATAGCTGAGTATTTAAATAGCCTACATATTTATTGTTTATTCCTTATTTTGATCACGCGAAAATGCAACAATTTATTTCGATTTATATGTCCTAATCATCAAATGTTTTGTTGGGAAAAGCTTCCTGTGTGCTTTGGTTTCCAAAGATTTTACATGAGGAATATCCTAAGAAGTTTGCTTAAATCCATTCAGAAATCTTATACACTTATCATTAGCATATAATACCAAAACCGCCGAAACACTAAATTAGTGTAGTAAAATTAGCATCATTATTTTGTAATATAATGACAACAAAATACTAATAATATTTCTAGCTTTAGAATATGCTTCACTGTACAAAACAGCCATGCAAATGCACACAACAAAACAGAATATAAATTGTTCAGCATAAAAATGTATAAAATAGCCTATTGCTATATAGAAACACAAATTTCAATTAATATTCAGTTGATGTCATGCCTTCTACAAGGTGCATTAAAACTAAATTCGTAATCAATCAAGAATTCAAAGGCTCTTGTACAGATACCTTAGTTTATCGCCTTTGGCTATGTGCAAATGTCATTGTAAAAAGGTTACCTAACGTATGCTCTGTCTCATTGCAGCAAAACACAGTTCGTGCCCTATACTACAAGATACTACATTGTAACATTGATTTCGCTGTTTAAGAAACTATTGATAGTATTAATGTTCGTACATTTTGTACCTTTAAAATGACAATATCTGTTTGTCTTCTCTTCATTGTCGATTTTTTAAATTTTGATCTTTTGAACAATGTCTCATACTTTCGTGATCGGAGCGCAATGTGTTATTTTGGAAACATCGGTTAGGCAAGAAGAACGCAGTGCCTGCTCAAATGTCCGTCGTGACTTTGCACAACACATATAAAATTGTTCAGGTTTTCAGAAGCAGGCATGTAGTATCCGAGGGTTTAAGTTTAAATGGTTTTCCAGAAAAGAGAAAAATTGGCAAAAAAGTAGAGTAATAAGGGAAGAAAAGAATAGAGAAAAAAAAGTCAAAATTTATAAACGATAATTATAGGGTTCTATCGCTCCGATTCTAAGAACTAGTAAATTTCGAAAATTAACTCGAATTGCTTCCCGAATTCGAAATTTATTCCAGCAAAACTACAGATGCCACATGTGGATCAGTATCTGACTACCATCTAGGGCACTTGATATTACAACCGATGTGGTTTGTGTTTTCAGTCTTTTGTTTTCTGTGTTTTGTTTTTGAATACTGTTGTTTAGGTTTGTGCGTTGTTTTGTTTGTTTTTGCCATGACATTGTCAGTTCTTATTTTACTTATACGTTGGATTGCTCCTTTTGTATTTGTTGTCTCTCATTGCTATATAACTCAGATGCTAATTTGATCCATGACTTATAAATTAGGTTTTATTTGTCCTTATATTTTGTGTAAAAAGAATTATCTTATGTTGTAATGATGATTTTCTGATCTTTATTATAGAGGTAAATTATGGATATTGATGACAAAAAAATTATTTGCAGTCCTTGTCAATTTAAAAGCAAGACAAAAGAAGCTACAAATTGGTGTGTTGACTGTAAAGAACCTCTATGTGTTATTCCAAGGACCATCATGTTATACTATTAGAAGGGATCCAACAGCTAGAATCAATATATACATCCTGATGAAAATTGTAAAGATCATAATCCAGAAAAGGACTTATATTGTTCCTCACAAAGCGAGAGGATATGTTTTAACTCTACTTTTCGCTATGTAGATGATGTTCTTTCACTAAATAATTCAAAATTTGGTGACTATGTGGAACGCATCTATCCAATCGAGCTAGAGATAAAGAATACTACAGATACAGTTAAGTCGGCCTCATATCTTGACTTACATCTAGAAATTGACAATGAGGGTCGGTTGAAAACAAAACCTACGACAAAAGAGATGATTTCAGCTTTCCAATTGTGAACTTTCCATTTCTAAGTAGCAACATTCCAGCAGCACCTGCATACGGGGTATATATCTCCCAATTGATACGATATTCCCGTGCTTGCATTTCCTATCACGATTTTCTTGATAGAGGGTTGCTGCTCACAAGGAAGCTATTAAACCAAGAGTTCCAAATGGTGAAGTTGAAACCATAACTTCGGAAATTTTACGGACGCCATCACGAGTTGGTTGACCATCATGGAATAACCGTTTCACAAATGATATCGGATATGTTCCTTACGTCGTAACTACAATCCCCTTCCCTTTCATGAAAGTGACCTACCGAATTAGACTATTTACCGGATTTGTTATCACATAAGCAACACGACTTGTGCCACATGTTGAGCAGGATCTGCTTACCCTTCCGGAGCACCTGAGATCACCCCTAGTTTTTTGGTGGGGTTCGTGTTGTTTATTCTTTGGTTTTCTGTGTTGTGTCGTGTGTGCTGTTGTTAGTTTGTCTTTTTCGTTTTTGGCCATGACGTTGTCAGTTTGTTTTGGATTTATGGGTTTGACTGTCCTTTTGATATCTTTCGTCCCTCTTTTACATGTACACAGACTATTCATGGAAAATGTGAACCAGCTGTCCGAATGAGTGAAGTCTCTAAGAACGCTAAAATTTCACCATTCGTCTTAGTGTTAGAAAACAATGTAATTGTCGTCATGGAAGCATTAAAAGACATTTTATAAGATCGTGAAAACAATAAACAAGAACTTGAAAAACAAAGGACTGAAATCCTGGATACTGTTAAAGATATTAGAAAATGCATTAATGCTCAGACCAGGTAGAAAATAAAATTACTGAAGATGTAAATGAAAGATTCGAAAAATATAACTTGGATATCGATAAGAATGTCAAGTTCTTTAGCGATTATTTGAATGGGTTTAAACAAAAAGATGGGAATTTTGAAAGAATATGCGTCAGATACGCAAACGTTTATAGGCGCAAGAGCCCTCGAGAAAGATGTTTAACCCGAAGAAGTAATGGTAACATCATTTTTAGAGAAAATCCAAAGTATCAACATTGACATTGAGAAAAATCCAGATTTTTGTTATACGCGGGAAAATAAAGTCATTCGGAGATATTCAAGTTAAGACATTAGATAAAGGTTACTGTATTTTCAAGAAGATCAAGGGACAATACCCCATAGGCAATAAATTAAAAACCCTTTTTTAATTTAGCAAAGCTTTGGAAATTAAAATACCACAGAAACGCACTATAGATAACTGTGCCATACTACCCAGCAAACAGTTGATTTTTGTAGATTATCAAGCTCTTAATAAAAGATTAATAATTTTCAATGAGGACGGTACTCATAATCGCAATATTAAATTGTCCAGTAGACCATTTGATATCGCCGTGATTGGCAATACCAATATTGCCCTGAGTTTCCCATGGAATACTCGCAAAAGAATCGATATGATCAATACAACTAATTACCAATTGGAGCACGAAATTTTTTACAAAAACAAATGTTATGGTATTTCATACGGTAATGGTAATTTGTTTGTTATCGTCAAGTGTGAAGGGATTTTGATAATGGACTTGTGCGGAGTATTAAGGTTTTCTTTACCGATTAAAGGTGAAGGTATATTTTATATCCACGTTAAAAATGACAGACTTTATTGTTCCGACAATTGCAGTGACATAGTACAGTGTTATGATATGGAAGGGTCTTCTCTTTGGACATTTGAAGATTCAAATTTAAGATCACCAAGGTCAATTTCTTCAAACGAAAATCACATTTTTATAGCAGGGTGTAAGTTTAAAAATGTTGTGTCAGTTAGCTTAAACGGCAACACTGCGGGTTATTTAACAGTGTAGACCACATTTTTTATGTTATTTCGAATACACAGAAAAAATATTACAGTCATTTCTTATAATTTAATTCTAAATTCCATTTTAAACCGTAGAAAACCATGAAAAACGTTGATGACGTCACGGTCACATGACTAAATTATGTCTATGGGCTCATAACAAAATAACGTCAGCCAATCAGAAGACGCGTTACATCCAAAATTAAATTATTGTGCAATGGTAAAAATTCTAAGGCATTTGTATACAAGGAAAATTAACGCACTAGTTAATTGTTCTATGTTGTATTATTTTCAGTTTGTATAATTATCTGCTGCTTATGCTAATTATTACATTAGAATACGTAAAATAAGATTTCATATAATTAAAAGTTTTATTTCTTGAGCAAATACATTGATTTTATAATATCTATGTCGTTAAATAAGTAATACATAGAAAGGGATATCAGTCATCGCATATAATACCGCAGAGTAAAACAGACCGTATTAACCAACCACTTTTGACTCCTCTGAAAAAATGATATATACACGAAGACCGAAACAAAGAGGAGCACAGAATATGTCATATAGTAAGACTAAAAATAATAAAAATCCTGTACATTTCAGTAACCAACAGTAAGACCGCTGATTTAAAGACAGATATAAACACCGGCACACCTTTCGAAATAAACTCACCATAGATACCACGACTCATGAGTGACGCTCGAATAAAAAACGTGAAAAAATGCAGAATACAGTATAACTGCAAAGCATTGAGGACCAAAGCAGGTTTTCGTATGATACTGAACGTGAAATTTTGTCATCTTACTATGATTGTTTATAAAGACAGGGATGGTAACTCTAGATCTGAAATTAAAATTCTGTAAGAAATTATACAATTATTCTTCTTAGTGGATTACCATTTATAGGTATGATCTCTCTTATTTGAGACTATGTGTTATTGTAGTGAATAGTGTCAGCCCTTGTATACAAAAAATTCAAGTCGAAAGCAAATTTAATAATTGATTGTCTGTATACATGATATAAATACATATAAACATTTGCATTAAAATTGAATTATTTAATAATAATACTTTAACAAAGTTATTATTAAACCTTGTTGGGAGTTTCGAATCTTATTTCGCCTTCAAAGTATATTATATCCTGTGTATGAAAAACTTCTTATCTGAAATCAGGATAATTTGCATTTAGTTTTACATATACATTATAATGTATTGTTATTTACAGGACACTGAACGACTTCATGTTATTTTAACCATGAAACAAAAGGGTTGAAAGATTCGATTGGCCAGGCCTTACTTTTAAACACAATGATCGTATAACAGAATTTTTTTACCATACAATAGTGTATTCTTTAAACAATGTTAAAATTTCGAAAAAAAACATCATACAGAGCATGCGTTTTTATTTTTTGAAAAAATATTATCATATAAAGTGTCATAGAAATAATTATAACCGATCTGCCTAATATTGTACATAAAATTCAATTTGATGATTTTAATGCCGGATTTGTCCACCCTTCAAAATCGTGTCAGGCACTATCAATGAAACATTGGATAATTTCTGAAAAAGTTGCATGTAAAAACCTAAGTTTTAGTGTCCACATTACTTCAAGAACTAAATCCTTTTTGAGCTTTTCTAAGTTTTAAGTGTAGACGAAACGCGCGTTTGGCGTATATACTAAATTTAATCCTGGTTTCTATGTTATTTTATTTATAATATTTTTAGTTATTATTATGCTTCAAGTCAAGCCCAGGTTTCCTTTGTGCCCAAATGATATTGTACGCATACCTTTCAATAACCCAAGAAAACGATGTACGTGCATTGAGACAAAAATGCACATGAAAATGATTGAAACACCTGTCCTGATGATTGCATAATGAAATGTGATATGAGACAACTACAAAAATGTATACAAGATAGTCTAAATGACGTAAATTTAAGCAATTATATATGTAGGTCAATGTACGGTCTCCAACCACGCCCATAACCCATACTGTATAGTCAGCTAGAAAGAGCCCCGACATGACAAAATATGAAGGTGTAGTACCACCAAATCATAGTACGTTACAACCGGTTGCACACAAAAAGGTCGAAAAAAATATATTCCTTTGAATCTGACAGTTGAAGGAAATAAATCCTACATTTCATTGCAGTAAAAAAAATCGGAGTCATAAATATAGATCTTGGGTGTTCCAAAGCACCATTTTTTTGTTATTTCTATAAAATATTTTGGTAATTTGAGGTTACATGGTTACTGAAGATTGAAGACAGGAAAAAAAAGGTGTGAAAATTTGATTGGTTCACTTCAAGTGATGGTTGTTATCTTATATGCAATGACATGTTATGTGAAATTTTGTCTGTTGTACTGGACAGGATAAAATTTACTCATGGCAAGTATTTATTTTAATTTGAAACCAAGATAAATTCTGTACATTTTTTAACAGTGCAAATTTAACAAAGACTAATAGGGGAAACAATTATGGTATAACACCTGCAACAGAACAAAGAAATAAGAAGTAGTGGTATGAGTGCCAATTGTCAATCCAATTCACAATGTGTAAACAATAATCAATTATAGGTCAATGCACGGCCTTCAACACGGAGCCTGGTTCACACCGACCAGCAAGCTATGAAGGGCCCCAAAATGACTAGTGTAAAACAATCCAAACAAAAAAAAAAACCAATGGTCTAGTCTATATAAAAAAACCAGAAAGAGAAACACTCCACATTTACTAACCAACACATATACGAGACTAAAGTATCATCAGAACATATTCAGTGGATGTAAAATAGAGACGTCTTAAAACAGTCTCAGAAAAATATGACATTGCATTTCACCATTTATTTTTTTAAATTGTTGTGATCTTGATTGCAGTATTTAAAAATGTTTAACGAGATTCCTGTACTGTCGTATCATTTTTTTCCAAAGTTTCAACCCACTGGGTCGATGTCACTGCTGATGGACGTTTCGTCCCCGAGAGTATCACTTTTAAATAAAGGAAACAGTAGTATACCGCTGTTCAAAACTCATAAATCTATGGAAAAAAATCGGGGTAACAAACTAAAACTTAGGGAAACGCACTAAATATGAGAGGAAAACAACGACACAACATTAAAATGTAACACACACAGCAACGGACTAAGCATTAGACAAAATCCGATGAGAATAACCAATATAACATTAAAACCAAATACATGAATTTGGGATAGAAAAGTACCGTGACACGTCTTGTACGTCTTGACAGTAATGTGAATTCACACTCAAATATCGAATATTGAACATAATACACATAAAATTGAGAATAGAAACGGAAAATGTGTCAAAGAGACGACAACCCGACCAAAGAGCAGTAGACAGCCTAAGCCACTAATGGGTCTTCAACACAGCTAGAAAATCCCTCACCCAGAGGTGGGCTTCAGCTGGCCCCGAAAAAAAATGTGTACTAGCTCAGCGAAAATGGACGTTACACTAAACTCCAAAATGATATATGAACCAAAATTTAAAAAACAAAATACAAGACTTACAAAGACCAGATGTTCCTGACGTGGGACGGCGCACAAATGCGGCGGGGTTACACATGTTTTGAAATATCAATCATACCCCTATACTTCTAGCCGATGCTGTAAAAAATGTATTTTTTTTCGGTTAATTGAAAATAAAAAAGTCCTTATAAAAATTGGGTATTGCTTTTCTTTTTTTTGTACTTTTTTGGGCATTGTTTATCTTCTCAGTATACATATTAGTCCAATTACGTGCTCATTAAAAATTTACAATATCATCTACTTGCAACAACAGTATAATAGAAATATATAGAAATCGTTCATTATAAGTAGTATTGTTTCATACATGAAAAGAAAAAAAAATCACTGTTTTTTATTAAATTATTTCATAAATATCAATGAATATGAAATCACAAGCAATCTTTGTCATTTAAAAACGATTTTCGAGGATTAAAAGGATTTATTTATTTCAAGATACAGAATACATAGCTGTTGATTTTATCTAATTATTCGAGTTCGAAAAGATGATTGCACGAGATGAGTTAGCCACATGCCTCATTTACGCGCCTACATGCTTTTGATTATAAGACTTTAAAACGGTGACAAAAGGTAAATCTTTGATATTTAAAAACGGTTAACGAAAATGAAAAGGAGTTATTTATTTGATGATACTGAAGAAAATGCTGCTTATTTATTCTCATAATTCAATTTAAAAAAAGAAAATTGCAAGAGATGAGATAAGATACATGTTTGTTTTTTTTTTTTATAGTTTTTTCCTCTTTTATTATCAGTACAACCCGATTCATTTCTCTCATATACGGCGGCCTTTACGTCTTAAAATATACATATATATCACTTTAATACCGCGACAAAAAAAAAGACAAAAAAATCGTCTGAACTTTTTGCAATTGGCATCTATTTTATGAGTTAATACAATTTCTAATTTATCAAAAAATATAGTGTTTTCAGTCAATTTTAGACAATAACTTTATTTTCTGTTTCATATTAGTACACATTTGAAACTAATCATGTTTTAATCCTTCGTTACATGCTTACAGTGTTTATCCATCATAAATATGCGTGTAATATTGGCCTCTGGACGTTAAGTAACTTACAATTTATCAATACAGTATTTATGATAATAAAAATCCAAATGTTACCACAAATAGACTTAGATTAGACATCTATTGTTAACCAAAGCAAAAGCTGAGGGGACAGCGGTTAGTTAACCAAAATAAAAGTCACTAAAATAACGTCCCCTTCTTGTTTTTAATTATTTTGAACCTTTTAAGCTGATTTAGTATCTTTTTGTTGTAATAAGTCAATGAAGTTCCTTAAAATCTAAAAATACTTCTAGAGGTCAAGACAACGAAACCAAATTGAAACCCAAATTTTAAAGAACGTCGCTATGCCAAGTTGTCTTTTTCTACATATAATCAACGATTGCCATATGCTCACAAAGGGTGAAAATATGATGACTATATTTAAATGGTATGTTTTAATAGAAAATCATGATATTTACACATTAAATACCAAAACAAAATGACTGAAATTACTATTATAAATTACTGAATAACGAAGAAATTATTTTCACTGCAATTTATAACATGCCTCAGGTAATTGGAAAACTTCTTAATTGTTGTAATCAATATTTCAAAATACAGAAAATAAATATTTACATACAAACAGTGCCTATAAAAGGTAAACACCTTATAGGACAACAATGTTAAGCGTGTTAAGGTCGAAAATGCTTTTTAAGTGAATAACACATATATTTTAAACAAAAAAACATGTTCTAAATATCTACAGTCCACGGTGAATTTTCTGACGAATAATTGGTACTGGAAGATATATTTAGGCAGATTTTATCACTATTGTACGAGTAACGATACATAATTTACAATTCAAAACCAATTTGCTACCTGAATATTAACATAAACCACATCCCTTCTTCTTAAACACCTTCAGACGGACAAACAAAAACAATCCAACCTTAAACAAATATATATATGGCTATGAGTCATAAATAAATTAAGTTCGAGTAATCATTCCAATTAAAGATGTTTATTTACATCATATCAAATTTTGAAATCGAGAACCAGTTCAAGTTGAACTTTGAGATAGAGTTCGATTAGCAGCGAAGTCAGGTTTCCCAGTAATGAAGATTGAGTCGTCTATTTGTTGAAATACATGTATACTCATTAAATAGTTCAAAATGGATACAATACAGGCTTATCTTATTTAAAAACTTGAATTCTATAAACATTTGTTTCTGTGACATCATTACTTACCAAACTAGTTTAATTTTATCCAACAGTTTGTAGACTACAAAAATGTGCGTTTTTGCTCTATTTTTCGGACAATGAACTAGTAAATAGGTTCATAATAAAAAAAGTCAAGTACATAATAACTGTGTCAATGATTGAGATACATATGGGATAATGAGCACAATTATCGAAAGCAATTTGATGTTACGTAAACACGTGATTTATATCTTGAATTATATTTTTTATATGTGTATAATGTATCAAAAAGAATATAGATGTTATTACTTATCATAATTGATTACCTTTTACTAAGACTTTTCCCTAGAATTCAGTAACTGTTAACAGGGATACTCAGGCTAACGCTGTAATCCGAGTTAATTTTAAAAATGTGCAATAAAAGTGATTTACTTTCAAAAAAAAAAAGTTACAAAAAACTACACAGTGGAATATTTTTCAAACGTTTCCAGGATTACAGTCCAGGGATCGTTTTTGATGTCGTTGTTCTGCGATGGTTTTCATGCTTGACATTTCATTTTCTAAATTTGTTTTGCCTTACAATTAAATGCATTTGCACAATCAGTGTTATGTACCTTTTTAATTTATTTTATTGAATATTTGTTTACCTTCCTCTGATGTTTTAATTCTAGTGCTATATATTAATGATTAATATTAGCTGCTCAATCCTAATAGTGATTTTGGTTTAAGTTCAAAATATAGTTCGGATGAGCCGTAAGTTATATGTTTTGTAGTATTCAAATAAAAGCTAAATATACACTCTGATCATGAATGGAATTAAAGTTTTCTTATCTTATTTGATATATCAATAATGTGGTGGGAACAAAAAAGATGTCCTTGGAATTAACCATTAAGATATATAGGCAGACAGGGATATGTTACAGTTGTTTTCTCGTTCAAATTGTTTAATATTTCATATCGGAATATTTCATAGCTTGCATTGCTGTCCAGTTTTGGTTTGGTTTTTTTTGCCTATTTTTAAGGCAACAAGATAACCTTTAGTTGCTGACTTATACGTACTTTGATCTCTTGTGGAAAGTTGTGGTCATTGACAATCAGACCATATCTTCTTTTCTATATTTTAATGTATAACATTGCAGTTGGAAAAACTCATACCCTAGGAAGAAGTTATAGAAATTACAAAGTATTATTGGCACAGCTAGGTTAAAGGCTTTATATTTATACGTTCCACCCAGTCATCTAGGAGTGATTGTCAAAATCATACGACTAGGGGAACATTATAAATTTGTAATTGAAAAATGATTTCTTAAGAACAAATGAAAACATTTTTCAGAAATTAACCGGGGGCAAAGATCCCTTGAACGGAGGTACCCATTTGTGGCTCTTTTCCCTCATACCAAAGTCCAATAGTCGCATTCTTAAGATAATAAAAAGCATTTCCGAAAATAAGTTGCTTTTGGGGTTTAATGTCTGAATAGTTATATGTTTTGTAGTATTCAAATAAAAGCTAAATATACACTCTGATCATGAATGGAATTAAAGTTTTCTTATCTTATTTGATATATCGATAATGTGTTGGGGACACAAAATATGTCCTTGGAATTAACCATTAAGATATATAGGCAGAAAGGGATATGTTACAGTTGTTTTCTCGTTCAAATTGTTTAATATTTCATATCGGAATATTTCATAGCTTGCATTGCTGTCCAGTTTTGGTTTGGGTTTTTTGCCTATTTTTAAGGCAACAAGATGACCTTTAGTATGAATATTGTCACTCTCACCATGACAAATGTCTAAAGCTTATCGACACGACACGTTATTTATTATAGCGGTCTAGAAATTAACCTAAGGTAAAAACTGATAATGTTGGTAAGTGTTGTCAATCAACAATAACGACAAGAGTTTGATATCTAAGTATAAGCCTGCGTTTATTTATGACGATCATCGTACTATCAGTGGTTCAATCAGTAATTAAGGAGTGGATTCAAATAATAAACTAAATATGATATGCGTTGACATAATTATCGAATGTGTTGATTTTAACAAATTACAGCAGTGAATTAATGTGAGGACATGAATATTTTTCGAATTACATGTTGTAATAGTTGTCATCGTGTAATTATTATCAGGTATCGAACCTTGTATAATTTTAACTTTTGAAGATGTGATGTTCCCATTCTGTGGATGTTCATTGTGTGAAAGTCCGGAGTTATCCAACCTGTTTTTTCTTTTACTTTTTTATGTAAAAAAAATGTAATACCATAAGCACATTATGTTCCAAAATATTCCCCAATCCTCTCGCTGTGCTTTTCTACCTCAGGAATTGATTACCTTAGCTGTATTTGACAAAACGTTTTAGGAATTTTTGATACTCAATGCTCTTCAACTTCGTACTTTATTTGGCCTTTTAAACATTTTTGATTGGAGCGTCACTGATGAGTCTTTTGTAGACGAAACGCGCGTCTGGCGTAATATAAAATTTTAATCCTGGTATCTATGATGAGTTTATTTGATGCACAGAACATGCTGAAATAATATAAAATGTATTTGCTTATTCCAAATGGCATCTATGAAAAATTGCGTCGTTATTACTTTCCGAATTTATAAAACAATATAAAGATGTAGGCGGGTCAAGTAAGTAGATTTGACTGCTACCTATTTTCGTCGAATTTTTTTTAAAGGGGAATATTTGATATAAAAACTTTAAAAGCATAGAGATTTATAGATAAAGAATAAAAAAATTTATATCATTCTTAAGCAGATATGATAGTGTTTTCCTTTTTATATTATATTAAAGGAAAACACTATCAACGCAGTTATATTCCTGTTTAAATATTTCATAAACATTAACCTGAGTTTTGTAACTTATTTTTTATATGAACCACTTCCGTTATAATCGAATACCCGAAAGAATATTCAGAATGCATAATACACGTATGTCCTGTATCCTGTAAAACTACATAAGCTATTATATTCATAATCTTGAATGTTTCTAATGACGTAGTTCTTATTTATTTTTTTTCATGCAAAGGAAAAAATGTAGCTATATAAAAAAGAAAATCCATCGTATAAAAAAACGAAAAATTTTGTGCCCTTTCTTTGCACTTTAATTACTGTTTGCCATTTCCTACAGTACAAACATGCCATACCAAAACAAACAAGGAAAATTTGAATACAGTTCAGGAAATAAATCTGTAAATTGCACATTCGGACATTCCTTCAAACTTCAGATTACAGATGTACAAAATATTTTTGTCTTATAAACAATTTACCTCTTTCGTTAATGTTGTTGAAAAACGTCATAGTAGATCGATGAAGCTCATATACATTATCTACATCCCTTGTAATATTGGGCTAGAACTGCAGTTTTATAGAAACTAACTGCATTTCGAAATTTAGATCAGATTATAGACACAAATTATATGTATAAAATATGTTAGTCCGAAACAAATATGCACAAGGATAATAGGTCATCTGAAATATGACTTAATAGGTCATCTGAAAGATGACCCAGTGTTACCCTAACAGAAGCGGTTAAAATATGTCTAAAATGCTAAACGCAGCGATAAAATATAGTACCTAATTTCGGGTTGAAAGTGAAAGTAAGCTACGACAATTTCTTTCGGGATAAACAGCTTATTATTTCTAGAATATGATATAAATATGAGTTTTCTTTAAGGTTCATGATTAAACATGGTCAAAGGACACTGTCATGGCAGTATCAAAAGGTAAAAATAAAATAAAAAAAAGAACAATTAACTTTAGGTTCCATCTGTTCTGTTTACACAGATGACACCTTACATTGATATTGACTATGGTTACCTCTGCTCATCTTTACACAGATATTAACTTTTGTTACCTCTGGTTATCTTAATTACACAGATTCTGACTTTGGTAACCTCTGATTTTCTTTCACAACTATTGAGTTTCTTGACCTATGGTTGCAATACTTGCACATTTATTGACTTTGGTAACCTCTGGTCACCCTACTCAGAAAGACATTGATTTCGGTTACCTGTAGTTTCCTAATCAAGAAGTTGAATTGGTTAACTCTTGTCACCTTTTTTATACATATGTTGACTTTGGTTACCTCTGGTTTCCTAATGAAGATGTTGACTTTAGTAAATTCTTGCTACTTTTCACTGATGTTTTGGTCACCTTACATCGGAAATAAGCACATTTATTTTAAAACCAGTTGTTGGCATCATATGGGTTATGTTCTTCTCATATATTTTATGATGGGATAATACTCTTAATGGGAGGGATTGTGCTTTTCATATGCCTAAGACATAATTTTTCGATCAGTTTAATTGAGGTTTGACTAAGGCTGGCATGTTAGTAACTGCTAGTAGTCATAAGCCTACGCTCAGGATAAAATACGAATAACACGGCCCAGGCCATATGTAAATTTCCAACAAATCTATGGCTTCTATGAATTATTTCTAAATTTTTATATGACGTGCTTCTTTCGCTTGGTAAACAACGCCGTGATAAAATTCTCGATGTATCTCTACTTAGCGCAGTCCCGGAGCTGTACGTAATAATGGTTGTTACAATATACATCCCACGTAAACCAACATATACACGTATCGTAACCTATGTGCAAGTTATGCCGATTTCGCTGTGTTACAAATTGCATTTGAAAAAAAATATATGCAGAACTTTTTTCTTATTATAATGCATAACAAAAAGAATAAGAGCTCGGAAAAATGTACAAACGCAAAATAAAATAAAATTCTGCGAAATTCTATTAATGCTTTTGGTGTATTAAAGTAATGTCGTCATACGAATGAAAACACCAAAGCTGAATGTTTTTTCCGCTGCGTGAACCCTTAACTTTTGGATAATATTGCACGAAAATGAACTTTTGAGATAGATGTTGTTTTTTTCTGTTCTATTGCAATATTCTCTCATTTACTGAATTCAGCAAGAAAACATGGCGGAAATGTTAATTGAAGATTTCACAAAAGCATAAGCTAAAAAAAATGTAAAAAATAAAAATTGAAAATTTTGGGTATGAGAATTAAAAGAAGTAAACACGTTTTTTATAGCAGCTACACACTCGCTTCAGTTGTTTAAGGCTTCTTCTGATCGGCCGTAATCCCTTGCTAACGCTCAGGATAAAATTCGAATATCACGGTTGAAGCAATGTGTAAAATTACAACAAATCTATGACTTCTATGAATTATTTCGATTGTAATAGGACAAATACCGTCATTTGGAGATAAACTAAAGCACAGTGTGCTTTGATTTATTCCTAAATTTTCCATAAAATTCATTTGTCAACCCGTCTGATCCAAGAGATTTGTTAAATTCATTACACAAACAGCATCTGCTCATTCGTCTACTGTAGTATTCAATCGCAGACTAACATCTCTCTTCAGTTTTTTTCTCAAATATAGTAAAGTAGGGACGAAAGATACCAAAAGGACAGTCAAACTCATAAATCTAAAACAAACTGACAACGCACTGGCTAAAAATGAAAAAGACAAACAAACAACAGCACACATGACACAACATAGAAAACTAAAGAATAAACAACACGAACCCCACCAAAAAACTAGGGGTGATTTCAGGTGCACCGGAAGGGTAAGCAGATCCTGCTCCACATGTGGCACCCGTCGTGTTGCTTATGTGATCACAAATCCGGTAAATAGTCTTATTCGGTAGGTCACATTCATGAAACGGAAGGAGATTGTAGTGACGACTTAATGAACATATCCGATATCATTTGTGAAACGGTTATTTCATACGGTCAACCAACTCGTGATGGCCTCCGTAAAATTTACGAAGGGACGATTTCAACTTCACTATTTGGAACTCTTGGTTTAATAGCTTCCTTGTGAGCAGCAACCCTCTATCAAGAAAATCATGATAGGAAATGCAAGCACGGGAATATCGTATCAATTGGGAGATATTGTAAATATAGTAAATGCTTGATGTTTTGTCAAGACTTTAATTTTTGCGTCGAGTATTATTGGTATATAGCCTTGATCTGTTATAATCTCGCCACTTTCCACTTTTAATGTAACTATTGATTTTTAACCTTTCACTGTTTTTCTACTCCAAAAAAAGTTTCCCAAACATTTCAAAACATTTATCCTGTGATATGATTTGAAACCCTTTAGCTTTTTCTTTGTGAATTGGGGTATTACTAATATTTTTTCAAGTTCTTTTAAAATATCTTTACTTGAATTGTCACGTGTTTGTAAATTTTCGCTAATGAAGATTTTGTTTTAGTTTTACAATAAACTATATTTGCCTCCCTTACCTTTATTTTTAGATATGTCCAATGTCGAATCATGATTTGTTAAATAACAATCTCTTGCCAAGCAGCGATCGATTTCTTTATTAGCCAATTGTATGTATCCATTATCCTTTAATGTATAATCCTTTTGTTCTCCAGTACCACCTTCCTCTCTCTGCTGCATCATTTATATATTTCATAGAGTAAACCTTGTTGATCTGTAGAATCAATAATTGCACGTTTAAAATTTCCACATTAAGTAGAACTGATCGTTCCTCTGCATCGTTAAATTTATGTAACAACTTATAATTTTGTAATTCTTAATCATGTTAATGCGACCGATACTGCAAAAATGTCAAATTCGGAATTATTTTTTTATTTCTGTTTCTATGTTTTCATCAATATAAGATTCTTGTTCTAACAAATTGATCAATTTTGAGATATGATTTATTCAATAAATCTGTTTCTTTTATCTTGATTTATTAGTACCATTTACATTTAAACATGTTAAAGTACTTAATAAGTTATTAAAAATGTTGATGCCATTTAAAGGACAATTCCATCTTTTTGCAATAATACCCCAAATACATGTACAGATAGAGGGTTGTTGCTCACAAAGAAGCTATTAAACCAAGAGTTCAAAGTGCTGAAGTTGAAATCATACCTTCGTAAATTTTACGGACACCATCATGAGATGGATGACCGTTATTGAGTAACCGTTTAAAAAACTACACCGGATATGTTCAAATTGTCGTACCTACTATTCCGTCCCCTTTCCCCGAATGTAGGTAAGACTTATCAGCGAGCTTGTACAATTATCAGTAACACAACAGATGCCACATGTAGTGCAGGAAATGTTTTCCTTCCGGAGCACCTTAGATCACTCCAGATTTTGATGGGGTTCGTGTTGCTAAGTCTTTTGTTTTCTAGGTTTTATTTTGTGTTCTGTTGTTTGTGAGTTAACTTTTTTCGTTTTTAGTCTAACGTTGTCAGTTTATTTTCGAAATATGAGTTTGATTGTGCCTTTGGTATCCTTTGCAGGTTTTTCTGAAGAAAAAGCATTGTTTTATATGAAGAACATAATACATTCTGATAAGCAAATGTTTGTTGTTCTCCCCATTTGATAATTTTTAGTTATTGTGTTAGTCCAATAATGCTTAATTGTAGTGAGATACCAGGTACGATCCCTTGTAAAGTACAATAAAACACTTGAGCCACAACATTTGTCGTTTGATTACTGTGAAAAGACTTTTATTTTTTGGTACCAAAAGAAGAATTTAAAGCCATCAGAAGCGATGTTCTTGAAAATAAATAACTGTGGTTTGATATCAATTTGTTGGACAGTGCAAAATAAGGTGTTAATTTTCACTTACTTGTTCGTCTTTCATTATAGTGACAACATTAACTAAATATTAAATAGAATAATTGCTTTCGGATAAAAGCCAAGCTTACAAATTGTCTCGATTGAAGGATATTGAAAAGTAAATATTTTAAAAGTTAAATCAGCAGAAATGACACTAATCATCATTAAAAAAAAAACAGATAACCGATCATCCAAAGATGTTAGTTGGTACATAAACATGTCACTTAACGAAAACGGTTACATAAAAAGAGTAATACAAATAAACTTTGAATTGTAGAAGTTAATTCTTTTGAAATTAAAAAAGCTAGCTCAATATATATTTTTTCGTATGAGAATTATGAGGCAATCAAATGAACACTTTATCATCCGGCCTATCAACAACGAAAATATTACTCTCATCGATCAAAACTATAATTTTCATTATAATGTAAAGGTTGAAAGTCGGACAGTTTAGGTTTTTTTATGATTAAATGGATAAACTCGTGTCTGAAGTTGTAAATACAGGTCATAGTACATGTAGTGTGTTTGCTGTTTATATTAGGTGTATTTTCTAACTTAAATCAACCATGCCCGTATCCATGTAGTCAAACCTACTTGGGGATATTTTCATGTATGTCTTGATTTTGACAACAGTTGTTACATTTCGTTGAACATTTAAATTCGTGGATAAAACCATCCATGAAAACCACTAAAATTGGTACTCCACGAATAAAAGTACTTTCACAGTAAGTTATACTTCAAATCTAAAGAATACTTGGAGTTAATTCAAAGGCAGCTAATATAGCTGTACCTAAAATAGGAATGTTCCCTATTTGTGCACAATCTCTTATGTCTTCTGTAGGATTCTAACTGCATTTTCAAAGGAGTCATTACTCTATAATGTTAATGAAATTAAAAAACAATTATGTGAAGGATTTGCTTAAACATTAGATTATTACTATGCACATATTTTTAAAATTCAAAGTAATATTTTCAAAAGCTATTTGAACTTTAACAAAACAGGTAAATGAAAATGTCAATACACGTTGGAAAAATTGTATTTTGAATGATGACAAATTGATTAATGGGATAAGTGACGAACTTTTCGAAAGTTTAAAGTAATTAAACGTACAAACCTGACAGATATCTATACTATTAAATTTGTAGACCAAATTTTTTTAGCCGGTTGTCTGCGAGCTGACGATCGTCTGAAGTATTATATAATATAGAAAAGTTAGTGTATGTAATGTACTTTATAACTTCATATAGTGATTGCTTTAATTGGCGTAGCTTAATCAATTAAACCCCAAATAAAGTTCACTTGCTAGTTCCTTTCCGTCTACGTTTTGTAAGCAGGCGGATCAATAGTTTTGTATACAATTTGTCTTGAATTTATGACAACTCGGCCCACGGCCAAATCACACCTCAAACAATTTCACTAATTATTACAACTTGCAACAGCTTACCAAACTCCCACCACTAAAAAAAAAAAAGAAATATAACAAACTCGAAGAAATATGTTTAATCATTAGATTGTTTTCTTTTTCTTATAGTAAATTCCACCTTTCTCGGAGCACCCGTGTCACACAGTGACAGAACTCGCACCACTCGAACAAATTACTACAAACTCGCACCACTGAAGATTTTTTTTTTTAAATCAGACAGTTCTAGATTGAATTATCTTATATATTTCCTCCGTTCTTGGAGAACCAGAATCACACAGAGACAGAACTTGACTTATACCTTTCGATTTTTTTTACTACAAACTAGCACTACTGAAAAATGTTTTAATCATCAGTGTTCTAGGTTGTCTTTTTCTTCTCTGAACTATTTCCTCCGTTCTAGGAGCGCCTGCGTAACACCGAGACAAAAGCTACTAATTGGACATTCAAACTTCCATGGAAGAAGAACTGACAAACTAAAGTTATCAACATAATGCATCAGTGCACAAAAACAGTTTGAGAACCACGAACCCAAGCTGTGTATCACCATAAACATTCCAAGTAGTCTTCAGGCCGTTTTTTCTAGTCTATTATTGAATTGAGATAAATATTATTAAAAGTCATAAAACATTTAGTAATTGCAAGCAAGGTATCTAACATGGTAGATGCAAGACAACTCCTATAGGATATAGATTATGCCCAATGTGCATTTCGTTTTGTAATTCATTTTGTAATTATGTATGCACCACTAAATAAAATATGAAACAACATGTTAAATGATGTCATGCGTCCGAAGCGCTTTTCCAGATTTAACTTCATCAGGAACGCTCAAAGCCGAATATATGAAAGCCGAGGATGTATAAGTACCGAAACAGTTGGAGAGCTTTATGACAAAAGGAGTTGAAACCTTAGTTTCTTTATAATTGCAAACTATAGAATGAAAATGTCGAATGCATTTTCTGATATTGTTCATAGGTTTATTTCAATGAGTAAGGAAGCAAATGATTTTATCTATTCATGTGAAGAATATGACATATCGATGATAATTGTTAATATCATAAGTAAAATTTATAATAACAGAACCAAAATTTACTACTGTGCATGAACTGTGTATTTTATATGTCTTGAGTAGTTTTATATGCATTCCTTTTTTCTTTGAGAAACCTGATATATGAGAACGATAATATGGTAGAGGAACGCAGCATTAATAATTTGTTTATTCCTGTTATACGTTTACAAAAAAAGTTTGGCTAATTTGAGGAGAGGCATTTTGTCTACATGTAGTATACAGAAGAGAAAAAAACAAACTAACAAACAAATAGACAAACTGAACTTTTTGGTTAATATTACGTATTTGTTTTTTAATGTTTGTTTATGTTACATGTGTCATATTTTGTGAATTGAATCTTACTGTTTTATAAAAATATCTTATATCTTTTAATTTGTTTTGCAAGGGCTTACGTACTAGGTTTTACCTGTTGTCTAATTCAATTAAATTTATTTTGAATGAAATACTGTTTAGATTTAACACACAAAGATGAAGGACACGCGATACAATACTTACGCATGACATATTTAAGTTTCATACTTTTATAATACCTGTGCTAACAACTAATAGTGGTCGACCAACATGGATTTATGATATTGTGAAGGAAACATATTTATATCTTTAATATTTAATTGTAAGTTTTTTATAAATATTAGCAGATAGATAATCATATGTTTGAATATGCATTGTAGCAAAAGTAAGTTTTAAAATCATTGTTAATAACAATTAAGCTCACCGAAATGTTATGACATCCGGTTTTACCTATGGTTATTTAATCGACCGCCATACTTTGTAATTTGTCGAAAAAAAATTAACATATAACATAGTACAAATGTACTAATTTGTTTCAGTACAGATTGTTATTAAGAAATTATACTTTCAAAGACAGCAATACTGATAACATATGTTTAACATGTTTAAAGAAATCTAACGAATGCAATTATTTGATTTTTCTTAGAGGAGGGGCCACAAAAAGACATCTGTGTTTAAATCATCTTTTCACCTGGATAATCCTGAAAATCCTTTTTGCTTAAAATATAAAAAAAGAAGATGTGGTATGATTGCCAATGAGACAACTATCCACAAAAGACCAAAATGACACAGAAATTAACAACTATAGGTAACCGTACGGCCTTCAACAATGAGCAAAGCCTATACCGCATAGTCAGCTATAAAATGCCCCGATAAGACAATGTAAAACAATTCAAACGAGAAAACTAACGGCCTTATTGATGTAAAAAAAAAATGAACGAAAAACAAATATGTAACACATAAACAAACGACAACCACTGAAATACATGCTCCTAACTTGGGACAGGCACATACATAAATAATGTGGCGGGGTTAAACATGTTAGCGGGATCCCAACCCTCCCCCTAACCTGGGACAGCTGTATAACAGTACAACATGAGAAGTATACTATTGTATAGCCGTGTGTATACTTTTGTATTTGGAGAATCAATTAAGAATCACACGCTTTGATCCCGGATTTAGAAAATGATCATCAGGAGAAGTCCGACAGTAAAACTTAAATTGCTGTACGTCCATATAGCTTGTCATAGAAGAGATGCATAAATACGCAGCGATGTTTGGTCATTATTTTGAATCCGTCATGTAAATATATAATGGGTAAACCCCTACGGCTGTTTTCGAAGGTATGCATGTCATCTAGTACGGGACGGTTTCGGGTTTTGATACTAGTAGTAAATTTGCGCCTAATTTATGGACATTTGCGCTTTTTGAAATAGGACATTTGTGCTGCTTTTATAGGATATTTGCACTTCATCCTGAACAATGGAACATGCTTTGACTCATCAGATCGTCATGAAGCACAAAACACAACTTACCAATAGACAAAAGACACAAAGCAGAGATCTAACAATACTCGTTACTCAACATTTGTTCAAAGCAAATTTTAACTGATGAAATAATCCATATTTTAGCTATATAAATTATTAATCGGTAAACTCACATCTATTTGATTTAGGGTAATGACGTCTTAAACAAAATCAACAGGTTTAAAAGGGCATGACCGTGTACAATGCTAAAATATTTAAATAAGGCAAACGATACCAAAGGAACATTTTAACTCGGAAGTTGAAAATAAACTGACAATGCCATAGCTTAAAAAGAAAAACTACCGACAGACAGAAAAACAACAGTACACAAAACTCATCATAAAAAAGACTGAGCAACACGAAGCCCACCAAAACTAGTGGCGATTAAATATGCTCCAGAAGGGTAAGCAGATTCTGCTCAACATGTGGCACCGGTTATATTAATGCTGATCATGTTAGTACAGGTGTAATACCACCATTAATTTTCCTCTATTAGTCCTTGTTAAGTTTTCACTTTTCAAAAAATTGTGCAGAATTTATCTTTGTTTCAAATAAAGAAATGCTTGGCATGAGTAAAGTTTTATCCTGTCCAGTACTATAGACAAAATTTCACATAACTTTTCATTGCATTTAAGAAAATAACCATCACTGGAAGTTAACCAATGAAATCGTCACCCCTTTTTCCTGTATACAAGCTTTAGTAACCATGTAACCTCAAGTTTTCAGTTTTCAAAATATTTTATAAAAACACCAATAAAAAAAATGGTGCTTTGAAACACCCACGATATATGTTTATGACTCAGAATAATTGTTTTACTGCAATGAAATGTAGGATTATTTCCTACAACTGTCAAATTTCAAATTCAAGAGAATATTTCTTTTCAAATTTTTCGTATGCATCCGGATGTGATTTACTATAATTTGGTGGTATTACACCTACAAACCAGGTGCTAATTCGGATTCGGTATGTCACAGTCGGGGTAAAGGGAATGGGATTTGATAAGAATAAGAATCACACAGAATGTCATACAATAAGTTATAGAAATAAAGAATTATAAAATTTCATATCTGACAACTGTAATGTCCGAATGACTGAATTCTTCGTTAAGATGTTTGTGCCGGAAGGAAACGATAACACTTTAAGAGGACGGATTGAAGTAAATTCCTTATGACAACTACAATGACCCTTTCTCCAAAGTGAACATAAATATCAGGTGGTAAACAAATTTGGGTCTTCCAATTAGAAACAAGACAAGGAGGATTGGCAGCTTCAAGCATGTTTAACACCGGCACATTCTATATGTACCTGTCCCAAGCCAAAAGTTCAGTGGTTGTCGTTGGTTCATGTCTGTCATATTTGTTTTAATACTAATAAGGCATTTAGTTTTTTCAAGTAATTTGTTTCGTACTTTTTATATCGAGGCCTTCATAGCTGACTATACAGTAATGATTTTTCTCGTTGTTGAAGGCCATACGTTTGGCCACAATTGCTTACATCCACTTCATTTTAGCTTCGGTAGGTAGTTGTCTATTTGGCAATCATACCACATCTGCTTATTTTTATATTACATGCATGATGAAGGAAGAGTTCCCCAGATTTTTCAATCGATAAATAGTTTTAAGCTGCTTAGATAACTTAAGGCAACATTTTAATGTTTATTCGTTTTTTTCCATCCATCGTTCATCTGAACTTTTTATATGTGGTCAGTACGGGATAATAAAAAAGATTGAATAACGATCTGTTCTTGACTTTGGTAAAAAAAGTGCAATTTTCAAACGTCAATTTATTCAGGTGCATCAAAAGTCAAAGTGCAAATGTACATAGTGTTTAGAGCGATAATTTCCTTTTGTGTAAGAAACTAACAGGTTCAAACGTCCTGCGCCAATTAAATCATATTTCGAATCTTCTTTTTATAATGCAAGGTCATTTTTTCGATACATTTTATATTAAATTGCAAGAAACACATTTAATTTTTCAGACATATACTTGTTTTCAAATAAGACAATATAACTGTCTATTGATTTTTAGCGTGAATAGAGTTTTTATCTGAATATTTAGAATACATACCTTAAGTAAAACAAAAATGTAAACAATTTCCAGTTTGCTTTAAAACAAGAGGTATTTCCTCATAAATTTAGGAATTAGAAATCAAGCATATCAATAACTTTATTTGGCCTTATTTTTTTTTATTCGAACGTCACTGACGAGGTTTGTAGACGAAACGTATGTCTGACATACACAGTTTTAAACCTGATACATAATGTATTTATGATATGTTTATTAACAGCACATTCCTTTTACTGAAAAAAGAACTAAAAATACAAAAAGATAAAATGAGATTATCTAAATCTCGACGTGACAAACGCATTTTAGCTATATTCATACGATCCTCGATCGTATCAACTGGTAAATTTGTCATATCTTTTTTTCTAATTTAAGGACATTTTTCAAAGAACAAAAAATGTGATACCAACGTTCACAAAAAGCAGAAATGTTTTTGTTTGCTCGTCTGAAGCTATGTTTACGAAGACGAGTTATCTAGATTTGCAGTGTTTATTTCTATATCTGTTAAGGCACAATAAATTAATAACGAGAGATCTTAAAATGTAAATCTAATTCCTTTTCTGCTCTTTTTAGCGTTTAAATATGGATGTAAATGATAAAAGAGATCTGTGCAGTCCATGCGAATTCAAAGGCAAGACAGAAACAGCTACAAATTGGTGTACTGAATGTGAAGAGCCCTTTTGTATCACATGTTCTGAGAACCACCATGCACACAGGTCTTCTAGGAATCATCATGTGATATCAGTAGAAGGCAACCAATTACTTACATCACTGCAGATACCACTCAATGAATACTGTGAAGTTCACGATAAGAAAAAGGACCTGTACTGTTCCTCACATGGAGAGATTATATGTCTGACATGTACACAGACAACTCATGGAAAATGTGTACCAGCTGCACGTTTGAGTGATGTCAGTAAGAGCTCTAAAACTTCAACATTTGTCACAGTGTTAGAATCAAATATTGCCGACGTCATAGATCAACTAGTAGACTTAATAAAAGATAGAGAAAACAATAAGGTAGAAATTGAAAAACAAAAAAATGAAATCTTAGAAGAAGTTAGAAGCTATAGAAAATGTATAAACGATAAGCTAGATCAGGTAGAAAGTATAATTATTGAAGATTTAAATGAAAAATACCAAACATTTAACCTGAAAATCGACAACATTTTTAAGTTTCTTAACGACCACCTGAACAAGTTTGATGAAATACGAAAACAGATGGATATTTTGAAGGAATATGCGTCAGATACACAAACTTTTATCGGGGCAAAAGCTCTCGAAACTACATTGCATTACAATGAGTCTATGCTTACATCGGTTTTAGAGTTAATCCAAAACATTAACATAACTTTGGAGGTGAATCAAGATATATTCGTTACGTGCGAAGATATAAAGTCATTCGGGGATATTCGAGTAAACACACTAGATACCGGTTATTGTAATTTGCAGAAAAATAGAGGACAATTCCCCATTGACCACAAATTAAAACTATCCAAAGCGTTAGAAATCAAAATACCACAGGAATTTTTTTTTAGAAGTATCATATTAAGTTGCGTCATACTTCCGAACAAACAGATGATTTTTGTAGACTCACATGCTCGTAATAAACGATTAATAGTTCTCAATGAAGATGGAACTCCTGATCGCAATATTAACTTGACCGGTAAGCCATTTGATATCGCCGTGATTGACAGTAACAAAATTGCAATTAGTTTCCCATGGTGTACTCGCAATAGAATCGGAATAATCAATTTGACAAATAACAAATCGGAGCCTGACATTGTTTTTAAAAACAAATGTTATGGTATTTCATACGATAAAGATAGATTGTTTGTCGTCGTCAAGACTGAAGGAATTTTGATAATGGACTTAATTGGAAAGGTAAGCGCATGTTTACCGATTGAAGGTGTGGGAATATTTTATGTCCATGTTAAAAATGACAGACTTTACTGTTCTGACGAATGTAGTGACACAGTACAGTGTTATGATATGAAAGGGTGTTCTATTTGGACATTTAAAGATTCAAATTTAGTATCACCAAGGTCAATTTCATCAGACGATAACTTTATTTTAATAGCAGGATGCAAAACAAATAATGTTGTGTCCATATATTTTAATGGAAGTTTTGCAAGCGTTATTTGTGACACAGATGACGGTATAAATAATCCAACAAGTATACATTTTGATTCAGGCAATCTTTTAGTAAGCAATAGTTCAAATGCAATGGCAATTTTATACAAGAAAAAGTAATATCCTTATTATTTATTTTGTTTTATTATTATGATCTCCAACGTTTGTTTATAACATTTTTGGGATAAAATAAGATCGCATTTAATTTTTGTTATTGTGCCTTAAGCATATCTTGATTTCATATCATCATTGTCGTCAATTGACATAAATAAAAAGGAAACGCCAAAACTATCGCAAGGGGATCGCAAAAACTACCGCTAGGGAATCACCAAAACTTCCACACAGTAAAACAATATCAATCACCAATATACACTCCGTCGATAAAATAAACATACACACAACATATTCCAGATACCCCAAGTTGATATAGGCACATACTTTAAACGCCATAAATCAGATTTAAAGACGCACATATCCGACCCTCTCTCCCTTTTGCTAGTCTATTTGAACAAAATAAGATTAGAAAGCATTTCATCTCTGGAGAGTGTTAAATATTGTAAAGACGTTTTATATGAGTTAACATATTGCGCTCGCATCTATGTTTACACCCATACTTCATGTTGATTTTGGTTAACTAATGTCTAAATTTATCGTGTTTAACTAATCGCTGTCTAGTCCACGTTTACACTATATCTCATGTTTAAATTAACTTATTGTTGTCTCATCGACACTGTGTTTGGTCCATGTTTACACCCATGTCATGTTTACATTAACTTATTGTTGTCTCATCGACACTGTGTTTGGTCAACGTTTACACCATATCTCTTGTTTACATTAACTTATTGTTGTCTCATCGACACTGTGTTTGGTCCACGTTTACACTATATTTCATGTTTACATTAACTTATTGTTGTCTCATCGACACTGTGTTTGGTCCACGTTTACACTATATCTCATGTTTACATTAACCTATTGTTGTCTCATCGACACTGTGTTTGGTCCACGTTTACACTATATCTCATGTTTACATTAACTTATTGTTGTCTCATCGACACTGTGTTTGGTCCACGTTTACATCCAGGTCATTGTGCAAATGATGCTATTTTCCCATTACAATCAGTTATTTTGAAATATTTTGGTTTAAAGAAAAAAACTGTATTGTTGTTTTATAGATTATAAAAGTGCATGTTGACAACTTGAATAGAAATATTTTATATTTAAACTTGCAAAATGTGGTATGAGTGGTGAACTATTTTCAAGTATAAAATCTGTTTATGATAATACTGTGAGCTGTGTAAAGTTAAAAGGATAATTTTTTGACATTTTCTTTGTAGAAAAGGGAGTATTACAAGGCAAACCATTATCACTCATACTACTTTCAATGTTTTAAATGATTTGAAAATGAGTTTATTGATAGCTTATGTCTGCCAGTGGAGGTTAAAGAACTTTCAAATTATTGATTATATTTATATCTTGGTGTTATGTTGCATTACAATGGAAAGTTAAAACAAAGGGAGTTGAATATTCCTGCCAAAGGACGAAAATGTTTATCAATGTTGTATACTAAAATTAAACATATGTGTTTGAATAGATTTTGAACTAAGTATAGACTTTGTTCACACAAGCTAAAACTGAATATTGTAGATTCATAAAAAGAGCAAGAAATATAAGATCATGTGTTTTATGTAACACTGGTGATATTGAGGATGAATTTCATGTTATTTTATAATGTCAAAAGTATAACAATATAAGAAAATTGTTTATAAAAAAGGTATTAGTATACAAACACATCTGTTTGTAAATTAGTTTAGGTATTGTCAACAAAGAATGTAAAGGAATTGTCTAATTTAGTTAAATATTTAATACACGCCACAGATATAAAATTTTCATAACATTCCTTTAAATGATTTATACTTTGAAGTCTTGCCTTCGATTGCATTTTAAATCTTTTGTTATGACAGACATGTAAATGTTAATGATATACATATAAGCTGTATTGCTTCTGGTTAGAAATGAACTATTAAACACAAAATCGCATGTTTAAACAAACTTATTGTTGTTTCATATATATTTCTTTTGGTCCACATCATATTTCATGTTTAAATAGTTCTATTGTAGTCTCAACGACACTCTTTACAAGTTGGCATCTGAGTTTTTGAATGTCCCTTTTTCCGTCTTTTAGATATACTTCAGATAAAGGAAAGACAAGTGACGATTATAGTTGCTTTATTTGAGCAACATGCATTAATGGAAGGCGTCACAAATGGTTCGTTTGTAATATCTATATAAACACTTACGAGACATATCTAATCATTAACGGTTAAAGTTTGATATGTAATATATCTCCTACAATAAAGCATAGTTATTTTTCCAAAAGAAAAATCCTTAATTCTATAGCTTACTCATTTAGATGATTGTTGCGTAGAAGCAAAATGCTTTTAAAGAAGGGTTGCTTACATGCAAACTAATTTGATAAGAGTTTTTATTTCTACAAGTTAACTGTTCTAATAAAGGGTTGTTGCTTAGAAGTTAGCTGTTGAAAAGAGATTACTTGTAGTAGCTTTCACTATGTTGTTTTAAAGGACAATTTACAAGTAAGCTGTTTTCAAAATATGTCGTTGTTCCAGAAGCTAAAGCCTCCAATGATATTGTCTTCTTAAAAACCATTATTTGCAATGTCTCACAACAGAGCTTGGAATAAATAGAATTACTGGTAATTCTACATATTCTTGAACATCATTTACCAAGGACGAAATTTTACAAAATCACAAATTTGTCCTTCTTTCTTTTGGTATCAATATCAAAGAAAACGACGAAAAGTTACCATCATTATACTGGATACCAAAACTACACAAAACTCCATATAAAGAACGATACATAGCTGTGTCATCAAAATGTTCGACTAAACATCTTTCTAAAGTATTGACTACCATTCTTTCTACAGTTAAAGATGAGCTTCAAAAATATTGTGATGAGATATATTCTACCAGTGGTGTTACATGTATACTAACCAGATTTGGATTCTCAAAAATTCGAAAGATCTATTGCTTAATCTTCGATCACACTCTTTGCAATTTTGCAGCAACATAAAGACTTTTGATTTTTCTACGCTTTACACTACTATTCCCCATGCTCAGTTGAAAGATCGACTTCACCATCTCATTAAACAGAGCTTATTCTATTAAAATAGGAATCGTAGATACAATTTTTTTTGTTTTGGGTTAAAATGATTCATATTTTGTGAAGAACCACACTGAATCTTCCAGAAAATATACTGAACATGATATTATCAAAACATGCAAAATCCCAGACATTTTGATCGACAATATATTTTTTTTAGTTTGGAGGATTAATATTTCAACAGAAAGTCGGTATTCCAATGGGTACTAATTGTACACCACTACCGGACGATTTGTTTTTGTACTCGTATGCAGCAGAATTTATTTAGAACCTTCTAAAAGACAAAAAGAAAATGCACCTTACGAAATTCTTTAATTTTACTTTCCGATATATTCATGATGTCCTAATATTGAATAACCCATACTTCAGCCAATACTTACATCTCATATATCCCAGTGAACTTGAAATTAAGGATACTACTGATACAAGAAGTACTCCTTCATACCTTGATCTTTTCCTCAATATTTACACAGATGGACGACTTCACACGAAAATCTATGATAAACGGGACGATTTCAACTTCCCAATTATCTTCCCATTTCTCAGCAGTAATATACCTTCTGCCCCTTCGTATGGTGTTTATATATCTAAATTGATAAGTTATTCTCGTGCCTATTCCTACAATACGGACTTCATATACAAGAGTGTGCTCCTAACGCAAAAACTGCTCCAACAAAGTTATGAGGAGGACAGATCAAAAATGACACTCCGTAAATTTTACGTTCACGAATTGGTTGATCCATACGATGTGTCTTTGTCCAAACTAACTAAGGACATTTTTACCATATGTAAGATGTGGTTTGTCATTACGTCGTCTGATCTTTTAATTACCGAAAGTGACTTATTCCCGATTGTGACTGTTTTGCTGAGAGTGAATTCGCCTTGCTATAAGACGTGTCACAGTACTTTTCTATCCAAAATTCATGTATTTTGTTTTGATGTTATATTTGTTATTTTCATCGGATTTTGTCAAATTTCTTAACGTTTGTAGTTGAAAATCTTATCATTTGCTGTTATATTCGTGTAATATGGAAAAGATAATTAATCACCCAGTTCATTTGTTAGATTTTAGTTTGGGTCAACGAAATTTTTAAGATGTGTTTGGTTTACAGTTTGATTCGAAGGAAGCACCGACACGGCTGGAAGATGCAGTTGATTGTCTGATTGCTTCCACAGTTTGCTATTGATTAGTATTGTGGTTTTGAATTTCGTTGTTGTTGATAAATGTTACATGGGTCTTGCAAATCTAATCTTGAATTCTGTCCTAATTCTATCTTGCTTTTTGAGAAGCTTTTTTAGAAATGTGACGTCGATTTGTGCGTTGATTGCTTTGGCTAACTCGGTTATGTATTTTTGTGTGCTGGTTTGGGTTGTTTATGTAATGTATCTGTTTTTGTTCTGTAGTTAGTCGCCACTTCGGTTTTATCATGTATATATATTATCTAGTCATTTTATGAAAATTACTGTTTGCAAAAGCGGGAGTTGTTCTAAATATTAAGGATGTTCTTGTCCCGGGCAGAGGATCCTGGACGTATTGGGCACAACTTTTTCGGAACTTTTGGTCCTCAGTGCTCTTCAACTTTGTACTTATTTGTACTTATTCTGGCTTTCGAACTTTTTTCATCTGAGCTTGACTGGTCAGTCTTGTGTGGACGAAGCGTGCGTCTGGCGTATTCCATTTTAAACCTTGTACCTTTTGTTCGCTATTATTCGTGTGTTTCTCTGTCCTATATGTTCTCCCAGTTATTTGTATTGTAGTCTTGTCATGTAATGTTGTAATTTTAATGTTATATCTAACATTGCCATAACAGAGGATGGTTTGGCATACCACAAAACCAGGTTCAACCCACCATTTTTCCTTAAAATGTCCTGTACCGAGTCAGGAAAATGGCCATTGTTATATTATAGTTTGTTTCTGTGTGTGTTACATTCTAATGTTGTGTTTCTATTGTGTCGTAGTTCTCCTCTTATATTTGATGCGTTTACCGCAGTTTTAGTTTGTAACCCGGATTTTTTTTTTCTCAATCGATTTATGAATTTCGAACAGCGGTTTACTACTATTGCCTTTATTTATCTGCGTTTTGTTTCGCTAAATGTATAGTGATCTGCGAAATTTTAGTGTCTTGGACTATTGTTTATTTTTTTGCTTCTTTGTACACATGTTCAATGGGGTATTTATCTTTAAAAAAAAATAACATTAAATAATTCCAAAAGTTTATGAAGTTGATATCCAAAGGGATATCACTTCCTTTGATAATGTCGATATCTGAAATACGGGTTTCGTTCTGAAAGTTAGACCTAGCATTTCCTTAACACGACGGGTGCCACGTGTGGAGCAGGATCTGGTAACCCTTCCAGAGCACCTGTGATCAACCCCTCTTTTCGGTGGGTTTTGTGTTGCTTAGTCTTTGGTTTTCTATGTTGTGTTTTGTGAACTATTGTATATCTGTTTGTGTTTTTCTTTTTTCACCATGTCGTTGTCAGTTTATTTTCGATTTATGAGTTTGAATGTCCCTCTGGTATCTTTATCCCCTTTTTTTTAACGTTCTCAGTCATGACTGGTAATTTTACCAAAGTGAATGTTTTCGAACTGATTCTTCCTGAAAATATAATACTTTTGATTGCCGTCATCACAGTTCTTTAGATATAAGTTATCTCCTTTTCAAAATGAGTCTTGAAAAAAGAGAAGACAACACCCATAAATAAGAAATCATATGTTATTGTCGGAAATATTAATTTGTTCGATTGTTGTGTGCCATATCATCGCGATCATTTATCACCTATTTTTCCGTCTGATCTTTCGGCAATGACACATCACCGTCACGTTTTCTCAGCTTTTGCCTATAATGATCAAAATGAATTGATATATTGTTCAGCAGATTGGCAGGAATGGTATGACGACGTTTAAGCGATTTTTCTCTTTTCGGATCTGTTCGACACATTCTTCTTCTTTGCTGATTCGTTGAATCGTCAGTTTATGGAATCAACATTTATTTCTGACACATTTCTCTAGTACTACTGAAGCATGATTGACTTAATATTTCGTCAGCAGCTTCGACAGTAGCTTTTCGGATCTGTCAGACCCTTTCTGCCCATTTCTTAAAATTATGGTTTTTATGGTACACTAGACCGAGTGAAAAGTCTTGTTTCGTTTGGCAATTGTGTTCTTAACAGTTTTAAATCAAGGATAAATTAAATGGGGATTCTCTTTATATTATAACCAATCCATTAACTAACTATATGTAATTCATAACTTTTAGAAAGGTTGTAGTATGTGTTGCGGACCACTTCAAACTTTGTTTGGTTTGTTTTACCAATTGTTTACCTTTCGTTATTTGCTAACTTTACCCCATACAGTTTGAGTTTAGAAACAGCATTGAAAAGTTCAAGCATATTGTAAATACTGTTACCATATGTGTTATAAAAAACCTTATTGAACTTGTAATTGTGTTTCCAAGTGTGAATGCTACCGTTCATTGATTAAATGCTGATGTACAATTATTGAATGTCTGCATGTATCATTTTTTAACAGTAAGCATGCAGGTTTGAACATGTCCGAATGATACAAAAGCAAACATCGACGCAGATAACATTTTTTGTTGCACTCTTTAAACACGCACCACACGAGCAAAGGTTAAATGTCAAGATTTAGATCAACTGAAGTTCACTTGCATAATTTTATTGGAAGTGTACAAAATGATGGTTGTAAAATGTCAAGCATATTCTGGAATTTTTGTTAGTGTTCAAAAGATTGAATTAAAACACAACTTAAATGATCTATAGAAACTAGATCCAATTCAGATGCAATTGGATTAAACAACAATAGACACTTCTTCAAAAAATAATTTTTCGCTATTATAGCAAATGAACATAATGATGCAAAATAAAGTTCATGTCTTTTTAGCGATCTAAAATAACACCAGTTTATAAATACCACAAACAGTTTTTTACAGGAATGGGATTTTTACACTCACAAATCGACAACAAACTGACAACACCATGAAAAAACCCACCCGGAAACAGACGACAAAACGTCTACTAAACACAATATAAAATAATTAAGACTGGGCCATACGAACCCCACCAAAAACATACAATGTACCTGCCCCAGAAGGGTAAGCAGGTCCTGCTCAGTATGTTACACGAAATGTGCTGTTAATGTTATTGCGAATATGGTATCAAGTATAATTATGTAGGTAACATTTGAGGAATAGTTGTGGTTACTACAGTTGGAACATAACCGTCGTCACCAACTCTTGATGGGGTCCGTAAAACTTTCCAAAGGTGACTTCACGTTCTCACTTTGGAACTCCTGATTAATAGCTATTTACAGACATAAATGATTTAAGATTGATTTAATTACGTGTTATTTGTATGAAAGGGAATAACATAAATACACATATTATTATTTTCGATTGTGAGATGTGATATATTTAACTACGTAATAGCAATCCAGTACATGCAGTAGTTCATGTATTTTAGGTTGTAAATATTCATATTGATAAGATATTTCAGAACTTACATTGCCTATCATGATAACCTTGGTGGAGGGTTGCTGTGTACAATAATAATGGATCAGTCACCGTACTTGATATAATAAACTTTTGATTCCAAAAGTTCTTTGCAGGGGTAGCTAAGACACTGTGCATATTCATCAGCTCAAAGTGTAATAATATTGATAGGGAATATAGGGTTATTGCATGTTTATTGATGAATATAAATGTTCCGAAGAAGATTTGTACATCACTAGGTTGCGAGCTCAGTATATATTCTACGAAGTATCATATTCACAAATATTCGTTATCCGTATTACTCACTCTTGAGCTTCTTATAAGTTTGATCTATTTATGTTTATTCTGTTCTGTCAAACCATGAATTTCATCGTGCGTCAAAGCGTATTGTATATCAAGGTAAAAATTTAGAATAATTGTCAATGATAATTCTCCACCAGAAACCAACTGAAAAAGAAGTTAACAACTATAGGTCACTGCATAATCTACAACAGTGAGCAAAACCAATTAAAGTCATCGAGATTTTGACCAGTTCAAAAGAGAAAATTAGCGTCCGGATTTGTGTACAAAATATTGAAAGATAAATAAATATGATATACAGCAACAAACGAAAACTACTGAATTGACTCGGTGGAAATGTTAACAAAATTCTTCAAATTGGCAATCGTTTTTTTTTTGCTGCTGTTTAAAGTATGCATTGAAAGACTTTTGTGTGACTTTCCATCGTTTATCACTTTTCATGTCCGTCTGTTCTGTCGCCTATTTATTAAATTTGTTTTCACTTTTGCTGATTTGAATGGCTTCACATTTGATCAAAACTTTACAGTAAATCGAATTTTTCTACTCTAGGGATAATTCTATTTGCTTATACTTTAAATGTTCTAATATGTTAAACAGACTTCGATTGTTTTAGCATGCAAACGAGTGCAACTTCTTGTTTTATGTGCTACAGATTTCTCTACGTATAGTTGGTTTGTTTTAAGATTTATGAAATGACGATTCACTTTGAATAATAGTCAATGCATTAATCTATTTAATTTATCAATTTAAAATGGTAAGTATTATGTGTTACGCATATCCTCTTAATTTGCCATTTGTCCATCTGTTCTCAATATAGGTTTTTTACATCTTTAGCTTCATCCATTTAGCTTGCCTTTAGCGACACCATATCAAAGTTCAAAAAGGTACTTATCTCTGTTACTGTAGATGATAAGATAAACTAATCAATGAAATTGTATTTTCTTATAAAACGAAAATTTTCGACATTTGAAACTGCCTGTACCAAGTCAGGAATATGAAAGTTGTTCTCCTTTTCTCATTTGACTTTGCCATTTGATTATGGTCGTTCCGTTTGAATTTTCCTCGAAGTTCAGTATTTTTGTGATTTCATTTTTTTCTGTTTTAACATTTAGTTTTGTTGCCATGTGTAAATGTTATAATTTATCAATTGAATGATGAGGATAAACTTTTAAATGCTAGCATATATCATTTTTAAAGCTACAACATCGACGCGGGCATCATTTGTTGAGCACACGAAAAAACAGCCAAATTTAATGATAGTATTTAAAACACATAGGTTATGCTTACAGTATAGTCTTATCTAAATTAGCGGAACAGTTTTATCTTTAAAACTACATTGCTATCCAAATCTTACAGGGATGTAATCATCTTCAAGTAAATAATGTATCTGCTCTTCACCGATTTTCAAATCGTCTATAATCTGAAGTGTAAAGGAATGTATGATAAAGCTTTTTATGGAGTTATTATATTCAAATATGTTACATGAATAGATGTTCCTAGACACGAAATACAATATAATGACAATTAGGTAATTATTTATACAGGTTAAACGTTTAAATGGTGTATATAATTGTAAAGAGTAGATTTCTAAATATTTACAATTATGAATGTTCACTTCAAATACACAGTTTTTTCTAGCAATAACTTAAAGATCAAAACGCGAAGTAAATCGAAAAAATTCGTATATATCTTTCGACTTGCAAACAGTCTCAAAGATCATTGGATAGAGATGCAAGTTTTTGACATGTTAAAAACAACATTTCTCCAAGTTAGTATCGAAAACCGCTCATAAACCGAAAGCAACAGTAATTAACCATCCGAAAACTACTCGAGGGAATCCCCAATTCAAGACAATTGTTTTCTTGATTTGTATTTCTGTCAGTTTCCTTTTTTAGTACAGATAATTAATTGATTGTCACAAATGCTTCCATATTGTTCACGATTTCATTCTGGTGATGTTAGGATGACTTGACGGATTGAAAAGATAAATGAATTCATAACGTGTAATTACGAACAATTTACAAAAAGATGGTTAAACTTTACAAATTCTTATGTACTGTTTGCGATTTAGTAAATGGTACAAGCGTGGGGGAAAACGTAAGACTTGTAAATACTCGCAACTAGCACGAAATCATTCAAAATAACACATTGACAGGTCGTGATGAGCACGTTGATTCTTCGATGAATCGTTTTTAACAAGAGGTTTTGAAACTAAGGTTACTACATACGGAAATAATATCGGCGAATTAGAGTATTAGTTTAGAAAATGTATAATAGATAATACTTTCCACTTAATTTAGATGAAAATGGTATTAAACTATGCCAAAATAAAGATAGGTAACAGCACGATATTTATTAAACGCATTAGATGGTACATTGTGGTATGCGGCAGCTTATAAAATAGATTTTACCCGTTATTTTATATAGAGGTGGAAGATGAACTCCATTTCGTAACTCTCGAATGAAAATTCTAAATGTAATTCTGATATTTTGTCTAGTTTCATTTTTATGAATAATAAAAAAAAAAGAATTCAGATGAGAACAAATATGACAAACTGATGATTTTTGTTAATAATACGAGTAAAATGTACAATAACAGGAACAACATTAACAATAGTGGAAAAACTGTGTAAAGTATGGTTTTATATGGATACTTTTTTTATTCTTTAAAAAAGAACTCAAGGAATGACGATATAAGACAGGGACGCAACATATTTTATATGTTTAATACTACTCTAAATATATATGATGTTTATTCTCATTTCATGAGAATCATTTTGTGAAGTATTAAGATTAACTAAATCAAGGAAAAAGTAAAATCACAAAAATACTGAACTTAGAGGAAAATGAATTCGGAAATTCCATAATCACATGGCAAAATCAAATAACAAATTTAAAACACATAAAAAACGAATGGACAAGAACTGTCATATTCCTGACTTGGTACAGGCATTTTCAAATGTAGAAAATGGTGGATTAAACCTGGTTTTATAGCGCTAACCCTCTCACTTTGATGACAGTCTCATCAAATTCCGTTATATTTACATTTATACGTTAACTAAAACACATAAGATCATTTGTCTGTTTGTGAATGCAATAAATTTTTAATTGTTTATTTGTGTTACCAGTGTATTAGCAGAATTCCTTGTGCTTCGATTTAAAATTGACGGTTGTATAAATATCTCTTAATTTATATCATGGTTTTCGATTGCTACATATGATATTATTTCGGACTTATGTTCAATCCAGGTAAGTTAATTTTGAATAAAGAACAAGGACACACGATTGAATGTTAACACATAAAATATTTCAAGTTTAAGATACTCGATAGAACAACTGATAACGACCTAAATTTATGATATCATGAAAGAAAATATTTCCTGTCATCAAGTATTTGATAGGAAGGTATGTATACGCACATACATAAAAACTTTTTGTTAGATATGTATTGTAGCAAAATGAAGCTTTGATACCAAACATTTTTTGGTAATTTTTGAATAACGACGCACACCGAAATGTAATGGTATATAAATCCGTTTTATGTTGAATTATTTTATAGACGCCATAATGCATAATGTGTCGATAGATTAGAACATACACGTAGTATCTAGTACAAATGCATAATTTTTTCATTTATAGATTTTTACTCCGAAACAAAACTTCAAAATTTTAGTCGGATGATATGTTTTCAGAAATCTCAAGAGTGCATTTATTATATTTGTTTTGAAGGGAGGACCATAAGAAGGCACGTCTGTTTATGTTATCATTAATCTGAGGAAAACATATAAATCTTTATATTTTTCATACGTGTATTTATTTCAGACTTGAATGCTTCTTTTTGTAACTTCATTGGGGTGTAACAGTGTTGCCCAAAGTACAAAGTACCGCGGCAGCGTTTCATTCTACAAATGTGCGCACGGTCAACACTTTTACAACCCTATAAAATTTCAAAAGGCAGCATTCAATACTAATATTTACATGTTTTAGCTAGGATCATGAGAACACGATTTTTATCAAGTTTTATTTAATTTACCTGTGCACTTTATTTTGGGACCTCCTGTCATCATGAATGGTAAATTTGATTGTGTAATGTAGTTGATTAAGGAATAACGCGAGATTGCAGTGTAGCCAATCAGAATAACGTATTATAAAGACACATACATGTTATGTAATAATTCTATATTAAAATTTATTTTTTGTAAAAAAAAATATTACCGTGTGTATTTGGAGCTCAGAATCACAAGATGTGACCCTGGATTTTAAAATATTTGTCATTGTATACAATTTATCAGTATGTGCGAAAAAATGAAAACACATCTTTTTTATATTTTGATCTGGAAACTGATTCTGTTCAAAATTGAAATTTCATTGTATACAATTTGTAAATAATCCTATATTCCACCGTTGCTGGATGCGTCAACATTAAGGTTCAGTCAGTGGTTACATAGTTTTTAAACATCAACTTTTGTGCCAATTCTTCATAGAATTTAAATAAATTTGAACAGAAGCTTGTTTATAAGCAAAATACATAAATATATTTTACTGAAAAAAGGGCTTTTTTGTTTTGCCGTTAGTATTCAGATAAGAACATATTTTTACATTTAACAAATAAACACAGTCTGGTGTAAAAGTGTGATACACTTGTGGACTAATCGTAACTTCAATTGAACATAAACCATTTTTTGATATAATACAAAACTCTCACATGGTACTGTACTAGCCACTTTCAGAAGTCAAACGCAGTTTTATTCAGATAATAAGTACACGTAATTTTTCATTTCAAATCAAATGAATGAGCATTGTTTGTCTCTATATCATGTATATAGCACATTAGTATTTGTGACAAATCTTGATCAACCAACGTGTAAATAAACCTTTTTCATAATTACTTATTCCGAAAAAAAAAGCCTGTAGCACACTTGACTGCAAGGAATCGATTGATTTTAACTACTATCAAATATCCGTGCATATAATTCTACCCGTATATCTTTATTTATCCAATCGAACAACCCTATCTATAAAAAGCATAATCCCGTTTTCCTTAAAACACAACAAACTTGAATCGATATATACTAGTCAAAAAAAGAAACGATACAAGACTTTTTTTCAAATTAAAGATAAAGTTTTCCGTTTATATGACCAATATTGAAGATGGTAATACTAAATCATTATGGAAATATAAATCCATTTAAAAAAAATATATTTTTGCTTTCGTCTCGTTTTTGGCGATTTTTTTTTTTTTTTACAAAATTAACATAAAACGACAATTTGAAAAACAGAAGTTCCAACTTATGATGCCACCCACTCATTTAAAGGTAAAGACAATGTTTGCCATCAATTTGTTTTTAAAAATCATACAGTTTCTTCGTTTATTTGTTAAGCAAAGTTCGACCCCACAAAAAATCGTTAAAATGAATACATTATCAACTGATTTACCATAGACAGTATGTGTAAAGTGATATTCAAAAAGCGGTAACAATCTTAAAACTAATCCGAAAGGTTCCAAATTTACTGTGTGTTGTTTTCATATCTAAAGCATTGATTTGAGACAAAAATTAAAAAAAACAAAATTTGCATTTTTTGAGATTTAAAAAAAACACTTTTTTTCCCAAAAATTTGAAAAAAACAATATTTCAACCCATTAGTTACAACATGAAACACAACTTGATTAGCATATTGAATACTTTTAAACAAATTTGAAATTTTATTTAGTACGTAGAAAATTACGTGTTGATTTTTTATTCAACATTCCGCAACACTAAGTTGCACCCTATAATCGTTTACACGGAATTCAGATACTTTCCGACAAGTTTTGATTTTCATTATCACATGTGCATACATTGCAAATGAAAGCTTTTTAAAATAGTGTATCTCATTTTGTTTTATATTTAATACTTTTTGATAAATTTTATTTCAAAGTCGTGTATCGTTTCTTTTGTTGACTAGTATATATATAGATTTTTTTTTAAATATAATTATGCGTAAACTCAACAGTACATTTTACATTTATCAATATAAAACAAAATTATCCCATAGAAGTAGCCACTAGCAAAAGTAAAGTACATTTTTAGGGGGAAAACAACGATCGGGCATGTATATGATCATTTTCTAATTAAAAATCCCTAAATTTTGAATTATAATGTTTTTCTTTACATGTACATAACACTCTGTCATGTTTTTGAAACTGTCTATCTGATTATCTGACATAAGCCGCTGGATATGACCCCCTAGAACGAAGTGAATGTAATCAAAACTTGGTCTTATCCAATCCGATTGCTTCTATCATTTCCAATAACAATTACCTTCCGCTAGTTTAAAAAAAATTGTGACAAAAGCGACGTATTTTGTAGACTTTTGTTTGCAATATATCATTTGTCAAAAAATAAATCTGTAAAGATCTATTTTAGCTAAGAATATGTAATAAGGTAACAGCTTTACTTGACATGTATTCTTTGTTGCCTTTTCTATATTTGTCCGTTTTGCTTTTTTTCAATAATGATCGACACATTAAGGGCATACAATTTTTGCTCCTTCTGCTACTTGTACAACAAGATCAGAAGGACACGGATTAACAAATTCTTGCATTCTATGTGAAAATTCTATTGTATATTTAACTTCGTCTCCCGTTGAAGCTGAACACACGTTTTACCAGCTCACATTATAATTACTTGCTGGCATGCTGCTAACTGAATCATATTAACACCATTTACATCAAGCACTGAAAACATCTTCTTGATTTTTTTTTCAAGTGCTCTTTTAAACAAATATCAATTTCTTTATCAGTTTTTGTCCATCTTCCCGTATGAAACACATCTAAAATGCGTATAATAAAAAGAGAATATAAGTGATTTGATTAAAAAAGCCATAAACAACATAAGCCAGCTTACTTTAGTGTTCAGTGGAAACCTTGTGAAATTATGTCATATTGTACCCAAGCGTGTTACTTTCTGATACGTTACATTAACTGTGAACAAGCAGTGTCATGTAGACAAGCATGGTAGGCGAGTGACTTTAACCATAAAATTATATTTTTAATGCACCCACCTAACACACGGCTAAATTATATATCATTTGAAAGCTACATATCTGTACTATCTCTTTTGCCCGGTCGTAAAAATTTCGTATCGTGCAATTTCCGTCAAATCAAGATCAAAGGTCAAGGACGAATAAGTGCAAATTTTCTAGGATTTCAGCTTGATTGCATATTATGACTTTTATATACTAAATTCATATATGCAAAGAATTTAAACTTTTAGCAGAGAGATTAACAGTCCTTATTAAAATGCATTTTTAAATTTTTAAAGCTTGTTTTTGATAGACAGCACATGTTTCCTGAAATTCGAGTAAAAGTTAACAAAATGTGTGGAAACCCAAAATTTTCTTTCTGATGCAACTGTTTATCACTTAAAACTAAGTAAAACCCTGTAATAATTATCAAAGAAGTTTTTGACCTCATAAATTTCCTAATATTATGCTTACTTAATCTAACAGCAAAACAAAACAACTCATACAGTTGCCCAAAATACCGCCATCTGCGAAAAACAGCTTTTTACCATTTCTTCCTATCTAAACATTGTATGTGGTAAATATAAGATTTAATAAACAAATTCTTAAGAATCTGAAAAAAGTAAAGTAAAAAAAAACATGTGCGCGAATCATACTATTGTTTGAAATAAAGGGGGCGAAACTATGAGATTGCAGTCTGCATTGTAACTATCAGACTGCAATAAACATCTTTCGACTTTTCCAATTGTTTGATTTGTAGCTTCATGATAAATATTGATGTTGTGAAATGACCTTTTATTTATTAAATGTGAACCATAAAATAGAAATTGAAAATTTAGACAAAAATAAATTAAAAAAAAATTGATGAAAATTGAAATTTCAAAGAATTAAAAAACTAGTAAACACATTATAAAACTTCTTCATTGCTTGAATTGCGTTGTTCATTGTTTAAATGCATTAATTCATCAAATAAGAAGTCTTTTGAAGAAGAAAATCCATTAATACGTTACGATTCTAGTTACAACTAGACTTCCTGGATAACTTGAATGACTAGTTCATTTTTCATATGAGGATGACTTCATGCAAGAGTTTCTGATGACGACTGATAAGAAGCTACCAGTATCTTGAAACTTCAATTTCCACTATATAGATGATTTCATCTCACTGCATGAATAGTGCTAAATTTGTGACAATATTACACTCGTATTTTCCATTGAAATAAAAAATAAAAGAGATATAGTTTACTCTATCACGTATCTAAAAGTCGACGATGAGGGTTTGTAAAGAGATGAGAATAAATCAACCCATCAAAACACTCCTTACTACCCAATTACAAACTTTTCATTTCTATGTAGCAACGTTATAGCAATGCCTGCATATCTATACTACTAAAGGAAGAGACTGAATTCATTGAGCCTCAACTCCTGTGAAACAATATCAAGTCGGAACTATTTATGATAGGACGTATATTAATGTAGGGTTTTGTATTTCTTAAATTTGTTTGTGCATTCGCAGTGGACGTACTGCAATCTAAATAAAACTCTTTATTTAAACACTTGCCCAATTGTAACGCGATTTCGCGGCATCTTCTTGTGGAGTATATATCTCCAAGTTGATACACTATTTCAGAGCTTGTATTTGCTTTCACGATTTTCGTGATAGTGCGTAACTGCTCACAATGAAGAAATAAAATAAAGCCAACTATAGTATACCGCTATTCAATAGTCATAAGTCGATTTACAAGTAACTGATACAAATCTGGGTCACAAACCAAAAACCGAGGGAAACGCATCAACTATACGAGGAACACAACGATATAACAGAAATACTGAACTGCAACAAAAACATACGCCAATATACAAAGAAACAGATTATTCGACACCAACTGCTATATGCCTGACTTGGTACAGGACATTTAAAAATGGTGGTTTGAACATGGTTTTTTAACCAGAGGTCAAATGCAATGTTAAAATCATCCCTTGGACAATTTTATGAACGCCACTACGAGTTGGTTGACAATTATGAAATACCTGTTTCGCCAGATGACGACTGCTAAGTTCCAATCGACGTAACCAAAATACCGTCTTCTCTGCCTTGAATGTCACCGAGTTAGGAATTACATGAGCAAAAAGACGGGTGAGGGTTTGTGTCACTCAATCTGTAGTTGTATATGTTGTGTTTTGTATAGTGTTGCTTGTCTGTTTCATTTTTTGCCCGGCTTTGTCAGTTCGTTTTTAATTATGAGTTGATGTCCCATTGATATATTTCGTCACTCTTCAAGTAGTAAAAGTTTTGGTAAACGATTTGGTTGTATATATATATCACCGTAAGCAAATTAAGTTATTTTCGCAGATATTTGTCTTATTGCGTTAATCTTCTTCACTTTACATCCAGGCAATTTTTTGGCCGATTTTCATTACTGCAAGTTAATTTCTTTAAAGTAAAATAATACAAAAGGGACAATCAATATCTCAAACCATAAATCAAACAAAATAAAATTGAAGTCCAAGAGACGAACAACAGTCCACAAAACACAGCACAGCATGAAAACGACCCTGCCTTAAACAGCGAATGATCTTATGAGATCAGGAAGAGTATTCAACTTTTTCATTTTTTTTATTTCACAACTGCTTATAGTGTTTTACATACACAATGACCTGCATTTGTATTTTTTAAAAGTTGAAAATACTCAAAGCATCTTTTATTCAAACAGTTAAAGAGCTTATACTTCTAAACACATTTAATATGTCTTACACGGTTTTAAACTAAAAAGGAAGCAGCAGCATATAATTTAATTCGTTTACATCCTGCTTTAGACAACCAAGTGTTTCTAAACAAGGTTACTTATTTTAGTCTTGCCTACAATTTAGTCGCAAAGTCATGTTTGCATTTAAACATGATGACAAAAAGTAAATAAGTTTGACTTTGTAAAAAACATATTTTTATCTCAATTAGCTCGTATATATTCTTTTCGAACTTTAAATATCCCTTCTTTTATTATGGAAAATCATTCTCATCCCTGAAATTGACAATTAGCGATGTGCTATCTTAACATAGAATAACAAAATGATCGCTTTTTGCAAATGGCAAATTTTTGGGCAACTGCAAACCCTTTAATAGAAGGCTGTTCTATGAACAATAATTAATAATTGCATCTTAAAATTACAAAACAAATAATCCTTGACCTAAAACATATACATTCATCAATTTTTTTTAGCATACAAATATCTATCCCCCAAGATATATTTTGCTTTTGGAACAATTTTTCATTTTTTGGGGATTTGTGATAAATTTCAATTTTCAGGAAATATTGCGCATCTTACCTCTTATTTTTTGTTTAATTTGGAAATAATGTATCCTGTTATATAAAGTTCATATGATCTTTTGGAAAATTTTATGGTACAAGAATAAGAAAATGGCCTTTTGTTTAATAATCGCTAAAAATTCGAATGCTTATTCGTGACCTTTGACCTTGATTTAACAGAAAATGCACCGTACGATTTTTTTACGACCAGGCAAATCAGAAAGTACAGATTATTAGCTTTCGAATGATATACAATACAGCCGTGTGTTAGGTGGGTGCATTAAAGTCGTTAACTAAGCGTCTTTTTGAAATAAGTCACTCGCCTATGGTGTTTGTTTGTTTCAATCGGCATATTTGTATTGTTTTATTTTTGTCCAAGCAGCATTTTTATTTTTGTACTCTAGGCAATCGACATACCTTCATCAGTATTTCAGCCAAACGGCAATTTGTATTTTTATTCTTGCCAAATGGCATATCTTTATTGTTCCTCTAGCCAAGCGGCATATAGATAATCATGGTGTGAAGAAAATACCTTAACCATAACCAACGACACACAAAAAAAAGATCGTTTTTAATACATTTTTATTATTATTCATAAGTCAATCAATTATTTCAATATTTAGTCACAACCCGTACGACAAGTACGGTGCCTTTAGCATGTTTAAATCATGTGAACGTAACAATGATTTCTTAGATTAGAATTATGAATGTAAATGCTTTTATTATCTTTGAATTCATAAAGTTGGCATAACATATTATTCCGTAATTACAGACTGCCATTGTGGTACAATAAGAGTAACTGAAGCTTTAAACGAAAAACGTTGTTTAATAACTCTGCATACTGAATGTATAGGAGGTCCAGCCAATTGTTGTCACCCTTCCAGTCAAATGAGAAGGCATCTACGCCTGAGGAACCTGGTGTATACAATCTCAAATTGAATAATTAAATTTTCTTTTATTTTTACTGTCGACAAATCTATCAACTGAATAAGGTTTATACATATAATCTTTAAATTAAAAAAAAAACCTCAACACTGACACCTTAATCGTCAAAATCGAAAATCTTACTTATGGCATTTGCTTTAATTTTTCCCTCTTCATCTATATATCCATTAAATATTTATATTAATAAAATTCTTTATAGATTTTTCTATATTAACTAAAAAACCAGCATCAATTATCGTCTGTGCCACGAAAACAAAATCTAAAAAGAAAAAATCGAAATCAAAATTAGAACCTATACCATCATCTAAATATAAAATAATACGGAGACTATTTTCATCTTAAACTTAACTTACGGTAGTAGACATTTTGTGAACACATATAAACTAGAAGACAAGTCGAATGGTAATATTGTAAACATGCCAAATTTTTCTTCCCATGAAAATCTTAAGTAGGTTTGTGATAGCAAAATGATGATAACCAGACCTCAAATTTAATTAAAGTTAAGCTAATTTTCTCAAAACGCTACCCTCCAATCTTCAAATTTTACTTTGTTTTTCCAAATATGAATATTAATTTCTAAAATTAATCTGTAATTAATTATATATACAATCAGACCTATCTATAAATAGGATAAACACGTGTACCGTAAAACACAACAGACTTGAATCGATATATATATATACTTTGATAAATATAACACAAATACTTTATCAAACTTTCCTAGAACTTATGAAACTTTTGCAGAAGCTATTGAGATTAATAGATAATGTCTGAAGTAAACTTTTGAAAATACATGTTCTCATTTTCAGTCTTTTTTCTGATTGGGGGATGTACATTTTTACAGATAATCTTGGATTACACAGTTTTCACAAGATACATTTGTAAACATCCAATGAATGTTATGAAACTTGAACAGAAGCTAATCGTCAATACCATGAAGTAGTTTCTAAATAATTGTTTTATTCAGTTATTTACCCAAAAAAAATCTTTTTAAGTCAACATTAAAATTTTACGATGACAGCAACAATCACAGGAGACATAAGGTTGCACCTAACCCCTTTCACATTTTCACATGGTATGTATAGCATCTTGAACGAGGCGTTTGGGCTTTCTTGTTGGATATTAGCACCCTTTTTGCGCCTAACCAATGAAGGAGGATTTAAAAAAATATAGCTGACGATGACTAGCCTGTAATTCAGTGGTTGTTGTTTGTTTATGTGTTACATATTTGTTTTTCGTTCATTTTTTTTATATAAATAAGGCCGTTAGTTTTCTCGTTTGAATTGTTTTACATTGTCTTATCGGGGCCTTTTATAGGTGACTATGCGGTATGGGCTTTGCTCATTGTTGAAGGCCGTACGACGACCTATAGTTGGTAATGTCTGTGTCATTTTGGTCTCTTGTGGACAGTTGTTTCATTGGCAATCATACCACATCTTCTTTTTTTTTTATATCTTTCTTTAAATTTAGCAAGAAACAAAATGTAGTAAAAAAAAATTTCAGACTTCACAAATGGATAAAAAAGCATAAGAAGCATACATTATTAGTTACTTTATTTGGTCCTTTCCATCTTGTTTATTTTCATTTTATTAATAACACTGTATTAAAGTGGGTAAATAAGTTAGCTAGGTCTATTGCACAGTTGTATCATGTTATGGAGGAGTATTTGCAAAAAATACCATTCGAGAGACTGTGAAATTTCCCGGGCCGCTAGTCGAGGGAAATTCTGTCCCAAAACTGGTAATTTTCGCAAATACCCCTCAATTACATGATGTATCTATTTAATTACACCAATTGGTATGGATTGAAACTCTCTGTAAATGTACTATGTTTATGCATAATTTTGAGGATAAATAGATGGATATTATCATAGAACCGCGGTAATTATACATGCACTAAAGCGCGTAAGCTCCACATGGCTTTCTTAATCTAACGTCATATCCGAAAATAGCGGGAATATGCTCGCAAGGGTAAAAAAGGAATATCCTAAATGGCAAATATCATGGTTTTTTTAGGCAAATTCACTGGCAGTGGTGAAAAGCAGGCAAATTCGTTAAAATTAGGAAATATTTTATAGAATATGCGAAAAAAAACTTGCTACCAACCAATCAAAATCAGTCCTTTTTTTAAGGTGTAATTATAAGTTATAAACCACTACATTTCAATATATTCAGTTGCTATAATGTGTTTCCACTATGTGTATTAAAACCCAGATCGTAATCATTCTTGAATTTGAAGGCTCGTATACAGACAACTGTGTACATTGCGTACATCTCATGTACCAGTAGCATTGTATAACAGTTAACTTATTTGTGCTCTGCATCAACGCAGCCAAACACAACTCAAGTCTTAAAAAGAAGTGTGTATTTCTATATCTGTCAAAATGTACATACAATTAGGCCTAAATTAAATATTGTTTGTTTATTTTTAGTATAACAGTCCAAGGAAGTTATAAAAAATATATCATGTAGAATGTGAGGTTAATTCATATGCATTATTATTTTGTTTTCAAATCTCAAAATATAGGGCTGTGCAGCATATTGTCAACGTTTTTATGACTGGAACTTTTAATTAGTTTTAACTTGAACTGGTATTCTGTCCTACATACATGTACCTTGTACGCTTAACTCGACCGAAAGGTTTATTAATATCATATATCTTCCTAGCATGGTTTGTGAAACAGCTGTACAATGTGCAATCTATAGCATGTTTCATTCCGACATTCTACCAATTTTATTAACTTAAATTATCAGAAATGATATCTGTGAAAAAAAAAAGAATATTTGACTAGAATATAAAGCCACTGCCCAGCAGTGCATTTACCACCATCATCGCCATGCAACCAGTTAAAAGAGCTAAAACTAATCATTTGTCTTACTTTACTTACAACCCTAGAGACTGGGTATTTTGTGTGTCCCGGTGTTATCAATAAAAATTTAAAAGACTTGAAACTCAATTGTCACGTATTTTACATCGCATTTATAAATGGTCTGTAAGGAAAACTTGGCGATTTTACTGCCAATTATTCTCCAATTTACAGGACTTCCATTCATGTAAGATATAGATAAAAAGTCAAAGCTGGTAGAAGGCAGCGTTAACATAATCATCCTAATCTACGGATCACCAAAGGCATCCCTACATCACTGTATATAGATACAACGTCCGTTAACAAAATATTTTGTACACACGTTGATAATTTTGTAGTGGACGAACTTTTTTGAATAAACCCTACTCTTCAAATATAAAGGGCAACGTTTTCATACTTTCAACATCGACTTCAATCAAATGCTTTGAATCTCTAAATGCAAGTGTCCATGCAAAACGCTCACGTGATACCAAACGGACTTAACCTTATACGGGAAAGATAAAACCCAAGGATTACGGTAAAACAGTTTTGAGCGCGAAATACAAATTTAAGATTTTCGGTAGGAACGAAAAAAAAAAAAAAAAAATATTGCTGGTAAATAAAATTTTTTTTTTTCAGTCGGAACGAATTAATAGGGTCCGTCGGTAAAAGGCAAACAAACAATATTTTAATTTAAGCCTTAGATATCGATCTAATTATGACAGTAAATATAAATCCTTTTCTTTTATTTATCATAGAGTTGAAATATGGATATTAATGACAAACAAGATCTTTGCAGTCCATGTGAATACCAAAGCAAGATAACACTAGCTACACAATGGTGCATCGACTGTAAAGAGCCTCTTTCTGTTAGCTGCTACGGGAACCACAATGCACACAGATATTCAAGGAACCATCATGTAATATCAATAGAAAGCAACAAAATGCTAGTCCTTAAATATACCTCTAAATGACTATTGTGAAGCACATGATCAAGAAAAGGACTTGTACTGTTCCTTACATAACGAGATTATATGTCTGACATGCACACAGACTACTCACGGGAAATGTGTACCAGCTGTCCGTTTGAGTGAAGTCAGTAAGAGCGCCAAAACGTCGACGTTCGTCTCAATGTTAGAAACGAGTTTAGTTGAGGTTGTCGATAAATTAAGTGTAATCATTAGAGAAAGAGAAACCAACAAAGCAAAAATTGAACAACAAAAAACTGAAATATTCGAAACAATTAAACATTTTAGAAAATGTATAAACGATAAGCTAGACCAGGTAGAAAATGTTATACTTGAAGATTTAAATGCAAACTTGGAAAAACTTAACCTGCAAATCGACAACAATGTTCATTTCCTTAACGATCACTTAAATGAGTTTGATGAAATACGAAAAATGATTGATATATTGAAGGATAATGCGTCAGATACGCAAACTTTTATAGGTGTAAGAGCTCTCGAAAAAGTATTTCATTACAAAGAGGTTAGGCTTACATCATTTTTAGAGTTAATCCAAAACCTCAACATTGAGTTTGAGGTGAATAAAGATATATTTGTTGCGTGCGCGGATATCAGGTCATTCGGTGATATTCGAGTGCAGACATTAGATACCGGTTATTTTAATTTCCTGAAAAACAGAGGACAGTACCCTATTAACCGTCAATTAAAACTATCCAAAGCATTAGAAATCAAGATACCACAGGAATCTTTTTTTAGAAGTATGATACTAAGTTGCGTCATACTTCCGAACAAACAGGTGATTTGTGTAGACTCACATGCTCGTAATAAACGATTAATAGTTCTCAATGAGGATGGAAGTCATGATCGCAATATCAACTTGACCAGTAAACCATTTGATATCGCTGTGATTGATGATAACAAAATTGCCCTGAGTTTTCCATGGAGTGCTCGCAAAAGAATAGGAATAATAAATATGAGCAATTCAAAATTGGATCCCGACATTTTGTTAAAAAACAAATGTTATGGTATTTCATACGATAAAGAGAGATTGTTTGTCGTCGTCAAGACTGACGGGATTTTGATAATGGACTTGTGTGGACAGGTAAGCGCATGTTTACAGATTGAAGGACAGGGAATATTCTATGTTCACGTAAAAAATGACAGAATTTAGTGTTCTGACGAATGCAATGACACAGTACAGTGTTATGACATGGAAGGGTGCTCTATTTGGACATTTAAAGATTCAAATTTAGAATCACCAAGATCAATTTCAGCAGACGATAACTTTATTTTAATAGCAGGATGCAAGACAAATAATGTTGTGTCAGTTTATTTGAATGGAAGTTTGGCCAGAGTTATTTGTGACTCGGACGACGGGATAAATAATCCAACAAGTATATATTTTGATTCACAAAATCTTTTAGTATGCAATTCTTCAAATGCACAGCATTTTTGTACAAAGTAAATTAGGAGATTTATTCATCATCATTATTTGAGTCTTTTTCAGTTAATTGTTTCATCTTATGCTCATATTTAATAAGTTTAATAAAATCTGTTTGGCAAAAATAAAAATGCATGTAACTTATATTATTGGCCATACCTTGATTTGATTATAGATCAATTTTGAATTAGATAGCGTTACGTTGCTGGAGAACGCACACTATTGTAAAGACGTTTTTTTATACAACTAATTGCTGTCACACCTTTGTTTAAACCTATATTTCATGTTCATTGAATTACCTTAAGTACACATTTATTAGGTCAACTAATAGTTGTCTATTCCTCGTTTACACCTCATCTCGGGTTTAAATTTACTTACATTGTCTCATCGACTTTGGTTCACATTTACGCCCGGTCATGGTACAACTGATGCTTTTTTTTTGGATTTACAATCAATAACTAAATATTTGGGTTTACAGAAAAAAACTGTGTTCTTTTTTTCGAGGTCTTAAAAGGTTTTCTTTCACATTAAATAGAAATATTCAATAATTAAGCTTGCAAAATGTGATATCATTGGTGGACTATTTTTAAGTATAAAACATGTTTATGATAATTTTGTGGGCTGTGTAAAGTTAAAAAGAGAATTTTTTAACAAGGGTATGTCAAGGAACGTCTCGTCCTTTTTCTAAACACATCTATCGCAAGATACCACGACCTACTTGATAAAAGAGGAGCGAAAGATACCAGATGGACAGTCAAACTTATAAATCGAAAATAAACTGAAAACGCCATGGCTAAAAATGAAAAAGACAAACAGACAAACAAAAGTACATATGACAAAGCATAAGCAACACGAACCCCACCAAAAACCCCATAATATACTTCCTTTATCAACTCCACAAATGGTACACAATGGCGTCTTGAGGTTGCACTTTGTAAATACAGCTGTTTCTCAAACCACGTCTCTTTTGGGGAGATTTAGAATAATTATAGAAAATTAAATTTGTTTACATACTGGTTCCCAGTTATGCTCTGTGTGTTCCATCTCATAGAGACATAACATGGGAATGTTACCAGTAAATGTACATGTGCATATTGTTTACATTAAAATCTGTGGTAACCCTTCATTCGAGGTAAGGGTAGTTAAGAAAATTAGTGTTAGTTTAAACTCTGAAAAGTTCAGAGCATATAAACGTTGAAAATATGCCGCACAGCCTTATATTTTGACCTTTGAAAGAATTGTAGTGCATATGAACTTTCAATTCTAGGATAAGATTTTTTTCAAAATTTCATAGTAAAAGTGGTACAGTTTTAGCCGTAAAAGGAGTTCCTATGGGAAATTGAATTGTCAATATTTACAGAAATGCAACCTTGAAGTATAGATTCTGGGTAATAATGTTGTTTATCATCTTTATAACGTGTTACAGGTCACTATTTAGTCCTGTTTGGTACACATAACGGTGCTGAGTACTTATACATGCCTCCATTGCTTAATTGTTTTATGATTTTTTGCCAATGTTCTTTGTCTGTATATGCCTTTTTGTGTTTCTTTGAGACATATGACGCAGCTCTGATTTTATACATCTTGTCATTATATAATTGAGAATGAAAATTGGGAATGTGTCAAAGAGACAGCAACCCGACCAAAGAGCAGAAATCAGCCGAAGGCCATCAAGAATAGAAACAAATCAAAATGACAATGATACATAAATTATCAAAGGACTACTATCAGTTACTGACATGCCAGTTCCAGATCTTACACTGATTGAAAGATTATGTCTTCATCATATGAATATCATTTCTGTATTTTTAATTTTTGCAAATATGCGTTGTCTGTATGCCTTTTTGTGCTTCTTTGTAACATATGTTGTTGTTTTTAAAGTGATTAAATTTATAACACAATGATGACTGCTGTTAATATAAAAAAGAAGATGTATGATTGCCAATGAGACAACTGTCCACAAGAGATCGAATTGACACAGACATTTTAACAACTATAGGTCTCCGTACGGCTTTCAACAATGAGCAAAGCCCATATCGCAAAGCCAATTACGAATCGTAAGCAATTAAAAACAAAATATGAAACCATTCAAACAACAGATTCCTAACGGTCTGATATATGACAAAACAATGACAGGAATAAAAAAACCGCAAATTCAAGAGGGGGGATAGAACCTTTATCGGGACTCCGGGATCAGGTGTTTTTAAGCTCGGGATTACGAAATTGACCCTTTTTAGATCCGGGAATTCTTTTTTTCGGATTTCGGGATATCGGGACTTCGGGATTTCATGTTTTTGAGCGCGGGGTTTCAGGCAGGACCCCTCCTATCCCCCTCATTCAACAGATAGAAAACAACGACAGCCACGAAATAACAGCCTTATGACAAAGAACCTGTTCAAATAGAATCTGAAGGGTAGAAAAATATATGAGATCTAATTCCCATCCAGAACTTGCTTTGAAGAAACAATCATGTCAAAATTGTATGTATTTATCTAGAATTTATAACAAATTATATTTCAAAGTAATAAGATTCTCTCAAAAAGAGGGTGGTTCATTCATCTTTACTCTTTTCAAAAGTCCAACAGTCCAATTAAGTGCTCATTATTATTTTACAGTATCATCTATTTACAACAATAGTTACACAATCAGATGCAGAAACCTATTCAAGGGGTTGAATTTCATCGTGAAAAGACATTTTTTTTACTTTTTTTTTTTAATTATCTCATTAAGATGAAATCAAATTCAATCTTTTATATTTTAAAACGATGTAAGAAGAGTAATATGAATCATTTGTTTCAAGATGCAGAATACAAAGCTGCTGATTTTATCTCATTATTCATTTTCAAAAAGATAATTGCACGAGATGAGATAAGCCACGTGTTTCATTTACGCGCCTACACGCTTTTGATTATAAATGAGACTATAAAACGGTGACAAAAGGGACAATCTTTGATATCTATAAAGGGTTTTCGAAAATGAAAAAAGAGTTATTCATTCGATGATACAGAATAAAATGCTGCTTATTTTCCCCTCCACTGAATTGCAAAAAGATGATAGCAAGAGATGAGGTAAGATATATGTTTGTATTTAGAAGTTTTTTCCTGTTTTATTATCATTACACATCGGTTCGTTTCTATCTGATGTAGCAATCTTTATGTTTTAAAATATCTAAATATTGTGTGGTTGAATATTAGTAATTATCATCAATTTCGAATTTGTTCAACCTGCAGTGTCTGATTTGGACATTTTTTTTTTTAAAACTTATTCAAATATTATGAGGTTGCTTTCTTGTTGTATGAGTATGAAAGAAGGTGAAACTTAGAAATAAGAAATTAAAATAAGAAAAATTAAACAATAGACTTAAGGTGGTATGGGTGTCTTTCACCATCTTAGATTGTAAAAAACAGCGAACATAAGGTACAGATTTTTAATACATTTAGTAATATTGCAGCAATGTAAATAGCTAAATTATGTGAATTTTCACTGAACATTTTTTTTATAAGATTAAAACTTATATTATAACGAATTTAGATTATTTTTGCTTGATTTTTCATGCTTTTACAAAAAAATGGCATTTTAAGGGTAGGTTACTCTGAAACAGTGAAATTTCTGACTTAATGCACATAGACTTTGCTATTCTGTATTTTAGCTGGGATAAATGTGCAGTGATCCAATCTTTTATTTTGATATTCTCAAAGCATTTTCTTAAGCTATCTTCTCGTCTTTTATTTTACAATTCATTCTAGCACTTAGTTTAGCTTGTAATAAAAAAATCATGTTTTCCCATGTATAATCCATACAAAATTTGTCATTTGGGAAACACCAGTAGCTCCAGAAAATGCGAAAATGCGCGGTGATCTATCATTTTTATTATTATTTTTCAACCTTTGTAAATATATATTACGTTTTGGCAAAGTATGAAAAATTCTATCTTCTTATTATTTATACTCCCATACCACCTTAAACATTTTATAAAAAAAGTTTCCACACACATATTGCTTTTAAAATCACCCTTTGTTGTAAACCAATCATGGTGCAAATTAAAATACACATATATAGTTCAATAATAAATGTGTTCGATTATGGAAGTATTCGGCTGGGTTTGTAAATAAAGGCAACAGTAGTATACCGCTGTTCAAAACTCATAAATCCATTGACAAAAAACAAAATCGGGATAACAAACCAAAACCGAGGGAAACGCATTAAATATAAGAGGAGAACAACGACATAACACTAAAATGTAACACACACAGACAAAATTCCACGAGAATAATATATATAACATCAAAACCAAATACATGAATTTGGGATAGACAAGTACCGTGACACGTCTTATCGCAATGTGAATTTACACTCAAAAATAAGAGAAAACAAACGACACAACGTTATAATGTGATACACACAGAAACGAACTATAATATAACAATGACCATATTCCTGACTTGGTACAGGGCATTTTTAAAGGAAAAATGGTGGGTTGAACCTGGTTTTGTGGCATGCCAAACCTCGCACTTTTATGGCCATGTGAAATATAACATCAAAATGACAACACAGGACTACAATATAAATAAATTGGAGAACACAATTGACAAAGAATCACACGAACAACAGCCAACAAAAGGCAACAAGTTCAAAATTTTAATACGCCAGAAGTGTATTTTGTCCACACAAGACCTATGTGTGACGCACAGATACAAAAGTTTGAAAGCCGAAACGAGTACTCGTTTTCCTAGGGTTCTAAAATTTATTTTTATTTTTAACAGCAATATATAGGTAAATAATTGAAGTGACCAGTTTCGACAATGCTGTTCACCTTTTTTGTGTTCCAAGTTGTTTTATACATTTGGCAGTGTGAATGCGAAGTGTCTTGTCCGGATCTGTGTTCCTGTTCAACTAAAGACACATCGTGTATCAGTAGAAATTTTACGTCAATTCCTAGTGGTATTTTCGAATACACCGAACGATTGTAAGTATATTTCTTGTCTTAAAAAGTCATTTTAAGGCGGATGTCAAATTGATTCAATATTTTACATTTAACTGACATTTGTTTGTCATTATTCAACAATCAGCATTCAACATTCGTTTTCAATATGTAATATTCGTTTTCAATATTGAACATTCAAAAATCTGTCATGTTCATTTTTGTTTTTGTTTTCGTTTCATTGTTCGATGCTATATTCCCATGTGGCAAGTGTGCTTTTCATATATATATAAATAATTCAACATGCATAAATTGTCAACGGAACATGAATATTTATAACATTGTTTTTTTTTGTGTACCAAATTCTGCCATCCTGTCAATCTAGAACCGTGGAAAAAACAAATGTACATAGAAGAACGTACAACACATATAGTTTTATCAAAAATGATATAGTTCAATTGCCTTTGTATTAGGAATATTTACAAAAAATAAGATAGTATCACAGGAAATAGGCAATTACTGGAAAAAAAGTTTAAAGTACTCTTTCTGTTGATCCGCTAATAACTATGCATTCATTGACTCAAAAAACGCTCTGATAAAGTTCTCTTTGTACAGTACTAATATCAGAACAAAATATTATCAAAAAAAAACTGGAACTCACAATGAGTAAGTGTGTAATTTATACTTATAGGATCCTAGAATCAAATAGCATCAAAGATATACAACAAGGTGTCTTTTCTACATTACAAACATTGGAGCAATTGTAAGTATGTAATCATCATTTTTTGGCGAAAGCGGACACACAGAGAGCAACTCTTTCTAAATTTCAAGCTGCTATAAAACATAAGTTGTTTGAAAAGATACACATTTATTTGTGTGTGTTACGGTAAGATCTTTATCGACTTATTGGCTCGTGAATTATACAATAAGTCAAGTCGATCTATTTTTGTTTCAAATTAATTTACTTTGAAACAATGTTAAATTCATTTGCTCGAGTCAAAGTCAACAAGCAACTTCTGACTTGAGTAACAACACATTGATTGAAGGAAGGACAGTTCAATAGCCCCGAATAATAACAATACTAAGGCTTTTCTACAAAAGAGTATTAAAGTTAAGAATAAATCATATTGCATTGTTGTGTTTCTTTGTTACATATGACGTGACCCTGTACTTCTACATCCCGATATTTTGCTATGGTGATTTTTTGTATCCTTGTCTTTGATTTTTGATAAATCAAGGTTTTAATCCATTATTTTGCTCCTAAGAAATTGTATTTACCAAGTCATAAATATGAATATTTAGTTTGATGTGTTTGAGCTTTTGATTTTGCCTGTTGATTACGGGTTTCCTCGGAGTTCGGTAGTTTTGTCATTTTACCTACATGTATTTCATTGCCATTTAATCTTCTGTAAAAATTGAATAGATTTAAGGTAATTCTAAGTTGAAATTTATCTTAGGTCAAATTGTGAAGAAAAATATAAAACTTCAATCTTTAAAAAATTCCTACAGTTGATATTACTATAATATTTAGGAACACTATTTATTCCAATGTCAAAATTGAAGGAGAATCATTTATCTATATTGTTTGACATTTTGGTATTTGAACAATGCATAGCTATACTTACGTGAACACACATGTAGAAAAGTCAGTCACCAGAATCCACTCACTATATAATAAGTACATGTACATAAATAATATAAAAGAGGGACAAAAAGATACCAGAGGAACAGTCAAACTCATAAACGTAAAAAAAACTAACAACGACATGACTAAAAATAAAAAAGACAAACAGACAAATGATAGTACATAAGAAACAACACAGAAAACCAAAGACTGAGCAACACAAAACTTGGGTTGATCTCAGGTGCTCCGGAAGGGTAAGCAGATCCTGCTTCACATGTGACACCCGTTGTGTTGCCCATGTTATAACAAACCTGTAAATAGTATAATTTAGTAATGTTATCTCTTTCACTTATTTGATATAAAAACAATATATATTTTTAGGATCTTAACCAAAAATGACATTGAAACAATAAGGAATGATACATTTAGTGATCTGGGTAAACTTTTAATCTTGTAAGTATATTTGTAGTTTGTATGTTACTGGTAAACTGAATCCCAATATCATTTGTTCTTATCAATTCAGCATAAATGTTTGTTTTTATACGAAAATTATTGTTTACGATGAATTTGAGTCTTGCCTCTTCGAATTGATGGTTTTGTTATCATTAGCTACGTACATGTATTTGAAAATATAGAAATGTGGAAACATTACGATTTGGTCAGGCTTCAAAATAATAAAAATCCAGGAATAGCATACATTTTTTGTTATTAAATATTCTTCTTTTTTATTAAAAAAAAACTTGACTTAAACTAATGCTGTTACATATGATGATACATAAGATTCAATATATCTTATAGATATTTGGACTCGAATAGAATAAGAGAATTGCCAGCACAAGCCTTTAGCTCTCTAACAAACCTAAGAGTACTGTAAGTAATGCTTAAGAAATGGAATAAAATGTAAGGCGAGTTGACAATATTTTTTCTCTGACTTCTCTAACTTTCTGCAAATCTTTGAAGAGGAATGATCAACATCATTAATGAAATCAATTACACCACTATAACCCGTGTATTTCGATAATATTCCAATCTCAATAGTTACATTTAAATTAATTTAAAAACTTCATCAAGCCTCGCGCTTTTAATATTAAAACTTAACTGTATTGAGTGGAGAATTATCGTAACACACTTGTTGCCATGACGGAATCTATATTTTACCATCAATATGTTCTGAAAATCTACAAGAATACATGTTTTTACTGCCAGAATATAAAACCTATGTCATCGTACAATATTTATGCCAAAACTCTACTTTTTACTAAACATGTTTGTTGCTGTTTAAATTTGATTGTTATACAAACTTAGCTACAAAACCTTTATGATATTAGTTACAAAACCTTTATGATATAAAGTACTTGCGGTAGATACCATTACATCGTCAAACAATGATTGCTATGCTAAAATATTGTACAGTTTAATGCATTTGTAAATTGTGATGTACATAGTTTTTTTTTGAAAAACTGTTATGCCCCTAGTTAACGTAGATTAAGTGATTACATGTTTATCGAAAACAAAGCTTATTAGTTACTGACGCCTTCGTATTAAAGTGTAAATCATTTTCCTTTTTTGAAGACATTTAGCGGGAAACTTCATTAAAGCTATTAAAGAGGAAGTGTTTTTTGGTTTGCATAATCTTAACAAACTGTAAGTATATTTTCATTTGTAATTAGACTATAGCTAATTAAATTTTGTCAATGAAATAGTTATTAACTCAATCTATTAAATGACGAGACAAAATTAAAAAAAAACTGTAGTAAAACCAGTTGCAAGTATTTTGATTTATTATTTAACTGAATTACTTAGAAATGAAATATGTATTCATTTATTCAAGTTTGAATTTGCATAAACATTATTTTTGGCACTGTTTGTCTGCATCTATAACTTGCAAATTGGTGTTATTGTTCCCTGTAAATAGGTATTTATCTCGTTATTTGGTGATACAGGATAGAAATAGCCAATGTGAAAGTTCGTTCAACATACGCTGGACCCTTTTCTAAGACATCTCAAATAAAACATAAAAAAATTGAAATACACACATAATGTATATTAACAATACCAGTGGTAAAAAGACCACTGTTGGTCATAAAAAATATGCATTTAACAAAAGTCGAACATCTTTTTAAGATTGTTGTGTATTAACCTTCTTCTCTCTGTGCTTTTAGAGTTTTGAGTGGCAATGACATCGAAATTATTCATAATGAAACCTTTCGTGGATTGCATAGCCTGCAAAAGTTGTAAGTATTTACACTTGATTAATGAAATGTTCCGTATACTGTGATGACGCTTTGTACATGTTGTAAGACCCTAAATGGAATATAAATATGGGGACCAAGTTATTTATCTGATAGAACGCCAACATTGGGATTAAATACTCTACAGGAAAAACGATTAAATGATTGTGTTTTTGAAAAGACAGACAACATCATCTTCAAAAGAATACAAGTTAAATAATCATGGAAGGTCTTTGAATAATAAAACCATACATGAAAGACACGTTTCTCTTCCAATTTAAACTTCTTTTTAAAATAATATGCAGTCTTGTAGTCTTTATCTACAAATACAACAAATTCATAGATAATACAATCTAAAGACTTTTTGATTGAGCTTATCAATGTCAATTTCGAGTATAGTTGTTTCCGTTTCCATCGGTGTTGTATCATATCTTAATATTTCATAAAACAAGTTGTAGAACAATTGTTGAGAGTTTGGGTTTTTTCATTGTTTCGTTTTGACCGGCATTCCTTGAATGTACAAATTTTGTAAATGTTATATTAAAGATTTATATACATTATACTGTTACTTTTCCCGTTTGAATGGTTTTACACTAGTACTTTATGAGCCTTGTATAGCTTGCTGGTCGGCTTTAGCCAAGGCGATGTGTTGAAGACTCTACTTTGACCTATAATGGTTTACTTTTACAAATTGTGACTTGGATGGAGAGTTGTCTCATTGCCACTTATGCCGAATCTTCTTATATCTATCACATTGACACATCACATCAGTTTATCACATCTCATCGATGGGAGGGGAACGTATAGATAGCAGGTCAGTCCATTAAAAAAGATGACAAAGCATACGCTACTGAAATACAAACTGGTCTTGAAAATACATATATGAATAAAATGAGGTATGAGTGCCAATGAGACAAAAACTCTCGATCCAAGTCACAATATGTAAAAATTAACATATTATAGGTAAAAAAAAAATTAAAATCACAAAAATACTGAACTCCGAGGAAAGTTCAATCGTAAATTCCCTAATCAAATGGCAAAATCAAATGACAAAAACACATCAAACGGATGGACAACAACGAAAGACCTTCAACAACAAAAATATGGCTCACATCGTATATCTAGCTATGCATACCAAGCCCCAAAATGACTAGTGTAAAATAATTTAAGCAGGAAACAATTCTATAAAAAAAACGAAAAACGTGAAACACTTATTAACCACGTATTTGCTTGTAGGCTGCTGTTTGTCCGGAGATTGACTTTTAAATTGGCTATCGCAACATTATGTGAATCTACAGGTATCATGAACCATATCCATCACTTTTCCTATAAAAACTAAGGACAAACTATATTTTACTGAGTTACTAGTCAGATTCATTAAATATTCAGAGAGATAACCCTTATTGACTACAATTGATTTGCAATATTTATATTATTCATTCATTTTCCTTATCATTGTATAGAGATTGTCAGGAAAACCAATTGCAGTATATACAGAACGGGGTATTTGAAGATTTGTTGAACCTTGAAAAACTGTAAGTTTATCTAACCATCGTTGTATATTGCGATTTTGTTAATGCATTATTATAGTTAACGTTTAGTTTTCCTCATTATCGGTGTTATGACAATTTGTAGTTTATATTTGCAGTTTTATATGCATCGCTGTCTTGTCTCGACTGAGACCAAATTTAAAGGAGGTGAGTGGTGCTTTTCTGGGGGTGGCTTTGACAATTTGTTTTACTGTTTAAGTCAGTTGATAGGAACTTCCGGTGAAATATTTGATATATGAATGCTATTTTCTTCAAAGTTACATTATTATTTTAACATATCATTTTATCAGGCTTTTGGTGTTTTCTGCTCTTTGGTCATGTTGCTGTTTCTTTGACACACCCCATATATTCATTCTCAATTTTAAAGACTAGTTTGTTAGTCGGCTATTTAAATAAAGGTCCAGTTACTCTATTCTATCTTTTATCACTCTTTTTCAATGTTACGGGTTTTGCTTCAGTCAGAAGTGATAGAAAAAATACTTTTCATACCGTATAATTACTATTTTGATGAAACATTCACACTGGAAAGTAAACAATAAACATATAAAATACGAAATGAAAAATCAGAAAAAAAAAAACGTGGTTTGCAACCTTCTTTTATAGTAGGTGATTTTTTTAACCCCAAAACAAAGCATCAATGTACAAATGTAACAGTACGAGTGTACTGTTATTTTCTGCTTACAATTACCAAATGAGTATAGTATATTCTTTATAATGCACATTTCCTTACATTCATATAGGCTGGGTTTTTATTTTATAATAAGTAGCGTCAACCGAACGAATCTTAAAAATAGAGAATGTACATGATTGTACATTGTACACGATCGAAAAAATATTCTATTTTAGAATAGAACTTGTTAAGTATTCAACACAATTAAGTATACAAGAATTAAATAGAACAATAGGCTGTTTGGACTATGCAGACCTAAACATATAACAAGTAATAAATGTATGAGTATTCAACTCTACTACATTAATCAAGACATGAGTTAGAATAAAAAAGGGGCGAAAGATACCAGAGAGACATTCAAAACTCATAGATTAAAAACCAACTTACAATGCCATGGCTAAAAACGAAAAATACTAACAGACAAATAATAGTACACCAAAAAATTAAGACTAATCAACACGAACTCAACCAATAAATGGGGGTGTTTTCAGGAGCTCTGGAAGGGTAAGCAGATTCTGCTCCACAAGTGGCACCTGTGGTGTTGCTCATATAATAACATGTTTAACTGTTTTATAAATGAACATTACTCAAATACTTAATTACTTTTAGCAACTTACAAAACAATCGTATAACAGATTTTGATGAAAGAGTATTCAACTATCAGTTAAGACTGGTGACTATTGAGTTTACTTGTTGTTATATTTAGACAGGGAAATTATTGTTTCCTCTGAAAAAGATTAGATTTCAAACTTTTTCATTTTCTCATTTCATTGTAATGTGTTCATATAAACAGATATAATCTTGTACATTAGACTTTGTCAGCAAAACGTTAAAAATCAATTTTAAACCTACAAATTAAGGCTTGTGAATAGAAACGTTTAACGGTTCATATATTTCAAATAACAAATGAAGTTTCCTTTTTCCTGCAAGTCTATTAAAAAAAATCATCTTGATTCGTATTAATTTTTATGTTGAAACAAAATGAACTTCGGAGCACATTTCGAAACCATTATTCAATACTTTTCTTTTTGTTTTAGAAAACTGGATTCGAATCGGCTTCATATTTTGAGAAATGGAACTTTTGAAGGAGTGTTGCATATTCAGTCCATGTAAGTAGCTTTTGTCATGTGGTGTTTGATGGTATTAACATGTATTGATTCCCTAAAATAGTCACAAGAATTGTGGAGCAGGCTTAGACAACCATTCGAGACATCTGAGATCACACCTCATCCGTGTTGTTCAGACTTTGTGTTTTTAGACCGTTCTTTTGTCCATCGGTTGTTTTTAAGTTTTTGCCTGGCTTTACTGTTTCTTTTTCAACTGATGAGTTTTAATATCATTTTGATATTTTCTGCCTCTGTTTTATACACAAATTTTATCAAACCTTTTGTGTATCATGAGTCTATGAATAATAGATTTGTTATATTTTATGAATGGGATCGTTCTCATCAATACTAAGAATAAAAATGAGAAGAGGGATGATAGCCAATTATGCGACAACACTACTCAAGAGACCAATGGCACAAAGCAATAACAGCTATAAGACATGTCTTTTATCACGATTTTAACACATTGCATCATGCAATTTACCATGGAAACAACACTTGATAAACCTTTTGTTTTGTTGTATAAATTTTCAATTTTCAACAACGGTAATGATTTCAAAAATTTTGTTTTATTTATCCTGGCAGACACCTATCAAGAAATGAAATTAACCTGGTAGAAAAGGGTGCGTTTCAAGGACTTTATGAATTGGAAAAACTGTGAGTTGCAATTTTGAAATTTTTCGAATTTAACTAATTGTATATCATGATCATATGTGCAGGATACTGAAAAAACAGTTTTCGTTCGTTGAGCATAGATACCTACAATGTTACTAGACAAATGATGAGTTATATTCAGAGAAAAACCAATGGGGTTTTCGCACCACAAAGTTACTTTGGATATACTCCTAAGACATATTCTATATCATTGCATTTTGCCTCAACTTTGGGCAAAATTCCAAACTCAATATTTCAGAGACAAATTAAAATACACTTTCTAAACTAATTAAACATTTTCACTCAACTTCCAATGCATTCAGAAAATCACAAACAAAAGAGAAACGGCGGTAGTTTACGAAAATATCATGACCATTCAGATTAGTTTGAATGCAAACAAACTTTTCAGAATTATACATCGGTTTAATAAGTAATAGTGAGTTTATTTATCAAGCATTATGCCTGAACAATTATTTACGCTTTTTAATTCTAATCTGCAGATCGATGGGTTATAATAGCTTGAAAGATATATCCGGTTTGTTCGAGAATTTAAAAGAATTGAAACACTTGTAAGTTTGTAATTTATGAATAAATACATGTAGTATACTGAAAGAAAATGTTGATTGTTAAAATGGATGCTTGCATATATATTGTCCACCTGAAAGGTCTTAGAAGGAATATAACAGCATTTCTCAATATAACAATATTTTACTTAGTTTTTGTCATACCCAAACGAACACTTCATCTAGTCCCCTTATATACATACTGGCAACAGAAGTATATCACTGTTCAGAAGTCACAAATTGATTAAAAGAAAACAAATACGGGTTAATACTAAAACCGTTATTACATCAACTATAAGAGGAAAACAACGAAACAACGCAACACTGAAGTGCAACAAATAAAAAAAAGACAATATAACATACATAGAAACGAACTATTGGATAACAACTGCCATATTCCTGACTTGGTACAGGAAATTTTAAGAAAAAAGGACTGTTGAACCTAGTTGTGTGGGTAGCCAAACATCCTCACTTTATTGCAATGTTAAATATACCGCTAAAATGAAAAAAATCAGATGAAGGGAATACAGTATAAATAAATGCATGAACATCCAAGACAGAGAGCTACATAAATAAATTATGTAAAACAATATTTCGACATGTAAACCACATAATAACAAAGAATAACTAACATAACTAAAATTAATCTAAGACAAAAAACCCAGCTTAATACAATTACGTAATATGTGTTTGTCACATGAATGCATCAACGCCACAAGAAGTAACGGACAGTCAAATTTCTTAGAAATGAATATAAATTAAGATTCGGTTTTTAATTATGTTATTTGATGTATTTTATAATAATTTAAGAATATTAATATAAAATAGTTATAGTGCAATACAATGTTAGATTTACTCAGAGTTATCACGATAGTGCAATAGATATAAGAAGATGTGGTATGAGTGTAAATGAGAAAACTCTTTATCCAAGTCACAATTTTATAAAAGTAAAAAGTAAAATCACAAAAAACTGAACATAGAGGGAAATCAATTCGGAAAGTCCATAATCACATGGCAAAATCAAATAACAAAACGCATCAAAACAAATAGACAAGAACTGTCATTATAGGTCAAAGTACGGTCTTCGAAACGGAGTCTAGGTTCACATCGAGTAGCAATCTATAAAGGGCCCCAAACAATTACAAGTGTAAAACCATTCAAACGGGAAAACCAACTGTCTAATCTATATAAAAACGAGAAACGTGAAACACTTATGAACCTTATCAACACATGACAATTACTGAACATCAGATCAATGGCTGTTTTCCTAATCTGTACAGAACAGGTACCAAGTCGGGAATTGTTAATTTTTGTGTTATTTTGGAATCTTGTGGAGAGTTGTCTCATTGGCAATCATACCGCATCTTTCTTTTTATATGGCATATTTGCTGAACAATAACATCAAATATGACTGACAATGAACCGAATATCGGAGCAAATAACAGTGTATCGATCTGACGAGTTAAACCCTTTTCAACTGAATTTTATAGTTTGTTTTTGTGTTGTACAGTTTCACAAATATCGAGTTGACTCATTGGCAATCAAACCACATCTTTTTTTTATATCGATGTCCCATGTTAGGGACGAGTTTGTTGCCGAAACTTTGTTTTGCCCCGCCACATTGTGTTGGCGCCTGTCCCTAGTCCGGAGCCGCCCGTTTATTAGTAGTAGTCTTGTGTTGCTTTATATCTTATTTGTTTTTGTTCATTATTCTGTACATAAGGCAGGCCGTTCGTATGTAATTGTCAGGACAATTTCTAAGTCGACAATTACAAGTAACTTTCTTTATTTTATTTACAACAAGTATTGTGAGAGTTGTACATGATCTCACTCCTTAAAATATTAAACTTGTAATAGAAAGACAACCCTCTATTGTTAATTCAAAAACAAGGCAAATTGTAGGTCCAATGTAACGAACGTTTTTTTCTAAGAAGTGAACTTAACATGTTATTGTACACGCAGTATTTGAAGAAATGAGTGGGTTTAACCTGGTTTAATAGTAACTAAACCTCCCATTTGTATAAATTCACTTTTAATTTTATGAGTTTCATTTTTTTCTCCTTCATATTATAAGAGACCTGAGACACAACTTGGTAACATCTGTAGATATGGAGATGTTCAAAGGACTAACAAAATTAGAGTATTTGTAAGTATTTATAAAAGTTTAAACAATTCCTTAAAGAACATTTACATTACAGATAGTTATAAGAAGAAGTATGAGTGCCAATGAGACATTTCTCCATCCAAGTCTCAATTTATTAAGGTAAACCAATGGTCGAATGTCGGTCTTTTACACGGAGCCTTTGCTCACACCGAACATCGAACAGCAAGTTATAAAGGGCCCCACAATGTTTTAGTGTAAAACCATTCAAACTGGAAAACCAATGGTCTCATCTATATAAAGAACGAGAAACGAGAAAAATTTATTAACCACATCAACAAACGACGACTACTGAACATCAGATTCCTAACTTATGACAGGTGCAAACAATTGCAGCGGGTTTAAACGTTTCAATGGTAAATATCATGTCATAATCAAGAAAAGAAGTGTATATTTTCATGGCTCTATTGTATATAAGTGCATGTTTTTTATTCGTCCTTTTTAATGTTAATTGGGGGTATTTCCATGCACTTTTGAAGTTGACATTTTCATGATCTTATTTCTTTCTTTTTAAATATCAGCGTATTTGTAACTAACTTATTACTAACAGAAGGACTGATTTGTGAACAGATTTATTGAAAAAAAGAAAAGATTGTGTCAATATAAATGAGACAATGATAAATCAGGTCACACATATGCATATGCATGTAGTTTTTATAAATGAAAATACCAAAGTTTTTAATTAATTGATGACGTTTAATGTCATGTTTTGCTGTATAGTCTTTGTCGTTATATAGATTAATGATTTTTACACAAAATTGACTGCTGTTCCTCAATTTTGACAGTCTTACCTAAAATATCATGACTTTTTCCTACACATTTTTGTCAGTACAATGGAATTATATGCGCCTTTCATAAAAATGAATGTTAATGTTTTTAAGATTATGAAATACCTGCGCCATTCCAGAAAAAAAATTGCTCTCCATTCGGTTGATGTGAATGGGTTTTTGATTTCACGTTTGATTTTTCCGTTTTTAATTCTCCTTTGAGTGCAGTCCATAATTTTCTACATAATAAAATGCCTGTACCAAATCAGGAACATGACAGTTGTTATCAATTCGTTTGATGCGTTTGAGCTTTTGATTTTGCCATTTGATTAGGGACTTTCCTTTTTGAATTTCCTCTAAGTTTAGTACTTTTGTTAGTTTTCGTTTTAGTGTAATGTGGTCCTGGAACTACAATTAACCTGATAGTTATTTAAGGAACTTTAATTATGGTTGTTTTAATTAATCAAACTCGAAATGCAATTTTTTATAACCTAGTAATTATCATTATGACTCTCTTTTTACATGTCTGTTGACATACTAATTAAGGGATTACTGATGTTTATTGAACGATCACCATACAATGGAATAGTTTCATTACCTTTGCCGGGAATTCAGCTTCAAATACATGTTTGCGTTTTTTCACTCGATATAATAAGGAAAAAATTAGCATGAGTTAAGTTATCGTGTTGAACTAACAAAATTCTTTCAAAACCATGCCAATCAATATAAAAAATAACATCATCATAACTGCTAATAATCCTTAAAAACTTTGAATAATTTGAACAAACGTTATTAGCATAATTGGGCATACAGTAAAAATGTATTCTTATCTTTAGGAATCTTTCTGAAAATCAGCTCATATGTAACTGTGCGATTGTAAGCCTGAAAGGTTTATATTTTGTTATAAACCATGGTAAAGGTATTATGTGTCCTGATATGAAAGGTGCAGATCTTGAGAACGTTCCGGATTATGAACTGTGTACAAACAAAGGTAAATTTCATTTTACCCTATTTATTGATTTCTTCTTTTTTTCTTTTCTTCGCAAATTTTTCCTCATCGGAGCAACCGTGTCACACGGTAGTTAAATCTAAATATGTTCTCTTTAAAATATTAACTATAACTGTATGTGTCCAATTCAGAATACCTATAGACCATGCGTAGCAAGAATTGGTATCATTTGTTTAGATACTTATTACTTTTCTTCAAGAACTGTCGTTTCCCTGGCCTTGGCGTAAGTGTTGGACATATAATGATTCACTTTGACATCATTATAAGTTTATAATGTGTTATGCAGTTAACATTTTGAAGCAAAAGTTTTTTTTAACGGAACAGTTATTTCTGTCTAAACCCTTTTTAATATTTCTTTGTTCTAAAAAAATATGCCTTCACTTAACTCTAAATCTAGAGTGTAGAGGATGAAGAGTTATATAACGGCAATTCGTCTTGTGCTCATAATAAAATGTGTATTATAAATGTACTATGTTACATGTATTATTGCTGTGAGATTTTTGCCATTTTCCATAGTTCATAACTGGAATAAACAGAAATTAATTTCAAATATCAAACAATAAGTTTTTTTTATTAAGCAAAAATTTATATCAGGTATTTTTTTTTTTTTTAAATCATTGACCTCTTTGTTAACTCATTTCTTATTTCCTGAATGTAAAAAAGTCTGATCTCAAAGACAGTAGATATTTTGTCTCTATTCGCATACTAATATAGGAGTTTCTGAACAATATCGAAGATAACCAAATCTAATTGATCGAGTTTTGCCAAACTTTTCTAGATCAAGGTCGACTAAATAGTTCGAGTAACGTAACCTCATATCATTATCAATCAAACTGCCCATATACTTATTTACATTACCACTTTGTTACAATTACCAACCAACCTATAGCTATATCTGAAGAAAAAAGAATTGAAAACATGTTTATTTCTGTGGTGTAATTATGGTTGATAACATCAGTATGTAGTAAGAGAAGTATTTTTTAAAGAACTCGCCAGTGAGATACTGAAATATAATGCACATTTATTTAAAACTATAGAATGTAATGGACTGATATGTTCGACAACCATTTTGATACACAGTACCAATTGTATTGCACCAGATGCACTATTTAGCAATACATAGAATTGAGAATGGAAATGGGGAATGTGTCAAAGGAACAGCAACCCGACCAAAAAGCAGACAACACCCGAAGGCAGTCAATGGGACTTCAACGCCGCGAGAAAATCCCGCACCCGGAGGTGATCCTCAGCTGACCCCAAAAAAAATTGTGTAAAAGTTTAATGAAAATATACGTCACACTATACTACAAACCATATAAATTAACTTACGTTAAAAACATACAAGACAAACCAGGGCAAGAGGCTACGGACTTGGGACATGCAAAAAATGCAGCGTTTTTTTTGTGAGATCCCCACCCTCTGTTTTACCAATGTAAAAAAACACATAGCAGTACGCCCAGTAAAACTCAGTTCAAAAGAAGTCAGAATATCTTACGTGATGCACGAGGCTGATATAAATGAAATTCCAAACATAATACAAACGACCAAGAGCTGATTAAAATATTGCAACATTCGGATAAACAATTTAAGGTTTGTATAGGTTGCAATTTGTAAATACAGCTGTTTCTCAAAACACGCCTCTTTTGGGGAGATCTTGAATATTCATAGAAAATTAATTTTGTTTACATACTGGTTCCCAGTTATGCTCTCTGTGTTCCATCTCACATAGACATAACTTGGGAATGTTACCAGTAAATAAACATGTGCATATTGTTTACATTGAAATCTGTGGTAACCTTTCATTCGAGGTAGGGGTCGTTAAGAAAATTAGTGTTAGTTTAAACTCTGAGAAGTTCAGGGCATATAAACGATGACAATATGCCGCACAGCCCTATATATTGACCTTTGAAAAAAATTGTGGTGCATATGGACTTTCAATTCTAGGATAAGATTTTTTGCAAAACTTCATAGTAAAAGTGATACAGTTTAAGCCGTAAAAGGAGTACCTATGGAAAATTGCATTGTCAATATTTACAGAAATGCAAGTATTTCTTTAGCTTAAAATGATTTCAGTTTAATAATAACCTATCATTTGTTCTCATTTTGTTGCAGGTGATTACTGCAGGCAAGAAAATGTCACAATTATAAATGGCCATTCTCTCGCTACTGTTTATGATATCAGTGTCATCAGATGTGCATTCATGTGTGACGTTAATCAAGAGTGTAATGCGTTTCAACACCTCGACGATATGGAACGGATCTGTAGTCTGTGGAACATCAGGGATAAATCTTCATGGTTAATGAATACTACGCGATATGTAGATCTTTACGATCGATGTTAACACTTTCAATTCTTTTTTTTAGCTTGTTACTTTGCTTTTACTTTATATCTGTGATAAGATTTTGTATCAAAAGACGAGTACAATGTATTATACCATAAAAATTAAATGGCTGATTTCGACTTTAAATAAAAGGCAAAAGATACCAAATGAACATGATGAATAATCAATTTCATTTATAGAAAATGAACTGTCTAAACCATAACAATAATCTGTTTAAACATAGATATATCTCGCCTTCTTTGTAATTTTGATAATGCAAATGTTAAAATTAAAATAACAATACTTTAACATGTAGGTTATGCAAATATTCAAACTTATGACTGAAGGTACATGTCTAAACAATCGCCATGGAAATGAGGTATGCCAATGTTCATACTACTGAATACCAAATACTTTTGACTTATCATAAGTTGTTCCCTCTAAGCAAACCTCAACACAAACATTAATTTGTAAACTTTGTAAATATTCAAAATCCGTGAACCAGGATGAATGGGTGGGGCTATATAATTTTCATGGGAATAATACTTGCAAATGCCAGAACATTTGCATACCAAATAACACTTACAATATGTAGTTCATCTTAAACTGATCTAATCATAAACTAGTACATCAATAGATGACTGCGGGGGCGGAGCAAAATATTCTCTTTTGAAAATGAGATGTGCTGATGCGTATACAACTGCATACAAATGACTATTGGCCTACCACTAATGGTTCCCTTGAACTGACCTTGTCACAAACTAGTACATCTTACCTAAGCAAACATTTAAGGGTCAATAGACCATGACTGAGGGAGTGGAGCCAAATAATCTCCATGGATATGAGGTATGCCAACGCTTATTCAATTGCATACCAAATATCATTGACCTACCACTAGTGGTTCCCGCTAAAGTGACCTAATCACAAACTAATACATGTAAATTAAGCAAAAGTTTTAAAGTCAATAGACCATGACTGAGAAGGCAGGGTCACATAATCTCCATGGCAATGAGATGTGGCAATGATAATACAACTCCATACCAAATATCATTGCCTTCCACTAGTGGGTCCCCATAAAACTGACCTAATTACAAACAAATACATTGTTGACGCTGCTGCCGACGCCGGAAACAGCATACATATGTCTCGCTTGTGGACTCCGTCAAGGCGAGACGAAAACGTAAATCGACGAAAAGATAAACAACAGTACAAAAAAACACAATACAGACATCTGAAGACTATGCAACAAAAATCCTATCAAATAACTGGGGATTATTTTAGGTGCTCCGGGAAGGCTAGAAGATCCTTTACCACATGTGAAAAGTACTGTGTTACTCATTTGAAACAAGCTGATAAGCTTAAGTCAATGGTCAAGGCATCACACAATAACCGATTGGAAGAATTTCGAACCCTGATACTTAGCAGAGTGTGAAATTTTGAAAATAGAATGTTTTTAATAACAAAGGATTGACAAAAATTCAGAATTTGAATGTCTCCTTTTAATATTAAAATTCCAAAAACCCGTGAAAACAAATGCAAAATAACAAACAACAAAAATTTAACCGAAAGTCACAAGTCGAACTCATTAGCCTATATTTTTATTTGCTCTTTTGGTTCCTTTATTAATCCCCTATCAAAATATACTAGTGTTATGGACAACTTGTTATTTTGAAACTGAGTAGTGAAACTTCCTTCAAAAATAATTGTCTGGTATCCGTTAGCTCATTGTCATGATTTCTCTGTTTTTTTTACTGTTTATTAAAAAATAAATGCTTAACAAATTTGATGCATCTGATAGGTTTTCTTGATTTGCCTTATTTTCAGGGATTTTTAAACACCCTTTTATGCCATTAATTTATAAGTATTTGAAAACATGACGAGATAAACGATCAAACCTTGAAATAAAGGATACAATTAAACATGTCCCTTAGAATGTTATCAACAAAACTTATCAAACATACCAGGCTTATGATTTTGTACACCAAATACGCGAATCGTTTACAAAAGACTCATCAGTGACACTCATGGAATGGACTTTATGTGCCTGTCCCAAGTCGGTAGCCTATAATTTAGTGCTCATGGTTGTTACTTTTTGTATTTCTCTTTTTTTTTGTTCCTTGTCTCTCATATGTTGTTCTTATTTTGTACAATTAGACTACTGTCCCAGGTTAAGGGGATGGTTTGGCGCCAACAGTGTGTATATGGCTTTCCCAAGTCAATAGCCTGTAAGGAAACGACCATTTAACTTCAAGTGGTGCAGGACGAATTGTTATGTTTTTTTGTCGAGCCTTCGACTTTAGTCGAAAAAGTGAGACATAGCGATCCTACATTCCGTCGGCGTCTTCCACGTCGTCGTCGTCGTCGTTGTCGTTGGCGGCGTCCACAAATATTCACTCTGTGGTTAAAGTTTTTGACATTTTAAAAACTTTCTTAAACTATCCTGGATTTGTACCAAACTTGGACAGAAGCTTGTTTATGATCATAAGATTGTATGCAAAGTAATTTTGTAAACATAAAATTCCTATTTTTCCGTATTGAACTTATAATGGACTTAGTTTTTCTACTGGGAAACATTACATTCACTCTATGGTTAAAGTTTTTAGAATTGTAATAACTTACTAAAACTATCCTGCATTTGTACCAAACTTGGACAGAAGCTTGTTTATGACCATAAGATAGTATCCAGAAGTAAATTTCGTTAAAAAAATCATTTTTTGCCCTAATTGTACTTATAAATGGACTTAGTTGTTCTGCCAGGAAACAATATACTCACTCTGTGGTTAAATTTTTAAAATGTTTAATAACTTTCTAAAACTATCCTGCATTTGTACAAAAATTGAACAGAAGTTTGTTGATGATCAAACTCTAGTATGCAATTTTGTTAAAATTTTGAACCTGTTTATCAGTATTTAACTTATAAATGGACTTAGTTTTTTGGTAAAGATTGCATGAAATGCAATCAAAACCTTATAGGACTGACTTGATATATAAATCTTCCAAGGCGTATCACTACCTTTTTGATACACAAAATATAGTGCATTGATGATAACCTTCCATACATCCTATCAATGAATATTTCCAGAAATTGGTTGATGTATTATATGCTCAGATATTCAAGGCATAAAATGATGTTACACTTGTCAAGAAAATAACATAACTTTTGCAAAGTGCAGGAATTAAATATCTGTTCTTTTAAAAAATATAAATGATGTCATTGTTAAAGTCTTTAAAAAAAAGAGTTATCTTCCTTTGTCTAGAATTACTGTTAAATCAACTACAATCAGTGCAATCTTAAATGTTACTTCCCAGTGATAAATTGAAGCAATCTTTATCCTTTAGAGCTTACAGGCACTTTGATTCTTCGAGTTATTATTACATACGTTCTGCAGTTAAAGTTTTAAAAACAACTATTAGATTCATCAACTATCTTTGATGTTTACCAAACTTGGACAGAAGCTTCCTACAATCAAAAGATAGCATCGAGAGGAATATTTATATTATCTTTTTACTGGTTTTTGTTGAGCCTGCGATTAACAGCAAAAGTAGGCGAGACACCGGGTGCCGCGGAACCCTTACGAATGTTTTTCTAAAAAATGTTCTTATCTCCAATTTGATGAAGAAAAAACACGTGATCAAGCAAATGACAAAAATTAATATTCTAAATTTAGTTTTTCCCCACACCTTTATATAGTGTTAGATTTTGAAAAAAAATTATTATTTGATTGATAGCTTTTGAAAAATCTAAAGCAAACATGATAGCGGTTTACGCGTAAAATATTCCTGACTCAGGCTAAAACCGATATCCCCTTGGGGGTAAATGGTTTCTCGCTTATTCAGTGGTTGTTGTTTGTTGCTGTGTGATATATTTGTTTTTGTCTCCCTTGCGACAAATCTCTCAATAATCAAGTAAAAGGGATTGGTTTTCTTGCGATGGGTATGGCATCTACAATTGTTAATTTTTCTGTTCAAATTTTTTTGATGACTAAGGAACTACTTGTGATAAATCAATGATATTTCTACCACAATTTTGAAAAAGTGGGTCCGTCTATCTATCCGTTAATCCGTCCCATGAATATTTTCGTCGCATCTTTCTATGGAACAACATCATAAGGATTTCTGAAATTTGGTTTCAGGGTTTATATAATAATTATAAAAGGTACCAGGATCATAATTTAATACGCCAGACGTGCGTTTTGTCTACATAAGACTCATCAGTGACGCTCAGATCAAAACAGTTATAAAGCCAAACAAGTACAAAGTTTGAAGAGCATTGAGGACACAAAATTCCAAAAAATGTGTGCCAAATACGGCTAAGGTAATCTATTCTTGGGATGAGAATATAACTCATCTATATCGTGTGTAGCGTTTTGAGATTTCTCAACAACTTGTATCATTATATATATGATAGCCAAGTTGGAAATTTTGTCACATTTTTCTCAGGAATTACAATAAAAGGATTTCTGAAATTTGGTTTCAGTGTTGATATTTGTCAGGTTTACCGTGTGATGCGTTTTCAGATTCTTCGCTTAAGAAATTCCTGTTTACCTTATACATTTTGTGTTCAATGTTAAGTTTCCTGCAAAAGATTGATAGGATCTATTTGTGGCGGATCAATGATATTTTTATGAAGTCGCACTACTCTCAGTTTGACGACTATTTATAGGCCCTGCTCCCTAGGAAATGGTCCAGTGACATTGAATAAATAAGCAATTTTCAATGTAAGACTTTCTGATTAAGTTAGCTTAGAAGGAACTACTTTTGTAGTAATTTGTATGAAGTCGTATTACTATCAGTACATATCAGTTTGATGACTATATCGAGGCCTTGTTCCCTAGGAGGTGTTCTAGTGACTGCATTGATTTAATAAGCAATTTTCAATGTTAAGTTCTTCTGATTAAGCTATATTGATAGGAACTGCTTACAACGTTATATTGATAGGAACTACTTACAACGTTATATTGATAGGAACTACTTACAACGTTATATTGATAGGAACTACTTACAACGTTATATATTGATAGGAACTATTTACAATAAGTATAGATTATAACATGCCCTTTTCCTTATTGGCCCTGGTATCATCCCGAGACTCCCATATCGGCCTCGAGGCTTAATCCGAGGGCCGATATGGGTCGAGGGATGATACCAGGGTCAATATGGAAAAGACATGTTGTAATCTATTTATCACATATTTAAGTTCTGCAGAATAGAGACACAAAGTTCCATTATTACAATTTAATGAAACATAACAGGTAAAATCTTAAATTTTGTATCACAAAAGTGTTATCAATTGTCGTCAAGGACGCAATGACGTGACGTCACTTGGAATCAGGGCACAACAACCAATAACCTCTTATTTGCCCCGGGCAATTTTGAGGTTATTGCATATGCAAAACCCAACGTATTCGTAACAAATATGTGATAAACAACGATATCCTCTGTAAAGTTGAATAACTGTCTGTACATCTAGCCAAACACATATGAACAAGAACTTTCCTTTTTTTTCTCTAAAATAAGGGCTACACAAACATATTATGTATATTGCAAATAACATCAATCTTACAAAGGGTTTGGAAAAATACATATAAAAAATATGTGGTGGATAGAGAATATGCTTGTATGAGTATGACAACGCATTATTAGTACATTTTAGATAGTTAACATTATATAAGATGGTTTGAGTTCAATATTTACATGGGTTAAGTAGTAACTGCTGCGTATATAAATGTCTACTATACTGTTCAGATAAACTCATCATAGATACCAGGAATAAAATTGTATATATACGCCAGACGCGCGTTTCGTCTACGAAAGACTACTCATCAGTGACGCTCGAATAGAAACATGCTAAAAGACCAAACAAAGACGAAGTCGAAGATCATTGAGGACCAAAAATTCCCTAATATAGGGAACTCCCTATTGTCGTCAGACATTACGAAGTTTATGTTGCCCGAAAGATCATCATTCAATAATACAAAGGAATAAAACAGGTGCAAATTTATTATAACCTTATCATTGAAACCAGGATTGAAAATGTGAATTTGCGTCAGACGCGCGTTTCGTCTTTAGAAGACGCATCAGTGACGCTCGAATAATTATTTTTTGAAAAAGCCAAAAGTTGAAGAGCATTGAGGACTAGGAATTTCTAAAAGGTTTTGCCAAATAAAGCCAAGGTAATCTTTTCCTGAGGTAGCAAAGCCTTAGTATTTCAAAAATTAAAAAGTTTTGTAAACAATTACTTTTTTAACAAGTAAAACTGCTGCTCACTGATGACACCCCCGCCGAAATATTTCGGTAAACAGGAAGTTATTGAGTGATGAATCTGAAAACAACATAAAAACAGGAAGTTGTTGAGTGATACATCTGAAAACGCATCACACGGTATAACTAATATAAACCCTGAAACCAACTTTCAGAAATCTTTATCTTGTAGTTCCTGAGAAAAATATGACGAAAATATTCATGGGACGGACGGACGGAATGATGGAAAGACGGACGGTTGGACTGACGAATGGACTGACGGATGGATCGAAAGACAGAGGTTAAACAGTATACCCCATTTTTAAATCGGGGGTATAATTATGATGACCATATCAATTAAAATGCATGTCAACACAAAAGCGCTGACTAATGGGCTGGTGATACCCTCGGGGAAGAAAACTCCACCAGCAAACCTCACTCAAACTGATGGTAATCTCAGCTTCTTAGGTAGGAATTGTAGTTCCTATGTATAACCTCATTTTTGCTCATGACAACTTAAAATTGAACAGATAACATGTGAACAATCAATTGACAACAAGGTTTCTTTATACCCTAAATATTGATGCAATATTCTACATCAATTATTCAAAAGTTGAACAAACATGTAATATTTAAATGTACAAATCCCTAAAAAAAAGAAACAAAAACATATCCATTGTTAAAAAATCGCAAACTGTACACAATTGAGTTATTTGGGTATTGATGATAAATTTTTCAAGATTTTGGTTGGTTAAATGCATATATTGCAAAACTATAATCTACTAGGAATGCCAAACTAAGCATAGTGTTATGCAGCTGTACCAGTTGCCTTTCCTTTTTCGGCACTACTGAAGAAATTGTATGGGATTTTTTGGCCGAATAGCCTTTCAGATGGATACCTTACTAATGGTATAACAAGAATAGCAGATTTATAGCTCTCTATATCTATTAATATATTTTTTTCTGTCATGCAGTCAGTCAGTATTGTTAATATACAATGCATTGAAAACCTTTGAACAGTACTTCCTCTTCAAAACATATACATGGGTTCTTTAGTACCTTCGACATGCACGATATGAACATTCATTGTTGTACCACGTTTTCCTACAAAGTCATCAGACTGAATCAATTGCTCTTTGTAATGATTTTGAATTGGTTGGTTTTCTTTTCGGCTTTTTATTACATGTCATTGGTGTTGTCTGATAAGCTTGAATGTTGACATATTCATGGTCAGGAATCAGGTTAAGATTTCATAAAAATGTTGAACCTTGCCGATTTGTTTTTCAAAAACTTTCTAAGTGTCGTGGTTTATTTATATTTTGGTTCATTTGCATGTGTCGTAGTTTGGTGTGAAGACCTTTTTTTCGGAACTGTTAAACATTATTGCTTGGGGTCAAATGGAATCTGCCTCTGGGTGAGTTAAATTATCGCTGCAATTGAGACTCATTAATAGCCTTGGGCTTTTTTCTGCTATTTGGGTAGGATGTTGTCTCTCTGACAGTTCATTCTGTATTCAAACTTTGGTCTCCAAAATTATAGCGTTGGTGAACCATATATACTAATAGGCGAAATATATGATTATGATGCTAAATCAGCGAACCGGTAAACATTTACTCTTATTATGAGATTAAAGGAAGCCACCTTAGTTAGTAAATACCAACCCATTATCAAAGGTTGTGAAACCAGTCATGACTTTCCCTTTATACACTCTGTACCTTCCACCATATACAAAAATACTATTCAAATGTAATTTACAGTCTTTATGTGAGTATTTGATATCTAAAATAAAATGTTACACAGACTTGAAATGCATTGGTTACCTAAGATACTATAGTATTTGCAACACAAGTTATTCATAGTTTTGAATTTTGTACCAGTTAAACTTTAACATGCTGACGAACTCTACAAATGAGTAATCCGAAAGAAATTTAAGGCTTTTTTTTTATTATATTCTATATCTATAAAAAGTTTACAAAGAAACTGCTAGGAAAATGTATCTTTTATTCACCACTTTTTTCTTCTAAACAACATTCTAGAGTTTAACCAATTCATGTACTCAACTGATGAAAAGTAACTTATCAGAGAAAAAGACAGTTATACAGATGAACAAATTGTATATTTTACCTGGGTCCTCACAACAGCGAACGTTTAATCCTATCCTTTCCTTGAATTCCCATCCACTAGCATAACCATACCCAGGGCACCTGAAGGATCCTTTCAGGTTATAAACTTCCACAATAACAAAAAGACATCATTTAAATGCAATTAAACGTACAGAAAGTTTTATTTAAATACAATATATTAATTAGCAAATAATGAACCAAACAGTTTATGTAAGATTAAAAGAATACCTATTTTATTACAGGACACATTTTCTCCGAGTATCAGTATATCTAAACTGTTAACAAATTATTTGTTTTCTTCAACAGTGTACTCACAGTTCGTAAAAATATTCCGGCGGAGAATTAGACACAGATTAGATGATAAAAGTATGATGTAAGACCGCATAAAAGTATGTCGCTAGTGAGTTCTGTAAACCACACGTCGTATCATTCACCCGATCATAATTGTGATATTTTATAGAATTATAAAATTTATATGTTGATGATTTCATTATTTTTTTTGTCATAAGTACTTTGTTTGAGGAGTTTTCGTGCAAGGTGCGCTATAATGACTTCAGTGAAGTGTGAACCAGCAATACTGAAATATCTGAGATAAAATGCATATATCAAATAACTGTTTAGTAAAATGATAACTTTTAAACAATAGCAGACAAAAGTCAATACAAATGTATGTTAGGCGTCATTAGAACCTAATTAATCATTTGGTAAATACAAGATGTAAATTTAAACCAATGTTGTTTACCTTTAATTATCTTGTATGTATTGTACTTGCTTTTTTTTTATATCAAACATTATGAATTTGCATAAATTTGTTATTTTTCAATTATTATTTAAGTGTAAAATTGGTAGAATACTTACGAATATTTTGGCATTTTACATTTCTACCTGGCCCAGGTTTACAGGTATATGGGTATGGATCAGGAAAAAGTTTATCATGAGCATAACCATCTTTACAAAACTGCACAAATCTAACAGGCTTCCTTGAAAAAATTCTACCATTTGTCACGCATGGTAGAAACAAAGCCGAAACAAGTAAAATAAGTCCTATGAAAAGTAAAAAAAAATTGCATGAATATTACACCTAAAGTGTAAAACGGTTTATGTTTTTCGCGGCAAATGAATTTCGATCTTCGAGAGTAAAAACGTTGTTCCTAAGATTTACTGTGCGATACTTGTTGTTGATCCCTTCCTCAAAGATTAAATTAATCTTATAGTATTGATTTTGTAGAGTATACTCTACCTGAGTGATTGGATACTGTAATTCCGAGATTGTCTGTTTTACCGTTTCCGATTTGACTAAAACTGCAACGTCGAGTGATAACTTCATAAATCTATACAGCGTTTAACAATATGTCTGCATAAAAACATTTGGACGACGTTACATTGATACGGTATGTTTTCATCATAGCGAAGATATCAAACGAGATCATCATGTTCGACTTCTATTAGATGGACATATAATTCAATTATAAATTTGCCTTATTCGACTCGTCACGTGAGACGACTTTTTTCTATCTCCAAATGTTACGACAACTATCCCGTAACTCTCAATTTGTACACGAGGCTGAATACGCACGTGCCGTTTGTTTTCGTAGTTTTTTTACACGGTGAACCAACGTGTAAACAATGGTTTTAATCAATATAGTTGTCTTGTGTCTGTCCTTAGTAAGGAGCTCTGTAAGTTTCTCTTGGATATTTTATTAATTTTGCATTCAATGTTCAGTTGAGATCGTTATTTGTTGTTGGTTCATTTATGTTGATATACCCATAAGAAGAAAGCCTTTGTGTAATTGAAATTAAAATAGGATAAACGTTAAGTCTGGTAGTAAGACGAATACCCTTATTCAATACTTTAAAAGGCAAACAAAAACTGCAAATATGATTACATAAAAAGTTATATGTGTAGAATTAAAAAGAAGGACGAAAGATACCAGAGAGACATTCAAACTCATAGATCGAGAACAAACTGACTCTAAAGACTAAGCAAAACGAACCCCACCAGAAACTGGGGGTGATCACAGGTGCTCCGGAAGGGTAATCGTGATTGGATGTTAAAATTGCGGACAGTTTTTAGAAATATAAAATATATAATTTCTATCAATAAGTTTCTATGAATTAGAAAAAAATATATATCATAGAAAGTAATTGAGGATTCTTAATGATGTTATTATTTTCAAAGTCTAAATTATCATTTAAGTAATACAACAGTTTGTACAAGGAAAATAGTCTTAGGGTAAAATTGAACAAATCGTTTATAATTTAAAAATAAAGATGTGTTCTGTTAAATATTTGTACAAAGGTTTTGGGTTTCTTGATCATTAATAAAATTTGAACCAACTTTAATATTTTTTGTTAGAAGGTTTTGATCGAAAAAAGTAAAATCACAAAAATACTGAACTCCGTGGAAAATTCAATCGCAAAGTCCCTAAACAAATGACAAAATAAAATGACAAAACGCATCAAAAGAATGGATTAATTGTTGGTTGCTTAACGCCGCATTAGCCCAATCAAACGAATGGACAACAACTGTGATATTCCTGACTTGGGTCAAGCATTTTCAAATGTAGAAAATGGTGGATTGAACCTGGTTTTATAGCGTTAAATCTCTCTCGTATTTGACAGTCGCATCATATTCCGTTATATTTCCAAGGTGCGTGAACAATAAAAGCAACAGTGATATAAAACAGACATAATAAATAAAAGTCAAAATATGTGTACAACAGTCATCACTGTGTTACAATTTCAAAACAAGCAATTATTTAGAAAAAGGCACAAAAGCATCTACCAAATAACCAAAAACACATGCATTGCTTCACGTGTCTGTCGTCAGAAAATGTAAACGTCACATTGGAAGAAATTTTGTCGTTCAATGTTTATTCAAAACAATTATAATTTTACATTGTGAATAGTGGTATACAGGGTTACAAAAATCAAAAGTTATGTTAGAATTAATTTCAGAAATAGACCGAAATTTAAAATTGTCCGGAAGTTCTTTAAAATTTTTAGGAATCCGCATATGGTTTATACCATTACGCGAGTAAAATATTTTTGTCATCATAACATATAATAGAACAATAACATAATAACCTATAATAGAACAATAATATAATAACGGAATCTTTTAAAGTACGTAGTCACGTTATGAGAGCCAAAGAAACACCAAAAGTCGCATATACAAAACACACCTGCAAAAATGAATGATAATACAAACACATTGACGGGATGTTTAAGTACCGAGCTTCGTCAAATAGATATGACAGAAAACAAATTAACAGGAAAAGTAATATTAGTAATAGAACAAAGACAAATAAAAGAACAATATAACACGTTGTTAAGATGATAAACAACGTCAGTACGCAAAATCTATATATCAACACCATCGTGTATTATTTGTGAAGTTGATACGGAATATTTATCAACAAGATATTTTACATTCTGATTAACTTATTTAGAAAAAGGACGGGACGTCCTTTGACATACTCCTGGTTTATCAACTTTCTGCTCAGATACTTGTGACGTTTTACAAAGTCTAAGTATGAGCGACAAGCTCTTGAATTTCGAATACGTTTTGAAATGTATATCTCATATGCAGGTGAATTTGATATATTGCTACTGATAAAGTTGGGGAAATTTAATATTTCAAAATTAAAATCGTCTTGTTTGTCATAGATTCTGGTACTGAGATGACTGTGTATCTCAAATTCGAGATATAAGTCTTAAAATGAGGCGGAGGTAGCCGTGTCTGTTGTTTCTTTAATTTTAGTTGGGAGTATATTAATGGAACCCAATCAGAAAAATTTGGGATAGTTAATGGGAAGAACTTTATTTAGATTTTGAAATTTACCTTACCATTTAATGTATTTAAGGTATTTTATATAGTTATTATATTATCCACTATCATATAGTTTAAGAACGTACAGTTGCCTATAACTGTTTACATCCACTTCATTTGAACGTCGGTGGATAATCATACCACATTTCCTTTTTTTAATTTTTGCAATTAGCTTTTTCAATATGTGATACATCCGTTGATATATTCAAATTGCGTTTTGATTGTTTTAAAATGTTCCTAACAATAGATTTAAAACTAAGACCGAATGGTCATTGTGGTACCAACTATGAAAGATTTTTTTTAAATGAGGTAAATCTCAACTCAAAACCAAATTAAGTAGACTGTTGTAAAAGAAAGAATTGAAATAGTTAACACAGACTAAAACAACCTGAATAACCATGTTTATGAAGAAAAATACTGTTTGATGTTAAATAAAGGATAGAGACTTACCTTTGCGATTACTGTAATTGAATGACATTACAAAAAGTACAAACTGAGCCAAGTTGTATTTGTATAAGTGTTTTGTACCTTAAATAACAAATGCAAATACTGTATAAGTTTTAAACCTTTAAATACAGACATTTAAATTGATGAACTACATAAACATTGTTTGCATATTTCTAACTGTTATGGTTCAGACGATTTGATAAATCACTATTGACATACTAAATAGATTTCAAGGATAGTTGTACATTAACAGCTGAACAGAAATAAAATGAAATGTCTTACTCAATCATTCAAACACATTGATCTATTCAATCTTTTGTTTTGCAAGTTTATTTTCTCAAGGTCGCGTTGACTTTCCATCACACTTGTTATCACTTGAAATCACTTGAAATAAACATTTGATTCTACATAAAGATAAAGTTAACTAAAGTTTAAAAAAAACATAATAATTTTAACATTATTTTTATTAATTAACACCGACATATACATATGGAAATGTAAACCAAAAATATTAAATTCACAATTTCTAAGAACATGATTTTAATTCATTGAAATGTAATGAATACTTGAAGGATATACAAGAAACAACGAATCAAAGAAGGAACTCTACATTGGATAATGCAGTGTTCGTGGTAGAAAATGTGGAACTGGTTAATTCAGACAATGTCAAATCTCTTTACATATGAAATTTGTTGAATGTCTGAATTAGTCAACATGGCTGACATTGTCAGTTTAACAAAGTAATTTCCCTTCCATAATGATTTTTTCCCAAAAACAGAGAATATGGTATGTAGAAAAAGAGTGCAAATCTGATAAAAAAAATAAAGATCAGTCGACTTATAGTTGTTTCTTTCAGAAATGATTTGTGCAAATGTTTTGGTTGCTTTTTTTGTGTAAAAATTATAAGGTGATAGAGGAAATATTTACAGAGAAAATTATAAGCATAGAAATATGTACAAATAATAATAAAATCGTCAGTCGGATACCTCTATCATGTATATGATTTTTCCCTCTTAAAGGATACTTATAGGTTAATTAAAATGTTTTAACTAATATCCTGAAAACTGTTTTTATAGATCGACTTGGAGTTCAAAGTTTGAACATCAATAATAGTCTAATATACAGGATCTGTAAATATGATACGAATATAAATGATACTGTCTATGGACTACATATGCTGTTTGCCTCTTAATCATGTTAATCGGCAATACATTTTTCTCATTGTTATCTTTAAAATTATAAGGGATAGATAAAGACTCTGTGCAGCAACCAATAATTAGCAAGTTAAGATTTTACTTTCAAAATAAATATATCTTGTTGCATTGTATCATTCTTATGATTTGTACTAAAAATGCTATTGGAACTATAGACTCTAGTTTTATGAACGATTAGATAGATGTTAAGTATAACGTGCATGTATGCTGGTATGTTATCCAATTGGTAGTTGATTGTGAATAGATAAAGTTCTAGAAGTTCCGTTATTAATGATCCTTATTGTTTTGTGTTTTCATTTAGGTGTAATACAACAAAATCATAGAACGTCACAACACGTTGCATACGAAAATAGGTCGAAAAAAAAATTGACAGTTGAAGGCAATTGATCCTACATTTCATTGCAGTAACACATTTCTGTGTCATGAACATATATATCTTGGGTATTTTAAAGCACCATTGTATTTCTAATTGGGATTCTATATGATAATTAGGAAACTTGATGTTACATGGTTACTAAAACTTGTACATTTGTTAAAATAGGGGGAAAATTTGATTGGTTAACTTACAATGACGGTTATTTTCTTATATGCATTGAAAAATTATGTAAATTTTTTTTCTATAGTACTGGACAGGATAAAACTTTACTACAGCGCAGTATTTCTTTATTTGAAACAAAGATCAATTCTGCAAATTTATTTGAAAAAAAAGCAAACTTAACAAAGACTAATCATGTGCTAATAGGGGAAAACAATGGTGGTATTACACCGTTAGCTTATTTTGATTTTTAGAGTTCATCCATTAATCTTCATAGAAAGTCACTGCACATATAAATATAGGAAGATGTGGTGTGAGTGCTAATGTGACACTCTCCATCCAAATAACAATTTATAAAAGTAAACCATTATAGGTCAATGTACGGCCTTCAACACGGAGCCTTAGCTCACACCGAACAACAAGCTATCAAGGGCCCGAACATTTCTAGTGTAAAACCATTCAAACAGGAAAACAAACTGTCCAATCTATATAAAAAACGAAAAACGAGAAACACGTATAAATTAAATAAACAAACGACAACTACTGTACATCAGATTCCTGATGGTAGACTATGGTTATTTTGATTAAATTACAACTGAAAAAAGTTTTGTTATTATTTCAACTAAATATGGCAACATCAATATCAACATGCGATATCTGCATCACTAAATCATGTAAATAAGGTATCGAAATTTACCTCTGGTTCATGTTTAAATGGTGAAGAAGCTATCTGCACTGATTGTGAAAACAGTCGTATGAAATAAACAAAGAGTCATAAAACAGTTAATGTAGACCATGCAAATATGTCATGGAGAAACGAAAATAAAAAAAAAATCAGATCAGAAGCTAAAAAAATAACATCATTACCAAAGTGCAAAACAATTGAAAGTCAATAAATAGTCACTGTGATAGAGTTCAACAGATTTTATTTAATAAAAGGACTAGTTGAGCACCCGATATTTCCTTATTGTTTATCATGTATATATATTAAAGCAGCCTACATTTCACTATTCTTTATATTTTTTTTATCATATTTCTTTATTCTTAATTTTTCTGGTCCATATTTCTCTAATCTTCGTTTATTTTTTTGTCCATTATTCTCTTTTCTGTAAACCCCATCCAAATTCCTCGTATAAAAATATTGATTGATTAAATACATTTTCCATGGATTTTTTAAGATAGAAATAAATTACGACGGTGGACTTTTCAAGTACATATATAAGATATATATGGTGTAAACATTTAATCATGACTATATGATATTAATTAAGTGGTTCAAAGAAGTCTAAAAGCAAAAACACTGAATGTTTACGGTTTCAAAAAAATCGAAAAACTAAGAAAAAAAAAGATAAATATTTTATGTCACATGATATTTCTATAACTGTTAATGATGTATGTTAATTAGGACCAGTTAAAATAGTGGACACCTGTAAACATGTTATCGAAATAAAGTGTATAAAGATAACTATTGTAAATTACCAGATGTGCTTTATCTCTGAACCTAAAAATTTGAGGTGTCAGTTTAATCAGGACCATATGATATAAATCAAGTGGTTCAGAGAAATCGAAAAGCAATTATACTGAATGTTTTACGATTGTCATGTTTATAAGATAAGAAAATCCAAAAACTAAAAAAAAAGAAAGATAAATATTTTATGTATTGATATCAAACTTTTTAATCCAATTATCTTTACAGGTGCATCTATTCATAGTACCGCCTACTAGATTGAGTGACATATTTTCTGATTAATTGATTAAATATAAATAGTGTATCTTGGAGAATTCTTACAGTTGTTATAAGCATATCTTAGTAACAACTTATTAAAGTGGTCGAACTTTCGTTATAGTCTACTCTGGTTCAATGCAAGGCTTGTTCTGGAACGAAGACACTGTTGATGTGGAAATTATTGCTTTTCAGAATTGTCACAGACTTATTATCCAGTGGTCGGGTTTCGAGGGTTAGCGTTTCGAAAATACGAATTCGCGTCCACTTTCTAGTATCCACCTTAGAGGGTAGCCTAGTCCAGGGTTGTAGGTTCGCGTCCCATTTTCAGGGTTAAACGTTAACTGTTTATACTTGCGCGTTTTTAATTCACGTGGATTTTAAATCCTTGCATCTCACAAATAAACACGTTATAATAATTTAAAGGGACAATTAATAGTTTTTCTGAAACGTAGACTACATATAACTTTTATATAATATTTTTATTTAGTTCCTGCCATGCAATAAAACTAGATATAGCAGTTTGTCTGTACTCATAGTAGATTTTGAGGCCATATTTTTCAATTCCTTAAGATCATAATTTTTAAAAGAATGATTTTTTTTTGGGATCGAATCAGTCAATCAATGATTTACCTTTGTTTAACTTTCAATGTCGAATAAGTTGTCAGAACAGAAAAGATAAGTTATTATTTTAGAAAAAAAAAATCAATGTTGACATTCTTTTCCTATAAATAATCAAACACGCACACAATTCATGCGTTATCAATCTCTAGCTAATGCGTTAAATTGAAGTGCACATGCATAGGATTCAATGAGGTCGAATTATTCACTTGCAAGTGAAAAGTTAATCATGAATGTTTTTTTGCTTATTTTGAAAAATTTGAACCATACAAGCGAATTATTATTTCACTTTCTCATTTTCCTTAATGTATGAAAGAAAATTTCTGTTGTATACTTTTTATGTATCTCGTAGCTAGTGTCCCTTTAAAACATGATCATAACAAAATTTAAATGTTATCATAATATTAATTATGTTATGCTGCTTTAGTATGGATTGATAAGTCTTTGCTTAATTTTTGTATATACGAGTTGTCGAATGTTTGACTTTCCTGTGTGCATGCAATAATATAAATTCTACTCGTGAATGCACTTTTTAGCTTTTCTCATCTAATTTCAGGACACAGTAGTAAGTGCTTGGTATTTGACTTTCAAGCACCAGCATCATACTTACGGTATTCTGACCCTTAGCTGTTTCTCATTTGTTTTTCTTATTGATCCACTGTCCTTTTATACACTTTGACATTTTCGAAAGGCTAAGGATTTTCTACCTAAAGGATAGATTATTTAACTTAGTACTTTATTTGACTTTTGTAACTTTTTTTCATACGAGCGTCACTGGTGATTATTTGTAGATTTAACTCACGAAATATTGAAAAATTGGTATTTCCAGTAGTGTCTGTGCATTTACTCATGAACCGCTCAAGCAATGCTTATTAAATTTTAATATGTTGTGACTGATGAAAAAATTGAGGTCAAGTTTGATATTCACGATTTTCAGTTTTACCAGATAGGAGTTTTGGTCCTTGTTATATTGATAAATGTCAGGACACAAATAAATGTTTGAAAATCCTGTTTACTGTCATTCTCCCACCTCTTGTTCAAAATTGACCAATTTGTAACAAAGTAACAGGATGATCATTTAGTGGAGTGACTCCTTAACTTTTATACTTACTTGTGTAATGGGAGACAACTCACTTAATCAAAAGTCTTTACAGTAATTATTGCTGGCCTACATCTTGCTCGCAGAACCTACCGGTTGAATTGATGTTTATTTCCCTTGTTGAATTTTCATAATAAATGTATGATTGACACTGGATATTTTAAAGCAACCAATCAATCAAAAAGGCTGAAATTACATCAGCAAAAAAAATGCTTTCTTTTATTCTAGGTAAGTTTTAAAGGTTATGAATTATCTATAAGAGAAATCAGAGTGCCTGGTCTTTCTTTCTTCTTATACACTGATAGAAATAATTTGCTTGAATTCGATTTCTTATAAATATATATATATGTTGTGTACAAATTATAATTTGTATTTTGACTTTGTACAAATTGTAATTTGTACAAAAAGTGCTTGTACAAATTACAATTTGTACAGAAATTGACAAAAAGTCACTTATAACTTGTACAATAGTTCATAAAATGGCTTTTGGTGAAAAAAAACATTGATACACATTATATAATTGCAATTAAATGACCACACAGTACACCTTTGTTATAAAATTCAAAAAGTAGTTCTTGATAATTTGTTTGAGCAGGTGATCCATTTTTTGAGTTCTACATAAATCACCAAGTTTTCTTCTTATAAATAATCTGCCTAACCAATAAATAGCAAATCTGTTGACAAATTTGCAGATTTGGGCAAATAACTAGACCGATTTTGTACTTGGATTGTACAATCCAAGATGGCAGTATACCATGAATCTACCTTAATTATAAATATGTTTGAACGTCAAATTGAGTTGAATTGTATGTCTGTGATATATGCTGCTGAATTCCAGATATGGCCACATTAACCATTAGTATGTCTGTTTGCATTGCTACCCTTAACATTAAACAACTCTCATACAAATGGGCGTATAAGCAAGAAAGAGAGCAACATTAAACCCTACATTTACTAACGAATGCCTATGCCAGATCAGGAATATGTCAGTTGTTTTTCAGACTTTTTTTTATTAATGTTATTTTCCCATTTTTTGCAACAACAAAAAAAAACGCAAGGATCTTTGTGTTTAGATATGCCTGTGCATAAAACTTAATGGATATCAGATAAGACAATCTAAACTTGAAAAATTAAATAAAACTTATGCAGAATGGACAACGGACTGTTGTTGTTATATGAAAACTAGTCAGTTTAGTATTAATATCAAATAATCAGACCCGATGGCATTGAACCATCAATCTAGCTATTCAGAAACAAAAGTGAAGCGGAATAAGTCGTGTAAATTCAAACTTTTGATATACCTATCTCAGCTATAAATCATCACTTGTTTAAAGAAAGATTTGACAGTTTTCTTGGACTTTTTGAAATAACAAATTAGCGGCAAAAGTGTAATTTGTTATTAAATAAGGTTTGCTGTGTTGTCATTAATTACAATTCTATCATGTGAGTCAATGCTATTTTTCACCAAAATCTATTTTATAAATTATTGTACAAGTTATACATGTTATAAGTGAATTTTGGTCAAATATTGTACAAATTGTAATTTGTACAGGCATGTTTTGTACAAATTGTAATTTGTACAAAGTCAAAATACAAATTATAATTTGTACAATATTTTTGTACAAAATGATAACTTTTACACAACATATATATACCATTACAAATGTGCGATATCAAGAGTTCTCTGATAAGAACTACATTACAATGTATTGTATACATCTTTCTTTAGCTGTTTCTAAGAACACCTGGATTGAGTCATTCTCTTTTTGTTTATTCAATGTTTATCAATTACTAGCACGAAATTAACCTGGGAATGAAATACAAATAATTAAGCTGGTAGGTAATTTCATCTGCAGACATGATGGTTATCAGATTTAAGACACGCATTTGGTCTGTACAAGACTCATCAGTCTATTACAATGATAAAATCTACTTCAGAAAAGAGTTTGAATAGAAGAAACTAAGGATCTACAGTTTTAATCAATGAAGGTAAGATTTAAATAGGTGTGTATTTCATGCAAATATTTTTTAAGTGCAAATGTTTCCTTTGAAATTTTGTCAAGGAATATACCATTAAACAGTAGATACAAATTTTGTTACATACAATATTTTTTTAAATGAAAATTGAAGCCCCTCTGAATTTACATTTTGTAAATAAGAAGCAGTGCTGTCAAGCATGAATCAGACAATTACCAGGTAGTAAAGTTAAACAAGTTTTAACAAAAAATCAAATATGGAAAAATAATAAACAAATGTATTCTTTGCTGACACAGTACTGTGCTTCAACTACCCTTGGGACATGAAACATTATAAATTAAAATATGAATATTCCGCTAGTTTCAAAAATTAAGTTTGAATTTGGCATAGTGTCAAAAAGTAATTTGTATAGCCCTGATTAACCTTCACTGTTACTTCTACAAATTTTATGGATCAAAAAATGGTTCTCATGCAGTAGGTTTTTTTTCGTCTGGATATTTTGTTAAGTTTTTGTACAGTGCATTGCAATTAGCAAATGTACGCATTGTCTGTAGTACATGTATTATAACATGTACATGCATACCATTTATCTATAGCACATTGACAGATATAAATAAGAAGATGTGGTATAATTGCCAATAAGACAACTCTCTAGCAGAGATCAAATAATATAGTAGTTATCATTTTTTGTGGTAATGTTAAATGGGTTAGCTGAAGCTAACATGTAGCTGAAAACATGATAAAATAAATATCATGTGCTGTTTCAAGCTTTGAGTTCAATTTCAGTCAAAAGGTTCATTAAAAATAAGGAGATGTGGTATGAATGCCAATGAGACGAATATCCAACATAGGCAAATTGACATTGAAAAAAGGGTAGCATGCCATACAGGTCGTGTATAAATAAATATCATACTTATTATGTCTCCTTGCATGACAGTTAAATTTTCAAATTTTAAATGCGTGACTCATCGAACATTTTGAATATTAGATTTTAACTGCTGAGAGTTAATGCACAGGATATCGTGATGAAGTCTTGTTTCACTAATGATTTTACATGTTAAGATAATATATTCGTGTAAAAGCAAACTTTTTCTTTCTTTTTTTGATTGATCTGCATAAAGAAATTGGTCTTGCTATCTGACATTTCCGAAAATTGTTTTCCATTTTTGTAATGTCACAATAGCGTAATCAGATTTAACTTCACAGCTGAAGCTTGACCAATGAATACAAAAGACATGTAAGTCATTGTAAAAAATATAATTCATTTTGCAGTGAATGTATTTTGGCATTTTTCCTTGAAATATGACTTAATTGATGGAATAAAACTAGTGTTGTCAAATCGTACACTTTTGCCTAACCGGTTACTCGGATAATCGTTCGACCGATTAACCGGTTAACCGGTAGTTTGAGTTGGTGCTTGCAAGCCTTATCAGTAGTATCCTTCACATGGATATAAGATGTGGTATGAGTGTCAATTTAACAACCTGTTATCTAAGTCATAAATTTATGCTTTTAGAATTGAAGTTTTTCCTCTGGCATTATCAGGCTTGTCTGTGAGGATTCTTGCGAAGTTTGACTTTTGATAAGCAACTACACCGTATCAACTATAGCGTTTGTACTAACTTCAGATTGAAAAATAAAATAAAAAAAACTACTTGATGTCGTGGAATTGAATGTGTTTGAAAATTATTATTCTTTCCTTTTCACTTGTTGTCTCCGAAAATGATGTGGAGTGTTTCATTTTGAGTGATTAATTATAAAAAGAAGATGTGGTATGATTGCCAATGAGACAATTCTCCACAAGAGATCAAAATTACACAGAAATCAACAACTATAGGTCACCGTACGGCCTGTTTCTTTACTTTGTTTGCATGTTACTCGTATTATCACGTATGCATTGAGCACATTCACATTGGTTTGCATTTCACAATTTTTGAGTTAGCATTTCGTTTAAAGTAAGACTAAACCTTGCACGACGGAGGTTGCACATTTAGATGTAGGTGTACACAATATTAGATCAGAAACGAAATAATGAAGTAAATCGTAAAATTTAATCGCATTACTGATTTAGAGTTACTGCTAAAAAAAAACAAGTATACTAATTATGTTTCTTTAGATCCTGCCCCGAGCTGAGAGACAAATTCTAATTAATTTTATGTTGATGGGATTAACAATAGCAATCAATTTACAGTCAAATTAATTACCAAGACGACATTTTTAAGTAAAACCTAACCTTTAAATAATTTCAATACAAATTTATATAAAATCTATCAAAATTGAAAAAAAGTCCGGTTAACCGGTTAGCGTTTTTGGTATTCGGTATTCGGTCGTTCGACCGATTAACCGGTTAACCGGTTAACCGTTGACACCACTAAATAAAACGTCTGATTTGCAAACCTTCCTTATTATCTCAATAGGCTATTATAACTATTTGATCTACTCTTTATTTAGAAAACTTTATTAAAATATTAGAAGTTGCAATTTTTACCTTTCATACCTTTTGTTTCATTGATACAAAATAATATGAACACGTCCAGTGTCCGGTTTTATGTCATTTGAATAACTGTACACATTTGTGTACGTTCTGATTTGATAAGTGAAAATGTATTAAATAAATTAACAGTTTTCAGGTAAACTATTAACAAATGAATTCAATCAAATTGTGTAAGACACAAAAATACCGGTCCACACCATAAACAGTGATAGGGGTACAGTGGGTAGGGAACACGAGTTATTTTTAGTTCATGTTTGTGCAATAACGAACAATATTTCGTCAAACAAACGGTTTGCTATAATTTCGAAAATTTGCTATAAGTTCAAAAACTGTCGTTTTGTATTGGTATAGTTTTCGGATCTTTCATTTCCGTATTTAATGTAATAGAAAGTTTAGGCTTCAAAAGTCTATATAATAATTGACTTTCAACATTTCATGTGTCTCAAAAAGTATATAGATACAAAGCAAAATCATTTCTCAAAACATTACAAATAAAATCATTCTAAATGATACTGTGGTATTTTCATAAAATGGATACAAATGAACCGTTGTATAGCAAACATAAAATTCCCTCACAAAAAGTGATCACATACTATAGTTGTTGTCTAAGGCGTACCTTACACTTCAGGGAGATAACTCTGTAAAATCAGATGCACATTTCAATCACGTTGTTTTGTTAAGGAAATATTAAGCATCTCAATGATCAAAATGATTGTTTATCAAACTGCTATATATCCAATATATATATATCCGAGAAAGTAATTGGTTCAAGTTTAAAAAAAATATATTTTTTTCAAAGGTTCAAAGTAAATATTTTGTCAAAATTTTATGAAAATTCTACGAGCCAAACTAATTTTAGTCAAAGTGTAGGGAACCACCTTAAACGATATCTTAAGTTTATTTGGTTATCTAGTCTTTTTCGCATCCACGTTTACTCCATACTTCACTTTAATTTAGTCAACTAATAGTTGTCTCAACCACGTTTACTATGTATCTCATGTTTATTTGGTTAATTAATTCACGGAATATATATTGATTGTTGTATCTGTTTATATGTCTGCTTTAGTATGGACTTGATGGTTGATTTAATCGGTGTTACAGTACGTTACATTTTCAACTTTTCCAATCACTCTTTTTATGCATTATATTGGATGACATTGATGCTATCAAATCAGGGTATACGGCTTACAAAAAGGAATTTAAATAAATGCTATCCTAATTGTCATATTTCAACGTTATAAACAGGATCGACAGAACTGAAACTAATCCAACAAACAACAACTAACTTGAGTATTTGACGTGCATCCTGCTATATAAATATGGCTTTCATCTGATGAAATTGACCTGGGTGATTTTAATCTTTAATCCATAGAGAACATTCGTGTATATCATATTATAGTGTACCATATCACTGCATTCACCAGAAAAGAAAAAAACTGTCATTTTAACGTGGACATAAAATATTACAAAAACTTCGATTGTTAATGAAGTCCATAACTGTCCAAACAAGTCCATTTTTATCATAATTCCTTCAGACTTGATGACGACAAATAATCTACTTTTATCGTATGAAATACCTTTATAACAGTTGTTTTTGAAAAAAAATCGTGGTCTGATAGATAATTGATCGTATTAATTATTCCGATTCTTGTTCAAGTACTGCATAGAGAAAAGTTGGTTTGCATGGACCGAAGTTTATTATAAACAAGTATGGATTGTTTTGGGCTTACATACTAGGTTTGGCCTGTTGTATAGTCAAATTAAATCTATTTTGAATGAAACACTATTTAGATTTAACACACAAAGATAATTTGAAATTTAAATTAAAATTTACGCATAACATATTTAAGATTGATATTTTTGCAATACCTGATGAAACAACTGATAACGATCGACCAGTATGGATTTATATATCGTTAAGGACAAATAGTTATGTCACTTTTATTTAATTGTAAGTATTTCATATATTGGTAAAGATAAGCAAATAGAAAGAGAATTATATGGTTGCATCTGCATTGTAGCAAAAGTTATCATTATTTCGTACGAGTTTCTTGGCACCTTTTCAAATATTTCACTTATCATTCATATTTTTCATTCATTTTCCAAGCATTTTTTATTTAACATCTCCAACCTCAACTCGACACCTTAAAACATTGTAGCCCACCGTCAAGCGGGGGCTGGTTCACTGCCAGGAATGGGCCGTCAAATGAAGCTTCGCTTTGTCATTCTTTTGTCAGTTGTGTTGTTAAAGTTGAGCGTAGTGGCTTGTCAGCTGGTTTACTTTCCAGGAAAGAATCGCTTCCCGACAAGGTCCTGGATCAAAATTATTCGTAAGATAATTTATGATTTCCCAAGGCCAAACGATTTGATATGTTTTATATGTTTAGTAATGGAAATACGTTTTCATTTTATTTAGTGTAATTTTCATAATAAATATATTACATTAAAACCGTTTCGTTTAGTAGCAATGGTTTCGTGACAAAGTTATTATTGAATCTGCAGTATACTGACACTACACTAAGATAACATTCACCAGACAGGATCTTTTAACACATTTGACCTCAGATTTTTAACAGATGTTAAAGTTTAAAACTGTGAAGCTAATGAGCATATCGACACACAATTTTTCACAGTTTGATGTCCTGCGAAGATTCTCATACTACATGTAACTGATTGATTGATAATGGGAATCAAATGATTATTACAGAGTCTACAATGTCAAATTTCTCACAAATCATATTGTGCTATTACACATGTATTGCAAACTGCTTAACATGAGACTTATGGTTTAATCGACATTGAAACCAGCATCACAGTTGGATACAACCTTTAATAATATTAAATTTTACATGATTTCACTTCGACTATTGAACTATATTTAGATACACAGATTATTATGTGGGAAACTCGTGTCATTCTCGGATATAAAGTTATTGGGTAATTGGATGGGATGCTTACATGGTTGATCGGTTGTTGGTGTAGTTCAGTAGCAAATATTACATGCATATATACACGACGGGAAAAACATAAAACATATGTTGAAACAAAATTTCGAGTGTCAGTTTTACACAAATACACACAGGAAAAAAGAGTAAATAAATGGTAGATTATAGAATTGTACAATCATGGTTGATAGACGAGTTGATTATTACCAGCTGTTAAATGGTGCTGATGACTTTTCATTCACGTTATTTGTAAAAGCTTGTTTTTTATGCTTTTTGTAAATTATCACAAAATTATAACAAAACTAACTGCTTACATTTTAAGTTTTATATGACTATGTAATTCTCATGAAATGTTATACGTTCCACGTATAGAGAACACTATATTAAGTCATCAAACATGATGAAAAAGGGAAATAAGTCTAAAAATGGCTTTTGCAATGAAATTGGCAACCAAGCATATTATATATTGTTTTGTTTTTTTATATTTTGAGAATGCGTGTTGTTTCTGAACTCTACCTTTTGGTTTTGTTCTTTTTGTAAAATTCTATTTGTCCCTCATTACAAAACTTTCATATAAAGGATATTTGTTATATACATATAAAATCCCTTTTAAATACTTTTCATTGAATACATACTGTTATCAGCTTGTTTAATGTAAAAGAAAAGAAAAATTACTCACAATTTGTATTATAAATATAAAAGAATTTTATAGTATTAGAGTTTCATATTTTATAGCATGCAACTTATTCAAACTTGTCATACGAATTATCCCTTGCTTTAAACTAATGAGTGTCTTTAACTTGGAACATATTTGTTCATTTATGATCTATGAAATGTCTAACATGACATACTTTAAGGTCATAATTGAGTAAAATATGAATGTTTTTTGTTTGAATATTAGTAAAAGTGCAATAGTGAAATGATAGATCGCGTTTAACAGTATGGTAAAGACACATCACCATCGTATGCATGTGGCTTTCAATTTAACCCATTTACCAGAGATTGGTACTAGTAATGCATGTATTATCCGTTATGTTCAGCAATTTAAAAAAAATGTCAACTTTAGAAGTGAAACAAATGTGAACCAGTTTGTTGCCTGATTCGATTCACACAATAATAATAATTCTACAAGTAAACAAGAAATTCAACGTCTTTTTCCATCTATAGCATGAAATCAAACAGAACTTTAAAGGTTCAATTGCAGGAGGTCTCTATCTATTAATTGATATGTCTATGTTTATATCGTGTAATGTGACCATCAATAGTCTTCGAAGATCATCATAATGGCTACTAAGATGCTGTAAAGACTAAAATACTTACCAATGCGAATATGTAATATCGAGTCTTGTTAATTGTTTATTGCAGACTATAATTTGAAATAATATAAATCAAATATGAGCTATTGAGTCAAATTGCTAAGCACTAACGCAACAGTTAAATAAATGAGTACTTTAAATAGAATTAAAGAAAAATAATTATGGTACAAAAATCAATGATATGCGAAAACAACGATTTGTTTTTGTACATATATGTTGCATCACATCATTGTAAATCCTGTCAAAGTTTTATGACCCCGTTCAAACTAGGGACCTTGTCAATGATTGTCTTTTGTTATACTTTAAATGGTTTTTAAATACTCTCCTCCCAATTTAAACCTTCTGTAACTCCCACGGATTTTCAGAAGGTGTTTATTGAATTATGCTCTAAATTTAGATAGCCACAAAACATTGTTTGAAAACTTGTATTTCAAAGACAGTTTTAAATCTTAACTATTCAATAGACTTTTCATACTGTATAACATAATTCTTATTTTATACAATTCAAATTCTTAACATCGTTTGTAAATGTTTTCATGTTTTGACGACTTTCAGTTTTCCATTCGTGCATTTACCATTAAAATCCGTACATTCTAATAACTTATTATTTATTGATGTCCTTTACACGATCTAACATAAGGTAAATCATTCAGCAAAGTCATAAGACATGAGAGTAGGATTGGAACTGCTCAAACAGATTTTGACTTTGCCTATCATCTTACATGAAATAGGAATAAAGTCATATTAGAATCAGGTTTTACTTATTTATTTGAAAACCGAAACGATTATTTAGATTTCTTTATATGTACCCTATCCTGTAAAAGAAAATAGCTACTGTATTCACCATGGTCGTATATGTTTCTAATATCTTAGTTTAATTCTGTTAACGTGCGACGTAACCACGTTAGCTATATTCAAAAGATCTTCCTTCGTATGGACTGTTGACACTATTGTATCGTTCTCTTTTTCTGATATGACACAATTTGTAATGTACAAAAATGCCATACGAAAGCCAAAAATGAAAATTATTACTACAAAAGTGTGTGAAAAATAAAATTACAAAAATATTGAACTCCAATGAAAATCTAAAACGGAAAATCCCTAATCAAATGGGAAATCAAATGTTTAAACACATAAAACGATTAGACAACAACTGTCATATTCCTGACTTGGTACAGGTATTTTCAAATGTAGAAATTAGATAGACACATAATCATTGATTAGGTAGCAGGGAATTCATTTTTTTCATATAAATATTTACGTATAACCTGCTTATAGCATTGAAAAAAGATTAGCTTGATTTTGCTCTGACTCATTGCAGTATAAAGTAGTTAAAGACCAAACTAACATATGCCTGTTTTAATTTTTCCGTTAACTAATGAACTATTAATTGTTTTTATTGTTCGTTACGTTTAAATGAAATAATGTCTTTACTTGGAAAATTTTGATTCGCCTCGGTTTCAAAATCTTTCATAAAGTTTTACTCGAATTTTCCCTAAAATTCGAAATTGATTCGGGCAATACGACGGATTTTACATGTTGAACATGATCTGCTTACTCTTACTTAGCATCTGAGACGACTTCCCGTAAATGGAGGGGTTCGTGTTGGTAATGCTTTTCATGTTTTTTTATGCTATTGTTTATCTTTTGGTCCATAATCGTATTTTACCACTTTCAGTTCTGTTTCAAATAATGTGTTTTACTTTGAATGTCGTTTGTATTATTCGCCTTTCGTTTACTTCACAACTGAAATTGGAATGGTACTTGAAATTGTTATATCACTTATAGACAATGAGTTGTTTTGTTTTATTCGCATGGAAGTTTTGGAGAAGAAGAATTATCAATTTTTGAAGTGTTCAGATATACATCTACATTTGGTGAAAATGCACAAACGAACTCAACTACAATATGTCTAAACTACGCCGACAAAATATGTTTAGACTCGATGGTATCTTACATCCGGCAGGATGACGGAACATCATTAGACAGAGAAATGGTAGGTTTCTGCTTATTTCTTTATTTTATTTTTTAATATCGAAGAATGTATATGCATATACAAATATTTTCTATTGTGAGATGTTATATTTTCTACAAGCGTTCTAGATTTACGGAGATATCAGTAAAAATGCATGTCAAAATAACGAATTGAGCGAACCTTGCCTCGAATTTGTTTAATTTCTTGTTATATTATTCCCATTTTACAGAAAAAAAGTACAGAAAGAAAGATATTGACATGGTTTTTGCAAAACTAATCACTTTGATCACCTCAATACTTGTAATTCTGTGTTTATGGAATGCAAGAAATTGGTCATGTCAAAGTGGAATAAACCGGTTTTTTCAATGTGTACCACCCGGTTTTGTCCTAGATTTCACAATGCATAGCTTTGTTTTGTCAAAGAAAAAAAAACCAATAATCGTATTGACAATTCTACTTCAGCGTTAAAAAGGAGTTTGGTGGCTCGTTGGAAAATGAATTCTTTCAGAGGACATTCTTATTATTTATTTGAATCTCAGATCAAAATGAATAATAAGTAACATTTAAAATTCGAATTTATTCATGCTATTAAAACAAGTATCATGCATTTAAAAAAGATTTTTATAACTAATGGTAACTTCAAACTAAGTATAAATATATCATAATTCTGTTGGTTTTTTTTTTTAAAATAAATTGATAGATAATTGATTGGTATAATCATTTTGAATCTTGTTTTGCCATTTCAAATCATGCAATAATCAAATGGATTAAGATTTCTACATTTCATAGAAGGTGATTGTGATCTATCATATGATTGTGATCTATCATAAGTTTCAATTTAACATCAAACATGTCATATTCTGAAACATACTTGTGGAAAGCTAGATTTTTAAAGACAATCTATTATGAAATCTGAAACATTTTATCGTATATAATTTATATTGAGTTAGTTGACATGTAATTGATACAATCTAAGCCGTCCGTAGATATCGAAGATGACATTATTCTGGGAAATCCTTTTGATACAATCTGTATATATATATAGAGTCTATGACTTCGTCGAAGTTGATGGACATTGAAAGAACAGGGGGTTCTCCAATTATTTATGCGGTCTCAGGTAGGTTTTCACTATCTATTTCTTTTTTTGGGCTTCCATATATATTTCTATTTATATTTCTAAATGTTTCAAGAGTGATCGGATTTTGTTTTTGTTTTCAGAAATAAAAGATATAAAATCATAGTTTGATGACGTTTTATTGATAAACATCTATTTATATAAAGACAAATATGCGACTTACATAAGCTTTGATAAGGGTTTACATTCAGGACAACGAAAGTTTAAGACAATTAAAGGTTTCCCACGTATCTTTCAACAATGAAAATCATGCTTTGAATGTTATCAATTATTATATTTTTTATGATTTTCAACTAAATTGGAATATACATGTAAAACCGACTGTAAGCAGCTGGTTGGATATTGAAAATCGAATATCGAATATCAAATAACGAAATACTAGGTTTGACATGTTGTCTAGTCCATTTAAATTGATTTTAAATGAAATGAAATACTTTTAATTTAACACACAAAGATAAAGGACACGGAAATCAATATTTACGCATAACATATAGAAGATCAAACAACTGATAACTGTCGACCAGCAATGGATTTATAGTATCGTTAAGGCAAAATATTTATGTCTCTTCTATTTAATTGTAAGTATTTCATATATTGGTAAATATAAGCAGATAGATAGAGAATCATATGTTTGTATGTGCATTGTAGCAAAATTTATTTTTAATATCCTTATAACAATGTTCATGGAAATGTTCTAGTATCCGCGGTCATATCTATAGTTATTCTATCGATCGCCATTGTTTTTAAAAGTGTCGACAAAAAAATAAACATACTACATAATGCATATGTAATAATTTCTTTCGGTATATAGATATAGGAAGATGTGGTGTGAGTGCCAATGAGACAACTCTCCATACAAATAACAATTTCAAAAGTAAACCATTATAGGTTAAAGTACGGCCTTCAACACGGAGCCTTGGCTCACACCGAACAACAAGCTATAAAGGGCCCCAAAATTACTAGTGTAAAACCATTCAAACGGGAAAACCAACGGTCTAATCTATATAAACAAAACGAGAAACGAGAAACACGTATATATTACATAAACAAACGACAACTACTGTACATCAGATTCCTGACTTAGGACAGGTGCAAACATTTGCAGCAGGATTAAACGTTTTAATGGATCCAAACCTTCTCCCTTTTTCTGAAACAATAGCATAACATCACAACAAAGAAAAAACATAGATTGTTATTAAGGAATTATATTTCCGAAGGAATCAAAACTAATTACATGTGTTTAAAGAAATCTAACTGACGTAATTATTTGATTTTTCATACAGAAGGGGCCAAACGGAAGGCGCTTTTTTAAATTATCTATTCACCTAGATAATCATGTACACCAGTTTTGTTTAAGGATGTACTTAGGTGAGGTTTTTGAATTTGTGTCAAATGTTCAGACTCCTTGGTGTTTTTCCATACAAGACAATGTAAAATAGTTTGCCCCATAACACCCATTTATGTTTTTCATATTAGACTTAATAGCTCATGAAAGGCCATTTACCAAAATTTGAGAAGATTCTTAATTTTCTTTCTTTTGTTTTGAGATCCAAATAATACCAATGCAAATATAAGGTAAAAGTCCGAGTCAGCCTTTTTCCGCCATATTTTAAATCTCAAATATCTCGAAAAGGAGGTCCATGACCTGTCAATATTTTCAGCTTATCTTTATCCTTAATTGATGCTCTACCAGCTCATAGTATCAATTTTAATTTCTTAATTTCGTAATTGTTACCTAACCTCACCTAAGTACATCCTTAATTACGTGTTAACTATAGGCGGGTAGGTAGTATTTCCTGGCCCATAAGGGATAATGATAGCCATTTAAGGAATTTTCACCACTTTCTAACACTGGCAAACATTTACTCACACAGTTAACTGAAGTACTTTCATTATACTAGTACTAATCAGAAATGAGTTTTAATACGTTTCATGGCCTTTTACTTTTTTTGCTATTTCTCAAAATCTTAGACTAGTGCTTTTATGTTTTTTTTTTATCATGCAGTGAATACAAAAAATAAACAAATCTCAATAAATCACTTTCACCTGTATGTAAAACTATTTCATATGATTCTACACTTCGTTCATCCCGGAAAGTATGTTCAGTTAGTACTGTATTTTTCGTCCAATCACACTGTTCACATACACTGACTTAATTAGGGTACACAAAAAAAGAGCAACCTATGTTCCGGAATGCAAATACAACCGTGCTACCTTAACTAAGACATCACAAACTTGAAACCAGTCATGACACCTATGATGCATAGCCCTCTTACTTTGAATCATATTACAATAATGAATACAAGTCAGAACTTATTTCTCACCAACAAAATATAAAAGATTAAACCCCTACCACAGCTGGTATATTTTCACTTTTTTCATCTTAACATTTCTTGCAAGAAGTGATCGAAACCCAAATATATGATGTTTCAAATCAATACTTAAGTAAAACATGGTGATTGAGGAGGGATTATTGGAATGCCAACTCTATTTCTAGTTAATTCGACTGATAGAAACAGTGTATTTCCATATCTTTTATACATGCACAATTAATTAGTTACGACATATCATACAATGACAGTAAATCCTATTTCTTTTCTGCTCTTTTAAGCGTTAAAATATGGACGTAAATGATAAAAAAGATCTTTGCAGTCCATGCGAATTCAAAAGCAAGACAGAAACAGCTAGAAAATGGTGTACTGAATGTGAAGAGCCCCTTTGTATTACCTGTTCTGAGAACCACAATGCAAACAGATATTTCAGGAACCATCATGTGATATCAGTAGAAGGTAACCAGTTGCTAGCATCACTACATATACCTCTCAACGAATACTGTGAAGTTCACGATAAGAAAAAGGACTTGTACTGTTCCTCACATGGAGAGATTATATGTTTGACATGTACGCAGACTACTCATGGAAAATGTGTGCCAGCTGCACGTTTGAGTGATGTCAGTAAGAACGCTAAAACTTCAACATTTGTCACAATGTTAGAATCAAATATAGCCGACGTCGTAGATCAATTAAGAGACATTATAAAAGATAGAGAAAACAATAAGGTAGAAATTGAAAAACAAAAAAATGAAATCCTTGAAGAAGTTAGAAGCTATAGAAAATGTATTAACGATAAGCTAGACCAGGTAGAAAGTATAATTATTGAAGATTTAAATAAAAAATGCCAAACATTTAACCTGAAAATCGACAACATTGTTATGTTTCTTAACGATCACCTGAAAAAGTTTGATGAAATACGAAAACAGATGGATACTTTGAAGGAATATGCTTCAGATACACAAACTTTTATCGGGGCAAAAGCTCTCGGAAAAACATTGCATTACAATGAGTCTATGCTTACATCGGTTTTAGAGTTAATCCAAAACATTAACATAACTTTGGAGGTGAATCAAGATATATTCGTTACGTGCGCAGATATAAAGTCATTCGGGGATATTCGAGTAAACACACTAGATACCGGTTATTGTAATTTGCAGAAAAACAGAGGACAATGCCCCATTGACCACCAATTAAAACTATCCAAAGCGTTAGAAATCAAGATACCACAGGAATTTTTTTTTAGAAGTATCATATTAAGTTGCGTCATACTTCCGAACAAACAGATGATTTTTGTAGACTCACATGCTCGTAATAAACGATTAATAGTTCTAAATGAGGATGGAACTCCTAATCGCAATATTAAATTGACCGGTAGGCCATTTGATATCGCCGTGATTGGCAGTAACAAAATTGCAATTAGTTTCCCATGGTGTACTCGCAATAGAATCGGAATAATCGATTTGACAAATAACAAATCGGAGCCCGACATTGTTTTTAAAAACAAATGTTATGGTATTTCATACGATAAAGATAGATTGTTTGTCGTCGTCAAGACTGAAGGAATTTTGATAATGGACTTAATTGGAAAGGTAAGCGCTTGCTTACCGATTGAAGGTGTGGGAATATTTTATGTCCATGTTGAAAATGAAAGACTTTACTGTTCTGACGAATGCAATGACACAGTACAGTGTTATGATATGGAAGGGTGTTCTATTTGGACATATAAAGATTCAAATTTAGTATCACCCAAGTCAATTTCATCAGAAGAAAACTTTATTTTAATAGCAGGATGCAAAACAAATAATGTTGTGTCCATTTATTTTAATGGAAGTTTTGCAAGCGTAATTTGTGACACAGATGACGGTATAATTAATCCAACAAGTATATATTTTGACTCAGGCAATCTTTTAGTATGCAATAGTTCAAATGCAATGGCAATTTTATGCAAGAAAAGGTAAGATTCTTATTATTTATTCTGTTTTATTATTATAATCTCCGACGTTTGTTTACAACATTTTTCGGATAAAATAAGATACTTTAATCTCCATAAATCAGGTTTAAAGACGCACATATCCGACCCTCTCTCCCTTTTGCCAGTCTATTTGAACAAAATCAGATTAAAAAGCTTTACATCGCTGGAGAGTGTTAAATCTTGTAAAGACGTTTTATATAAGTTAACATATTGCGCTCACATCTATGTTTACACCCATACTTCATGTTTATTTTGGTTAACTTATGTCCAAATTTATTGTGTTTAACTAATCGCTGTCTAGTCCACATTAACACTATATCTCATGTTTACATTAACTTATTGTTGTCTCATCGACACTGTGTTTGGTCCACGTTTACACTATATCTCATGTTTACATTAACTTATTGTTGTCTCATCGACACTGTGTTTGGTCTACGTTTACACTATATCTTATGTTTACATTAACGTATTGTTGTCTCATCGACACTGTGTTTGGTCCACGTTTACACTATATCTCATGTTTACATTAACTTATTGTTGTCTCATCGACACTGTGTTTGGTCCATGTTTACACTATATCTCATGTTTACATTCACTTATTGTTGTCTTCTCATCGACACTGTGTTTGGTCCACGTTTACACTATATCTTATGTTTACATTAACTTATTGTTGTCTCATCGACACTGTGTTTGGTCCACGTTTACACTATATCTCATGTTTACATTCACTTATTGTTGTCTCATCGACACTGTGTTTGGTCCACGTTTACACTATATCTCATCTTTACATTCACTTATTGTTGTCTCATCGATACTGTGTTTCGTCCACGTTTACACTATATCTCATGTTTACATTCACTTATTGTTGTCTCATCGACACTGTGTTTGGTCCACGTTTACACTATATCTTATGTTTACATTAACTTATTGTTGTTTCATCGACACTGTGTTTGGTCCACGTTTACACTATATCTCATGTTTACATTAACTTATTGTTGTCTCATCGACACTGTGTTTGGTCCATGTTTACACTATATCTCATGTTTACATTCACTTATTGTCTTCTCATCGACACTGTGTTTGGTCCACGTTTACACTATATCTGATGTTTACATTAACTTATTGTTGTCTCATCGACACTGTGTTTGGTCCACGTTTACACTATATCTCATGTTTACATTCACTTATTGTTGTCTCATCGACACTGTGTTTGGTCCACGTTTACACTATATCTCATGTTTACATTCAATTATTGTTGTTTCATCGACACTGTGTTTGGTCCACGTTTACACTATATCTCATCTTTACATTCACTTATTGTTGTCTCATCGACACTGTGTTTGGTCCACGTTTACACTATATCTCATGTTTACATTCACTTATTGTTGTCTCATCGACACTGTGTTTGGTCCACGTTTACACTATATCTTATGTTTACATTAACGTATTGTTGTCTCATCGACACTGTGTTTGGTGCACGTTTACACTATATCTCATGTTTACATTCACTTATTGTTGTCTCATCGACACTGTGTTTGGTCCACGTTTACACTATATCTCATGTTTACATTCACTTATTGTTGTCTCATCGACACTGTGTGGTCCACGTTTACACTATATCTCATAGATATAGGAAGATGTGGTGTGAGTTCCAATGAGGCAACTCTCCATCCAAAAAACAATTAATTAAAAAAGGTAAACCATTATAGGTCAATGTATGGCCTTCAACACGGAGTCTTGGCTCACACCGAACAGCAAGCTATAAAGGGCCCCATAATTACTAGTGTAAAACCATTCAAACGGGAAAACCAACGGTCTAATCTATATAAAAAAAAACGAGAATCATGTTTACATCTAGGTCATGGTGCAAATGATGCTATTTTCCCATTACAATCAGTTATTTTTAAATATTTTGGTTTAAAGAAAAAAACTGTATTGTTGTTTTATAGATTATAAAAGTGCATGTTGACAACTTGAATAGAAATATTTTATATTTAAACTTACAAAATGTGGTATGAGTGGTGAACTATTTTCAAGTATAAAATCTGTTTGTGATAATCATGATAATACTGTGAGCTGTGTAAAGTTAAAAGGAGAATTGTTTGACATTTTCTTTGTAGAAAAGGGAGTATTACAAGGCAAACCATTATCACTCATACTACTTTCAATGTTTTAAATGATTTGAAAATGAGTTTATTGATAGCTTATGTCTGCCAGTGGAGGTTAAAGAACTTTCAAATTATTGAAGCTATGTATATCTTGGAGTTATGTTGCATTATAATGGAAAGTTTATATTTCACCTGTTATATAATATAGGGGTTATATAATGCATCTAATTTAAAAAAAAAATCTTCATATAGAATTCTGTAAACATATTTTGACTGCTTAGAAATTTAGATATGAACTGCTACTGCAATTGTTGATTCTGGTTGATAATTTTAAATTACAGTTTACTTGACAAAAAAAAAAAAAACCCGTATATCTACACTGTATTAGATTTTAAATTAAGTATAGACTTTGTTCACACAAGCTAAAATTGAATATTGTAGATTCACAAAAAGAGCAAGAAATGAAAGATCAGGTATTTTATGTAACCATAGTGATATTGAGGATGAATTTCATATTATTTTATAATGTCAAAAATATAACAATATAAGAAAATTGGTTTATAAAAAAGGTATTAATATACAAATACATCTGTTTGTAAATTAGTTTAGGTATTGTCAACAAAGAATGTAAAGGACTTGTCTAATTTAGTTAAATATTTAATATACGCCACAGATATAAAATTTTCATTACATTCCTTTGAATGATTTATACTTTGTAGTCTTGCCTCCGATTGCATTTTAAATGTTTTGTTGTGACATACATGTAAATGTTAATGATATACATATCAACTGTATTGCTTCTGGTTAGAAATGAACTATTAAACACAAAATCGCATGTTTAAATAAACTTATTGTTGTTTCATATATATTTCTTTTGGTCCACATCATATTTCATGTTTAAATAGTTTTATTGTTGTCTCATCGACACTCTTTACAAGTTGGCATCTGAGTTTTTGAATGTCCCTTTTCCCGCCTTTTAGATCTTCTTCAGATAAAGGAAAGACAAGTGACGATAATAGTTGTTTTATTTGAGCAACATGCATAAATGGAAGGCGTCACAAATGATTCGTTTGTAATATCTATATAAACACTTACGAGACATATCTAATCATTAACGGTTGAAGTTTCATATGTAATATTATATCTCCTACAATAAAGCATAGTTTTGTTTCCCCAAAATAAATCCTTAATTCTATAGCTTACTCATTTAGAAGATTGCTGCTTAGAAGCAAACTGAAGGGTTGCTTACATGCAAACTAATTTGATAAGGGTTTTTATTTCTACAAGTTAACTGTTCTAATAAAGGGTTGCTGCTTAGAAGTTAGCTATTGAAAAGAGATTACTTGTAGCAGCTTTCACTAAGTTGTTTTAAATGATAATTTACAAGTAAGCTGTTTTCTCAGATTGATATTTTCCATCTATTGTAGCCACGATACCATCCTCTGTTCCTGGTTTTTACTTGAATACGAATATTCACCTGGGGTTTACTCATATAATCACCACTATGGATCCACTAATAACTAAGGAACAGTCTATTTTTCTATGGAATATATTTTGACATGATTGAGGTTTCATCTGATTTTGATTTTGTTTTATGAGTTTTATGATACGATATTTTACTTTTAATGTTAGTGTTGTTCCATCGGCCATGAGCTTCTCTTACGCGCGTCAGGAAATACATTGATTGTATATCTATTTCGAACATGCACGTTTAGTCAATTCGCCAATAAAGGTTTAGATGCTGTAAATATTAGCAATATTTTCCATCAGAAATCTGTACAAAAATCTATACCCGATAACTTCAAAAATAAAGCTACACCTGTTATTTCTTAAGCCTCGGTCACACCTTACCGGATAGCTCGAACGGACGCCTAACGGATAAAAAAAAAGTTATCCGTTGACAAAATTTGTATCCGTTGGGAGTCCGTTGGTGTACTAACGGACATGTAACGAATGCCTAACGGACACACAACGGACATTGAACGTACGTGAAACGGATACGTACCGGACAGAACGGACGTCGAACGTACATCCAACGGACGAGTACCGGATAAAACGGACACCTAACGGAAGCGTAACGGATAAAACGGGTGAACAAAATAATCTGAAAATTAAAGGCAATAAACCATCTAAAAATTAAAGGCAATAAACCATCTAAAAATTAAAGGCAATAAACCATCTGAAAATTAAAAGCAATAAACCATCTGAAAATTAAAGGCGCGTCAGATGGACATGGTATATATGTTATAATATTTGCTTCTGAGAAAGTGTGGTCAGTAGGACAGGTATCAAGGTCACATGTACCAAACAAATTGAACAATTTATCCGATTTTTTTTACGTGTTTACACACGAGGGTCACTTTAGTTAACTGGTTTAGTTGATTTTATTTTGTATTGCGTGATGTATAGCATGATATATGTGCAAATATAGAGCTCCTCTGATTAAAAAAGTCAAGGTAGAAGCAGTGTGGTAATTCATTTTTATAGAGTTTAAGTTGATTTTCTGAATTTGTTTATATTATGTAACTCTGGTATGAAAACGGATATGGTGTTATGCGGAACTCTCCATCCGTTCTGCATGCTACGATATTTTGCTCCAGAAGCAAGATGTCTAAGTGTAATTGCTAACTTGAGTCCTGGTTCCAGCGGATTTCTGTAAAAGGTATACTGCTTGGCTATGCGAGGTCCAACCCGCTGCAATACCTCGTCGAACATCTCTGTGGGCATTCGAAGGAAGTGTACGCCGATCCTCCCGCCTAAGTTCGGTCATGAGTTGGTCATATAGACCAAAACTGCGTCGTCTTTCAGGACTAAGCCATGGTCGTGTCCACCATCTCCTTTGTCTTCTCCTTCTTCTCCTTTCGACAGCTATAAGGTTTATATTTGCTACATTTAAGTTAAGTATGGCCTGAATAAGGGCTGCTTGGAAGCGAAGACGTGCTGTTACTCCAAGATCCATCACGAATAATAAATATTCATGACACTTACGAAAATCTAGCATACCAATTATTGGCATTTCTGACGCGAAATTTCAATAGGCATTTGTCCGTTTTACATCTGGTAGGCATCCGTTTTATCCGTTATCCTTCCGTTAATGTCCGTTTCACATCCGTTTTATCCGTTAGGCATCCGTTAGGCGTCCGGTAGACGTCCGTTGGTGAATTGGTCTACCGGATCTCCAACGGATGCATAACGGACACGTAACGGATACAAAACGGACGAGTACCGTACAAAACGGACGCCTAACGGACGCCTAACGGACTTTCAACGGACATTTTATCCGTTGGACGTCCGTTCAAAGTTTTGAACATGCTCAAAATTTTCCACCGGACAGAACGGACGTCAACGGATAAAACGGACGCTTAACGGACATGCAACGGATATGGACGGACGCCTAACGGATAAAAACGGACGTCTAACGGACATCAACGGATTGAAAATAAGTTATCCGTTAGGCGTCCGTTCGAGCTATCCGGTAAGGTGTGACCGAGGCTTTATACTTACAACAAGTCTATTGCATCCAAGATTTTCAACCACAAGATGTTTTTAGAGGCCTTTAACCTCAAGGATCGTGAAATCCAAACCTCCGGATTGCTCATGTGCATCGTCACAATACAATTATAGTCCAGCTGGTCATGTTATTACTGGTGACCTTGGCATCGTTATCAATGAACAGATAAGAGAGTTGTTAGCCAAAGACTAAAATATAGAATTCCCCAGCCCATCAACTGGAAAAAGAACTGTAAGTTACTGATGGATGCAGTTGAGGACTATGCAAGAAAATGGGTAAAGCGCGAACCAGACGAACCAGAACTGGACACTTTGTCTGAATGGATCAAAGCTATTCGATCATGCATTCAGAAGCGCATTAAAAAACTACGATGTACTATGAGCACAAGAGTTACTAACCCTTTCAATACTCCGGATGTTGTGGATGCTTTATCCTCTTTGCATGACAAATATGTCGTTGTTCCAGCAGATAAAGCCTCCAATAATATTGTCTTCATATGTAAAAACCATTATTCATGTTATTTGCAATGTCTCACAACAGAGCTTGGAATAAAGATAATTACTGGTAATCCTACATATTCTTTAACATCATTTACCAAGGACGAAATTTTACAACATCACATTTTTTTTCCCTTCTTTCTTTTGGTATCAATATCAAAGAAAACGATACATAGCTGGGTCATCAAAATGTTAGACTAAACATTTTTCTAAAGTATTGACTACTATTCTTTCTACAGTTAAAGATGGGCTACAAAAATATTGTGATGAGATATATTCTACCAGTGGTGTTAACCAGATGTGGATTATCGAAAATTCGAAAGATCTACTGCTTAATCTTCGATCACAATCTTTGCAATTTTGCAGCAACATAAAGACTTTTGATTTTCTACGCTTTACACTACTATTCCCCATGCTCAGTTGAAAGATCGACTTCACCATCTCATTAAACAGAGCTTATTCTATTAAAATGGGAATCGTAGATACAAATTTCTTGTTTTGGGTTAACATAATTCATATTTTGTGAAGAACCACACGGAATCTTCCAGAAAATATACTGTAGATGATATTATCAAAATGCCGGACTTTTTGATCGACAATATATTTTTTTAGTTTGGAGGATTTATATTTCAACCGACAGTCGGTATTCCAATGGGTACTAATTGTGCACTCCTACTGGCCGATTTGTTTTTGTACTCGTATGAAACAGAATTCATTCAGAACCTTCCAAAAGACAAAAAGAAAAAGCACCTTGCGAAATTCATTTATTTTACTTTCCGATATATTGATGATGTCCTATCATTGAATAACCCATATTTCAGCCAATACTTACATCTCATATATTCCAGTGAACTTGAAATTAAGGATACTACTGATACTAGAAGGACTGTTTCATACCTTGATCGTTTCCTCAATATTGACACAGATGGACGACTTCCCACGAAAATCTATGATAAACGGGACGATTTCAACTTCCCAATTATCAATTTCCCTTTCTTTGCAGTAGCATACCCTCTGCCCCTTCGTATGGTGTTTACATATCTAAATTGATACGTTATTCTCGTGCATAGTCCCACTATACGTACTTCATATACAAGAGTGTGCTCCTAACGAAAAAACTGCTCTAAACAGTTATGAGGAGGACAGATTAAAAATGACACTCGTAAATTTTACGGACAACATCACGAATTGGTTGATCCATACGATGTGTCTTTGTCCAAACTAACTAAGGACATTTTTACCACGTGTTAGATTGTGGTTTGTCATTACGTCGTCTGATCTTTTGATTCCCGAAAGTGACTTATTCCCGATTGTGACTGTTTTGCTGAGTGTGAATTCGAATTGCTATAAGACGTGTCACGGTACTTTTCTATCCCAAATTCATGTATTTTTTTTTTATGTTATTTTTGTTATTCTCATCGGATTTTGTCAAATGTCTTAACGTTTGTAGTTGTAAATCTTATTATTTTCTGTTATATTCGTGTGTTATGGTAAAGATAATTAATCACCCGGTTCATTTGTTAGATTTTAGTTTGGGTCAACGAAATTTATACGATGGGTTTGGTTTACAGTTTGATTCGGAAGAAGCACCAACATGGCTAGAAGATGCAGTTGATTGTCTGATTACTACCACAGTTTGATATTGATTAGTATTGTGGTTTTTGTTGTTGTTGATAAATGTTATATCGGTGTTGCAAATCTAATCTTGAATTCTGTCCTATTTCTATCTTGCTTTTTGGGAAGTTTTTTTAGAAATTCGAATGTGACGTCGATTTGTGCGTTGATGGCTTTGGCTAACTCGGCTGTGTATTTTTGTGTGCTGGTTTGGGTTGTTTTATGTGATGTGTCCGTTTTTATTCTGTAGTTAGTCGCCACTTCGGTTTTATCATGTATATCTATTATCTAGTCATTTTATAAAATTTACTGTTTGCAAAAGCGTGAGTTGTTCTAAATAATAAGGATGTTCTTGTCCCGGGCAGAGGATCCTGGCCGTATTGGGCACAACTTTTTCGGAACTTTTGGTCCTCAGTGCTCTTCAACTTGTACTTATTTTGGCTTTCGAACTTTTTTCATCTGAGCATCACTGGTTAGTCTTGTGTGGACGAAGCGCGCGTCTGGCGTATTAAATTTTAAACCTTGTACCTTTTGTTAGCTATTATTCGTGTGTTTCTCTGTCCTATATCTTCTCCCATTTATTTGTATTGTAGTCCTGTTATGCAATGTTGTCATTTTAATGTTATATTTAACATTGCCATAAAAGCGGGTGGTTTGGCATGCCACAAAAACAGGTTCAGACCACCATTTTTCCCTTAAAATGTCCTGTACCAAGTCAGAAAAATGGCCATTGTTATATCATAGTTTGTGTCTGTGTTTGTTACATTCTAATGTTGTGTTTCTGTTGTGTCGTAGTTCTCCTCTTATATTTGATGTGTTTCCCGCAGTTTTAGTTTGTAACCCGGATTTGTTTTTGTCTCAATCGATTTATGAATTTCGAACAGCGGTATACTACTGTTGCCTTTATTTATCTGCATTTTTTTTTGTTAAATGTATAGTGATGTGCGAAATTTTAGTGTCTTGGACTATTGTATATTTTCTTGCTTTTTTACACATGTTCAATGGGGTATTTATCTTTCTAAAAAAAAAAATAACATTAAATAATTCAAAAAGTTTATTAAGTTGATTTCCAAAATGATATCACTTCCTTTAAAAATGACGATTTCTGAAATTCGGGTTTCGTTTTGAATGTTAGACCTAGCATATCCTTAACACGACGGGTGCCACGTGTGGAGCAGGATTTGGTTACCCTTCCAGAGCACCTCAGATCAACCCCTGATTTCGGTGGGTTTCGTGTTGATTAGTCTTTGGTTTTCTATGTTGTGTTTTGTGTAATATTGTATATCTGTTTGTCTTTTTCTTTTTTCACCATGTCGTTGTCAGTTTATTTTCGATTTATTAGTTTGAGTATCCCTCTGGTATCTTTATTCCCTCTTTTTTAACGTTCTCAGTCATGACTGGTAATGTTACCAAAGTGAATGGTTTCGAACTGATTCTTCCTGAAAATATAATACTTTTGATTGCAGTCATCACAATTCTTTAGATATAAGTTATCTCCTTTTCAAAGTGAGTCTTGAAAAAAGAGAAGACAACACCCATAAATAAGAAATCATTTGTTGTTGTCGGAAATATTAATTTGTTCGATTGTTATGTGCCATATCATCGCGATCGTTTATCACCTATTTTTCCGTCTGATCTTTCGTCAATGACATATCACCGTCACTTTTTTTCAGTTTTTACCTATAATGATCAAAATGACTTGATATATAGTTCAGCACTTGACAGGGATGGTATGACGAAGTTTAAGCGATTTTTCGCTTTTCGGATCTGTTCGACAAATTATTCCTCTTTGCTAATATGTTGAATCGTCAGTTTTTGGAATCAACATTTATTTCTGACACATTTCTCTAGTACTACCGAAGCATGATTTGACTTAATATTTCGTCAGCAGCTTCGACAGTTGCTTTTCGGATCTGTCAGACCCTTTCTGCCTATTTCTTAAAAGTATGGTTTGTATGGTACACTAGACCGAGTGAACAGTCTTGTTTCGTTTGGCAATTGTGTTCTTAACAGTTTTAAATCAAGGATAAATTAAACGGGGATTCTTCTTGCATAATAACCAATCCATTAACTACATGTATTATGTAATTCATAACTTTGAGAAAGGGTTGTGGTATGTGTTGCGGACCACTTCAAACTTTGTCCGACGTCTTTTTTCCCCTCACAATTGGTTTGTTTTACCTTTCGTTATTTGCAAACTTTTCCCCATTCAGCTTGAGTTTAGTAACAGCATTGAAAAGTTCAAGCATATTGTAAATACTGTTACCATATGTGTTTTAGAAAACCTTATTGAACTTTTAATTGTGTGACCAAGTGTGAATGCTACCGTTCATTGATTAAATGCTGATGTACAATTATTGAATGTCTGCATGTATCATTTTTTAACACTAAGTATGCAGGTTTTGAACATGTCCGAATGATACAAAAGCAAACATCGACACAGGTAACATTTTTGTTGCACTCTTTAAACATGTTAAACACGCACTACACGAGCAAAGGTTAAATGTCAAGATTTAGAGCAACTCAAGTTCACTTGCATAATTTTATTGAAAGTGTACAAAATGATGGTTGTAAAATGTCAAGCATATTCTTGGTTTTTGTTAGTGTTCATCAATTTGAATTAAAAATCTACTTAATGATCTATAAAAACTATATCCCATTCAGATGCAATTGGATTAAACAACAATAGACACTTCTTCAAAAATTAATTTTCACTATTATAGCAAATGAACATATTGATGCAAAATAAAGTTCATGTCTTTTTTAGACATCTAAAATAACACCAGTTTATAAATACCACAAGCAGTTTTTTTTTTTTTTTTATGAAATTGACTTCACAGGAATGAGATATTCGCCCTCACAAATCGACAACAAACTGACAACACCATGACAAAAAAACCCGGAAACAGACGAAAAACGTCTACTAAACACTATATAAATTAATTAAGACTGGGCCACACGAACCCCACCAAAAACATACATGCTCGAGAAGGGTAAGCAGGTCTTGCTCAGTATGTTACACGCAATGTGCTGTTAATGTTCTTGCGAATGTGGTATCAAGTCTAATTATGTAAGTAACATTTGAGTAAATATTGTGGTTACTACAGTTGGAACATAACCGTTGTCACCAATTCTTGATGGGGTCCGTAAAACTTTCCAAAGGTGACTTCACCTTCTCACTTTGGAACTCCTGGTTAATAGCTATTTACAGACATAAATAATTTAAAATTAATTTAATTACGTGTTATTTGTATGAAAGGGAATAACATAAATACACATATTATTATTTTCGATTGTGATATGTGATATATTTAACAGAGAATAATACATGGCAAACTCCGTATCATATGTCGTATCTCCCCGAGACTTCAATATCAGCCCAAGGGCCTTTAGGCCCGAGGGATGATATTGGTCGAGGGTGATACGGCATGTGATACGGATTTTGCCATGTATTATACACTTTATCATATATTTCAACAGAAGAGTATTATATTATATGAACTGTTTTCTGATCCATAGCACTGGGTTACCTTCAGTTCTACTTTTGTCTTGTTTCAAAGGCCTTAAAAGAACTGCTCAATTACTTATCCGACGCACCTGGGTTACCCCCACAATTTGCGTGCTGTTGTTTTAAAAATATTTTGTTTATTATTGTATTAATTTGTGTGTTTTGTATTTTTCATAGTTGCATTTAGTGTGCCAAAAAATATGAAAACTTGACGTTCGTGACGTCACATACAATATGAAAACTCGACGTTCGTGACGTCACATACCAAACAATGACGTCATTCAAAAGTTTACCTATTTTGAGGAAAAATTTTCTTAAGCAAAAAAAAAAACCAAAACTGACTTTATGTAAAAAAAAAAAAAAAAAAAAAAAAAAAAAGTAGGGGTGTGATAAAGGGTAGGGGTGTGATAAAGGGTATGCGATAAAGGGTGCGCATCAAAGTTGCGCGATATGGATTAAACAGCAGGCTATTTATCACATATGCAAAACTACTGTATTTACTACTAAACATATGATAAAAAGTAATAGCAATCCAGTAGTTCATGTATTTTAGGGTATAAATATGCATGTTGATAAGGTATTTCAGAACTTACATTGCCTATCATGATTACCTCTGATGGAGGGTTGCTGTGTACAATAATAATGGATCAGTCACCGTACTTGATATAATAAACTTTTGATTCCAAAAGTTCTTTGCAGGGGTAGTTAAGACACTGCATATTCATCAGCTCAAAGTGTAATACTATTGATAGGAATAGAGGGTTATTGAATGTTTATTGATAAATATAAATGTACCGAGGAAGAGACATTTATACTACTCTAGGTTGCGAGCTCAGTATATATCCTACGAGGTATCATATTCACAAATATTCGTTATCCGTATTACTCCCTCTTGAGCTTCTAATAAGTTTAATCTATTTATGTTTATTCTGTTCTGTCAAACCATAAATTTCATCGTGCGTCAAAGCGTATTGTATATAAAGGTAAAAATTTAGAATAATTGTCAATGATAATTCTCCACCAGAAACCAACTGAAAAAGAAGTTAACAACTATAGGTCACTGTATAATCTACAACAGTGAGCAAAACCAATTAAAGTCATCGAGAAATGTTGACCAGTTCAAAAGAGAAAATTAGCGTCTGGATTTGTGTACAAAATATTGAAAGATAAATATATATGATATACAGCAACAAACGAAAACTACTGAATTGACTCGGTGGAAATGTTAACAAAAGTCTTCGAATTGGCAATCGTTTTGTTTATTTTTTGCTGCTGTTTAAAGTATGCATTGAAAGACTTTTGTGTGACTTCCATCGTTTATCACTTTTCATGTCCGTCTGTTCTGTCGCCTATTTATTAAATTTGTGTTAACTTTTGCTGATTTGAATGGCTTCACATTTGATCAAAACTTTACAGTAAATCGAATTTTTCTACTCTAGGGATAATTCTGTTTGCTTATACTTTAAATGGTCTAATATGTTAAACAGACTTCTATTGTTTTAGCATGCGAACGAGTGCAACTTCTTGTTTTATGTGCGACAGATTTCTCTACGTATAGCTGTTTTTTTAAGATTGATGAAATGTGAAATGACGATTCACTTTGAATAATAGTCAATGCATTAATCTATTTAATTTATCAATTTAAAATGGCAGTATTATGTGTTACGCATATCCTCTTAATTTGCCATTTGTCCATCTGTTCTCAATATAGGTTTTTTACATCTTTATCTTCATCCATTTAGCTTGCCTTTAGAGACAGCATATCAAAGTTCAAAAAGGTTCTTATCACTGTTACTATAGATGATAAGAATTTAAACTAATCAATGAAATTGTATTTTCTTATAAAACGAAAATTTTCTACATTTGAAAATGCCTGTACCAAGTCAGGAATATGAAAGTTGTTCTCCTTTTCTTATTTGACTTTGCCATTTGATTATGGTCGTTCCGCTTGAATTTTCCTCGGAGTTCAGTATTTTTGTGATTTTATTTTTTTCTATTTTAACATTTAGTTTTGTTGCAATGTGTAAATATTATAATTTATCAATTGAATGATGAGGATAAACTTTTAAATGCTAGCATATATCATTTTTAAAGCTACAACATCGACGCGGTCATCAACTGTTGAACACACGAAAAAACAGCCAAATTTAATGATAGAATTTAAAACACATAGGTTACGCTTACAGTATAGTCTTATCTAAGTTAGCGGAACAGTTTTATCTTTAAAACTACATTGCTATCCAAATCTTACAGGAATGTAATCATCTTCAAGTAGATAATGTATCTGCTCTTCACCGATTTTCAAATCGTCTATAATCTGAAGTGTAAAGGAATGTATGATAAAGCTTTTTATGGAGTTATTATATTCAAATATGTTACATGAATAGATGTTCCTAGACACGAAATACAATATAATGACAATTAGGTAATTATTTATACATGTTAAACGTTTAAATGGTGTATATAATTGTAAAGAGTAGATTTCTAAATATTTACAATTATGAATGCTCACTTCAAATACACAGTTTTTTCGAGCAATAACTTAAAGATCAAAACGCGAAGTAAATCGAAAAAATTTGTATATATCTTTCGACTTGCAAACAGTCTCAAAGATCATTGGATAGAGATGCAAGTTTTTGACATGTTAAAAACAACATTTCTCCAAGTTAGTATCGAAAACCGCTCATAAACCGAAAGCAACAGTAATTTACCATCCGAAAACTACTCGAGGGAATCCCCAATTCAAGACAATTGTTTTCTTGATTTGTATTTCTGTCAGTTTCCTTTTTCGTACAGATAATTAATTGATTGTCACAAATGCTTCCATATTGTTCACGGTTTCATTCTGGTGATGTTAGGATGACTTGACGGATTAAAAAGATAAATGTATTCATAACTTGTAATTACGAACAATTTACAAAAAGATGGTTAAACTTTACACATTCTTATGTACTGTTTGCGATTTAGTAAATGGTACAAGCGTGGGGAAAACGTAAGACTTGTAAATACTCGCAACTAGCACGAAATCATTCAAAATAACACATTGACAGGTCGTGATGAGCACGTTGATTCTTCGATGAATGGTTTTAACAAGAGGTCTTGAAACTAAGGTTACTACATACGGAAATAATATCGGCGAATTAGAGTATTAGTTTAGAAAATGTATAATAGATAATACTTTCCACTTAATTTAGATGAAAATGGTATTAAACTATGCCAAAATAAAGATAGGTAACAGCACGATATTTATTAAACTCATTAGATGGTACATTGTGGTATACGGCAGCTTATAAAATAGATTTTACCCGTTATTTTATATAGAGGTGGAAGATGAACTCCATTTCGTAACTCTCGAATGAAAATTCTAAATGTAATTCTGATATTTTGTCTAGTTTCATTTTTATGAATTAAAAAAAAAAAAAAAAATTCAGATGAGAACAAATATGACAAACTGATGATTTTTGTTAATAATACGAGTAAAATGTACAATAACAGGAACAACATTTACAATAGTGGAAAAACTGTAAAAAGTATGGTTTTATATGGATACTTTTTTGATTCTTTAAAAAAGAACTCAAGGAATGACGATATAAGACAGGAACGCAACATATTTTATATGTTTAATACTACTCTAAATATATATGATGTTTATTCTCATTTCATGAGAATCATTTTGTCAAGTATTAAGATTAACTAAATCAAGGAAAAAGTAAAATCACAAAAATACTGAACTTAGAGGAAAATGAATTCGGAAATTCCATAATCACATGGCAAAATCAAATAACAAATTTAAAACACATCAAAAACGAATGGACAAGAACTGTCATATTCCTGACTTGGTACAGGCATTTTCAAATGTAGAAAATGGTGAATTAAACCTGGTTTTATAGCGCTAACCTTCTCACTTTGATGACAGTCTCATTAAATTCCGTTATATTTACATTGATGCGTTAACTAAAACACATAAGATCATTTGTCTGTTTGTGAATGCAATAGATTTTTAATTGTTTGTTTGTGTTACCAGTGTATTAGCAGAATTCCTTCTGCTTCGATTTAAAATTGACGGTTGTATAAATATCTCTTAATTTATATCATGGTTTTCGATTGCTACATATGATATTATTTCGGACTTATGTTCAATCCAGGTAAGTTAATTTTGAATAAAGAACAAGGACACACGATTGAATGTTAACACATAAAATATTTCAAGTTTAAGATACTCGATAGAACAACTGATAACGACCTAGATTTATGATATCATGAAAGAAAATATTTCCTGTCATCAAGTATTTGATAGGAAGGTATGTATACGCACATACATAAAAACTTTTTGTTAGATATGTATTGTAGCAAAATGAAGCTTTGATACCAAACATTTTTTGGTAATTTTTTAATAACAAAGCACACCGAAATGTAATGGTATATAAATCCGTTTTATGTTGAATTATTTTATAGACGCCATAATGCATAATGTGTCGATAGATTAGAACATACACGTAGTATCTAGTACAAATGCATAATTTTTTCATTTATAGATTTTTACTCCGAAACAAAACTTCAAAATTTTAGTCGGATGATATGTTTTCAGAAATCACAAGAGCGCATTTATTATATTTGTTTTGAAGGGAGGACCATAAGAAGGCACGTCTGTTTATGTTATCATTACTCTGAGGAAAACATATAAATCTTTATATTTTTCATACTTGTATTTATTTCAGACTTGAATGCTTCTTTTTGTAACTTCATTGGGGTGTAACAGTGTTGCCCAAAGTACAAAGTACCGCGGCAGCGTTTCATTCTACAAATGTGCGCACGGTCAACACTTTTACAACCCTATAAAATTTCAAAAGGCAGCATTCAATACTAATATTTACATGTTTTAGCTAGGATCATGAGAACACGATTTTTATCAAGTTTTATTTAATTTACCTGTGCACTTTATTTTGGGACCTCCTGTCATCATGAATGGTAAATTTTATTGTGTAATGTAGTTGATTAAGGAATAACGCTAGATTGCAGTGTAGCCAATCAGAATAACGTATTATAAAGACACATACATGTTATGTAATAATTCTAGTAAAAAAAAAAATTACCGTGTGTATTTGGAGCTCAGAATCACAAGATGTGACCCTGGATTTTAAAATATTTGTCATTGTATACAATTTATCAGTATGTGCGAAAAAATGAAAACACATCTTTTTTATATTTTGATCTGGAAACTGATTCTGTTCAAAATTGAAATTTCATTGTATACAATTTGTAAATAATCCTAGATTCCACCGTTGCTGGATGCGTCAACATTAAGGTTCAGTCAGTGGTTACATAGTTTTTAAACATCAATTTTTGTGCCAATTCTTCATAGAATTTAAATAAAGTTGAACAGAAGCTTGTTTATAAGCAAAATACATAAATATATTTTACTGAAAAAAGGGCTTTTTTGTTTTGCCGTTAGTATTCAGATAAGAACATATTTTTACATTTAACAAATAAACACAGTCTGGTGTAAAAGTGTGATACACTTGTGTACTAATCGTAACTTCAATTGAACATAAACCATTTTTTGATATAATACAAAACTCTCACATGGTACTGTACTAGCCACTTTCAGAAGTCAAACGCAGTTTTATTCAGATAATAAGTACACGTAATTTTTCATTTCAAATCAAATGAATGAGCATTGTTTGTCTCTATATCTGTATATAGCACATTAGTATTTGTGACAAATCTTGATCAACCAACGTGTAAATAAACCTTTTTCATAATTACTTATTCCGAAAAAAAAGCCTGTAGCACACTTGACTGCAAGGAATCGATTGATTTTAACTACTATCAAATATCCGTGCATAAAATTCTACCCGTATATCTTTATTTATCCAATCGAACAACCCTATCTATAAAAAGCATAATCCCGTTTTCCTTAAAACACAACAAACTTGAATCGATATATATAGATTTTTTATGCCCCACCTACGATAGTAGAGGGGCATTATGTTTTCTGGTCTGTGCGTCCGTCCGTCCGTCCGTCTGTTCGTTCGTTCGTCCGTTCGTCCGTTCGTCCGTCTGTCCCGCTTCAGGTTAAAGGTTTTGGTCGAGGTAGTTTTTGATGAAGTTGAAGTCCAATCGACTTCAAACTTAGTATACATGTTCCCTATGATATGATCTTTTAAATTTTAATGCCAAATTAGAGGGTTTACCCCAATTTCACGGTCCACTGAACATAGAAAATGATAGTGCGAGTGGGGCATTCGTGTACTGGGGACACATTCTTGTTTTTAAATATAATTATGCGTAAACTCAACAGTACATTAAACATTTATCAATATAAAACAAAATTATCCCATAAAAGTAGCCACTAGCAAAAGTAAAGTACATTTTTAGGGGGAAATCAACGATCGGGCAAGTATATGATCATTTTCTAATTAAAAATCCCTAAATTTTGAATTATAATGTTTTTCTTTACAGTTGGGTGCAGACCATGCATTACATGTAGACGGGCCGAAAAAGTTAACGCGGCGTTTACTCGCGTGCACTTCATGTAAACGACGAGTTAACTCTGCGTTAACTCCGAAATGTAAGTAGACATAAAAAGTAAACGGGTGTTTACATTCGCGTTTACCTCCGCGTTAACGCAAAAACGGCGCATCTTCTAATTTTGTAAAGAGTAAACGGGCGTTTACTTTCGCATTTACTTCGCGTTAACGCGAAAGAAGGCGTGTCTTCTATTTTTGTGAAAAAGTAAACGCACGTTTACTGTTTTAGTAAACGTACGTTAACGCAGATTGTCATCGTAATTAGCTCTTTAATTAATTGAAAATTAGTCATTGCATATAATAATAAAATGGATATTAGTCCTTTAACTGTAAAATCTAAGATGCTTTCAGTTTATATTCGTGAAAGGAAAGTTGCATGGTATAAACTATTCCGGCCGTCAGCAGTCTGTAGTTGAAAATACTAAATAAGAAGATGTACATGTTGTATGATTGCCAATAAGACAACTATCTACCAGAGACCAAATGACTTAAAAATTTCCGTACGGATTTCAACAGAAACTGAGAGCTATAACATCGATAGTAAAATTGTCCAATCGGAAATGATTTAACTTTAGATGTTAAGCGTCTTCTGTTTGGCTAACAGCGGTTTGTTTATCATCTCATATACATAGATTTGTCATATGATCGTACCGTCATCAACGTATTGTCATAATTTACGACATATGTACGATTGCAGTTACATGTTATGATATAACACCTCTTATATTAATTGAAAATAAGTCATTGCTAATTTACAAAGGACAGATGGTAATTTTGATGTACCTTATCATGTTATATGTAAGTTCAATGTATCCAGGATACGATGACAATTAGTCATTGTACTGAAAATCATACTTTGGCACGATTTTCTTAGGTAGTAAGATTTCAATTTTTAAACCGAGATGAACTTGTGTTTTTTTTGTTTTTTTTTTTTTGGGGGGGGGCATTATGTCCTTCATCAACTCGTTTACTCGAACAGTACCCGGCCACGTCCACTCTGTTTTTGTTAGATTATTTTTTTTTCCCGTCTGATGAGTTAAACCTTTTTCAACTGATTTTTATAGTTCGTTTATATGTTGTATTGTTACACCACTGTCTCATTTTAGGGGGAGGTGTACTCCCACCAGCATGGTTAACCCCGTATTCTGTATGTATCTACCTGTCCTAAGTCAGGAACCTGTAATCCGATGGTTGTCGTTTGTTGATGTGTTACACTTGTGTATTTCGTTCATTTTTTGTACATATATTATGACGTTAGTTTTATATTTGTCAACTAAGGGCTTTTTATGGTATTTGCTCATTGTTGCATGGCGTACGGTACCCCGGTGAACTATAGTTGTTTTTAATTTCTGTGTCATTAAGTCTTCATGTAAGTAACTAGTATTCGACAAAAAACTTCACAAAATATATTTAGTTTGACAAAATGTTAACTACTCCGTGTCTCAATCATTATATATTTTGTTTGAATAAATTTATCCCACCTTTTCCGTTAAATATAATGTATGTACCAAACAACCTTAATACATTGTATTACCTTTTCTTGGTCATTCGATGGACAATGCAAATTGTCCATTTGGTTGTTCGGGTTGTATAATTTTCCAAAAATTTCAAGAGTGGTAACGTTATTTCAGATGCCTCGTGAGGAGAGAGTGCCACGCTCTCTGCAGGTTTCGAACCCTTTGCAAGGGCGGCTGTCAGTGGCCTTTTGTCTGAGCGTGTTGCAATGTAAATAACTGCCTTTTTTCAATCTTCTTTTATTGTCCAGTGTCAGTCCAAGTTTCTTTGACTTATTTTAATCCCGGATGATTTCTATTACAGGACCTACCTATTGCATTTATTGTTAAATTTCCTCGTTCTGTACATGCATGATATGTTTGCCACTGGACATTAGGCAAAATCATAATATTGTAATGTTGTTCAATTATTTGTGTCGAAATAATGGGGTGTGAGACCAATGGGATGTCGGACTATTGGAGTGTCGAACCAATGGGATATCGGACTATTGCGGTGTTGGACCAATGGGGTATCTGACTATTTGGGTGTCGGATCAATGGGGTGTCGGATTATTGGGGTGTCGGACCAATGAGGTGTCGGACAAGGTGGATGTCGGACCACAAGGGTGTCGGACCAATGGGGTGTCGGACTAATATGGTGTCGGAATAACGGGGCTGTTTCTCTGAGGTCTTGATGTCATCATCTTAAAAGTTAGCAATGAACAGCAATATTCTCGAGTGGTATGATAACCTTGTGGATGACAACCTTAGTCTGTATATTCTGTTGACACACACAACTAAACATTCACCTAAAATCTTCATCCATATGCAAAATACTGCCAATTTGCAATACACTGCCAATATGCAATATACAAGTACTAGTTTCCACGTCATTTGAATGAATTTTAAAGCTCAATAACCCAAATATACAAATACCCGACAAACGTGAGAAAAATATATATACACCTAGATATATTCATATAACATATAGAAAAGTAAAATCATGAAAAATGCAATTTTATTATCAAAACTTAAATTGCGAAAAGCTATTTAAATCATATAACAATTAGAATGTAATCATCAACAATATTATAATAACAAATAATCATTTCTGATATATAGCGCCTGTACTCATTATACTTATATAAAAAAACGGAGAACACTTTGATCAGAAACTTCAGCGGTATAGCTAAACCAAAATTAAAATATTCTACATTTGTTCTATGCTCAAAATAAATGTAGGAGATGTGGGAGAGGGCTAATATAACATTTGATTTGGCAATGAAGGAAAAAGGTGTTCCTCATCATCTAAAATTTACAAACTTAACACACTCTGAGTTTGTTTTTGATTTTGTTTCCTTTACCTATTCCAATTTCTCAGTTTTGTTCACTCATACGGAATTTATTGAGCATTGTTAAGACGCCGATTTTGATCCAGAGACACGGAATTGAATACTCACGGAAACAAAACCTTTCAGTCTTGAGAAGTTTATACAGATGTACAAAAGAGCAACACACTAAAAGACATTTTAACAGACTTGCTATCGTATTTTTTCATAATATACATCTTTTATAAATTGTTATTTGGATGGAGAGTTGTTTCATTGGCACTCATACCACATCTTCCGATATCTATATCTATATATAAAAATGAGGTTCTGGGGGATCCTTCATTACTCTATTGTTTACATTTTTGTCTATTATTCTGTTTTGTGTAAACCCTAATCCAAACCCTCATACATTTTTTCCTGTCTTAAATAGACAATATATGAAAAGGAAACATAACATTCGTTTATTTTAGCTATTGCATGTAAGAATACCTCAATATCAGTTTGTAGTAGTCCGGCTTTCATGAAAGCAAACTTGTCAAACGATGAGAATGTGCGTGTAATATTAGTCGCTGGAATATATATGGTCGGCCTTCGCAACAAGAAACAGTGTATTAACGTAAACATTTAATTTGACATGAAATCCAAATGAACGTTCGCTAATGTTCAGGTTTTTTTATTGACTATTCAAAACCCTAATTTCACGGTTGATTTTATTACTGTTTTTCGACTTGCATGTTTGTAGAATGACGGCCATACAAGTGGGAAGTATTCTGTGCATACATAAGTGCCTATGACAAGACTATTCTAACTATGTTTGACAGATAATTGCAAGTACATGGCTTCAGGTTATGATAAAAAAAAATCCTAGTTCTTATTTTAATTGGGATACAGGCAGACAAGAGTATGAGTACGAATTTGATTAAGTTGTTACACTATCTTGGAAAATAAAAGAAAGTAACCAAAACTTTGATTTGTCTCCAAATCAACCTCAGCGAGATTTAGGTAGGGAAATAGCATGATTTTTTAATGTTTTTTTATTAAGGGTTCTGGACCAGCACCATTTTTAAAACAGACTAGCTTCATTCAATATAATATTACTTCCAGTTTTAACGTTTAACAAACACATTCAGTAACATTTCAGTAAAAATAACCCACTACAGTGGCGGATCCAGAACTCTTTTCATAAAAGGAGGAGGGGCGCTGACTGTTGTGAAGTAATTCGTTACACTAACATTAGAATAAAACACAAACTCAACTGAATAATATGTCCTTTAATAATCCATTTGTATCATGTTACAGCATTTTATTATTTGTTAACATCTCATTAAGATTATCAATGTTCTTGTTTATATATAAAATATATCTCCGTTAACTCCGTTGCACGATTTTATAATGAGTAAAAAACAAAGAAAACATACAATTACAGGAGTCATTAAGCAATTAACGGAGTCAAATTATATTATATTCAAACGGAGTTACAGGTAAATAAAGAGGAGTTGGAGTTTTCTAACACTGACTGACCATAATGGGGGCCCGCTCCTGTCATGCTTCAGTGATTCCCTTTGTAATGTTTTTCCACAAAATTTCGGGGGGGGGGGGGGGGGGGGGGGAGGCCCCCTTAGATTCGCCTATGATTTACATGATACATGTAATGGTGCAATCAATTTGAAGAAACGGAATGAATAAAATAAAACAAAAAAAAACCTACATGTATCTGTATATAAATTTGACCAATAATTAACTTTTAGATTAACAGATAATGAGCTACGGCATATAATCAAATTATTGTACGATATGTCATGTGTTTTATTATTTGAAGGATAACCTAGTTAAGTCTCCGGTAAAGAGTAGTGACCAATAACTAGTGATACAGTTTACAACATAATTTAACATGTTACGTATGTACAATGTTTTGCAATATTTAATTTTGGCATATTTTTTTTCAAATATGTAAATTCTGAACAGAAAACATAGAAAATCCGCTGTTGAAAGTTTTTTGAACTGATTTTTCTGCATTTTTGCAATTAATAAACGTTTTTATTTCTAATTAAACGTGTTTTTGATTGTACGGTTTTAAATAAATATACGTAAAATATCAAGTCATTTTAACAAAATAAATAAATGTACAAATGCCCACGACGATTATTTTATGATTAAGACAATTAGTAAACGGGAAAAGTAAACGCGCGTTTACTTTCAAATGCACGTAAAAATACAATTGAGAAATATGTAGTAAACGCCAGTTTACTTTGAAGTGCACGTAAACATAAACTTGTGAAATCTGAAGTAAACGCCCGTTTACAACTGACTAAACGGACACAGGGTAAACGCACGTTTACTTGAGTAGACATTAGAAATTTCCATTTTGACCGCGTTAACGTAAATGAAGTAAACGGGCGTTTACTAGTAAACGCGAAATTTAAAGTTAACTAACAAAATATGTGCACACCGCGTTACTTGCGTTTACTTTATGTAATGCTTGGTCTGCACCCAACTGTACATAACACTCTGTCATGTTTTTGAAACTCTCTATCTGATTATCTGACATAAGCCGCTGGATATGACCCTCCAGAACGAAGTGAATGTAATCAAAACTTGGTCTTATCCAATCGATTGCTTCTATCATTTCCAATAACAATTACCTTCCGCTAGTTTAAAAAAAATTGTGACAAAAGCAACGTATTTTGTAGACTTTTATTTTTTTTGCAATATATCATTTGTCAAAAAATAAATCTGTAAAGATCTATTTTAGCTAAGAATATGTAATAAGGTAACAGCTTTACTTGACATGTATTCTTTGCTGCCTTTTCTATATTTGTCCGTTTTGCTTTTTTTCAATAATGATCGACACATTAAGGGCATACAATTTTTGCTCCTTCTGCTACTTGTACAACAAGATCAGAAGGACACGGATTAACAAATTCTTGCATTCTATGTGAAAATTCTATTGTATATTTAACTTCGTCTCCCGTTGAAGCTGAACACACGTTTTACCAGCTCACATTATAATTACTTGCTGGCATGCTGCTAACTGAATCATATTGTTCACACCATTTACATTAAGCACTGAAAACATCTTCTTGATTTTTTTTGTCAAGTGCTCTTTTAAACAAATATCAATTTCTTTATCAGTTTTTGTCCATCTTCCCGTATGAAACACATCTAAAATGCGTATAATAAAAAGAGAATATAAGTGATTTGATTAAAAAAGCTATAAACAACATAAGCCAGCTTACTTTAGTGTTCAGTGGAAACCTTGTGAAATTATGTCATATTGTAGCCAAGCGTGTTACTTTCTGATACGTTACATTAACTGTGAACAAGCAGTGTCATGTAGACAAGCATGGTGTTTGTTTGTTTCAATCGGCATATTTGTATTGTTTTATTTTTGTCCAAGCAGCATTTTTATTTTTGTACTCTAGGCAATCGACATACCTTCATCAGTATTTCAGCCAAACGGCAATTTGTATTTTTATTCTTGCCAAATGGCATATCTTTATTGTTCCTCTAGCCAAGCGGCATATAGATAATCATGGTGTGAAGAAAATACCTTAACCATAACCAACGACACACAAAAAGAAGATCGTTTTTAATACATTTTTATTATTATTCATAATTCAATCAATTATTTCAATATTTAGTCACAACCCGTACGACAAGTACGGTGCCTTTAGCATGTTTAAATCATGTGAACCGAACAATGATTTCTTAGATTAGAATTATGAATGTAAATATTTTTAATATCTTTGAATTCATAACGTTGGCATAACATATTATTCCGTAATTACAGACTGCCATTGTGGTACAATAAGAGTAACTGAAGCTTTAAACGAAAAACGTTGTTTAATAACTCTGCATACTGAATGTATAGGAGGTCCAGCCAATTGTTGTCACCCTTCCAGTCAAATGAGAAGGCATCTACGCCTGAGGAACCTGGTGTATACAATCTCAAATTGAATAATTAAATTTTCTTTTATTTTTACTGTCGACAAATCTATCAACTGAATAAGGTTTATACATATAATCTTTAAATTAAAAAAAAACCCTCAACACTGACACCTTAATCGTCAGAATCGAAAATCTTACTTATGGCATTTGCTTTAATTTTTCCCTCTTCATCTATATATCCATTAAATATTTATATTAATAAAATTCTTTATAGATTTTTCTATATTAACTAAAAAAACAGCATCAATTATCGTCTGTGTCACGAAAACAAAATCTAAAAAGAAAAAATCAAAATCAAAATTAGAACCTATACCATCATCTAAATATAAAATAATACGGAGACTATTTTCATCTTAAACTTAACTTACGGCAGTAGACATTTTGTGAACACATATAAACTAGAAGACAAGTCGAATGGTAATATTGTAAACATGCCAAATTTTTCTTCCCATGAAAATCTTAAGTAGGTTTGTGATAGCAAAATGATGATAACCAGACCTCAAATTTAATTAAAGTTAAGCTAATTTTCTCAAAACGCTACCCTCCAATCTTCAAATTTTACTTTGTTTTTCCAAATATGTATATCAATTTCTAAAATTAATCTTTAATTAATTATATATACAATCAGACCTATCTATAAATAGGATAAACACGTGTACCGTAAAACACAACAAACTTGAATCGATATATATATATACTTTGATAAATATAACACAAATACTTTATCAAACTTTCCTAGAACTTATGAAACTTTTGCAGAAGCTATTGAGATTAATAGATAATGTCTGAAGTAAACTTTTGAAAATACATGTTCTCATTTTCAGTCTTTTTTCTGATTGGGGGATGTACATTTTTACAGATAATCTTGGATTACACAGTTTTCACAAGATACATTTGTAAACATCCAATGAATGTTATGAAACTTGAACAGAAGCTAATCGTCAATACCATGAAGTAGTTTCTAAATAATTGTTTTATTCAGTAATTTACCCAAAAAAAATCTTTTTAAGGCAAATTCGTTAAAATTAGGAAATGTTTTATAGAATATGCGAAAAAAAACTTGCTACAAACCAATCAAAATCAGTCCTTTTTTTATGGTGTAATTATAAGTTATAAACCACTACATTTCAATATATTCAGTTGCTATAATGTGTTTCCACTATGTGTATTAAAACCCAGATCGTAATCATTCTTGAATTTGAAGGCTCGTATACAGACAACTGTGTACATTGCTTACATCTCATGTACCAGTAGCATTGTATAACAGTTAACTTATTTGTGCTCTGCATCAACGCAGCCAAACACAACTCAAGTCTAAAAAGAAGTGTTTATTTCTATATCTGTCAAAATGTACATACAATTAGGCCTAAATTAAATATTGTTTGTTTATTTTTAGTATAACAGTCCAAGGAAGTTATAAAAAATATATCATGTAGAATGTGAGGTTAATTCATATACATTATTATTTTGTTTTCAAATATCAAAATATAGGGCTGTGCAGCATATTGTTAACGTTTTTATGACTGGAACTTTTAAGAGTTTTAACTTGAACTGGTATTCTGTCCTACATACATGTACCTTGTACGCTTAACTCGACCGAAAGGTTTATTAATATCATATATCTTCCTAGCATGGTTTGTGAAACAGCTGTACAATGTGCAATCTATAGCATGTTTCATTCCGACATTCTACCAATTTTATTAACTTAAATTATCAGAAATGATATCTGTGAAAAAAACGAATATTTGACTAGAATATAAAGCCACTGCCCAGCAGTGCATTTCCCACCATCATCGCCATGCAACCAGTTAAAAGAGCTAAAACTAATCATTTGTCTTACTTTACTTACAACCCTAGAGACTGGGTATTTAAATTTTTGTGTGTCCCGGTGTTATCAATAAAAATTTAAAAGACTTGAAACTCAATTGTCACGTATTTTACATCGCATTTATAAATGGTCTGTAAGGAAAACTTGGCGATTTTACTGCCAATTATTCTCCAATTTACAGGACTTCCATTCATGTAAGATATAAATAAAAAGTCAAAGCCGGTAGAAGGCAGCGTTAACATAATCATCCTAATCTACGGATCACCAAAGGCATCCCTACATCACTGTAAATAGATACAACGTCCGTTAACAAAATATTTTGTACACACGTTGATAATTTTGTAGTGGACGAACTTTTTTGAATGAACCCTGCTCTTCAAATATAAAGGGCAACGTTTTCATACTTTCAACATCGACTTCAATCAAATGCTTTGAATCTCTAAATGCAAGTGTCCATGCAAAACGCTCACGTGATACCAAACGGACTTAACCTTATACGGGAAAGATAAAACCCAAGGATTACGGTAAAACAGTTTTGAGCGCGAAATACAAATTTAAGATTTTCGGTAGGAACGAAAAAAAAACAAAATATTGCTGGTAAATAAAAATAAAAGATTTGCAGTCGGAACGAATTAATAGGGTCCGTCGGTAAAAGGCAAACAAACAATATTTTAATTTAAGCCTTATATATCGATCTAATTATGACAGTAAATATAAATCCTTTTCTTTTATTTATCATAGAGTTGAAATATGGATATTAATGACAAACAAGATCTTTGCAGTCCATGTGAATACCAAAGCAAGACAACACTAGCTACACAATGGTGCATCGACTGTAAAGAGCCTCTTTGTGTTAGCTGCTACGGGAACCACAATGCACACAGGTATTCAAGGAACCATCATGTTATATCAATAGAAAGCAACAAAATGCTACAGTCCTTAAAGATACCTCTAAATGAGTATTGTGAAGCACATGATCAAGAAAAAGACTTGTATTGTTCCTTACATAACGAGATTATATGTCTGACATGCACACAGACTACTCACGGGAAATGTGTACCAGCTGTCCGTTTGAGTGAAGTCAGTAAGAGCGCCAAAACGTCGACGTTCGTCTCAATGTTAGAAACGAGTTTAGTTGAAGTTGTCGATAAATTAAGTGTAATCATTAGAGAAAGAGAAACCAACAAAGCAAAAATTGAACAACAAAAAACTGAAATATTCGAAACAGTTAAATATTTTAGAAAATGTCTAAACGATAAGCTAGACCAGGTAGAAAATGTTATAATTGAAGATTTAAATGCAAACTTGGAAAAACTTAACCTGCAAATCGACAACAATGTTCATTTCCTTAACGATCACTTAAATGAGTTTGATGAAATACGAAAAAAGATTGATATATTGAAGGATAATGCGTCAGATACGCAAACTTTTATAAGTGTAAGAGCTCTCGAAAAAGTATTTCATTACAAAGAGGTTAGGGTTACATCATTTTTAAAGTTAATCCAAAACCTCAACATTGAGTTTGAGGTGAATAAAGATATATTTGTTGCGTGCGCGGATATCAGGTCATTCGGTGATATTCGAGTGCAAACATTAGATACCGGTTATTTTAATTTCCTGAAAAACAGAGGACAATACCCTATTAACCGTCAATTAAAACTACCCAAAGCATTAGAAATCAAGATACCACAGGAATCTTTTTTTAGAAGTATCATACTAAGTTGCGTCATACTTCCGAACAAACAGGTGATTTGTGTAGACTCACATGCTCGAATAAACGATTGATAGCTTTTAATGAGGATGGAAGTCATGATCGCAATATCACCTTGACCAGTAAACCATTTGATATCGCTGTGATTGATGATAACAAAATTGCCCTGAGTTTTCCATGGAGTGCTCGCAAAAGAATAGGAATAATAAATATGAGCAATTCAAAATTGGATCCCGTCGTTTTGTTAAAAAACAAATGTTATGGTATTTCATACGATAAAGAGAGATTGTTTGTCGTCGTCAAGACTGAAGGGATTTTGATAATGGACTTGTTTGGACAGGTAAGCGCACGTTTACCGATTGAAGGACAGGGAATATTCTATGTTCACGTAAAAAATGACAGAATTTATTGTTCTGACGAATGCAATGACACAGTACAGTGTTATGATATGGAAAGGTGTTCTATTTGGACATTTAAAGATTAAAATTTAGAATCACCAAGATCAATTTCAACAGACGATAACTTTATTTTAATAGCAGGATGCAAGACAAATAATGTTGTATCAGTTTATTTGAATGGACGTTTGGCCAGAGTTATTTGTGAATCGGACGACGGGATAAATAATCCAACAAGTATATATTTTGATTCATAAAATATTTTAGTATGCAATTCTTCAAATGCACAGGCATTTTTGTACAAAGTAAATTAGGAGATGTATTCATCATCATTATTTGAGTCTTTTTCAGTTAATTGTTTCATCTTATGCTCATGTTTAATAAGTTTAATAAAATCTGTTTGGCAAAAATAAAAATGCATGTAACTTATATTATTGGCCATACCTTGATTTGATTATAGATCAATTTTGAATTAGATAGCGTTACGTTGCTGGAGAACGCACACTATTGTAAAGACGTTTTTTTATACAACTAATTGCTGTCACACCTTTGTTTAAACCTATATTTCATATTCATTGAATTACCTTAAGTACACATTTATTAGGTCAACTGATAGCGGTCTATTCCTCGTTTACACCTCATCTCGGGTTTAAATTAACTTACATTGTCTCATCGACTTTGGTTCACATTTACGCCCGGTCATGGTACAACTGATGTTTTTTTTTTGCTTTACAATCAATAACTAAATTTCGGGTTTACAGAAAAAAAACTTTGTTCTTTTTTTCGAGGTCTTAAAAGGTTTTCTTTCAAATTTAATGGAAATATTCAATAATTAAGCTTGCAAAATGTGGTATCATTGGTGGACTATTTTTAAGTATAAAACATGTTTATGATAATTTTGTGGGCTGTGTAAAGTTAAAAAGAGAATTTTCTAACAAGGGTATGTCAAGGAACGTCTCGTCCTTTTTCTAAACACATCTATCGCAAGATACCACGACCTACTTGATAAAAGAGGGGCGAAAGATACCAGATGGACAGTCAAACTTATAAATCGAAAATAAACTGACAACGCCATGGCTAAAAATGAAAAAGACAAACAGACAAACAATAGTACATATGACAAAGCATAAGCAACACGAACCCCACCAAAAACCCCAAAATATACTCCCTTTATCAACTCCACAAATGGTACACAATGGCGTCTTGAGGTTGCACTTTGTAAATACAGCTGTTTCTCAAACCACGCTTCTTTTGGGGAGATTTAGAATATTCATAGAAAATTAATTGTGTTTACATACTGGTTCCCAGTTATGCTCTGTGTGTTCCATCTCATAGAGACATAACATGGGAATGTTACTAGTAAAATGTACATGTGCATATTGTTTACATTAAAATCTGTGGTAACCCTTCATTCGAGGTAGGGGTAGTTAAGATAATTAGTGTTAGTTTAAACTCTGAAAAGTTCAGGGCATATAAACGTTGAAAATATGCCGCACAGCCCTATATTTTGACCTTTGAAAGAGTTGTAGTGCATATAAACTTTCAATTCTAGGATAAGATTTTTTTTCAAAACTTCACAGTAAAAGTGGTACAGTTTTAGCCGTAAAATGAGTTCCTATGGAAAATTGAATTGTCAATATTTACAGAAATGCAACCTTGAAGTATAGATTCTGGGTAATATTGTTTTTTATCATCTTTATAACGTGTTACAGGTCACTGTTTAGTCCTGTTTGATACACATAACGGTGCTGAGTACTTATACATGCCTCCATTGCTTAATTGTTTTATGATAATTTTTGTATTCTTGATTTTCATTTTTGCCAATGTTCTTTGTCTGTATATGCCTTTTTGTGTTTCTTTGAGACATATGACGCAGCTCTGATTTTATACATCTTGTCATTATATAATTGAGAATGGAAATTGGGAATGTGTCAAAGAGACAGCAACCCGACCAAAGAGCAGAAATCAGCCGAAGGCCATCAATAATAGAAACAAATCAAAATGACAATGATATATAAATTATCAAAGGACTACTATCAGTTACTGACATACCAGCTCCAGATCTTACACTGATTGAAAGATTGTGTCTTCATCCGATGAATATCATTTCTGTATTTTTAGTTTTTTAAAATATGCGTTGTCTGTATGCCTTTTTGTGCTTCTTTGTAACATATGTTGTTGTTTTTAAAGTGATTAAATTTATAACACAATGATGACTGCTGTTAATATAAAAAATAAGATATAGCATGATTGCCAATGAGACAACTGTCCACAAGAGACCAAATTGACACAGACATAAACAACTATAGGTCTCCATACGGCTTTCAACAATGAGCAAAGCCCATATCGCAAAGCCAATTACGAATCGTAAGCAATTAAAAGCAAAATATGAAACCGTTCAAACAACAGATCCCTAACGGTCTGATATATGACAAAACAATGACAGGAATAAGAAAACCGCAAGTTCAAGAGGGGGGGGGGGGGGATAGAACCTTTATCGGGTTTCCGGGATCAGGTGTTTTTAAGCTCGGGATTACGAAATTGACCCTTTTTGGATCCGGGAATTTTTTTTTTCGGATTTCGGGATGTCGGGATTAAACTTTTTTAAACTCGGGACTTCGGGATTTCATGTTTTTGAGCTCGGGGTTTCAGGCCAGGACCCCTCCTATCCCCCTCATTCAAAAGATAGAAAACAACGACAGCCACGAAATAACAGCCTTATGACAAGGAACCTGTTCAAATAGAATCTGAAGGGTAGAAAAATATATGAGATCTAATTCCCATCCAGAACTTGCTTTGAAGAAACAATCATGTCAAAATTGTTTGTATTTATCTAAAATTTATAACAAATTATATTTCAAAGTAATAAGATTCTCTCAAAAAGAGAGTGGTTCATTCATCTTTACTCTTTTCAAAAGTCCAACAGTCCAATTAAGTGCTCATTATTATTTTACAGTATCATCTATTTGCAACAATAGTTACACAATCAGATGCAGAAACCTATTCAAGGGGTTGAATTTCATCCTGAAAAGACATTTGTTTTACTCTTTTTTTTTAATTATCTCATTAAGATGAAATCAAATTCAATCTTTTATATTTTAAAACGATTTAAGAAGAGTAATATGAATCATTTGTTTCAAGATACAGAATACAAAGCTGCTGATTTTATCTCATTATTCATTTTCAAAAAGATAATTGCACGAGATGAGATAAGCCACGTGTTTCATTTACGCGCCTACACGCTTTTGATTATAAATGAGACTATAAAACGGTGACAAAGGGGACAATCTTTGATATCTATAAAAGGTTTACGAAAATGAAAAAAAGAGTTATTCATTCGATGATACAGAATAAAATGCTGCTTATTTCCCCCTCCACTGAATTGCAAAAAGATGATAGCAAGAGATGAGGTAAGATATATGTTTGTATTTAGAAGTTTTTTCCTGTTTTATTATCATTACACATCGGTTCGTTTCTATCTGATGTAGCACTCTTTATGTTTTAAAATATCAATTAATATCACTTATTCTCACTAACGGATATTTTAGTCACATGACATTTCAGCACTAAATATTGTGTGGTTGAAAATTAGTAATTAACATCAATTTCGAATTTGTTCAACCTGCAGTGTCTGATTTGGACAAATTTTTTTAAAAAACTTATTCAAATATTATGAGGTTGCTTTCTTGTTGTATGAGTATGAAAGAAGGTGAAACTTAGAAATAAGAAATTAAAATAAGAAAAATTAAACAATAGACTTAAGGTGGTATTGGTGTCTTTCACCATCTTAGATTGTAAAAAACAGCCAACATAAGGTACAGATTTTCAATACATTTAGTAATATTGCAGCAATGTAAATAGCTAAATTATGTGAATTTTCACTGAACATTTTGTTTTAGAAGATTAAAACTTATATTATAACGAATTTAGATTTATTTTTGCTTGATTTTTCATGCTTTTACAAAAAAATGGCATTTTAAGGGTAGGTTACTCTGAAACAGTGAAATTTCTGACTTAATGCACATAGACTTTGCTATTCTGTATTTTAGCCGGGATAAATGCGGGTGATCCAATCTTTTATTTTGATATTCTCAAAGCATTTTCTTAAGCTATCTTCTCGTCTTTTATTTTACAATTCATTCTATCACTTAGTTTAGCTTGTAATAAAAAAAATCATGTTTTCCTATGTATAATCCATACAAAATTTGTCATTTGGCAAAACCAGTAGCTCCAGAAAAATGCAAAAATGCGCGGTGATCTATCATTTTTATTATTATTTTTTAACCTTTATAAATATATACTACGTTTTGGCAAAGTATGAACAAATTCTATCTTCTTTTAATTTATACTCCCATACCACCTTAAACATTTTATGAAAAAAGTTTTCACACATATAGTTCAATAATAAATGTGTTCGATTATGGAAGTATTCGGCTGGGTTTGTACTCGTTTTTCTAGGGTTCTAAAATTTATTTTTATTTTTAACAGCAATATATAGGTAAATAATTGAAGTGACCAGTTTCGACAATGCTGTTCACCTTTTTTGTGTTCCAAGTTGTTTTATACATTTGGCAGTGTGAATGCGAAGTGTCTTGTCCGGATCTGTGTTCCTGTTCAACTAAAGAAACATCGTGTATCAGTAGAAATTTTACGTCAATTCCTAGTGGTATTTTCGAATACACCGAACGATTGTAAGTATATTTCTTGTCTTAAAAAGTCATTTTAAAGCGGATGTCAAATTGATTCAATATTTTACATTTAACTGACATTTGTTTGTCATTATTCAACAATCAGCATTCAACATTCGTTTTCAATATGTAATATTCGTTTTCAATATTGAACATTCAAAAATCTGTCATGTTCATTTTTGTTTTTGTTTTCGATTCATTGTTCGATGCTATATTCCCATGTGGCAAGTGTGCTTTTCATATATATATAAATAATTCAACATGCATAAATTGTCAACGGAACATGAATATTTATAACATTGTTTTTTTTTGTGTACCAAATTCTGCCATCCTGTCAATCTAGAACCGTGGAAAAAACAAATGTACATAGAAGAACATACAACACAAATAATTTTATCAAAAATGATATAGTTCAATTGCCTTTGTATTAGGAATATTTACAAAAAATAAGATAGTATCACAGGAAATAGGCAATTACTGGAAAAAAAGTTTAAAGTACTCTTTCTGTTGATCCGCTAATAACTATGCATTCATTTCCTTGGTTTTTGTGTTCAAACAGTTACGCTATTGACAGTGCCGGAAAAATGACTTTGTGTAATGCCCATGGTAGAAAAATTGCAACAAGAACAACATAAATATATATCATAAAAATTCTTAATGTTATTTAAACAAAAAGTAAAATCACAAAGATACTGAACTCCGAGAAAAAAACATGTTAATATCAAATCTAATAAACCAACTAACAACATGTTGATATCAATCCTAGACTATATTACAGTGTAATTGTAACCATTTATTGAATAAAGTCAAATCGAAAAAAATGACTCAAAAAACGCTCTAAAAAGTTCTCTTTGTACAGTACTAATATCAGAACAAAATATTATAAAAAAAAAACTGGAACTTACAATGAGTAAGTGTGTAATTTATACTTATAGGGTCCTAGAATCAAATAGCATCAAAGATATACAACAAGGTGTCTTATCTACATTACAAACATTGGAGCAATTGTAAGTATGCAATCATCATTTTTTGCGAAAGCGGACACACAGAGAGCAACTCTTTCTAAATTTCAAGCTGCTATAAAACATAATTTGTTTGAAAAGATACACATTTGTTTGTGTTACGGTAAGATCTTTATCGACTTATTGGCTCGTGAATTATACAATAAGTCAAGTCAATCTATTTTTGTTTCAAATTAATTTACTTTGATACAATGTGATATTCATTTGCTCGAGTCAAAGTCAACAAGCAACTTCTGACTAGAGTAACAACATATTGATTGAAGGATAGACAGTTCAATAGCCCCGAATAATACCAATACTAAGGCTTTTCTACAAAAGAGTATTAAAGTTAAGAATCAATCAATCATATTGCATTGTTGTGTTTCTTTGTTACATATGACGTGACCCTGTACTTATACATCCCGATATTTTGCTATGGTGATTTTTTGTATCCTTGTCTTTGATTTTTGATAAATCAAGGTTTTAATCCATTATTATGCTCCTAAGAAATTGTATTTACCAAGTCATAAAATTTTATATGAATATTTAGTTTGATGTGTTTGAGCTTTTGATTTTGCCTGTTGATTACGGGTTTCCTCGGAGTTCGGTATTTTTGTCATTTTACCTACATGTATTTCATTGCCATTTAATCTTCTGTAAAAATTGAATAGATTTAAGGTAATCCTAAGTTGAAATGTATCTTAGGTCAAATTGTGAAGAAAAATATAAAACTTCAATCTTTAAAAAATTCCTACAGTTGATTTCACTATAATATTTAGGAACACTATTTATTCCAATGTCAAAATTGAAGGAGAATCATTTATCTATATTGTTTGACATTTTGGTATTTGAACAATGCATAGCTATACTTACGTGAACACACATGTAGAAAAGTCAGTCACCAAAATCCACTCACTATATAATAAGTACATGTACATTAATAATATAAAAGTGGGACAAAAGATACCAGAGGAACAGTCAAACTCATAAATCGTAAAATAAACTAACAACGACATGACTAAAAATTAAAAAGACAAACAGACAAATGATAGTACATAAGAAACAACATAGAAAACCAAAGACTGAGCAACACTAACCTCACACAAAACTTTGGTTGACCTCAGGTGCTCCAGAAGGGTAAGCAGATCCTGCTTCACATGTGACCCCCGTTGTGTTGCCCATGTTATTAGAAACCTGTAAATAGTATAATTTAGTAATGTTATCTCTTTCACTTATTTGATATAGAAACAATATATATTTTTAGGATCTTAACCAAAAATGACATTGAAACAATAAGGAATGATACATTTAGTGATTTGGGTAAACTTTTAATCTTGTAAGTATATTTGTAGTTTGTATGTTACTGGTAAACTGAATCCCAATATCATTTGTTCTTATCAATTAAGCATAAATGTTTGTTTTTATACGAAAATTATTGTTTACGATGAATTTGAGTCTTGCCTCTTCGAATTGATGCTTTTGTTATCATTAACTACGTATTTGAAAATATAGAAATGAGGAAAAATTACGATTTCGTCAGGATTCAAAATAATAGAAATCCAGGAATAGCATACATTTTTTGTTTTTAAATATTCTTCTTCTTTATAAAAAAAACTTGACTTAAACTAATGCTGTTACATATGATGATACATAAGATTCAATATATCTTATAGATATTTGGACTCGAATAGAATAAGAGAATTGCCAGCACAAGCCTTTAGCTCTCTAACAAACCTAAGAATACTGTAAGTAATGCTTAAGAAATGGAATAAAACTCTAACTTCTCTAACTTTCTGAAAATCTTTGAAAAGGAAGGATAAACAGCATTAATGAAATCGATCGCACCACTATAACCCGTGTATTTCGATAATATTCCAATCTCAATAGTTACATTTAAATTAATTAAAAAACTTCATCAAGCCTCGCGCTTTTAATATTAAAACTTAACTGTATTGAGTGGAGAATTATCGTAACACACTTGTTGCCATGACGGAATCTATATTTTACCATCAATATGTTCTGAAAATCTACAATAATACATGTTTTTACTGCCAGAATATAAAACCTATGTCATCGTACAATATTTATGCCAAAACTCTACTTTTTACTAAACATGTTTGTTGCTGTTTAAATTTGATTGTTATACAAACTTAGCTACAAAACCTTTATGATATAAAGTACTTGCAGTAGATGCCATTACATCGTCAAACAATGATTGCTATGCTAAAATATTGTACAGTTTAATGCATTTGTAAATTGTGATGTACATAGTTTTTTTTTAAACTGTAATGCCTCTAGTTAGAGTAGATTAAGAAATTACATGTTTATCGAAAACAAAGCTTATTAGTTACTGACGCCTTCGTATTAAAGTGTAAATAATTTTCCTTTTTTGAAGACATTTAGCGGGAAACTTCATTAAAGCTATTAAAGACGAAGTGTTTTTTGGTTTGCATAATCTTAACAAACTGTAAGTATATTTTCATTTGTAATTAGTCTTTAGCTAATACAATTTTGTCAGTGAAATAGTTATTAACTCAATCTATTAAATGACGAGACAAAATTTAAAAAAAATGTAGTAAAACCAGTTGCAAGTATTTTGATTTATCATTTAACTGAATCAATTAGAAATAAAATATTTATTTAAGTTTGAATTTGCATAAACGTGTTTTTAAGCACTGTTTGTCTGCATCTATAACTTGTAGATTGGTGTTATTGTTCCCTTTAAATATGTATTTCTCTCGAAATTTGGTGATACAGGATAGAAATAGCCAATGTGAAAGTTCATTCAACATACGTTGTGTTATATATATATATCTAAATTGAAAACTACGTTCAAACCTATGATTGCGTTGGATAAAAACCGCAATTTTTATACGTTACTTGTAAAACAAATTTCGTTGTAGAAGGGTCTAAAAACAGCACAAACAACATTTTCCAAAAGACCAAAAAAGTAAAAAAGTATATTTAAACAAAACGCATTTGACTAACAGGTCGAACAACTGATGTTCCTTAACCCTGCTGACTGCCATTGGCGATTGCCAAATAAAATTGATCACAATATGTTACAAAATGGATCTTAATATAAATTTAATACTAAACAGAAAGAAAAAAAATTAACTTGTGGCCACGATGTTATGCCACAAACATACGTTGTCAATACTTTTTTAGTACACTAGATCCGGATATATATATATATATATATATATATATATATATATATATATATATAAGTACGTCTGAGTCAGTGACAACCCTACCACAGATGTATCCATCGGATCGATCATCAATGATGGTGATACATGGCTGTGTACATAATGTATATACAACTCGTCTAAACATCAACCCAACAATGTTAGATCTGTAAATTTGCATTCGCAAATTTTTGGTTCTTCCCTCGCCGGGACACCAAATCGCCTGCACCGTAGCGGTCCAGCTCGACCACACGACCACCTGGGCTTCATCTAAAATGAAGCTTTCGGTGGCCGGGTGTTACCTTTCCACGTTAGTTTTAATCTAGCGTCGTACTACAGTACATGATATATAAGGCATGAAGATGTTATTCTTACAGATCAGCCAAATCATCTATAGTAAAGGATCCTACAAATTAATGTAAGATACAGTCATATCATTATTTTCTGTGACTATCGACATTAATTTAACATCTCCATGACTTATATATCATGTACTGTAGTACGACGCTAGATTAAAAACTGACGTGGAAAGGTAACACCCGGCCACCGAAAGCTTCATTTTTTATGAAGCCCAGGTGGTAGTGTGGTCTAGCGGGACGGCTACAGTGCATGCGATTTGGTGTCACGATATCTCAGTAGCATGGGTTCGAATCCCGATGAGGGAAGAACAAAATATTTGCGAAAGCAAATTTACAGATCTAACATTGTTGGGTTGATGTCTATCCCAAATTCATGTATTTGGTTTTGATGTTATTTTCGTGGGATTTTGTCTGATGCTTGGTCCGTTTCTGTGTGTGTTAGTTACATTGTAGTGTTGTGTCGTTGTTCTCCTCTTATATTTATGCGTTTCCGTCAGTTTTAGTTTGTTACCCCGATTTTGTTTTTTGTCCATGGATTTATGAGTTTGAACAGCGGTATACTACTGTTGCCTATATTTAGACGAGTTGTATATAGATAATGTACACAGCCATGTATCACCATCATTGCTGGTGATCCAATGGATAAATCTGTTGTAGAGTTGTCACTGACTCAGACGTACTTATATATAAATATAATTATTTTCTGTGACTGTATCTTGCATTAATTTGTATGATCCTTTACTATAGATAATTGGGCTGATCTGTAACAATAACATCTCCATGCCTTATATATCATGTACTGTAGTACGACGATAGATTAAAACTGACTTGGAAAGTTAACACAAGGCCACCGAAAGCTTTATTATAGTGAAGCCCAGGTGGTCGTGTGGTCTAGCGGGACGGCTACAGTGCAAGCGATTTGGTGTCACGATATCTCAGTAGCATGGGTTCGAATCCAGGTAAGGGTAGAACAAAAAATTTGCGAAAGCAAATTAACAGATCTAACATTGTTGGGTTGATGTTTAGACGAGTTGTATATATGTATATATATACATTATAACTTTAGCATATGAACAAGCAGATAACTAAGTGTTCTTAGCGAAACCCTTTACGAATACTAACTATCCTAGTCAATTAAGATTCAAGTCGAAGTCGCGTGTCCAATGTGGAATTTGAATTCACAACCTTAGTGTGGACTGGTTAGTTATTCGGTAGTTTGACTACTTAGAGCAGCCAAGGGACCTTTTTCTAAGACATCTCAAATTAAACAAAAAAAAAATTGAAATACATAAATAATGTATATTAACAATACAAGTAATAATGTATGTAGTAAAAAGACCACTGTTGGTCATTAACAATATGCATTTAACAAAATTCGATCACCTTTTTAAGATTGTTGTGTATTAACATTCTTCTCTCTGTGCTTATAGATTCTTGGGTGGCAATGACATCGAAATTATTCATTACGAAACCTTCCGTGGAATGCATAGCCTGCTAGTGTTGTAAGTAGTTACACTTGATTAATGAAATGTTCCGTATACTGTGATGACGCGTTGTACATGTTGTAAGACCCTAAATGGAATATAAATATATTATTTATCTGATAGAACGCTAACATTGGGATTATATACTCTACACGAAAAACGATTAAATGATTATGTCCTTGAAAAAACAGACAACATCATCTTCAAAAGAAACCGGGCTGCTTTGAATAATAAAACCATACACTCTTAGATTTCACAAGATTAGTATGAAAGACACGTTTCTCTTCCAATTTAAACTTCTTATTAAAAATAATCTGTAGTCTTTATCTACAAATACAACAAATTCATAGATAATACAATCCAAAGACTTTTTGATTGTGCTTATCAATGTCAATTCCGAGTATAGTTGTTTCCGTTTCCATCGGTGTTGTATCATATCTTAATATTTCATAAAACAAGTTGTAGAACAATTGTTGAGAGTTTGGGTTTTTTCATTGTTTCGTTTTGACCGGCATTCCTTGAATGTACAAATTTTGTAAATGTTATGATAAAGATTTATATACATTATACTGTTACTTTTCCCGTTTAAATGGTTTTACACTAATACATTTTGAGCCTTGTATAGCTTGCTGGTCGGCTTTAGCCAAGGCGCTGTGTTGAAGACTCTACTTTGACCTGTAATGGTTTACTTTTACAAATTGTGACTTGGATGGAGAGTTGTCTCATTGCCACTTATGCCATATCTTCTTATTTATATATCACAATGACACATCACATCAGTATATCACAGCTCATTGATGGGAGGGGAACGTATCGATAGCAGGTCAGTCCATTAAAAAAGATGACAAAGCATACGCTACTGAAATACAAACTGGTCTTGAAGATACATATATGAATAAAATGAGGTATGAGTGTCAATGAGACAAAAACTCTCGATCCAAGTCACAATATGTAAAAAGTAACATATTATAGGTAAAAAAAAGTAAAATCACAAAAATACTGAACTCCGAGGAAAGTTCAATCGTAAAGTCCCTAATCAGATGGCAAAATTAAATGACAAAAACACATCAAACGATTGGACAACACCGAAAGACTTTCAACAACAAACACATGGCTCACATCATACAGCTAGCTATACACACAAGGCCCCAAATTGACTAGTGTAAAATAATTTAAGCAGGAAACAATTCTATATAAAATACGAAAAACGTGAAACACTTATTAACCACGTATTTGCCAGTATGATGCTGTTTGTCCGGAGATTGACTTTTAAATTGGCTATCGCAACATTATGTGAATCTACAGGTATCATGAACCATATCCATCACTTTTCCTATAAAAACTAAGGACAAACTATATTTTACTGAGTTGCTAGTCAGATTCCATAAATATTCAGAGAGATAACCCTAATTGACTACAATCGATTTGCAATATTAATATTATTCATTCATTTTCCTTATCAGTGTATAGAGATTGTCAGAAAAACCAATTGCAGTATATACCGAACGGGGTATTTGAAGATTTGTCCAACCTTGAAAAACTGTAAGTTTATCTAACCGTCATTGTATATTGCGATTTTGTTAATGCATTATTATAGTTAACGTTTAGTTTCCCTCATTATCGATGTTATGACAATTTGTAGTTTATATTTGCTGTTTTATATGCATCGCTGTTTTTGTCTCGACTGAGACCAAATTTAAAGGCGGTGAGTGGTGCTTTTCTAGGGGTGGCTTTGACAATTTGTTTTTCTGTTTAAGTCAGTTGATAGGTCCAGTTACTTTGAATTAATTATCAATTAATTAAAAGTAATTGACCTCTATTCTATCTTTTATCACTCTTTTTCAATGTTACGATTTTTGCTTCAGTCAGAAGTGATAGAAAAATACTTTTCATACCGTATAATTATTATTTTGATGAAACATTCACACAGGAAAGTAAACAATGAACATTTAAAATACGAAATGAAAATCAGAAAAAAAACGTGGTTTCCAACCTTCTTTTATAGTAGGTGATTTTTTTTAACCCCAAAACAAAGCATCATTGTACAAATGTAACAGTACGAGTGTACTGTTATATTCTGCTTACAATTACCAAATGAGTATAGTATATTCTTTATAATGCATATTTCCCTACATTCACATTGGCTGGGTTTTTTTGATAATAAGTAGCGTCAACCGGACGAATCTTAAAAAAATAGAACGTACATGATTGTACATTGTACACAATCGAATAAATATTATATATTCAACACAATAAAGTATACTAAGCATTAAATAGAACAAAAGGCTGTTTGGACTATGCAGACCTAAACATATAACAAATAATACACGTAAGAGTATTGAAATATACTGCATTAATTAAGACACGAGTTAGAATAAAAGAGAGGCGAAAGATACCAGAGGGATATTTAATGTAGATTACAAACTAACTTACAATGCCATGGCTAAAAAAGAAAAATACAAACAGACAAATAATAGTACACAAGAAAATTAAGACTAATCAACAGGAACCCCATCAATAAATGGGGGGTGTTCTCATGAGCTCTGGAAGGGTAGGCAGATTCTGCTCCACAAGTGGCACCTCTGGTGTTGCTCATATAATAACACTCTCTAGTGACAGCTGCTGCAGTGGACTGGAACATCAATGCGGTACGTTTCTGTACTGTTATTTCTTTTTAACTGTTTTAAAAATTAACATCACTCAAATACTTAATTACTTTTAGCAACTTACAAAACAATGATATAACAGATTTTGATGAAGGAGTATTCAACTATCAGTTAAGACTGGTGAATATGTGAGTTATTGTTATATTAGACAGGGAAAATTGTTTATTGAAAATGATAAGATTGCAAACTTTTTCATTTTTTCATTTCATTGTAAAGTGTTCATGTAAATAGATATAATCTTGTACATGTACATCAGGCTTGTGAATAGAGACGTTTAACAGTTCATATATTTCAAATAACAAATGAAGTTTCCTTTTGCCTGCAAGTCAATTAAAAAAATCATCTTGATTCGTATCAATTTTTATGTTAAAACAAAATAAACTTCGGAGCACATTTCGAAACCATTATTCAATACTTTTCTTTTTGTTTTAGACGACTGAAATTGAATCGGCTTCATATTTTGAGAAATGGAACTTTTGAAGGAATGTTGCATATTCAGATCATGTAAGTAGCTTTTGTCATGTGTTTGACGGTATTAACATTTATGGAGTAACTAAAATAGTCACAAGAATTGTGGAGCAGGCTTAGACAACCATTCGAGACATCTGAGATCACATCTCATCCGTGTTGTCTTTGTGTTTTTTAAACCGTTCTTTTGTCCATCGGTTGTTTTTAAGTTTTTGCTTGGCTTTACTGTTTCTTTTTCAACTGATGAGTTTGAAGATCATATTGATACTTTCTGCCTCTCTTTTATGCACAACTTTTATTAAACGGTACTTTTTGTGTATCATGAGTCTATGAATAATAGATTTATTATTTCTTATGAATGGGTTGGTTTTAATCAATACTAAAAATAAAAAATGAGAAGAGGCATTATTGCCAATTATACGACAACTCTCCGCAAGTTACCAATGGCACAAAGCAATAACAGCTATATGACATACCTTTTATTACGATTTGAACACATTGCATCATGAAATTTACCATGGAAACAACACTTCGTGATAAACCTTTTGTTTTGTTGTATAAATTTTCCATTTTCACCAACAGTAATGATTTCAAAAATTTAGTTTTGTTTTTTCCTGGCAGACACCTACCAAGAAATGAAATTAACCTGGTAGAAAAGGGTACGTTTCAAGGACTTTATGAATTGGAAGAGCTGTGAGTTGCAGTTTTGAATACTTTTCGAATTTAACTAATTGTATATTATGATCCTTACGATTGGAAAAAATGTGAGTTGCAGTTTTGAATACTTTTCGAAGTTAACTAATTGTATATCATGATCCTATGTGCAGGATACATACAAACAGTTTTCGTTCGTTGAACATTGAGAACTAACTAGACAAAAGATGAGTTATATTCAGAAAAAAAATCGATGAGTTTTTCATAACACAAACTTACTTCGAATATACTCCTAAAACATATTTTATATAGTTTTATTTTGCCTCAACTTTGAGCAAAATTCCAAACTCAATATTTCAGAGGCAAATTAAAACATCATTTTCACCCAATCTCAAATGCATTCAGAAAATCTCAAACAAAAGAGAAACGGCGGTTAGTTTACGAAAATATCATGACCTTTCAACTAATTTTGAATGCAAACAAAATTTTCAGAATTATACTTCGGTTTAATAAGTAATAGTTAGTTTATTTATTAAGCATTATGCCTGAATAATTATTGACGTTTTTTAATTCTGATCTGCAGATCGATGGGCTTCAATAGCTTGAATGATATATCCGGTTTGTTCGAGGATTGTAAAGAATTGAAACACTTGTAAGCTTGTAATTTATGAATAAATACATGTAGTATACTGAAAGACAATGTTGATTGTGTTGATTGTCAAAATGGATGCTTGCATATATATTGTAGAACCTGAAAGGAATATAACAGCATTTCTCAATATAACTTTATTTTACTTAGTTTTTGTCATACCTAAACAAACAATTCATCTAGTTCCCTTATACACATAAAGACAAAATTAGTATATCACTGTTAATATAAAATAGTCATAGTGCTATACCGTATAGCGGATTATTTTCGCGATTTTCATTGAATAAGGTATACGAAATATTTTTGCGGTGCTTATTATGGCGGATTCAAAACTTTTATCAATACCTTTGCATGTACAATTTAAAATGGCGGAATTTATGTTGGCGACTTTATTCTAGCCGCGAAAATAAGCGAAAATTTACACCCATCGAAAATAACCCGCTATATAGTACACATTAGATTTACTCAAACTTATTACGATAGTGCAATTGATATAAAAAAACATGTGGTATGAGTGTACATGAGACAACTCTCTATCCAAGTCGCAATTTATAAAAGTAAACCATTATAGGTCGAAGTAAGGTCTTCAACACGGAGCCTTGGCTCACATCGAACAACAAGCTATAAAGGGCCCAAAAACATTACAAGACTTAGTGTAAAACTATTCAAATAGGAAAACCAACTGTCTAATTTATATAAAAACGAGAATCGTGAAACACTTATGAACCTCATCAACACACGACAATTACTGAACATTAGATCAATGGCTGTTTTCCTAATCTTTACAATACATGGCATATTTCCTGAACAATAACATTAATAAATATGACTGACAATAAATAGAATATCTGAGCAAATAATTGTGTGTAGATCTAACGAATGAAACCCTTTTCAACTGACTTTTATACGCGCGTGTAACTATTTACACCACTGGGTCGATGCCACTGCTGGTGGACGTTTTGTCCCCGAGGGTATCACCAGCCAAGTAGTCAACACTTCGGTGTTGACATGAATATCAATAAACTTTGAATTTTTCGAAAAACTAAGGATTTTCTTATCCCAGGTATAAATTACCTTATCCGTATTAGGCAAAACTTTTTGGAATTTTGGATCCTCAATGCTTTTCAACTTTGTACTAGTTTGGCTTCATAAATATTTTGATATGAGCGTCACTGATGAATCGTATGTAGACGAAACGAGCGTCTGGCGTACTAAATTACAATCCTGGTACCTTTGGTAACTATTTACACCACTGGGTCGATGACACTGCTGGTGGACGTTTCGTTCCCGAGGGTATCAGCAGCCCAGTAGTCAACACTTCGGTGTTGACATGAATATCAATAATGTGGTCATTTTTATAAATTTCCTGTTTACAAAACTTTGAATTTTTCGAAAAACTAAGGATTTTCTTATACCAGGCATAGATTACCTTAGCCGTATTTGGCACAACTTTTTGGAATTTTGGATCCTCAATGCTCTTCAACTTTGTAGTAGTTTGGTTTTATACATATTTTGATATGAGCGTCATTAATGAGTCTTATGTAGACGAAATGCGCGTATGTCGTACTAAATTACAATCCTGGTACCTTTGATAACTATTTTATAGTTTGTTATTGTGTTGTACAGTTTCACAACTATCGAGTTGTCTCATTGTCAATCATACCACATCTTGTTTTATATTGATATTCCGTGTTAGGGACGAGTTTGTTGCCGAAGTTTTGTTTTGCCCCGCCACATTCTGTTGTTGCCTGTCCATAGACCGGAGCTGCCTGTTTATTAGTAGTTGTCTTTTGTTGCTTTATATCTTATTTGTTTTTGTTCATTGTTTTGTACATAAATCAGGCCGTTCGTATTGAATTGTGATGACTATTTCAAAGTCGACAATTACAAGTAACCTTCTTTATTCTATTTACAACAAGTATTGTGAGTGCTGTACATGATATTACTCTTAAAAATATTAAACTTTTTTAATAGAAAGACAACACTCTATTGCTAATTCAAAAACATTGTAAATTGGAGGTCCAATATAATTGACAACAACTAACGTTGTATTTTTTCTAACAAATGAACTTAGTCTGATAATGTTTTATTCTTGACCAAGTACACGCAGTATTTGAAGAAATGAGTTGGTTTAACCTGTTTTAAATGTAACTAAATCTCCCACTTGTAAAACTTCACTTTTAATTTATAAAATTTTATCTTTTTTCTTCATATTATAAGAGGCTTGAGACACAACCTGATAACATCTGTAGATATGAAGACGTTCAAAGAACTAACAAAATTAGAGTATTTGTAAGTATTTATAAAATTTTAAACAATTCCTTAAAGAACATTTACATTATAGATAGCTATAAGATGTGGTATGAATGCCAATCAGATACTTCTCCATTCAAGTCTCAATTTATAAAAGTAAACCATTATAGATCGAATGTCGGTCTTCAATGGGAGCATTAGCTCACACTAAACAGCAAGCTATAAGGAGCACCACACAAATCTCTAGTGTTAAACCATTCAAACTGGAACAACTGAACATCAGATGCCTAATTAGTTATCAAAGGTACCAGGATTATAATTTAATACGCCAGACAGGTACAAGCAATTGCAGCGGGTTTAAACTTTTTAATGGTATATATCATGTTATAATCAAGAAAAGAAGTGTATATTGTAATGGATCCATTTTATATAAGTGCATGTTCTTATTTTAGTCTTCCCTTTTAAGGTTAATTGGGAAATTTCCATGAATAAAATTGAGAATGGAATGGGGAATGTGCCAAGGAGACAACAACCCGACCATAGAGCAGAAAACAGCAGAAGGTCACCAACAGGTTTTCAATGCAACGAGAAATTCTCGCACCCGGAGGCGCCCTTCAGCTGGCCCCTTAACAAAACTGGTTCAGTGATAATGAACACCATACTAAACTAAAATTGTACACAAGAAACTAAAAGTTAAAATGATACAAGACTAACAAAGGCCAGAGGCTCCGGACTTGGGACAGGGGCAAAAATGCGGCGGGATTAAACATGTTTGTGTGATCTCAAACCCCCTTTTACCTCTAGCCAATGCAGAAAAGTAAACGCATAACAATACGCACATTAAAATTCAGTTCAAGAGAAGTCCCGGTCTGATGTCAGAAGATGTAACCAAAGAAAATAAACAAAATGACAACAATACATAAATAACATCAGACTTCTAGCAGTTAACTGACATGCCAGCTCCGATCCTCAATTAAACTTATTGAAAAATTATGACTTCATCATATGAATATCAGGCACAATCCTCCCCGTGAGGGGTTTAGTATCATACCATCATAACATATATGAGAAGAACATAACCCGTGTCATGCCAATAACTGGTTTATTATGAATAAATGTGTTTAGTTCTAATGCAAAGACCCTATAATTGAATCAATATTAAGGCCAAAATATGCAATCTTTAATGACCTGACAACAGTATCGTAACTATATCCCTTCTTAATAAGTCTATTTAAAGGTTTTGTTAGCTTCTGAGGTGAATACTGACATTTTTGTGCTTTATAAAGAATATTTCCATAAACTATTGGATGTGAAATACCTGAACGTATAAGAAGTCTGCATGTTGAGCTATATTTACGAATGATGTCCTTATTCCGATGATAAAATTTAGTAAATGTTTTGACTAGTTTGTGATATCGAAAACCCTGGTGTAATAATTTTTCAGTAATACATGTTGACATTTTCATGATCTTAATTTCTTCTTTCTTCTTTTTTAATATCAGCAGATTAATTGTTGTAACTAATCTATTACAACGAGAAGTAGAGATTTGTGAACAGATTTGTTGAAAAAAGAAAAGATTGTGTCAATATAAATGAGACAATGATAGATCAGGTCACACACACAAATGTAGTTGCTATAAATTAAAACACCAAAGTTTTTAATTATTTCTTTTTATGACGTTTAATGTCATGTTTTGATATAATCTTTTTCGTTATATAGATTATGATTATTACACAAAATTGACCGCTGTTCCTCAATTTTTAACATTATTACATAACATATACTGATGTTTTGCCTACACATTTCTGTCAATATAGTGGAATTTGATGCGCCACATAACAGTAAATGTTAAGCTTGCTACAAGAAGAGGTGAACTCTCCTATTTCGATATCATGAAATGCCTGTACCATGTCAGAAAAATAAAAATTGCTTTCCATTCGTTTGATGTGAATGGGTTTTCGATTTTTACATTTGCAAAAGGATTTATCCGTTTAAATTTTCCTTTGAGTTCCATAATGCAATCCATAATTTTCTACATATCAAGATAATGCATGTACCAAACCAGGAATATGACAGTTGTTATCAATTCGTTTTATGTGTTTGAGCTTTTGATTTTGCCATTTAATTAAGGATTTTTCTTTTTGAATTTCATCGGAGTTTAATATTTTTGTGCTGTTTCGTTTTAGTGTAATATGGTCCTGAAACTTCAATTAAACTGACAGTTTGTCAAGGACTTTTAGTTATTTTTGTTTTTGGATCAATATAAGAATGTATTTTTTATAACCTAGTAATAATCATTATGACTCTTTTTTTTTTACATTTCTGTTTATATTCTAATTAAGGAATAACTGATGTTTACTGAAAGATCTCCATTCAATGGAATATTTTTAATACCTTTGCGGTGAATTCAGCTTCAAATACATTTTTGAGCTTTTTCACTCTATATGATAAGGTAAAATCGGACATAAGTAAAGTTATCGTGTTGAACTAACAAAATTATTTTAAAACCATTTAAATCAGTATAGACATCATCACAACTGTTAATCATCCATAAAAACTTAAGCCTCGGTCCCACTTTACCGGATAGCACGAACGGACGCCTAACGGATGAAATAAAATTTTACAAAAAAGTTATCCGTTGGAAGTCCGTTGATATACTGTCCAAATAAAACGGAAGCGGAACGAATACATAACGGACACACACCGGATATGCAACTCACGACAAACGGAATCGTACCGGATGGAACGATGTCGAACGTACATCCAACGGACGAGTATCGCATAAAACGGACACCTAACGGAAGCGTACCGGATAAAACGGATGAACAACATATACGGAAAAATTAAAGGCAACAATATATACATGTAAATCGCATAAATATTCAAAATATTTCTGTGTAACTAGTTTTGGTTTGTTCTTCAAACTTCCGCCAAAGAGCAGTGTCTGACGTGAATAAGAGCTGCTTGATTGTGAAGACGTGGCCTCACTTTAAGATCCATTATTAATAATAAGAATTCACGAACCTTTAGAAATCTGACCTTCCAATAAATAGCTTTTCTGACGCGAAATGTTCAATTGGAATTTAGCCGCTTTAGATCCGTCCACAATCCGTTTTATCCGATACACGTCAGGTAGAAATCCATTTCACATTCGTTCAACATCCATTTTATCCGTTAAACGTCCAGTAGACGTCCGTTGGTGAATTTATCTGCTAGACATCCAACGGATGTATAACGGACACGTAACGGATACAAAACGGAAACGAAACGGACGAGTACTGAACAAAACGGACGCCTACCGGACGTTCAACGGATAAAACGATCAAACGTCATTAGCTTAATTGGGCATACAGTAAAAGCTTATCTTTTTTAGGAATCTTTCTGAAAATCCGCTCATATGTAACTGTGCGCTTGTTAGCCTGAAAGCGTTATATATTGTTCTAAACCATGGTGATGGTATTAAATGTACTGAAATGACAGGAGCAGATCTTGGGAACGTTCCGGATTATGAACTGTGTACAAACAAAGGTAAAATTTGTTCTATCCTATTTCTTCTTTTCTTCTTTTCTTCGCAAATTTCTGCTTATCGGAGCAACCATGTCACACGGTAGTTAAATTTAAAAATCTTCTCTTTAAAATGTTAACTATAACTTTATCTGTCCAATTCAGAATACCTCTAGACCATGCGTGATTCATAATTGGAAAAAAACAGAAATGAATTTCAAATATCAAATAATAAGATATTTTTTGATTTAGCAAAGGTTTATACCAGGTAATCTTTCATTGACTGCTTTGTAATATCATTTCTTCTTTCCTGTCTGTAAAAATCTACGATCTAAAAGACATTAGATTTGTATGTCTCTGTACGCACACTAATATAAGAGTTTCTGAACAATATCGAAGACAACCAGAACAACTTGATCGGGTTTTGCCAATACTTCGTAGATAAAAGAGGGACGAAAGATACCAAAGGGACAGTCAAACTCATAAATCTAAAACAAACTGACAACGCCATGGCTAAAAATAAAAAAAGACAAACAGAAAAACAATAGTACACACGACACAACATAGACAACTAAAGAATAAACAACACGAACCCCACCAAAAACTAGGGGTGATCTCAGGTGCTCCGGAAGGGTAAGCAGATCCTGCTCCACATGTGGCACCCGCCGGATAAAGGTCGAATAAAGACTATATGTTACGTAACCTCATATTATTATCAATCAAATTACACATATACTCATTAACATCACTTCTTTGTTACAATTATCAACCACCCTATAGCTATATCTGAAGAAAAAAGGAATTGAAAACATGTTTATTTTTGTGATGTAATCATAGTTCATAACATCAGTATGTAGTAGGAGGAGTATTTGTTAAAGTACTCGCAAATGAGATACTGTAATATAATGCACATTAAAACTGACTATAGCATGTTATGGGATGATTTGACCGACATCCATTTTAATAAACAGTACCAATCGTATTGCACCAGATGCACTATTTAGCAATACATAAAATTGAGAATAAAAATGGAGGATATGTCAGCAACCCGACAAAAGAGCAGGCAACAGCCGAAGGACATCAATGGGACTTCAACGCCGCGAGATAATTCCGCAACCGGAGATGGACCTCAGCTGGCCAGTAAACAAATGTATACAAGTCAGTGAAAATGAACGTCATACTAAACTCCAAAAAAATATAAATAAAATTAAAATTAAAAAAATTAACAAGACTAAGAAAGACCAGAGGCTCCAGACTTGGGACAGGCGCAAAAATGAGGCTCGGTCAAACATGTTTTGTATGATCACAAACCTCCCCTACACATCTAGCCATTGTAGAGTAAAGAAACACATAACAATACGAACAGTAAATATCAGTTTAAACTAATTCCGAGTCTTTGAACTGATGCACGAGGCCGAAATGAATGAAATACCTAACTCAATGCAAACGACTTAGACCTGGTCAAAATATGGCCAAATTTCGATAGAGTTGCAAAAGGTTTTTTTTTCAGCTTAAAATGATTTCAGTTTAATATTAACCTATCTTTATTCTCAATTTGTTGAAGGAGATTACTGCAGGCAAGAAAATGTCACAATTATAAATGGCCATTTTGTTGATACTGTTTATGGTATCAGTGTCATCAGATGCGCATTCATGTGTGACGTTAATCAAGAGTGTAATGCGTTTCAGCACCTCGACGATATGGAACAGATCTGTAGTCTATGGAACATCAGAGATAAATCTTCATGGTTAACGAATGTAACGCAATATGTAGATCTCTTCAATCGATGTTAACACTTTCAATTCTGTTATTTTTAGCTTAGTACTTTGCTTTAACTATATATTTGTGATAACATTTTGTATCGAAAGACGAGTACAATGTATTATACCATAAAATTAAATGGCTGATTTCGAATTTAAATAAAAGGCAAAAGATACCAAATGAATATTCAATCTCATTTATAGAAAATGAACTGTCTAAACCATAACAATAATATGTTAAAACAGAGATATATCTCGCCTTTTTGTAATTATGCAAATGTTGAATTTAAAATAGCAATACTTTAACATGTAAGTTATGCAAACATTCAAATTCAATGAATCATGATTGGAAATGAGGTATACCAATTCTCATACACCTGTATACCAAATACTTTTGCTTTATTATAAGTTGTTCCCACTTAACAAACCTCAACACAAACATTACCTTGTAAACTAGGTAAATATTCAAAATCCATGAACCACGATAAATGGTTGGGCTATATAATTTCAATGGGAATAAGACTTGCAAAAGCCAAAACATTTGCATACAAAATAACACTTACAATATGCAGTTTATTTTAAAAGAGGGACGAATGATACCAGACGGGCAGTCAAACTCATAAATCGAAAATAAACTGACAACGTCATGGCTAAAAATGAAAAAGACAAACAGACAAACAATAGTACACATGCCACAACATAGAAAGAAACTAAAGAATAAGCAACACGAACTACATCAAAAACAAGGGGTAATATAAAGTGCTCCGGAAGGGTAAGCAGATTCTGCTCCACATGTGGCACCCGTCATGTTGCTCATGTTATAACAAATCCGGTAAATGGTCTTATTCGGTAGGTCACATTCGTGATAGGGAAGGGGATTGTAGTGACGACGTAAGGAACACATCCGATATCATTTGTAAAACGGTTATTCCATAACGATCAACCAACTTGTAATGGCGTCCGTAAAGTTTATGAAGGGATAATTTCAATTTCACCATTTGGAACTCTTGGTTTAATAGCTTCCATGTGAGCAACAATCCTCTATCAGGAAAATCATGACAGGAATTGCAAGCACGGTATTATCATATCAATTGGGAGATATATACTCCGGTTGCAGGTGCTGCTGGAATGTTGCTACTTACTTGTAAACGGTGGATTACACTTGGTTTTATAGCTAGTTGAACCTCTCACTTGTATGGCAGACGTATCAAAAACCATTATATTGACAACGATGTGTGAACTAAACAAACAGACATCATAGGTCAAAATGTCCAAAATAACACAAACGCATAAAAGGGAATATAGACAAAGCACATTAGCAAAAGTAAAGAAAAGAATACACAAATGTACCATAGAACAATAACTAAATGGCGGGATGAATAATTAAAGGGTCACGTCATATGTTTCAAAGAACTACGAGTCAAGTCATTTAAGATGGCTTATTTCGGCTTTAATATTTATTCACTAATAGTGTCTTTGATTTGGAAACAAACACATTTATTCTAAAACTAGTTGTTGGCATGATACGAGTTATATTCTTCTCATATATTTTATGATGGTATGATACTTAACACCGAATAGGAGGGATTATGCTTGATATGTATGATGAAGACACAATCTTTCAATCTGTTTAATCGAGGTCTTGCGCTAGCATGTCAGTAACTGCTCATAGCTATATGATAATTTATGCATTTGCTCATTTTATTTTTTTTTGTTACCTATTCTGACATCGGACTCGGACTTCATTAAAAACTGAGTTTCACCGGGTATTTTTGTGTGTTGGTTTTGTCTAATTTTAGTTGTTTTTATATATTTCGGAGTTAAGTATGACGTCCATTATCACAAATTTAATACATATTTTTGTTTGGGGGCCAGCTGAGGCACGCCTTCGGCTCTTTTCTCGGGTTGTTGTCTCTTTGATACATTCTCCATTTCCATTGTCGATTTAATATAGACAAATTACAATAGCAAAAATGAAAAACGACTTTAAAATGTTTTTTCAATGGCACAATAACATAATGAGAGGATGTTAGAGTACAGAGCCGCGTCATATATATCAAAGAAAAATAAAAAGGCATTTAGACCAAGAAATGTAGCAAAAATGAAAGACAAGAATACAAAGATTATCATAGAACAATTACACAATGACAGGATGTATAAGTACACAGCCACATCATATGTATCAAACAGACCAAACAGGAAAAGTAATATGCATAAGACAAATACAAGAATACTATAGCACGTTTTTGAGATAATAAACAGCGTCAGAACCACCCAGAATATATATTTCAAGACATCACTATGTACTATTTGTAGAGTTGATACGGAATAATTATCAACAAGGTCTTGGTATAGTTGTCAATATAATGGAATTTGATACGACTGTCGTACAAGTGAGAGGTTTAGCTAGCTATAAAACCAGTTTAAACCCACCATTTACTGCATAAGTAAATGCCTGTACCAAATTCGTTATATGACAGTTGTATTAATTACTATAAGACGTGTCATGGTACTTTAAGACGTGTCACATTATTATAAGACGTGTCACGGTACTTTTCTATCCCAAATTCATGCATTTGGTTGTGATGTTATATTGGTTATTCTCATCGCATTTTGTCTAATGCTTAGTCCGTTGCTGTGTGTGTTACATTTTAATGTTGTGTCGTTGTTTTCCTCTAATATTTAATGCGTTTACCTCAGTTTTAGTTTGTTACCCCGATTTTGATTTTTGTCCATAGATTTATGAGTTTTGAACAGCGGTATACTACTGTTGCCTTTATTTATGCTTTGATAAGTGATTTTTCGTTCTGAATTTTCCTCGCAGTTCAGTATTTTTGTGATTTTTTTTTTTTTTTTTAGAAAAAGTACATGACGTTCCTGGACATACCCCTTGTGTGAATTCTTCTTTTAAATTTACACAGCCTACATAATTATCATAAACATGTTTTATACTTGAAAATAGTCTACCAATGATACTTTGTCTTGCAAACTTAAATATTGAATAGTTCTATTAAAGTTGTAAAAAACCGCTTTAATAATCTATAAAAAAAGCAAAACAGTTTTTTTCCTTCAACTCAAATATTTAATGCGAACTGATTGCATGGCAAAAATAGCATCAGATGTGCATTGTACCATGACAAGGTGTAAACGTAGACGAACACCAGTGTTGATGAGACAAAGAATAAGTTAATCTTAACCAGAGATATGGTGTAAAAAAGAACTAAACAGTCATTAGTGGACCTCAATAAATTTTGACATTTGAACCAATCGAACTTGAAATATAGGTGTAAACATAGGTGTGACAGCAATTACAATGTAATTATATAAAACGTATTAAGCTTTACAATATTGTTCACTCTCCAGCGACGTAATGCTATCTTATCCAAAATGGAGACATCATCAAAATCAGGCCAATAACATAAAAAGATGAATTTTAAAATTTACCAAAACCAGTTTCATTAACATAGGCAGCAGGTTATAATATGAACTAAAAAAAGATATGAGAATAATAATAATGATATTGAATAAGTATCTTAGTTTTCTTTGTATAAAAATGTGCATCTTGGTTTGTGATCTTGGTGATTCTAAATTTGAATCTTTAAATGTCCAAATAGAACACCCTTCCATATTATAACACTGTACTGTGTCATTGCATTCATCTGAACAGTAAAGTCTATTATTAACATGGACATAAAATATTCCTATACCTACAATTGGTAAGCATGCGCTTTTATTTCCACTTATGTCCATAATCACAAATCCTTCAGTCTTGACGACGAGAAACAATCTCTTTTTATCGTATGCTATACCATAACATTTGATTTGTAATTGGTCATATCGATTATTCCGATTCTCTTGTTCGTACTCCAGGGGAATCTAATTGCAATTTTGTTATTGTCAAACACGGCGATATCAAATGGTCTACTGGTCAAGTTGATATTGCGATCATGAGTTCCATCCTCATTGAGAACAATTAATCGTTTATTACGAGCATGTGGGTCTACAAAAATCATCTGTTTGTTCGGAAGTATGATGCAACTTAATATTGTACTTCTAAAAAATGATTCCCATGGTATCTTGATTTCTAATGCTTTGGATAATTTTAATTGGTGGTCGACAGGACATTGATTTCTATTTTTCTGCAAATTACCATAACTGGTATCTAATTTAATTACTTTAATATCCCCGAACGACTTGATATCCGCGCACGTGAGGAATATACCTTGATTTGCCTCAATATTAATGTTGATACGTTGAATTCACCCTAAAAACGATGCAAGATAACCTTCTTTGTTATGTAATGTTTTTTCGAGAGCTTTTGAACCGATAAAAGTTTGTTTATGTGACGCATACGTCTTCACTATATTCATCTGTTTTCTCATTTCCCCAAAGTCATTCAGGTTATCGTTGAAGCACTTGATATTTTTGTTGATTTCCAGGATAGAACTTTCGCATTTTGCTTTTAAATCTTCAGTTATTACGTATTCTACCTGGTTTAGCTTATCGTTAATACATTTTCTATAACTTTTCACCACATATAATATTTCAGTTTTTTGGTTTTTTAATTTCTACCTTATTGTTTTCCCTATCTCTCATAATGTCTCTTAGTTGATCTCTGACGTCTTACTGATATCACACAAACGTGGAGCTGGCACACATTTTCCATGAGTTGTCTGTGTACATGTAAGACATATAATTTTTCCATGCGAGGAACAGAACAAGTCCTTTTCCTGATCGTGAACTTCAAAGTATTCATTTAGAGGTATTTGTAGTGGTTCCAGCTTTTGGTAACCTTCTACTGAAATCAAGTGATGGTCCCTGGAAAACCTGTGTGCATTGTGGTTTTCAGAACATGTAATACAAAGGGGCTCTTCACATTCAGTACACCGTTTTGTAGCTGTTTCTGTCTTGCCTTTGAATTCTCATGGACTGCACAGATATTTCTTATCATTGACATCCATATGTTAACTGTAAAAAGAGAAGGAAAGAAATTCGATTTACTATCATTGTATGATCTGGCGTAACTGGCGTAGTCAATGTAGAACAGATATAGCAATACACAGTGTATAACTAGATACCTCGTCTTTCTAAACATAAATTCAGATGAACAAACCAAAACATTTTTGCTTTTAGTGTGCGCTGGTATCCCATTTTCTTTTAAATATTCTAAAATAAAAAAAAAGCCAGATGTAACACATTTTAGCAGTTGATACGATGAAAGATCGGCTGAATAAATCTAAATTGACTTATTCTATAGAGATTAGAAAGATATAAAAGAATATCTATGATAGTTAATAAAATAGCTTCGGTCTTTTAAATAATATATTCTTCATATAAAATGCTTTGCTTTAGTTATAAGAAAATCTGGTATGTGTGCCAATGAGACACGTCCAGTTTTAGATATTTAATTTTCACAATTTTTATTATTTTGTTTTGTTTTTTTTCCTTTTTCGGTCTTTTTTCAGCAAAAAGGATGTGTTGTATACAAACTAATCATAAATATCAGGTTCAAAACTGTGTATGCATTTTGTCTACAAGGGATCGTCAGTGATGTTCGGATACTAAAGAAGATCAAATAAAGAACATAATTATGAAACTGATTTTAACCTAGATTTTTTATTTTTAATTTTGTCTCCTTTATATCTAATGTTATAGCAAATTAACATACATTTTGTACATGTTTTTTTCACATGTTCAGATAAAAACTCAATATATACTACGAATCAAACGAAATTAATAGGAATGTTTTCAATTTCACCTCATGGATATCTTTGTTTAATAACTTCCTTGTGAGCATGTTCTCTATCAAGGAAATCATGATATAAATTACACGCTCTGGGATATTGGTCATGATGGACTTCATCTTGAATAACTAAATCTTTTGTAGCGATGTTTGTGTTAGATGAAAACAACAATTCATTTAGAGGGAAGATGGAAGTAAATTACTTATAACAACTACAATGACAAAGTATCCTCAATAACTACTATATACTAGCTGTTTCGTCAAATTCAGCATGAACAGAAAGTGGTAAAATAAATTTTGGGTCCTCATATTAGAAACCAGACTAGGGAACGGGTAGGCAGTTTCGAAAATGTTTGGTACTAGTACATTCTGTTTGTGCATGGTTCAAGTCAGGAGCTCATAGTTTAGTGGTCATCGTTGCTTCATGTCTATCATATATTTGTGTTGATACAAATTGGGCTGTTATATTTGTCAATTGAATTGTGTCGAGACCTTTATAGCGCATTCATGTCTCTTCAGTGATGCCCGAGGCACCAAAGTTAAAGCGCAAATATTCAATAGTATTTACAACAATAATGTCGTTTTGTAAAACTCAAAAGGTCCAAACTTCCTGCGCCCAGCATATCATTTTTCGCGTTATCTTTCGATCATAGTCTCGAGTATTCTTTCATACATTTTATATAAAAATTGCAAGATTCACATTTATTTTCAAGACATATACTTATACTTGCTTTAAAATAAGACAATATGACAACAGGTCAAACTAAGTATGCAAGCCCGAAAAACTCCAAAGTTGTTTATAATAAAGTTTTGTCCACTAGAAACAAACTTTTATCTCTCTACCATTTATAGAAGACTATAATGTCAACCCATAAACTTAGATTAAACCTATAAAACTGTCACTTGTCCAGTACTGAAGACTCTAAAACGCGAGTTTAACTATCGGTTAACCGATTAATCAGTCGTAAAATTGTTGGAGTAACCTTTAAGTCAAAATTGTTCAGTTGACAACATGGTTTGTATTTTTAAAAACCAACAACATACCAATATACTTTCCTATCTTTAAACCAAAGTTGATTACTATTTAATGCAAAGTCATATCTTGCAGTGTAAAGGCTTCGATTAGCTGTAAAACACAGTATTTGATAACAACCACGAATGTGTTGAATATGTTACACATTAAACTAAATATCATCTGATTTGACTTGATTAGCGATTGCCATATATTTATTGTCAAACATGTTGAAAGTTGGCATCCATAATTACAAATTTAATACATTGATCTATTTAAAAAGTACTTTTGTTTGATCAATGTCTTCATTGTATATCTATGTACTTTCATAAATATATGAACTACTATAAAAGATATACGATAAAATGCAAATATATCTCAGAACATGACATCTTTGATGGTAGTTAAAACTGGTATGAATAGCAATCAAATCATTTTGATATCGCACTGATAAGCAATGGAAACATTGCAATGAGTTTTCTATGCAATTCGGAATATTTAATACGACCAAGTATCTATCAGAGCACGGTTTTATGGTGTCTCAAGTTTTCAAAATTAAGTTTTGCATGCGTATTTTGTGCCGAAGATAACGGGATAAAGGATAAAAAAAAAAGCGTAAATGTTTATATGCACAAGTGGAAATGCTCAGGCATTTTTATAAAAGAAAACTTTACGTACAAGTTAATTTGATTAGTTTTAGTTCATACAGTTATCTGGCGAATCTGTTTATAAAATTGAAATATGACAATTGGGATAGCATTGATTTAAACTCTTTTTTTTGTAAGCCGTGTACCCTGATTTGATAGTATCACTGTCATCCAATATAATGCATAAAAAGAGTGATTGGAAAAGTTGAATATGTAACGTACAGTAACTCCGATTAAATCAACCACCAAATCCATACTTAAGCAGACATAAAATTAAACAGATAACAACAATCAATATATATCCCGTCAATTAATTTTCACAAATAAACACGAGATACAGAGTAAACGTGGTTGAGACAACTATTAGTTGACTAAATTAAAGTGAGGTTTGGAGTAAACGTGGATGCGAAAAAGACTAGTTAACCACATAAACTTAAAGGCATACGATCTGTGTTCATCCCGTATTTAAATTTTGATGAAAATTTGCATGTAGGCTATCTTTTACCTGATTAAATCAAATATGTAATAAAAATATACCTTCACGTGCTACTTTTTGAGTAAATTGAGGTGCAAATTTCAGATATTTCCTCAAAATACGGATTTGTTGACTTTTTTTCCTTTCGATAGACATACTTAACGTTTTGGTTTTAAAAGATAAACACGATCTATTTCTTGATAAATTATTTTAATTTATGTGTTATATAAATATTGCATAAGTTTGTACATTTTATTTTTACAAATAACTCAAATTTATCAAATGTTCATGAATGCACGAAAAAACCTTCATTTTTTGCTGTTTATTAATCAAATTTAAAAAATTTGCCTTAATTACGTTTTCATGAAAATCGGTACAAATAATCTTCTTACGTAATTAAACCAAACGCCGTTTTACAAAAGAGGGGTCCATGAACTCGTTTTCAAGATAAAACAGTTTGAATGATAAAAATTAGCAGAAAATTGCGTATCTCGAGAGTCAAGTAGAGAGAACGATCTTTCGGCTTGAAAATGATTTACTTTGAAAAAGTTAAAAAAAACAATGTTGTGCCGATATACGAAATTGTTTGTCGAATGTCAGTATATGATAAAGTTTCTTTAATAAAAAAAAAAGTATGGGGATCTTGAAATTCAACTTGTAAGGAGATATTTACGTTGCCTGGGTAGAAAACTATTGTAGCATAAATAATTATGAAAATAAGAAATCTTCATATTATACATTTATTTCAATATGGTAGCTTGTTAAGATCTAACCAATCTTTCACAATGATGCTCAAACAAGCGCTTATAATGATTTTTTTTAAACCTGCAACATTAACAGAGACCCAAAAGGAAGTATGGTCACGTAGTCTTCTTTCGACTGGCAATAAAACGATTGACAAAGTCTTTTATATGCTATGCGGTATGTACATACTTGCAGTCACGTCCGGTCAGAATTAGGACGTAAAATCTGATGCCGCGTGTAAAGACACTGTAACTGTAATTCTACATTCAACGCGCGTTTCGTATACAAAAGACTCATCAGTGACGCTCATATCAAAATAGTTTTAAAGCCAAACAAGTACAAAGTTGAAGAGCATTGGGGTGCAGGATTTTATAGCGGTGTTGAAATCCCATTGATTGACTTCGGCTGTTGTCTGCTTTTTGGCGAGCTCTTTAACAAATACTTCTCTTACTACATACTGATGCTATCAATCAAATTTACATTAATCTTTCTAAGTTTTTTAGGATTATTAACAGTTATGATGAAGTTTTTTTGATATTGTTTAGAATGGATCTGAAAAAAAAGAGATAATTAAATTTATTTACAGTGTTTTACCTTGTTTTATATCGAATGAAAAACCTCGTACATGTATCTGAAGCTGAATTTTCTGCAAAAGTATTGAAAATGTTCAGCAAAACATAAGAAATTAAAAACGAAATTCTCTAGTCAAATTACTAAAATCAAAAGCTCAAACACATCAAGTGAATGGATAACAATTGACATATTCCTGACATTTACAGCCATTATATTATGAAGAAAATGGTAAATTTAATCTGGTTTATACAGAGTCCTGTATGAATGGAAAATAACAAAAAAATACTCAACTCAAATGAAATTCTAAACGAAGAGTCCTTTATCAATTCACATTAAACGAATAGAGAGAAACTCTCATTTTCCTGTAGACATTTCTTACTGTAAAAAATGGGAAAGTTCATCTGGTCTCCAATGGGTTTTCAATATAATGAAAAACTCCCACACGCGGAGACGTCCTTCAGTCGGCCCCTAAACAAATGTGGATGCTAGTTCACTGATAACCAGATAGGCCAGAGTGTGGCGCGGTTAACATATCTTTTATAGTTTGCACCATTAGTTTTGTTTCTAAATGCAAGACTAGTATACCGCTGTTCGAAAGTCATAAATATATTGAGAGGATAACAAATATTGGTCACAAACAAAAACCGAGTGAAACTCCTGTTTTAGTTTCATACTCATATAAAAAGAAAGCAACCACATACATATTTGAATAAGTTTTAAAAAAAAACAAATTATCCAAATCAGACACTGAAGATTGAACAAATCCGAAATTGATGTTAAATACAATGTACTAGAATTCAACCACCCCATATTTTATGCTGACGGTCATCTGACTAAAATTTCGGTTAGTGAGAATAGCTGTTTAAAAAAGATCAATTTATTTTGATTTGAAATTTTATTATGATAAATACTATATTGACAAATTGTAAGTTGCTCAACCTCTAGAGGCAAACATTGCTTGAATGTTTTGGTAAAGATAAACACTTTATGCATGTAAAAAAAACTCTAAAACATTATTACTTTCAAATGTGTACTAATATGAACCAGAAAATAGATAGATTGTTTAAATTTTACAAAAGACATTACATTATGATAAATGAGAAAATGTTATAAATTATAGAATAGATGTAAATTGCAAATAAAATCAGCCGATGTTTTGTAGCTTTTTGACACCTCATCAAGGTGATATTTATTGATATTTTAAGACATAAAGTGTGCCGCAACAGATATAGAAATGAATCGATGTGTACTGATAATAAAACAGGAATAAATTTCAAAAACAAACATATATCTTACATCATTTCTTGCTATCATCATTTTGCAATTCAGTTGAGGAAAAAAACTGCAGTATTTTATTCTGCATCATCGATTGAAGAACTTCTTTTCATTTGCGTAAACCTTTTTAGATATCAAACATTGTCCCTTTTGTCACTGTTTTATGGTCTCATTTATAATCAAAAGCATGTAGGCGCGAAAATGAAGCATGTGGCTTATGTCAACTCGTGCAATTATCTTTTCGAAAATGAATAATTAGATAAAATCAGTAGCTATGTATTTTGTACATTGTATATTGAAAAAAAAATTATTCCTATAATTCTTCTCAGATTGTTATTAAATATCAGAAATTGATTCTGATTTCATATTCATGAAATAGTTGTTAAACCCGAGTGATTTGTTTTCTTTTCAAGTATGAAACGGTTTAATGGTTCTGCATCTTTCTGTTTTACTATTGTGAAAGGTAGATTGTATCGTTAACTAATAATGATCACCTAAATGGACTAATTTGTGCTGCTGAGAAGATAAACGATGCAACAAAGTACAGCCACAAAAAAGAAACGCAATACCCAATTTGTTTTATACGGACGTCTTTACTTTCAATTAGAAGAAAACAAATCCTTTTTCTTCATGTTTGAAATCGCAAAATATGTCTAACTCCTTTGTATTATTCGCTTGTCACAAGTCAGAAACCTTTAGCCTTTATTAGTCTTGTATGGAGCTTTTTAATTATTATTTTGGCTCATATAAAATTTTGGAGTTGGGTGTCACGTCCATTTTCTTTTTGTCTGGCTGTTACAATTATCTCTTTAGAACATTTTAAGTGTTCATTCCGAATTCTATTTATATAGTATTCAATATTCCGGGTTAACAGTTGCTTTCTTAAATATTTGTATAGCAACGGCGTTGAGGTTTTTGTTGAAATTCTTTCTTCGACATTTTACACAGAGGTGTTTGCTCAAACTGACGTTAAAGACCGTTTTGAAATCGCAGTGAGATTTTCTCTATCAGAAGCAGCAATTACAGAACTGTTCTATTGTTTTGTATTCGTTTCATTTGTATTAAGGAGGGGTCACTTAATCCTCTGGATGCTTCCATAAGAAAACACAGTGCAAACAAATTAAGCAGTCTTAAGTCGAACACGTTTAAATACCATATAGAATTACCCTTCCGGAGCACCTGAGACACCCCTAGTTTTTGGTGAGGTTCTTGTTGCTTATTTTTTTAGTTTTCTATGTTGGGTCATGTGTACTATTGTTTGTCTACTTATCTTTTTCATTTTAAGCCATATCTTTCGTCCCTCTTTTAAGGTATGAACAGTCTGGAGTCTAATTGTAGACAAGCTGTACATTAATCAACAAGGTAATATTTCATTTTCAAAAATCCCCTGAAGGAAAGTCAATTACGATATAGATATAAAAATAATAGCAACTGACACGGTGGTTGACACAGATATATTACAAATGTATTGATCGTCATATAAATAATTATGACCGATCTGCCTTTTGTTGTACATAAAAGTCAAGTTGACCATTTTAATGCCGAATTTGTCCACCCGACAAAATCGTTTTAAGCACCATCAATAACACATTTGATAATTCATAAAAAGGTAAAATAGAAAACAAAAGGCTCAGTTTCGATATTTCTTCAAGAATTAGATTGTTTTGGAGCTTTTCTAAGTAAATAATTTTTGTTAAAGCCAAACTCATGATTCCTTTGTGTCTCAATGATATTATACGCATACTTTTCAATAATTTAATATAACGATTGACGTTCATTGAGAAATAAATGCACCTGAAAATTAAGGAATTTTAAAACATAAGGAAATGTGGAAGGATTGCCAATGAGACAACTTAACAATAGTCTAAATGACGTAAATTTAAGTAATTACACTTGTAGTATAATTACTTCAAGAACGCCCAGAACCAATATTGTACAGTCAGCTGAATCATAGACACGACAAAATTTGAAAGCATACTAACTATCTATAAAACAGGTTTTATCCACCATTTTCTACAAAGAAACTGCCTCTACCAAGCCAGGAGTATGACAGTTGTGACCATTTGTTTGATGAGTTTGAGCTTTTGATTTTGCCTAGACTGACCGTTTTTAATATTCTTCGGAGTTTGTGTTTTTTTTTGTGATTTTACTATATACCACCAAATCAAAGTACGTCACACCCAGTTGCATACAAAGCAAGGTCGAAAAAATAAGGAAACTAATTCTACATTTAATTGCTGTAAAACATTCGGAGTCACTGATATATTTCTTGGGTGCTTCAAAGCACCAATTTTTGGAAACCAGTGGGGATATTACATCTGAAGTAGAGCAAAGAAATACGAAGAGGAGCTATGAGTGCCAATGAGACAACTAGTCATCCAAGTCATAATGTGTGAAAATTAAACAAATATAAGTCATGGTACGGCCTTCAGAACATAGCCTTGCTGTAACGAAATAGCTAACTATAAAAGGCTCAAAATGACGTGTTTAAAGTAATCCAAACAGAAAAACCAACGGTCTAGGATTTATATGTAGAAAACAAAGAGAATTCATTTAACAAAAAACATATAAATAAATGACACTACAGTATCAATAAGAACATATTCAGTGGATGAAGTATAAAGATGTCTTAAAAACAGTTTAAAAACATGACCTTGCATTAGAACATTTCATTTTTTTTAATTAGTGTGATATTGATTGCAATATTGCAAAATGTGTATCGATATCCCTGTACCGTTTTTTGAATAATCGAAGCATATGTTTTTCAAAAGTATCAATGTTCAAATTGCATTTAATACTAGACTATATATTAATACATGTTAAATGTCAAACACTATTTGAAAGACAGCTTATAAATACTAATTAAAGACACAACCATAGTCATGGGCAATCACATTATAATCGGACCATTGTACATGTTGTAAAATTAATTATAGTCTAGATCGCCCACTAGAAGCTTTAGTGTCCTTCTTTCACAACTTCATCATCAGCTAGGGCTACATTAATTTAGAACTATTTATGTTTATTGCCTATTAATTTTCTAAAATGTTTGAGAGATTATGCACTTAACAAATCGGTACATATTATCCAGTTTACAGACGGGTCAGTATAATTTGATATATAGCTCACCAAAAAAATGAGAACGGGTTTATAGAGGAAAACGTGTGCTATTAAAAGATAAATCGATCATCTTTGTTTGAACCTTTTTTTCGGCGGAAAAAATACACAAAACATATCTACGATTATTTGCACCTATCACAATCGACTTTTTAATGAAAATCCGTCAAAACTTAAAAAATGTGTAAATATCTCGTATCTCAATTCAATAATTTAAGCAAAAACACATACATAAGATGCATAAAATCCTTAATCAGCATTCATTTAACTAAAAGCCCACATAAACAGATGTAAACAATTCAAATGACCGATTTTGAATGTTTTGCCTTCTCTAATTAAGAATTCCGTTTCTGTTGTTTAATTTCAACTGTATTTCCGCCTGATAGTACTATGTTTGTCATAAAATCGACTTGGGTGTACTCGATATGGTTAATTGTTAAAACATTTTTTCTTCACATGAATTTGTGTTTACATGTTTTCCTATTTTCTCTCATTCATTTATAAAATTGGAAATAAAACCCAAGAGGGAATATATAGGAGAGGACTACATTTTAAAAATATATAAATACATATATATATATATATATATAACTTGCAATTATTAGCTGCTAAAACTATATCCATTTCGTTGTCCGCCATGCAATCGATTATATTACACGTTTAATCTTAAATCAAAGTAAGAACAGCATGATCAATAATTATTGCATCACTTTCTTTTTTTTTGGCAGTAAGAATATTTTTCCATCGTCTTTATCCATTTTGAAACACACAACGCATGTTTTGAGATAAAAAACTTAGTCCGAACGGACGCAAAAATACAAACTGATTCGCATAAACACATAGCAATACATGTTGTTTACTCTCAAATGTACTTTATTTTTGAATATTGTTTAAGTTAGGCTACGGTTTAAAAGGGGCAAAATGTAGGATACTGTAAATACAGTTTATCCACAAAACAATTAACACTTGGTGAAAATAAATCTCAACAAAACTTTGTAATTGTTTGCTTGTTCACCTTTTTACATGATAAACAATGTGTTAAGTAAAATAAAAGTCTCTTACAGTCCATTCTGTAAAATATTGGACTGTTATCAGCTAATACCTTTTACAATAGATCCATTCCCAGGGGCTCAGTACTTATATATCCCGTCATTGTGTCAATTTACTTAATAGGTAAATGTGTGCATTCTTGTCTTTCCTTTTTGCTAATGTGCCATGTCTATATGCCTTTTTGTTTTTCTTATTTGACAAATGTGTTTGTTTAAAGTGGTTAAAATTAAAACATAAAATTGACTGCAGTACCCATATTTTTTACATTTGTTCCTTTTATATCTGTTTCGTTCAAAAATCTTCGCCAATATGATGGAAATTAAGTGGCTGTCATTCAAGTGGGAGGTTTAGTTATTTATAAAATCAGGTTCAATCCACCTTTTTCTACATGATAATATGACATTTGTTGTCCATTCGTTTGATGCGTTTGAGCTATATTTTGTCATTTGCTTACGGACTTTCAGTTCAGAACTTTTCGCAGAGTCCGGTTATCTTGTACTTTTACTTTATACTCCCTCAAAATATCCATCTTGTTTCGTATAACATCAAACTCATTCAAGTGATCGTGAAGGCACTTAACATAATTGACGATTTTAAGGTAAGATATTTCGCATTTTGCGTTTAATTCATCATTTATTCGAAAATCTTACTTGTTTTCGTGTTTTTTTTTTTTTTTATTATATCTAAGAGTGATTGTTTTGCTTTTCAATTCATTCCTGATATTTTATCTGAATGTTTTATAATATATTTAAGACGTCAACTATATTTTTGTTATTACATTAAAAATAATGTTGAAGTTTTAGGGACACCACTCATTCGAACAGCTGGCACACACTTTCCATGAGTAGTCTGTGTGCATCTCAGAAAAAAATAATTTCACTATGTGAGAAACAGTACAATTCCTTTTTGTGGTCGTGAACTTCATAATATTCATTGAGATGTATCTGAAGTGGTTGGTATTTTTATATCCGCTGCACGATGGTTCTGTGTGCACCGTGTGCCCTATGTGACTGTGGTTCTGATAACAGCTAATACAAAGAGGCTCTTTACAGTCAATACAATATCTAGCTATTTTTCTTTTGCTTTTGAATTGTTATGGAATGCATGCATTTTTTAGGTTAATTGCAGGGACTAATTTGAAAATCTGACAAAGTGAGAAAATGCTTTTAAAAACAGGATTCTTTCATCTCTAATCTTATCAACAGCATATCTAAATCCAATTAGTAATACGTGATCATCAATGTATTACATACTTTGCAACTATTTGTAGCACTAGTGAAATCCATTAAATGATTATAACATGTAAAATCCCATACAAATGTCTTCTCTTTTTTCCCCAATCATATAATGGAGATGAAATAGAATTATATCTTTGATATTTTAAAAAATACGCAAGAAGATTAATAGGTAGTATCTTTACAGCATAAAAATGATCTTTATTTTATCCAACTTTTCAATTTCAAAAAGATGATTGCAAGAGCATGAAGAGATGGGGTAAGATACTTATTTGTTTGTTTAAATGTGTTCCTCTTGTTTATCTTGTTATCTATATTATCAGTTCACATTGTATAATGTCTATCATATACTTTTTTATTTTATGTAATTACATGCTTGTTATAAGCCCTATGATTAGGAAATAAAATACCTTTATCTTTATCTTATATACGGTGGCATTTTGTCTTAAGTTATATACTAGTATATATCACTTTGACACGGTTACGAAAAGGACAAAACATTGTCTGAATTTTCAGTTTTATGCTCGTATGAAGCAAGACAACACCAATAGAACAGTCTGTTCTTGCATACATAATTCTACTTAATTTTCATCCTATTGTATAAAATACTTATGGTTATATTTTCACGAAAATCATTTCGTCGAGAATACTATTTTTGAAAATTGTGCAACCCAACTATTTCCAAAGGTTTATTCAACTCTATTCTGCTTCCAATTTCTCCAAACAAATTGTACTTGCAATATACATAAGTAATGCTGTTCAGTTCAAATTCTCATTGGCATGCATTCTATAATTTATTTTAATTTCGAATTAATTTACAAATACAGTATTTTCTGTAAAATTAAACAATATATGTATTTTCCTGTTCATATTTTTACACATAATCAACTAAGCATGTTTAACAACAAAATTGTTTTCATTTACCTGACTGTGTATAATATGACGCGAATTTCTTTCGAATTTGATGTTTTTCTAAAATTATTAAACATTTCACAGGACTTTTATACTTTTAGTTCAATAATTCATCCTTTATTTTTATTAACTACTTATTAACATTGTATCACAGATCAAAATTATTCGTTCATTATGGGTTTATTTTTGTCACTTTGTTTTTTGTTTGAGTTAAGTCTTTCCAATTGATATTTTATAGCGTGTCTTTCTGTGTTGTCATGTTATACTACTGTTTCAAAAACAGGAGATTGTTTGGTACCATTAAAACGTTTAATCCCGCTGCCATTGTTTCCATCTGATGTTCAGTGGTTGTCGTTTGTTTATGTGGTTCATAAGTGTTTCTCGTTTTATATATAGATAATACCATTGTTTTTCTCGTTTGAATGGTTTTACATTAATTTCTTGAGCCATTTATAGCTTGATGCTCGGTGTGAGCCAAGGCTCCTGTTGAAGTCCGTACCTTGACCTATAATGGTTTACTTTTATAAATTGTGACTTGGATGGAAAGATGTCTCATTGGCACTCATACCACATCTTCCTATATCTATTTTTTTCACATGCATACAGTATATATATTTTTTTCCCTAAACATGCATGCAATTTATGTCACTGGACATTACGCGACTAACAATTTATCAATACAGTATTTATGATAATACAAATCCAAACTAAAAACCATTGTCTTTTCTGAATAGCTACTCTCATTAACCTTTAACTATGTCAGACGAAATTTCAGCATTATATATTGTGCCGTTACCTTTTTAAAATCAACTTTAAATTTGTATTTGCAGTGTCAGAAAGAAGAGAGGGGAAAAAATGAAAAACCATAGGCAATATTTGTTTTCAAAAATAAAAGTATTCACACAATCTGTTCTTTTTTCGTAAGCGAAGACCATTGTTCAAATAACATGGATATATTTCAATAATAAAATGTTCAATAATGAAATAATTCAGCTGGGTTTTTCTGCATATAACCTATTATACCTTAATTTAATTTATTCTTTTAGCAGCAATATATATACGTAGGCAAATGATTTAAGATACCAACTTCAACAATGCTGTTCATCTATTTCGTGATCCAAGTTGTTTTAATCATTTACAAGTGTGAATGCGCAGTGTTGTGTCCCGATCTTTGTTCCTGTTCAAACGTGAAGACATCGTGTACCAGTAAAAAATTGACGTCAATCCCTAATGATATTTACGAGCAAACCGAAAAATTGTAAGTAACTTTCTGATCCTAAAACGTCGATATATATACAAATGTTGAATATTTGGGTCTTATGTTGACAAATTAAAAAATAAATATCATGGAAAAAAAAGTTGAATACATATTGAAATTGAATGTTGAATTAGAAAACAACTTTTGAATATTGAAATCCAATGTCGAAATCTTTTCTTTTTTTAAACAGGCTTTGCAAATTTAAGGTAATACATACCTATGCAATTACGTATCATATATTTACATGAAAACCTTAATGTATTGGTAATTAAAATTAAAATCTACGTTCAGCTGATGAAATACTATTAAATCTTTTGAAATAAAAAATTGAAATAAAGATCAGTACATTTGTATCTTTTGAAACAATATGTTACAAATTTTTAATAAATTGTGCAAATTAATATGCGTTTTCATTAATATATATATACAAATGTATATTGTGTATTATTATAATATTGTATGTACTAACAAATATGGTATTATTATTTTGAGGACTCTACAAAAGATAATCAGATTATCCTCTTGAAATAAAGATTATTTTTTATCTTGATTTTTAGCTTATAAACGACACAAGCAAATAGCTTAGGGCTATTTCTTTTATATTTCAAAGTGACCATGAAAAAATCAAATGAATAAATAATGCATTTTAATTGTTTTGATAACGGCGATGACTGATGACAACACCAGTGGGAAAAGATCAATGTTGCTCATGAAAAAAAATGCTTTTAACGAAAGTCGACTATCTTTTTTTTTAGATCATTATGTATCATTTTTCTGCTTTCTGTTAGATACCTGGGGGACAATGCCATCGAAAGTATTCATAATGAAAGTCTAAGCGGATTGAATAACCTGCAAGTGTTGTAAGTAGTTACATTTGATAAATATAAAATTATGTATAGTGTGATGAATTACATCTCATTTTGAAAATGTTGTGAGACACTAATTGGAACATAATTATGGGGAATAATAGTATTATAATATTGTTTGCACTTATACATATGGTATTATTTTTTTGAGGACTCTCAAAAACATTAGTGAGATTATCCTCTTGAAATAAAGATTGTTTTTATAAATTTTTTTTATAAGTTATCAACAAAACATTAACATTTGTGATGAAAATGAAATAGCTGTTTTTCTTTTATGTACTCAATTCAGGAATCCATTCAATCTAGAACCATGGACTTAAAAAATGTGCCTAAACTATTCTATAAAAAGATATTTGGTTCAATAAGCTAAGTTTAAGGCATATTTATTAAAAAAAGACAAACAAAGTACCGCAGAAAATTGACAATTGAATTTAAAGGCAAATATTAAGATAAACTTAACGCTATGAAAAAGTTCTATGTTGTACAATACTTTAATCAGCCTTAATACTTAAAAAAATAAATGGGCTTGTTTTTTTTTAATTTTAGAGACTTAGAATCAAATAACATCAAAGATATACCAACCGGAGTCTTTTCTACTTTATATACCTTAAATCATTTGTAAGTATGAATATCATTGATTTTAATGCAGAGATAAATGCTTTCTTAAATTCAAGATTTTATCAAGCATAATATGTTTTAAAATATTTTGTTCTGTGATACGATAAGACCTTCATCGGACTTTTAGCTCCTGGGTTATAAAAAGTCCTTGCTTATTCAATGTCAAATTTATCGGATATTTTTGTCTTTCGTTATATTGTTTTATCATATACACCAGAGTAAAGTATTCATTTTTCGTGACTTTTATCATTTGGAAAATACCTTAATATTGATAATGAAATACAACACACGCAGATAGAAAGGTAACTCATTAAATTTACATCAATAATACGATTTATTCTTTTTGTTAATTTGATATAGGTACAATATATATTTTAGGAACTTAAAGGAAAATGACATAGAGACAATAAGGAATGATACATTTAGTGATTTGGGTAATGTGACATTTCTGTAAGTCTATTTTGTAGTTTGTAAGCTTTTGGTAAACTTAATCATTGTTAATCAAATTTGTTCTTGTTACTTAGTTTTAAAAGCTATTTTTTTAAGTTAGACGACGAGGATTTTTTATGTTCGCTGACTAAACTTCATGTAGTTTCGAGTCGATCTTTTTTGTTATCTCTAATTGCGTATTTTTAAATATATAAACAAGGATAAAATACGATTAAGACAGGCTAAGAAATGAAAAAAAATCAAGGAATTGCATATTTTTTTTACCCTTCAGTTTTATTCGTTATAAAAAGTACTTGATTTAAACTAATGCTGTTATATTTGATAATATATGATATTTGATATTTTTATAGATCTTTGGAATCGAATAGAATATCAGAATTGCCAGCAAAAGCATTTGTCTCTCTAAAAAAGCTGACACTGCTGTAAGTATTGCTGTGGAAACTGCTTATTTGAAAATGTAAAAAATGTTCATAAGAGTACAATTCAGCCAAGCTTTTAGATTATATGAATTCAAGAATGGCATATTTCATTTTGTATTATTGATTCTTATTCTTTAAAAAAAAAATTTACTTCACTTCAACTCATTATTTCTTTTATAGATCTTTGGAATCGAATAGAATAACAGAATTGCCAGCAAAAGCATTTCGCTCTCTAACAAGTCTGACTGTCTTGTAAGTATTGCTTTAGAAAAAGAAACAAAATGTAAGTCGATATTTTTAAACATTTATAACTTGTTTTTTAAAAAGCTTCAAGAATACATGTTTCTTGTGAAACTATTTCTTTCGAGAGTATAAAGCCTATGTTAAAACTCACCTTAGTACTTAACAGTCTTGTTTATGTTTAGATTTGATGATTATTCAACCTAAGCTATAAAATCTTTTAGAAATATAATACTTATAGTGACATTTTATCATCAAACAATGATTGCTATGCTTAAACATTGTACAGGTTTATACATCCGTGAATTGTGATATAAATAACATGTTGAAAAGCTGCAGTTCCTCTAACATATTTAGATGTATAAAGCTGTGGTATGAGTGTCCATGAGACAGCTCTCCATTAAAATAGCAATTCATAAAAGTAAACCATTATAGGTCAAAGTACGGCCTCGAACACAGAGCTTTGACTCACAGCGAACAGCAAGCTATAAAGGGCCCTAAAAATAAACAGGAAAACCAACGCTCTAATCTATCATGTCTATACAAAAACGACAAACGGGAAACTCATTTGAATTACATAAACAAACGACAACTACTGTAAATCAGATTCCTGATTTCGGACAGGTGCAAACATTTGCAGCGGAATAAAACGTGTTAATGGTACTAAGCCTTCTTCCTTTCCTGAAACAATAGTATGACATTACACTATAACATATCAATTGGAAGGCTTAACTCAATAAAAAAAACGCAAATTAACGCAATAAGTATACATAGATTACGTTATTGCATTTTACCGAAGACGAAGCTTAACATTTACTTACACTCACGTAATATGATGTAAATCATTTTGATTTTTCAAGAAATTTAGCGGGAAACTTCATTAAAGCTATCAACGAGGAAGTGTTCTTTGGTTTGCACAATCTCAACTATTTGTAAGTGTATTAACTCTATAGTTAGAGCTGATAACATTTGTCAATGACACAAATATACAATTCTTAGAAAAACCAATTGCAAGAATTTTGAATTATATTTTAAATAAAGTAACTTACATGTTTTAATGGCAATGTTTAATCAAATAACATTAATTTAAGCACTGTTTACCTGGATATGGGATTGAACAGCACATCTCAAAGTACATTCAAATACCTTGTGTTAAATACAATTTAATATATAAGTTCTATCAATGCCTCTAGTGTGATACGATATTTATTCACTCGAAATATTAAATCTAAAATTCAAAACAAGATGGTCACCGATTAAATTTCGAGAGAGGACAAATATTGAATAACATGAGAATTGACGGTGAAATCGGTTTCTATTATGATTTTTATACAATATGCTGGCAAACGTATTCCGTTTTATAATATGATCTGCAACAGGAAGTGTTTTTTTTTTTATCTGTATGACGTCGCAATAAGAAAATCGAGAGAAAATTTGATGTCTCAATTGAATTTTGATCAATGAATAACGTAGATCAACCACATCACACGTTGATTAAATAATAATAATCAACAGGTCAGATAAGGATAAATTGGGTAAGAATTAGAGAAACCATTATATCAAACTATTAGCAAACGACGCAAGAAAATAGCTGAGGGTTATTTCTTTTACATTTAAACATTACCAGGAAAAGATCAAAAAAATAAATAATGTATTATAATTGTTTTGATAACGGTGAACTCTACTGACGACAATACCAGTGGGAAAGACCACCGTTGCTCATGACAAATGCTTTCAACGAAAGTTGACCATCGTTTTTAGATAATTATGTATGAACCTTCTGCTTTTGTTCTGTTAGATACCTGGGTGACAATGATATCGAAAGTATTCATAATGATAGTCTACGCGGATTGAATAACCTGCAAGTTTTGTAAGTAGATGCATTTAGTAAATATAAAATTCATTGCACCGTGATAAATTACATCTCATTTTGAAAATGTTGTAAGACACTAAATAGAATATGAATATGGGGAACGATGTATTCATATATAATAACAATAGATGTATGTTTCATTACAATACCTTATTCTGATTGGCTACAATGCAACCTCGCGTTATTCTTTAATCAACTTCATTACACAATGAAATTTATCATTCATGTTGACACGAGGTCCCACTTGATAAAAATCGTGTTTTCATAATCCTGGCTAAAAAATGTAATTATAAGTATTGAATGCTTCTTTTTGTAGCTTCATAGGGTTGTAAAAGCGTTAACCGTGCGCACATTTTTCGAATGGTAGCCCTTCATACAAAATGTACTTTTGTCAACGCTTTTACACCCCAAATGAAGTTTAAAAAAGAAGCATTCAATACCTGAATATTCTGCAGGGATTGCAATGGGATCAACTACGACTGAAAATCCAACACCCGGAGGTAGACTTTCACTGTCAAAAAAACGAATTTGTTTATTAGTCCATCAAAAATGTACTACATACTTAACTACAAACTATATAATAGATATAAATATCTATAAATACAACAAATTCATAGACAATTCAATCTCAATTGCATGAGTATATCGAGTGCATTATTATTTCCGATGGACTTGTATCGTATCTTGATATTAAAGAATCAATTGACAACAACTAGTAGGAACATTATTGACAGGTGAGTTTTTTTTCATCACATTGTTTGGAATATACATTTTGTATAGTAAGCCCTTCTGAAGTACATGAGTTCACCACCATAGTTAAATGGAAAAAAGGTGCTTTTTTTATTTTTGTATAAGGTAAACGCTCGTAATACACTAACCTAACATAAACATATTTTATGATAAGGTGAACCAACATAACCAACTTTCTATGTTTGTTTGACTTATTGACGATTGCAGTTTATGATATTACATCTCCTAAATAAAGTGAAAATTTTCATCCGCATGGAACCATATTTCTGTACAATTTGTCATTCCGTTTGTATCTTGACGCATATCTTAGTTGAATCTGCCATGAAGATTGTTAACCAATTCCTCATGACAATGTATACAACATAATTTTACGTGTGAACATAGTTTTTCAGTATTTAATTTTAGCATAATTTGACACGATATTTATACATGTAACCTTTGAAAATATAAAAAATCCGCTATTGAAAGTTATTTAATGGAACTGATTGTTTGCATAACTCAAAATTAATATTTCGAATTAAAGTGTTTTAATTTATTTTACAGTTTTAAACACGTATACATATACCTAAAACATAAAGATAAAAGTCATTTTAACAAATTCAAAAACATTTCCAAATGTACACGAAGTTTATTTTATAATTTACACAATAACATTACGCAAAAATAAACGCAAGTGCACGTAAAAACCAACTTGTAAGATCTATAGTAAATGTGCACGTAATAATAAACTTGTGAAATCGGAGGTAAACGACCGTTTTCTTCTGACTAAACGGACTCAGAGTAAACACGTGTTTTACTCGGGTAGACATTTATAGTTTCAATTTTGACATCGTTAACGTAATTATAGTAAACGCGAGAATTTAAGTTAACTAACGAAATATGTGTACGCGGCGTTAACGTGCGTTTACTTTAGGTTAAACTGGCTCTGTACCCAACTGTATGTCAACTCTTTAATAAACAAAATGACAAAGCGTGCAGAATTGAATACAATTGTAAAACATATGTGCACAATTGTCTAGAATTTACCAGGAGTCTTCAGTATACCTTCAATTGACTTTGTTAAAACTGGTTATCTTAAATTTATGTAAAATATGGGGTGTCATGAAACATGCTTAGCAGCTTTAATTCTAAAAAGTAAAGACACACTATATTTCTCTGGGCCATTGGTAAAAGTCAATAAATATACAGAGAGATTGCAAGAACTAACCTTGAAAGTTATTTGTACCATAACTATATGGCATTTATCCTTTTTTTAATCGTTAGAAATGTTCAAAGAAACAAATTACAGTATTTGCAGAGTGGGGTATTTGAGGATTTGTTAAACCTTGAAAAACTGTAAGTTTATGTTTGTTTCATTGTTTATAGTTATATTATTAATGCATTAGTACATGTAACATTTATTGATTTTATCTTTCTCATTTTGAGCCATGGCTTTTTTGTCTCTCTAAACAAGTTTGTCTAGGCTCAGACGAAAGTCACAGAAGGTTAGACATGCATCATGTACGTTTTGGTTTTCCTGCGGAGGCATTACAATTTGTTAAGTTTTCTCTTTAATTCAGTTTGATAGGAACTACTGATTAACGTGAGATAGATGTGATATAGATGAAGGATTTTTTCTTTCCAGTATGATTTTTATAAAACCTTATTAATGGCTATTTCATTGGTCTGCCTCCTTGGTCATTGGCTACTGACTTTGGATTAATCATTTATTTTCAATGTTATTATTTTTGTTGAAAACAACTGATTGAACTAATTGTAATTAGGACAATATTTCCTATAAAGTTTACTTACCATCAGTACATAGTAGTCACACTATAGTATTGATTTGAATTAACATCAAATATACCAAAATATAAAATCGTGTTAAAGTTTAACCTTTTCTGTTACGGTGAAAGACGCATTCTTGATTACGAGTATGAACATATATATTCTCTTCTCTTCTTTCGATGAAAGTATATTTTATCATTGAGCATGTCTTCTTATTTTATTTGTAACATATTAAAATAAGCAGTATATACGTGAAACAGAAAATCACTTTTGAGTATGTAGGACCATTTTGCAAAAGTTCTAAAAACATAAAAGTGCTACGATGAGCATTGCATTCTACAGCCTTATCAAGTCACTAGTAGGGATATTAATATGTAATGGCAGCTAAAGCAGCGGGCTCGAATAATCAATACATGAACTTTCTTTATGTTAATTTTTTTTATGTTTTAAAATTAGGGATGTCCGCTACTCTCTATCAAAATAACAATATTTTAAAATTGATTGTATATATAAATAAAGGAACTAAAAAAGCAATTTGAAATAAGGATCCATGAGATTGTTTAGAAATATCAGCCATTGAAAATTTGGCAGGAAATAATTCTCTCTAGACTTTCCTTACATCAACATTGATAACATTTCTTTTCTCAAAAATTATGAAAAAAACAAGGATGTTATAGATTTTTCAAATATGACGTTTTAAACTGTTTAGATAAATTTATCCTGCAATTGGGTGTTCTGCTATACAGATAGAGGCGTACATATCTCGCTATGTTGCATCTGTATACTATACATATATCGCTTTAAAACTCCGCCCACTGCCGGACTAAGTATTGTATGAACCTGTGTGACCTCAGAATGTGTATTGCAGTTGCATTCCAATGACGTATCAATTGCGAATCAACAATTTCTTTTGTTCGTTCCGTTTGTTTTCAAACATTTCTGTAGAGCAGTAATAGTTATTAAAGATACCAGGTTTATAATTAAGTACGCCAGACGCGCGTTTCGTCTACATAAGACTCATCAGTGACGCTCATATAAAATTACTCATCAAGCCAAACAAGTTCATATAAGAATCACACCAATTGTCTGACAACATACACACATGATTTCAAAACTTGAATGTGAATGATTGAACAAAAACAACTATGTCAATTAACCATGCATGTTTAATGAATTTCGAGTCTGAAGCGTAGGACAACTCGTCCATTGAGTTGTTTCAAATTTGACAATGTTTTGTTATTTGTCCATTGAGTTGTTTCAAATTTGACAATGTTTTGTTATTTGTTTTTACTGTTGAAATTAGTTGTTATGTTAAAATAGATAGTTATTCACTTTGAGCGATGTATTATTGTTGATCATTCGAGATTCTTTTTTGTTTGTGAACCCGTTTCCAGCTGAATTTGTGATTACTGTATCGTATTACTACACGGGCCTCAATGGATTTCAAATCGAAAATAAATGCAAAACATTTGTTTTTGTGTCTTTCAAAACACAAATAATATACATAATTAATTGCAGTATAAAGACAATAACTGTTTAGTGTCTTTCAATATTAGCTGTATTTGTACTCGGCATGAAACAGGTGTAATAGCTCGATAAAAACTCGCAAACACCTTGTTTCATAGCCTCGTACAAATACAGCTAAAATTTAAAGTCACTAAACAGTTATTGACTATGAATACTTTATTGCAAAACGCATATATATATATATATGCTAGCTATATAACAAATATATGAAAAGAAAAGCATGGTTTAGTAGGGAAGTGTTTTGAATTGCACAACATATATAGATAAAACCAGAGGATTTTGGATATCTGGTATATATTCAAAAACAAGAGGAATGAATATCCTTAAACATCACCCAATTTCAGATATAAAGAGTACTTTACTACTTTTAGCATCTTAATACAAAATGAGATTACGGATGTTGGTGCGGGAGTGTTTAAACACTTTTCTACAATGACCCAAATGTGAGTTTACCTAGTTATAATTTTGTGTTATTTTTTGTGTTATAGTTTTTTAACTAGTCATGTTCATACACATCCTTGGCTTTCAAATATTCGGTTTTGAGCTTTTCTAATGGAAGTAAATCATGAAAAGTGCTTCGCACGAATTTAACTTACACGTGTTGTTTTCTTTTTCACATCATTCGGTGGATACCTGTATTGGAGGACTTTCAGTTCCTGACGTAATCGTCAGTTCGGTATTCAGTTTTTCGGTACAAACACAATTTAAATCAAAACTTTTCCGTTAATGTATTTCAAGTTTTTTATAAATAAGGGTTTCAACTCCCATCAGGCAAATCTGGAATTGGTTTATTTCTTATTTACATGTAGCTTTTCAACTGTTTATGATCTTATACATCCTAGCCTCCAAATATTCGGTTTTGAGCGTTCCTGATGGAGGTAATTCCGAAAAAGCGCTACGCACGCATTGGAACGTGTTGTTTTCTTTCTTTAAAGTAAAGTGTTAATTCAGTTGAATAGTCATTACCTCGGTACTGGCATTACCATTACCAAACCTTTTTGAAATTGTTCGTTTATAAATATCGATTTTTTAGAAACTCGGTTCCAACTCTTTAGGCAAATTTGATCACAGATAGAATAGGCTATTTTTTTAGTTCCTTCATGTTATATAACTCTTCAAATGTGCTAGTACTTCTTTTGCATTCAATATTCGGCTTTAAATATTTCATATGAAGGTAAAACAAAAATCGTGATTCGGACGCATGGTTATTGTACCAAGCTGAAAAAAAATCAACACTGGGTGAATAACTCAGATACCGGACTATACGCTCATGAGATTATCATTAACGCTGTAGTTAGTACCTCGGCTCTGATATGATTTATAACTAACCTATTTTTAAACTTTTTGTTAATAAATTTCAAAAGTATTAGAAATGCAGGAGTCATCTCATTCAGATGCAAAACAATTATTCAATATTTTTTTAGGAAACTACATGTGAATCTTATTCATACTTTGAGAAATGGAACTTTTGAAGGAATGTTGCATCTTCAACTCATGTACGTAACTTTGCTTAGTTTTTTTTTCGGAAGCCTCTTATCAGCACGAAGCCAAATATATTAAACAAGAGATAAGGAAAACATTACTTAACGTCTGTTACTTTTTGATAAGAACAGATTAAATACAGAAAATCATATAGACAAAAACAAAAATTCTTTTAAATTCCTAATTCTTTGGTTTTATTGGTTTATACGTTGTAAAAAGAAATAAAACTTCCAATGTGAAAGCTTTCAGCTAAGGCACACGGATCTTTTAACAGGTAATTTACGTACTTACTCCATTTGAAGTTCATATGCGAAATGGATTCGCAGGATTTGAATATAAGTAACATACTTACGCATATGTAGTATGATACGATATTCGTTACTTATCCCAATTGATAGGGAGTTGCTGTTAATAAAACGGTCTCAAATCAAAGCTTTGAAAGGGGTAGAATTATCTCGTTTAATTTTCTTATAGTTTAGAGGACATATTTACTTTGATCTGTAAAAACAAATATGATATTTCTAGAAATTTGAACCGCACAATTAGTTAGAAAATAACATGACCGATTAAACGAGTTGGTTGATTACTAATGAATGCCTGTTCAATTGAGAACCACAGATGTCTTCCAATTGTCGTAAAAAAGACCCGTCTTGTTTCCTTGATTAGGACATTACCAGGATTATTGAATGCTATTTAGAGTTTTTAATATTATAATATTTTATGAATGGCTTCGTCTTTCTTAATATCAAGCTTATTATCACAATTGAACTTTGAATTTTGAAATGTATGGTAATAACAAATATTGATAAATCTTGAATTGTGTCTAAGACAGTTTTATTTTTCACCAATGGTAATGTTTTAAAAAAACTTTGTTTTATATTTGTTCGTCAGAAAATTATCAAGAAATGATATCAACTTGGTTGAAAAGGGTGTTTTTCGAGGACTTTATGAGTTGGAAGAATTGTAAGTAACTATTGTATAGAAAAAACGGCTTAACTTGTTGGATTTATCTAATGACATTATATATCATGTGTCAATTTGCATGATTCAGGGGAAGAGTTGTCTGTGTGCGATGGAATTGCCTATGAATTTGTTTCTCAGTATTTATGCGTTGTTGTGAATTTTTTTATTACTTTTCTCATCATGATTATTTCTCATTATTATTTTGATTCGTTTTATATTATAATATAATTTTAACGTCCGAAGTTATGAGGTGCTAACTTTAAAAGATCGGTACAACAACTATCTAATTCCTAAACTGATATATATTGTGGCCACTTCGTGAAGGATAAGTGGCTCTTGCATTGACAGTTATGTTTTTACAATTTACGTATAGTTCCAAACTTATTATTTTGGTAGACTATTTTGCAAAAGAAACATATGCTCTGTTCTTTCCTCGTTCAATGACTAAGAATTTGAAATGCAGAAAAGCACAAATTAGATAGTCACTAAAACTTTATTCTGTGTTATCATTTCCATAAAACAAGCGAATTCCGACTAGTTTACATTTGTACTGACTGAATGCGATCCAAATCGCAACTAAGGAACTTGTCTTTGACCAAAAATATATCTGTACACTTCAATCATGTAATTATAACACAAGGTACTTAACTCTTATATCTTAGAAATGTCACCAGGTAGCAAAATGTCAATATATTTCGATTTGGCGGTTGTCTGTAACACTGACAAGTGTTCAAATTTTGTACAATTTGGTGTGTAACATGCCTATGTCTATTATCGCAAACATTCATAATAGGCTTTATGGCATGTCAACCGTTATTATTTCGTCTTTGCATAGTATTTAAAAATATTATGTGGCTTTGAATTGTTAATTTTCATTTTCCCTTTGGTGTGTTTCCTCCTTCTGATGTATGTCTCAGTTCTGATTGGTCAAATCTTATGTTGAAAATAAATGATTTTTAGTTATCTGAATTTAATATAAAAGTCAAGAGAAAAACTGAATACCATGGATGAGCTTGAAATATTTGATTTTAAAATGAAAAAGCAAAACTCATTAATTGATATTTAAAATTAGATTTTTCAGGACATCTTTTTAAAATTTGCTATCTAGTTGATAATATAAAACAAAATATGTGGTATAATTGCAATTGAAACAACTCTCCACAAGAGCCAAATGACACAGAAATTAAAAAAATATAGGTAACCGTATAAATTTCAACAATGAGAAAAGCCAATACCGCATAGTCGGTTCTATAAAAATAAAAAGAGCTATTGTTTAGAATCTCTCCGGAATAAAGTCTAAATTAAAAGGAAATGTGTGATCTTTCAACTAATTTTGACTGCAAAAAAAATTATCATTAAAATAATCCGGTTTAATAAGAAATAGTAAGTTCATTTATCAAAATTTATACTTGAATGTTAAATAAAATTATACATTCTTCTTTGCAGATTGATGGCATTCAATAGCTTGAGTGATGTATCCGGTTTGTTCGAGGATTTGAAAAAATTGAAACAGTTGTAAGTTTGAAATTGATGAATAAACAGTATATTTAACGAAAATTTTGATCTATTTTGTTTTATAGAAATTGTCTAACCTAACTGACAGGTCTGTACAAGAAAAAGAAACAAATTATTAGTATTTCTAAATTTAACAATATTTTACATTTTTTGTCATAACTGAACGACACTTCATCTTTTTACGTTATATCAGTTTGCTCTTACTTCTCACGAAAGTTAAATCGCTGATTAACATATCATAAACAATACATGAAAACGCTTAAACCCGCTGCAATTGTTTGCACCTCTCCTAAGTAAGGAATTTGATGTTCAGTAGTTGTCTTTTGTTGATGTGGTTCATAAGTGTTTCTCGTTTCTCGTTTTATAAAAAAAAGAATAGACCGTTGGTTTTCAACTTTGAATGGTTTTACACTGGTGATTTTGTGTGCCCTTCATAGCTTGCTGTGAAGTATGTGCCAGGCTCCGTTTTGAAGATCACACTTTGACCTATAATGGTTTACTTTTATAAATTGTGACTTGGATGGAGAGTTGTCTCATTGGTACTTAAACCTTATCTTCCTATATCTATGACATATTTTATGACCAATAAGATGACAAATGATAACTGATAACGTACGGAATATCTGAGCAAATAACTGTGTATCTATGCGATAGGTTGATCCCTTTTCAATTAATTTGTATTGTTTGTTTCTATGTTGTATATTTACGCCACTATTCCTAGGGTTTAGTGTCAAAAAACTAATTTAACCCCGCCACATTTTGTTTGTGTCTGTCTCCAGTATGGAGTCTGTAATTCAGGGGCTGTGTTTTGTTGCATTATATCTTTATTTTTGTTCACTGTTTTGTACATAAATCTAGCCGTTCAATTTCTGGCTACAGCTGATCCCTTACCAAAACTGTGTTCTAGTTCAGTGAAAATGAACGTCATACTAAACATATATTCTTACTGAAATTCAAAACAAACAAGACAAGCAATGGCTACTAATTTGGGGCAGCGCAAACAGAGGCGGGATTGATAAATATAAGAATGTGTGGTATTAGTGCCAATGAGAAAACTCTCCATTTAAGTTATAATTTGTAAAAGTAAACCATTATAGGTCAACACGGAACCTTGGCTCACCCCGAACAGCAAGCTACAAATGGCCCCAAACTTAAATAGCAAATGGTTTTGTGAGATCTCACCCTTCCCCGGTAGATTAAATAAACACACAGCAATACGCACAGTAAAATTCAGTTTAAAAGGAATCTCAGTCCGATGTCAGAATAGGTAACGGAAGAAACTAAGCAAAATGAACTAAATACATAAATTAACCAAACAAAACTACTAGCAGTTACTCCAACTCCAGACCACAGTTAAACTGTTTGTGTGTTTATCATAATGAAATCAAGCACTATCCCTCCCGTTAGGTTTTATCATATACCATCATAAAATAAAAACATAACCCATATCATGCTTACAGCTGGTTTTAGAAAATAAAAGTGTTTATTTCCAATGCAAGGACCCTTTCAAGGAAACAATATAAATATTAAAATATGCCATCTTCAATTACCTGACAACAGGATCGTAACTGTATCCTTTTGAAAAAAAAGTATTGTTACCTTTCGAGGTGAATGCCGAAATTTTGTGCTTTGCAAAGATTGGGTGTGAAATACCGGAATGTATAAGAAGTCTGCATGTTGATATATATTTACGAATAATGTCCTTGATCGATGATAAAATTTAGTTTATGTTTTGACTAGTTAGTGATATTGAATACCCTGCTCTTATCATTTTTCAGTTATACATTTGTTTTCCCCGTTAAAATCAAATACGTTGTTACATACACGAGCGAATCGAACAAGTTGAGATATATAAACGCTGTACGATGGTTCGTAACCATCTAATATATATCTTTTGTATCATAAATTTTGGTATTAAGCTTCCTATTATGATGTAAATCTTAAGGAAAGAACAGTGTTCATTGTTAGCACTAGAAAGACAATATGATAACATTACTACTCTTTGATTATTCTAAAATCTAATTATTTTTTTTTTCATGTCAAAAGGGACTTGCAAAACAACCTAATAACATCCATAGATATGAAGATGTTCAAAGGACTAACAAATTTAGAAATTTTGTAAGTATATTCATTTATGAATTATTCCTTAAGGTAGATAGGGTGTCTTCCTCCATTTTGGATTTTGAAATACCAGAAAACAAGGTCTAGATTTTTGATAAAATGTGCAAATTTTGAAATTAGTAGGTAATTCATGAGTAAGATTTTTCACTATAATATAGAATATGCCATGTTTTATCATATTTATAATTGTATTTTACCAAAAAACAAATGCTTTTGTTTGATTCATTTTTTTCCAACTTTGCCAAATAAGGGGAGACAACTCAAATGCAAGGGCAGATAATTCAGATAGTGTTACTTTTACTATAGAATGTGTTAGGAATTTACCCATTTTATTATGTAGCAAGAAAACGAGTCCGGTGACCCCATTTTTTCTTCTTCTCATCTGATAGAATAGCTTTGGAGCTATCTTCTCATATTTTATCTCAGAATTCTATGGTGTAGTTTTCGTTTTATGACAAAAAATTGGGTTTTCCATGCATAATCTATACAAAATTTGACAATTTTGTACAACCTGTAGTGTGAAAATAAGTCCGGTGACCCATTCTTTTTATTAATGTTCTTAAACAAGCAGGATATAAACTACATTTTGGCAAATTATTAAGAAATTCTATGGATTATAATTTAGACACCCCATCTACCTTAAAGAAATGTTGCATTAATGATATCATAATCAAGAAGTAATAGTGTAAATTTTACTAGTTCCATTTCATACTAGTGCATGCATTCTTCTTCTTGATTAGAGCGCGTTCATTAACGGTAATTTGCGAAGATTTTTTTGAAATTGACAATTGCATGTTCATATATTTGCTACTTTAGATTAGTGTAACTTATTTATCGCAAAGAACAACAACGATTTCTTGAAAAATAGGAGAGATCATGTCGATGAATTTACACAATGAAGGATCAAAACACAAATATGTCTATGTTGTTTTAATAAATGCAAAAAAACTACAATTAAACTATACCTTTATCCTGGAAGTGATTCTATTAAACGACCTTTTGTTTTTGTTGTTTTAAAAATGGATTAAATTTGAAATGGATTTTTGTAAAACATAAATTATCATTATGCTTCACTTTCTATTTATATATAAATTGTGTATATTAATTCTACTGAATAAAACCAATTCAATGGAATACATTTTACATGGAATTCAGCTTCAAATACATGTACGACATTTTTTCTAAACATTCTACGCAATATAAAAAAAAGACATTATTATATTGTATATAATCCTTTACAAAAAAGGTCAGCACATGTCAATAACATACGTGTGCAAAAATATTCTTTGAAGGGATCTTTCTGACAATCAGCTCATTTGTAACTGTGCCCTAGTAAGCTTGAAAGACTTATATATTGTTCTGGATCATGGTGATGGTATTATCTGTCCGGACACCACAGGAGTCGATCTTCAGACCATTCCAGATTATGACCTGTGTACAAACAAAGGTAAGGTTTTTTTCACCCAGAATACCTATGTCGCGTATTGCATTGACCTATCGAATTAGACTATTTACCGAATTTGTTATCACATAATCAACACGACGGGTGCCACATGTGGAGCAGGATCTGCTTACCCTTCCGGAGCACATGCGATCACCCCTAGTTTTTTGGTGGGGTTCGTGTTGTTTATTCTTTAGTTTTTTATGTTGTGTCGTGTGTGCTGTTGTTTGTTTGTCTTTTTCATTTTTAGCCATGGCGATGTCAGTTTGTTTTAGATTTATGAGTTGGACTGTCTCTTTGGTATCTTTCGTCCCTCTTTTTGCACCCTCATGCGTGCTGGTATTGGTATAATTAGTTTAAATACTTATCATTTTTGTTCTAGAAATGTCACCATTTGACCAGGAAGACTATGTTTTGGTGTTGGACAGATTAACACTCACTTTGACTTTATCATAAGTTATGAGGTCTTATTCATTGAGGGTTAAAAAAATTTAAGAAAGTTAAGTAGTTCTAAACGGTACTCTTTTTTCTGTATCCTTTTTACCTTCTGTTTGTTCGAAATAAAGGCAACAGAAGTTTTCCTTCGTTCAAATTCATAAATAGATTGAGATAAAACACATCCGGGTAACATGTTTAACCTGAGGGAAAACATCAAATATAAGAGGAGAACAACGACACAACAGAAACACTGAAATTCAACACACACAGAAACAAACTATAATATAACAATGGACATTTTCTTGACTTGGTACAGGACATTTTAAAAAAGCCTGTTTTGCATTTAATCATTTTAATTACGCTAACTTTATAGTGTAGAGCATCAAGAAATATTACGAAAATTCGTGTCGTGCGCGTCATACAATTAGTATTATAAGTGTACTACATGTATATTATCATTGCTTTTCCTATTTCATAACCGGAATAACCAAAGATTGCATTTCAAATATCAAACAATTGTGTGACAAGAATTGACAAAAGTGTTTTCGAAATTTTTCTTCTTTTTTATTGCTCTCTTTGGTATACTCACTTTTTCTTCTCAGACGGCAAACTAGACGATGCAAAAAACGCCAAACATAAAAGTCGTGAGCAAAATTACTTGATTTTGTTTTGCACACATTTTCTTAATCATTTTAATCAGTTAACAATAACAAATCTATTTTTTCCTTTTAATTGCAGGTGATTTCTGCAGGCATAAAAATGTCACAATTATACATGGCCATTCTATTGATACAGTTTATGGTATCAGTGTCATCAGATGCGCATTCATGTGTGACGTCAATCAGGAATGTAATGCGTTTCAACACGACAATGATCTGCAACAGGTCTGCAATCTATGGAACATCAGGCATAAATCGTCATGGTTAACGAATGTTACGCGATATGTAGATCTTTACGATCGATGTTAACACTTTTACATCATTTTTCTTTAGCTTTGCTCTTTGCTTTAACTTTTTATATTTGCGATTACATTTTGTATCAAACTACGAATATTTTACAATATAGATTAATGATTACATTTGACTTATAAAACAGGCGAAAGATCCAAGTCAAAATTTATAAAAGTTTACCATAATAAGTCAAAGTACGATCTTCACTACGCAGCCTTTGGTAAGCTATAAATGGCTCCACAAATGAGTAGTGTAAAGCCATTTAAACGGGAAAATCAACATTCTAATCTATATAAAAACGAGAAAGAAGAAACACTTATGAATCACATCAACAAACGACAACTACTGAACATCAGATTCCTCAAACTCGTGTTTGGGAAACAAACTGTCCATATCGTGACAGAAAACGAAAAGCGACGAAAACTACAAAAGCACAACATAATTATCTCAAGATTTAGCAACACAAATCTAAACAAAGACTTGACTAATTTCAATTGCTCCGGAAGTGTTACATAATGCTGCACCACATGTGAAATCCGCTTTTTCACTCATTGAACTAATTAGATACTATAATCCAATGATTGGGGCATCACACAATAGAAAATTGGTAACCATCGGTTTTGAGAGTTTATACCCCTAAAACTTGGCAAGGTATGATATTATGAAGTTAAAACTTTTTTCATAATATAGGATTGACAATACTTGAGAGGTGGAATGTCCCTTTGGGATACTAAAAATCCAACAAACCGTGGATAATGCAAAATAACAACAACAACAAAATATCAGATGGGTTTCACAAATCAACTTACAAAATATAAAATACTATGCACTAGACTTATGATACACTTGAGAGCAAGAACATCTTGTAGTGGTTATTATTTAGTAGTGTTAACTCAATTGTACATAGACTATTGATAAGCATTACAAAATCAGTTGATGTTAAAGATTTGGTTCTTTTTTTTTGTAATGTTTGATCATCTTCAAATACATAAATAATCATCATGTTCGAAGAAAAATTTTAAAAAAGAGACATTTTACTTTCGTGCATGAAAAGTGCTCTCTTTAATTTACTATTTGAAATTTTGAACCTTTGATGTTTGAATAAAAATATCTCTCAATTTTTTTTTTAATTTGATGTCTGTTAAATCTTTTAATATTGGAAGACAATTTTTTATCTTCATACAGCATATTAAATCGAATTAATAAACTATTTAGATTTATTAAAAGAAGATATCATAAAAAAACAATGAAAATATGAGATACTAATTTTACTATTGCATCTTAATACATGGGTTATAGTATATTTTTTGATATTTTTCCTACATGTTGTAAGGTTGATATAAATGAAATACGAAACAGAATTAAAATGTCAATTGTTCCTTGAACAATTGAGAGGTCTTTCCTTTTGTAATGTAAAATACATGTTCCAATAGACGTAGAATGTATTGAAAAGTTCTAACACAGGTTATGCCCCTTACATAAAGGTCAAATCTCTTCGGTCAAATGTAAAAAAGTTACACCTCATCCACCTCAACGTTTTTCACTATTTACTATTTCTGTAAGTACAATCGTTTTTGAGATATCGACTAAAAAGTTGTAAGGTCAAAGGTCAAGGTCAACCTTAAAAAGCTGTAAAACACACTGAAAATCCTTTAAATAGGGTCAAAAACACATAATTCGCTATATGGGACATGACCTTGACCTTTGTCAAGGTCATTAGTCCCCAATGTCATTGCTGAAGACCCCATGGGTCTAGGACCTTTTGTTATATAGTAAAAGCTGATTTTCTCTTTTCAGAAACCTAAAACAGGGGTTATGCCCCTTACAGAAAGGTCAAATCTCTTCGGTCAAAATGTAACAAAGTTGCGCATTAATGACCCAAACATTTTCCACTATACAACACTTCTGAAAGTATTAAGGTTGCTGAGATTATCCGGTAACAAGGTGTTAGGTCAAAGGTCAAGGTCAACATACACATTTGACCTTGAGGTATTTTTCAAAGTCACATGAATTGATGATGAATGGTGAAGATCCTAGGTGTCTACGACTTACGGTTTCTGAGTTTTGGTGGCCAACCGACACCGGTTAATTTTAATAGGGGCATAACCCTACCAATGAGTCGTTGAATCTTTTCGATCCAAATGTAACGAAGAAACAGGGTCTGGTCCTGAACAAATTTCACCCTTCGTTTTTTTTCTTCCTATTACGGTTACGGTGTTGGAACGATAACAAGGTTTTTGGGTTTCGGAGGGATTACTCCGAACCAACAAAATATTTCGACTCACAGGGTGAGTTCCGGATAGGTATTCATGACACCGATACAAAGTGTGAACATGAAAGCGACACGTCTTACAGTTAACGCGGATAAATTTGTCAAAGTTTGGTGGAAGAATAATAATAAACAGAAGAAATACAGTAAGGTCTTTCCCTTTTGAAAAAGGAAAGACCTTAATAATAAATTTATTAAAATTTTAAAACGGATATTGAACGAAATAATGGGGAAAAAATATTTGATTTTTTTAAAAAAGTTTTAGTTTTCGTGCGATCATTAGGAGCAAATGCAATACAAAACTGTCTGTCATCTGTCATACAAAATCGTTAATAATACAACCTGTCCGTACATATATATGTCTCGCCTTTCTGTAATTTTCATATTGCAAATATTAAAATTAAAACAGCAATCCCTTGAAATTTTAATTATGCATATATTCAAAGTTTATGAACTATGAGAAAAGATACATGATTATACATCGGCAAGAAAATGAGATGTGCCAATGCTTATACAACTGCATACCAAATTCCATAGACTTATCATTAGTTGTTCTCTTTAAACAAACATGTACAGTAGTTGTCGTTTGTTTATGTAATATATACGTGTTTCTCGTTTTGTTTATATAGATTAGACCGTTGGTTTTCCCGTTTGAATGGTTTTACACTAGTAATTTTGGGGCCCTTTATAGCTTGTTGTTCGGTGTGAGCTAAGGCTCCGTGTTGAAGGCCGTACTTTAACCTATAATGGTTTACTTTTTAAATTGTTATTTGTATGGAGAGTTGTCTCATTGGCACTCACACCACATCTTCCTATATCTATAAACACGAATACTAACTTACAGACTATGTAAAAGTTTCGAAGTCAGTACCAATGGGTGGGATTATACAATCTCTTTGATAATTTGACTTGCAAATTCTAACAAATTTGATTACAAAAAATGAAATCACAAAAATACTGAACTTCGAGAAAATTTCAAAACGGAAAATTCCTAATCAAATGGCAAAATCAAAAGCTCAAACACATCAAATTAAACTAATGGATGACACAAGTAAAAATTATATTTATAGTTCCATTGAAATAAGATGTACCAATACTAATACAACTACATACCAAATACCATCGACCTACTGCTAGTGGGTCACCATAATCTAGACCTAATCAAAACATTATACATTGTTTACACCGCCACTGCCGATGCCGCCGTCGAGGTCTGAAACAGCGTGCATATGTATCACTTAGACTCTCAGAAAATAGAATAATATTAAACAACAACGCATATTCCCTCGATTTTGAAATGAAAGGGCTTAAATGTATGTCAATAAATATTTAGTTTTCCCGCATATCATACACTAGGAGTAAGCTTAAACAATAACGTGACCGATTTTCATTGATGTAGATCGCTCAAACCCCAAAACGTTAAAGCCATGGATGTGAATATACCACAATGCGTTATGATATATATAACCATTAATAGGCCAGGTGTAAAAATGATGATTTAATCATCTCCGGATAACCTTACCCAAGGGAGTTTGAACCTTGGTTTCTGAATAATTTCATAATCTACCTATGGTCAATCTGTTTAACTGATGTTAAAAATTATGTCAGTACCAACACACTGTCCACTGAGTTGATAATGCAGTCAATCATTAATGCCATCGACTAAGTGCTGGTAAATGCGGGACAACACGATGATAATTTAATTCGATTTTTATCAATTTTCTAGATCAATTTTCATCATGAACGCTCAAACTTATTATCTTAAAGCAAGGGAAATTATTAGGACCGAAAGGAGCCGTAAAACATCAATTTGAAATTAAGCTAAGAAAACAAACGTAGAGCCATTAGGAAACACCGACTAAAAAGCACCACAAAATTAAAGCGAAATTTATATGCGGTGAATTTAAAGAAAAAAGGATGATATAAACATGATTATCCTGTCAAGACTGTAGTGCTGATTATTAAACTGGAGATACCATTAACCACATAACAATCAATCAGCAGCCATAATAAATTAAGATAAATCTTTATACATGTCGTGCATCCGAAGCGCCTTTTTTATCGAGGGACTCTGACACCTATACATTTAAAAGAACAGTATGTTTTATTTATGATTTTTGCACCTCGTGTTTGCAGTTTACCATTTTCCCCGCAAGTTTACTATTTTCCGCTTTGTTAAAATATATCTTTTCACTCTTTTGTCGTTTTGAAAATGTTGTACTGTATTAAGACCCTTCTATAATTTTGTTATGCATGCACACGTATGAAAATTGTAGGTTTTATCCAACGGAATCAAAGGTTTGAACATTGTTTTCAATAAGTTTGTTTTATAATGTATAATTATATACGTAAATAGTTATCAAAGGTACCAGGATTATAATTTAGTACGCCAGACGTGCGTTTCGTTTACATAAGACTCATCAGTGACGCTCATATCAAAATATTTATAAAGCCGAACAAGTACAAAGTTGAAGAGCATTGATGATCCAAAAGTCCAAAAGGTGTACCAAATACGGCTAAGGTAATTTATGCCTGGGATATATATATATAAGAAAATCCTTAATTTTTCGTAAAATTCAAAGTTTTGTAAACAGGGAATTTATAAAAATGACCACATTATTGATATTCATGTCAACACCGAAAAAGCCTTATCAGTAATTTAACTGAAAATATATGAAAAAGCAAGCAAATGAGTTCAACACCAAAAACTGTCATATAAGAAATCAAGTCCTTTTCATTATTCATGATAACAGAACAATGTAATGAAAATATAATGCAATTCTCAAATTATCCATACTAATATTTTCCTTACTTGTCAAGAAGTTTCATTTTGAAATTGTATTGTGGTTCAAAAGAGTTTTAAGGGTAACATCCTCAATGAATGGCTTTTAACAGAAATGCGCAGATTGTCAACACAACGTATGACAAGATGCTCAATTTTGCTAGAAGATAATTAGATAATAAAGTAAAACTAAACTATATGTATAAGATTTATTTATTTGCATCATGTTTGTAGGTAATCACAATATATCCACTTTTTATAACTAATTTAGTTTTAAGACAATAATAGTTTAACTTACAAAAAAGAACGAAAAAGTTACATTTTTTCACTATCATTATACATGACATACTGTATCTATTAACCATATTATTTTCACAATATGATTGGCTTGTTTAGATTTCGGTACTATACTGTTAATCGTTAAAAAAGTTTTACAGTTCTTTAATTTGTAATGAAACTAATCTGAGGATAACGAACCTAAACTCAATTTACTAATTCATGGAATTGGAATACAGATTTACGGACGAAAGAATATTCATATATAGTTTGATTTTACTCTAAGTAAGTCATGTTCAATATGACACTGTTTACTATAATCATATCTTTATATGAACGCAGCTTAAAGGGAAATATATTCATAAAAAATAATTTCTATTCATGTTTGATAAAGAATCTATGCATGTTTAGACATTGCTTATTTTTTTTTTGTCCTATTTTTAAAGTAATTAGCCCATGTTTTATGACAAAAATCAAACTGTAATCTGTACAACACTTAACAGTAATTAATACTTTGAGAAAACGTGCAGCCCTTAATAACCTTGGTGCTACATTAGGGTTCACCATCATGTTCTAAAGAACACCACTATTATTAAAACTTATGAACTCTCAGAAAATATGGAGGAATCATAATCAATCAATAATAAAATAAAAGCTTGTCTAGTGTCACCCTAGTTCATTCACCAAATTGTTATCTATAGGTTCATGGAATTTATCTTATCTTAATACTTAATTTATACGAAAATGTGAATAGAGTAAATATCAGCTTTTTATGCTGACATACACGAAAGTTATATAAAGAAACACGTGTACATTGAAAAAAAAAAGAGTAAGCTAAACAACATCTTTACAAACACTAAAACCAACATTAATGTTAGGCAAAATACGTCAGTAGCTATGGTGGGGTAGTTATTCTACGTAGAAGCAGTGACTATATACGTCATATTAAAGTTAGTTTATATGATTTGCAAGTCCGGTAAAACCTTCCACTTAAGCAAGTACAAGGCTTTACAAATTCCATGATAGACTAAAATTACCAAAGCCTTAAAACATTTGATTCTAAACACTTCACTACAATTAGTGTTACTGCTTTGTTTACTTTGGAGTTCTATAATTCACCTCTTCGTAATGGTTGCCGATTGCTTCTTCATATGAAGGCAGAGCATAATTGATATCACTAGAAGTATCGACTCTGTCCAGCATTGTTTGGCTGTATCCTGTGTAACTTGGATTTGAAGCTGAAATCTGGTATGCAGTTGGGTTTTCAAAGCCGTTATCATAATCATGATTCATATGATTGCTGCGAGCCATAGGGTTTGGTCTTTGTTCATGTTTGTTTCTCCTAAACAGTAAAATATAATAAATCTTATTTCAAATGTTTGGCTTTAAGCGTTCCTGGTGAAGGTAAATCCAGAAAAGCACTCCGGACGCAAGAAACTCATAATGTTTTGTTTTCAATTTTTTGACATAGCATGCATTGCAAGTCCTCTGGTACATTAATCATTAAATCAAATTTAAGAAATCTCTAAAACCAAGAAATGAATATCCGAATGATGACAATATTAACTTAACATAAAAGAACCTAAACAATACAAATATAAATATACATCATTTGTTTTATTGGTAATATAAATATAGCTTATACACATCATAGTTAAAAACATCGTTGGTGTTTTATTGTTCTAGATGAATATCAGTTCAGAAAAGCCTATCGACCCGACCGTAAAATATGTAATATGGATAATTACTGATAAGGCAATTCTATCAACTACAAATTATACAAAGAAATAGGTAATTGACTATTCGGAATTAGTTATTTGACATTATGCAACAAATCAATTAATGTAGTAATACCGATTTATTAGCAGGTAGTTCGGTTGAATATTAACAGATAAGTGAAGTTACTTAATAAAGATCGTAGATAGCAAATACAACAACAGATCGAGGGTATATCACAACACAGAAAAAAACAAATATCAACGTGAATACCATAAAGTTTTTTGGTTCATCTATTTTTCATTTTCAATCTGGTTTTTGTTTCTCTATTAAAATTTACTTCATCGATATTGATAGAATTTTTTTCAATAATTCAAAATATGATATTTTCATTGTATTTTTCCCAGAGAACCTGAAGTTAAGATCAATTACAGCGAGGTCTACTTTATTACTTGACGGATATTCACAAATCATGTTTATTTTCTTGGTTGATTTACAATTTCCGTATACGACTGCTATCCAACGTTCTGTTATAAACACCATGTTATGTGCCACTAGTTAAAAACCTGAGCTTAAAGACTAACCTTGATTTTAGAATACAAAGCAAAGCAATAATTGCTATAAGCGATGTGATTCCAACAGCCGTCCCTAGACAAATTTTCACTGAAAAAGCCAACACAATTTTGAAATTAATTGACATGCAAGGAATTTTATAGGTAACATTTGTGAACTTCTCAAAGGTTGTAATTACATATCTTTGCATAATTCGTTCGAAAAATTCAATCACAGGGAAACTTTAAAACAAACAGTATTGACCTAATATTTGGCTGAGATAAATTCCAAAGTCGCAGAGTGCATCTTCACATGCAAATTATCATTTTTTGTAAAATTTCCTTAAGTTTAGAGCATTTTGAAATGTTAGACATTATTGCTGTGTCCATGGCAACGGTGGCCATTTTGAAATTCAAAACTCAAAGAGTTCATCTACACATGCCAGTTACTATTTTTGTAAAATTTCTTTCAGTTTGGAGCATTTTTGAAGTATTTGAAATTTTTGACGTTTTTGCGGTTTCCATGGTTACAGTGGATAATTCCAAAATTCTAAAAGAAGACATCTCATTGCCACATGTCATGTTATATATCCATACAGTTGCATTGACTTTAATTCAATACTCTCTAAGAAAAGACTGATAGGATAAGTGATAAATTTGCTCTTAGTTTCCATGACAACGACGGCAATTTTGGAATATCTTAATATTCTCTACACATTTCCAAAAAAGTTGTGTCTTTTAATAAAAGATTTAGAATTTTTCATTATAGTGAAGTTCCATCAACATTGGTCTATTGTAATCCGAGAAACACGACGGACAAAATGTGTGGAAGAATAAGAAAAATAAGGGAACAAAAGAAACGTAAAATAACAATATGTCAACCCAACGCCGTTTAGGGTGCCATAATAAACTTTAAAAAAATTGTAGTAACCCTCCAATTACTACTGACTAAACGTTTTAAGACGCGTATATACTCAGGTAGACATTAGACATTTCCATGTTGACCGCGGTAACGTATTGACAGTCAACGCAAACATTGAAAGTAACTAAGGAAACATGCACACGGGGCATAAATGTGCATTTTATTTATGCAATGAATGATCTGAAATCAAATGTATCAAGGAAAGGTTTACATACAAGATTTGTTGTTTTGGCTTTCGTTGTGGATTTTGTCATCGTCGTCATCGTCGTCGTCATCGTCATCTTTTTTCTTGTGCTTATGATTTGGTGAGTTGTTAGCTTAATATAGAATATATATGTATAAATATAATATACAAAATATAAAAGAGATTTTAATTAGACGTTTTGTTTTATAAACTTATTTCAAAATACACAATACACAATACTACTCAACATTATTCACAAAATAAAAAATGAAAGCGTTTAAAATGACTAGACGTCAATTTTTAAAATTTATATCTTTCATTAAAAAAGATATAATGAAAAAACAAAACAAAAGCGGAGAATTCAATAACAGCTACCCAAATAAAAATTCATCAAACAACAGAACGCGCGAAAAAGCAAATGTAATTTCTTTCTCTTTTTGACACTTTCCTAAGAAAATGCTGGATTTCACCTGGTTTTGTAAAAGAGTTATTATAACCTCGATTATGTTGACAAAATAGGGATGTTAATGTACATTAATCATTATACGTATACAAAATGTTTCGTGGAGTACAACACATTATGTGATGAATAAATTGTTTAATACTTTATATTATTTGTATCGTAAGGTCAACTAACAGTTCGTGAAGGACGTTGAAACTATAACATAGCATAACAAGACAGCAAATTGTTTTAACAGCCTGTTTTTGAGAGGTGTAATCATATTCAAGGTAAAGTTGTCCTGTAAATAAATCGAACATTTGATATACTGAAATTTATGTATTATATAATTTGTGCACGATCCTCTTTTTTTAACTCGAGATAACATTTTTATTCAAAATTCTGTGAGGAAAAAACAAATTGCCAGATACGCACAAGAATATTCTAAATTTTGAGAAGAGTCATCCTATTTGTCGTAATTAGTTTGTTGTATTTGTAATAATATTCTAAATCTGAATTAAGTAAGAACAGATACATTCCAACTTTCACATATACGGATATATTGATTTTTGGACATATTATATATTTCGATAAAGTGCACGTAATAAAGAGGTTGATGTGGATTGAATCAGTGTTATAGACATCATAACATTGATGGTTCAAATAGGTTGACTATAAACATACCTTTCTGTGTAGATGTAGATGTTGGTATACCATTGGGGTAGTATTTTATCAGTGGAACAATTGTTTCATATCTTGATTCTAAAAAAACATATAAGATATACATTTTTCGCTGATTTTAATGTCAAATTATATTTAATTTATGTTATTAAAACAATGAACTCTCAAAAAAGTATTAAAAAAATGAAAAGTCAATCAGAAAAACCTTAATTTTCAATTACTTCTCACAAATAAAGGCAACAGTAGTATACCGCTGTTCAAAACTCGTAAATCTATGGACAAAAAACAAAATCGGGGTAACAAACTAAAACTGAGGGAAACGCATTAAAAATAAGAGGAGAACAACGACACAACATTAAAATGTAACACACACAGCAACGGACTAAGCATTAGACAAAATCCGACGAAAATAACCAATATAACAAAAACCTTAATTTTTCCTAACATGCGGATCTTACTGCAAATGTTTGATAAATAAACACTGATGAATTAATTTCAGAAACGAAAGAATTTTGTGTAAAATCTGCATATTAGAGGCGTAAAATAAACTTGTGAAGGTAAAATTAAATTTCATTTAAGGACATACAGCGATACATTCATAAATGATGAACGAAAGATACCAGAGGGACAATCAAACTCATAAATTGAAAATAAACTGACAACGCCATTGCTAAAGATGAGAAGACAAACAGACAAACAAATGTACACATGACACAACATAGAAAACTAAAGAATAAGCAACACGAACCCCACCAAAAACTAGTGGTGATCTCAGGTGCTCTGCAATGGTAAGCAGATCCTGCTCCACATGTGACACTCGTTGTTCTCATGTTATGACAAATCCGGTATATAGTCTTTTTCGGTAGGTCACGTTCATGAAAGGGAAGGGAATGATAGTTACGACGTAAGGAAAAATCCGATATCATCTGGGAAACGGTTATTCCATAATTGTCAACCAACTCGTGATGGCGTCCGTAAAATGAAAGGACGATTTCAACTACACCATTTGGAACTCTTGGTGTAATTGCTTCCTTGTGAGCAGCAACCCTCTATCAAGAAAATCATAAAAATCAAGTAAAGTGTGATATTTTTCGTTGATATATTATAAGAATAAGATGTGGTATAATTGCCAATAAGACAACTCTCAAAAAGATATCAAATGAAAAAGAATTTAACAACTATAGGTCAGCACATGCGTACGACAACCAACAATAAACAAAGCCCTTACAGCATAGTAAGCTGAAAAAAAATGACAAATGTTAGATAATTCAAACGAAACTTCTAAATGTAACGGTCTCATTTTTGTACTAAATAATGAACGAAAATTTAATATGTAACACAGCAACATTTGAATACCACTTAATTAAAGGTTCCCGACTTAAGACAGCCACAAACACAATGTGGCCGGGTTAAACTTGTTTGTTTACGCAAAATCGTATTCCTACTTTTACTTCATGATTGAATGTAAAACTTATTGATTTTTTTTAATGCAAGTTTATTGTACGTACAAGAGTACCAAAACTTAAAAACAGCGCTTCCAATGATTTTCTTCATAACACATATATGAGAAACTTCGAACATGGACCATCATTTTTCAAATTAACTCAAGTTGATTATTTAATCTATTAATTAATATCCATATCAGATATTCAAACCTCTGTATTTAGAGATTAGATACCAGGACTTTAAACTAACGTATACCGCATGAACATGTGTATTCCTATTAGAAAACTTTTGTTATTTGATTTTGCCATGTGATTATGGACTTTCCGAATTGATTTTCCTCTAAGTTCAGTTTTTTTGTGATCTTACTTTTTAGCAGTTTTCTGTTCGCTCCATTTCAAATTTAAAGCAACTAACTTACAATTTTATGTTTTAATATGTATTATCTCTATAAAAAGTAGGCGTGATTGCCTGTGATATAACTATCTGAGTATGATATGGCGGCAATAGTTTATCGATGGCAACATTTAGTGAATCAAATAGGAAGATGACGTTCAATAGGGAACACGGTAAACAAATAAATAAACTGAAATAAAACCATCACCTTCAAAGTAAAAAAAGACCTGGTGCCTAAAAAACTAACGGCCTGATATATGTACAAAACAATAAATGAAAAAAGATACAAACGACAACCATCACACTTAAGGATCCTGAATTTGGAAAGGTACATTCATGATATGACGTGGTTAAAGTACTTTTTGGCATCACACCTTCCACTAAATTTGAACAGTGGTGTATTAGTTCAACTACAGAAATCTGTTAAAAGGGCTCAAATACTCATATCGATCAAAAGCAGAAACGCATCTAACAAAAACACAAACCTTGTAATGTACGTAGCAGAGTATTTATGCATCTCAACAACAAAAAAAGACACTTAGTACCGATCATAGAGTACTTGCAGTTACTCACAGTCAGTTCAAAGACAATAACAACTAATAAAACAATCATTGAAAAGGACAGTTATTAACGTTTTCTTTAATTAATTTTAATATTCGGCAGTATATTAGGAAACTACTTGATTATTTTGACAAATGATATCATAAAAATATGAATGAATGTAATTGAACTTTTTTATTTTTGGACATCCAAATATTGTTGTTATATGCATAACAACCATTCATCATAACGGATTGTGTTTTATTATCTCAAGTTTCAATTTCGGTATTTAATTACATCTATCAACCATAATTTGTGAGAAGAACATTAATTAAAACTAACCTGAACATTCATAATATATAGTAGCATACAACAATGGTGCTAATGAGCATGGATGGTAGTTCATTGTCACTGTACATGTATCTTCCCCTATACACTGGTCTTGTAAGAGTTGGTAGGAAATTGAGTATTTGCAATCATTCCATGAATTGGTCAATGTTTTACAAAATAACGGATTAAATAACCTCCATTCAAAAAATTTCCACTTCGTTTCGTACAGTATATTCGTTATAACAATAGACTGTCTGTGTGGACATTGTAAGTAAACGTCGCTATCCATGCATACACTTTCTACAAACAGCAATGTAATCATAGATAAGAATTGCAAATAGTTTTACATATCGAATAATTATAAGAAAGACACGTACGATCCTACATTTAATTTACAATATGTATGTGTTGATCGAATACGCTTTCCAACGCACAACATAGTGCAATAAGTTTGAGAGAAAAATAGTAGATAACAAGAGTATCGTTTTACTTGCTTTGGACAATGTATGAATATTTAAAGCAAGTAAACCTTCAAAATTTCAAGGTATGCAAGTTGTACTACAATCGAAGTATGAAATTAAAAGCTGTTGTATAATTTGAATATCTGATGAGGTGTATTTAATCTGCAGTACATCAAGATGTTTTGTTTGTTATGTTTGCCTTTTAAATGTTTAATCTGAGGTAAATTATTATAACTTTAAATCTAGGACAAGGGGTTTTGCGCAGAGTTGTTGAATATTTATATTGCATAATAGGATTGCGTGTAATCAGTTTGTATTTTCGTTGTACTGTACAATTGGGACAGATTGCACAATAAATGACATTTTCCGATTTACAGTTCATGCTTTTATTCGGTTTGATTACTGTGCCGGATTTCAGAGTTTTACTTTGTCCCACTTCTAGCCTTCGCACGTTCGACATCTGGGATCCCCGCATTTTTGTATTGTTACCTTCTGTGTACTGAGTTTTGCTCGTGTAAGAAGTTTCTTCAGATTTGGTGCGTGTCGACAGCTCCCAATAAGCTGTGATTCGTAGACAAGATACTTCATTTTCTTTGATTGATGTAGAATAGGTCAAGACCCTTTAACAGAATTTAAGATCTGGTGATTACGTGGATTATCAGTTATAACAAACGAAATTGATTGTTGTTTATCTTTTTTGGCATCCCTTGATACTGTTTCTTAGTTCAGCGACTGGAATGCTCAAGGCATTTTTAATTCCATTGTCAATTAAACTGACTGGGTTGTTTTGTATTTTTAGATAGTTTTTCAATTCCTGTAGTCTCTTATCACGTAACTCAAAATTTATTACTATTGTGCATATACGTTGGGCTAAATTAAAAGGAATATTTCGTTTGATATGTGACGGGTGACATGACCTAAAATCCAAATATTGATGGGTATCAGTGGGTTTACAGTATAAGTCCGTTATTATTTGTTCACCTTCCTTGATAATATTGATGTCTAAGAACGGTAGTTTTGCAGAGCTGGAATCGTAAGTGAACTGTATTGATTCATTTAAGGCATTCAGCATTGAATGAAATTTATCTAGTTCAACTTCACTTTTTGTCCAGAAAATGAAACAATCATCAAGATATCGCTTCCAATTTTCTTCAATATAAAGCCTGAAGTTTTCATCGAATTCGGAAGGTATCTTTTCGTATAGTTTTGTTTCTATGTAACCCATAACCAGAGTGGCATATGTTGGTGCCACCTTGGTACCCATCGCGGTCTTTGATTTGAAGGTAATAAGTGTCGTTAAACTGGAAGTAGTTGTTCTCAAGGATCAGTTTTAATTCTTTGATGATGAAGTCATTGGAAAAACGTTCCGGAATTTCATCTAATTACTTTTCCAACCAGTATTGTACAGCTTGTAATCCTAATTCGTGATGACTGTTCGTGTAAAGGCTTATTATGTTAAAACTCACTAGTATTGTATCAAGAGGTACCCGGTCTGGAATATAGTTAAGAAAATCCATGTCATCTCTGACAAAACTTGGCACTTTTATACAAAGTGGTTTAAGCAGAATATCAAGGAGGTTGCTTAGCCTTTGGGTACTTCATGAAGGTCCTGCAATAATCGGTCTTATTTTAAGATCAGTAGGTTGGTTGATTTTAATATACATAGAATCACAGTTTTCTATATGTTCTTGAATTTTTCTTGGATTTGTGGATTTTCGGAAGGCCGTAAAAATTGCTGGTTTTAACCTCAAAATTTTTAAGATAATCTATTTTCTTATCGGTAAGGTTGTTAAAATATTCCATTATTAGTTTTCTTATTTTCGACATTGTGCTTTTGTCTCTATTTCCATTCAGTTTTTGGTAGAATACACCGTCTTCAAGTTGATAAAGAACCTTTCTGTAGTGATCTTTGTCCATACTATACCCCCGCCTTTATCCGACTCTTTTATTATAATTGATTCATCATTTTTAAGTTTCTTTATAGTCTTTTGTTGAGACTTCGGCAGATTTGATTTTACAAGTGAATTGACACTACATGTGTTGGCGGTTTGTTTTAGACAGTTGATATATTCTTCTAAATGTTTGTCCCTATTCGGTTGAGGATTAGTACCCTTTTTGTTCCGTACCTGGGATCCATCTTCATGATTAGTGTTTCCAAAGAATTCACTAAGTCTGAGTTTTCTGCAGAATTTGTCGGTATCGCTTATAAGATCAACATTGTCAGATATTGGTGTTGGGGTAAATTTTAAACCATGTTCCAAAAGATTTATTTCCTGGTCATATAAATGTCTACTCGATAGATTAATTACCGTCGGTTTGTCTTTGAGAAGTTGGGAAGTTTCCTTTTTTCCTGCGTTTTTTCTACATCTGACCTTCCCCTAAAAAATGATTGTTATTTCCGGGATTAGGTGTTCTATCTCTAGAACGCTGATAAGTATGAGCATTCCTTTGTCCTTTATTGGAAATGTTTTTAATTTACCTTTGTCTACGTGGTCTTTGCGGCAAAGCGTCAGGACGGTTATGAGTACTTTGCTATATTATTTGATGGTTCTCTTTCGTTTTTAACCACTGAGGCATAAGTCTTCTTATTTATAATTGACCTGGACCTTGATCTACTCCGAGGAAGAGACTGTCGGCCTTTCTTTTTTAGGGACTGACAGATTTGACGGGTTCGTTGCCGTAATTTTCTTCGTATTTGTCGAACCACTCGTTCTTTGATTCTAATATTCGTTCTGACTTTTCTTGAGTGTCAGAGTGCCATAGTTCAAGGAGTTTTTCTTGAATTTTCCTACTACTCCTTTTCTTCATTTCATCTTGAATGAAATTGTCCACTTTTTCAACAATTGCTTTGTATTTATTTGTTATAACGTAACGTCACAAGTCGTTACTATTAACGATAACAATTCTGTGAGATTAACCGCAGGAGATGCGGTGAAAGCGCTAACAGAAACAATGTTCTATTTATGATGTGATTTTTTTGTGTTTTTTACTTTTAAACTATTTATATATATACAACTTTCCAATGCAAAGAAACAAGTGCCTAAAGTCTGTAAGCATCCTACATGTCTGTTACCTTTTTAAAGGTTATGTTTTGATTTTTTTTATAATTATGTGTAAAAATAAAGTGTAATTACCCCCCCCCCCCCCTTTTTAGAAGCTTTAGAGAAGGGAGTGTATACTGTTTCACCTCTGTCTGTCCATCCATCCATCAGTCAGTCCGTCAGTTCGTCTTGCCGTCCCATGAATATTTTCGTCCTATTTTTCTCAGGAACTACAAAACAAGGATTTCTAAAATTTGATTTCAGTGTATATATACATGTAAGTCAGCTATACTTTGTGATATGTTTTTAGATTCATCAATTGACAACTTCCCGTTTACCGAACACTTACATATATTTACACTTTTAAAATTATCTACTTGCTGCGGGGTATCATCAGTGAGAAGTAGCTCAGAGTTTCACTTGTTTTAAAAATGGGATTAGAATTTGTTGTTATGCCCAATCTATTGCATTATGTTTTCTTGTCTGTGCGTCCATTTGTCCGTGCTTATGTTTGTCTGTTCGTCTGATCGTTCTTCTGTCCCGGTTCAGGTTAAAGTCTTTGGTCAAGGTAGTTTAATCTAACATCAGACTCAGACTTCTTTTTTAACTGCGTTTTCCCCCGAGGGTATTACAAGCCCAGTAGTCGGTACTGTTTGTGCTGACATGAACTATCATTGATATGGTTATATTTATAAATTAACTGTTTATAAAATTTAGATTTTTTTAAAATACTATGTCTTTTCTACCTCAGACGGAGATTACCTTAGCTGTATTTGGCAAAACTTTTAGGAATTTTGGTCTTTAATGCTCTTCAATTTCGAACCTTATTTGGCCTTTTTAACTTTTTTAGATTCGAGCGTCACTGATGAATCTTTTGTAGACGAAACGCGCGTCTGGCGTATATACAATTAGTCCTGGTATCTATGATGAGTTTATGTACTGTGCGTATTGTTGTGTTTGTTTTTTTTTCTACTTTAGCTAGAGGTATAGGGATAGGGGGTTTGAGATCTCAAAATAACACGATTAACCCTGCCGATTTTTTGCGCCTGTCCCAATTCAGAAGCCTCTGGCCTTTGTTAGTCTTGCGATTTGGGCATCTAAGTACTAAAGACACATTCTTATTTTCGACTATTTTGACATATATATAATGAATATTGTCATACTAATCAAAGACCATGTCATACGTCAAACAGATTAGTGAAGGTGAAAGAACTAGTCACAATGACAAGAACTACAATAAAGCAAACAATATATATTATGAATATAGAAAAATTTTAGTATACAGATAGTAGCATGTACCAGCTTCATCCTCTTCATATATCTAGATGGGGAAGGGTGTACTTCAATTTAATACCTAATTGATAGTGGTGCCTTGTTGTGTTACCTCACCCTGTTTTAGATTTTAAAGGTATATACCTTTCCATATATTGTGCTCGAAAAAAAGTAACCTCGAGCTCTTCCCATATTGATTTGGTTTCATGTGGTTTTATGTTAAATTTGAATACTTTAAAAGTGTCAAAAGAGAAAAATTGGTTGATAAAGACACAGCGGGAACACCAAACAGGTTGACAGTCGAAGAAATTATTGGAACTTTATTGTCCTTATCATAAATATTTGATATCTTTTTTAACTTTTCACATATTTTAAGCTTATAAAGGTGACCTATTCCAGAGACACGTCCTATCACCTTGTAAACAGAAGTGCTCCAAATTCCAACCTCAACCCCTACCTGAAACATAAGTACTGAAATGGAATTACACCGATATTCGAAAACACCCTTTTATGCATGTGTCTGTATATTTTTATTTTAGATAATTAATATTAAGATTTCTTAGCACTAAATAGGTGGTTTGTCGTTATATTGTCTTTTTGTCGCTGATAAGTGTGACCCCTCCCAGCACTAGATGCACAATCCGTATATATCAGCAATACCTGGTGGTTTTGATTTGTTTGTTGATGTTTCAATATTGCTTATCCCCTTAACATTTACTTAGGAGTTTGTTACTTTTTACAATTTGCATCTTAAATTGCCCTTCTGTTTGAACATATTTAAAATTAAATCTTGTCAAATATAAAACGAAATAGCGTTGCGATGGACACAGATGTGTTGCTAGGGAGAAACAACAGTGAATTTGGCAAAAATGAGCATTTGATTATGTAACATATAAATAGTGTACAAGTGTAAAGTTCACTACATGCTTAACAGGTTTAAATTCAAATATAAATAGATTTAAGTTGTATATTAATCACACTTGATTACTTTAAATCCGCCATTATATTTGTTGCTAGGCAACATAATAAACGAGTCAGACCCAAAATGCATTTCTTTTCAGAAGGTCTATGGTATAGAGTTACAACATGACAAATTAAATTAAACTGGAGGTGGGGCCAAAAAAGGCCCTTATAGCCCTTAGTCCTTTAGGAAGTACAAAACACTTAATTTATCATGTTTATACGTCGTATCACATATTTTAACTAAGTTTCAGATGAGTCGCGGCAATACAAATCCTCTTCCTTTACATGCTTTGGAAGTATAGATACGCACGCAGCACGCAACACAGTCAAAAACTTATGTTAGATATAGTTCAAACATATAAACAGTATTGCAGAGTTATCTAAGGGGCTATAAAAACGTTTAACAATGTTGATTTTCTATCTCAAAGTTGTTTTATATTTTTTTTTATCACAGCGAAAATTGAAATAAAAATCGAAAACCAATAGTACATGTATGATTCAAATATTGTGTATTAACCTGGTTTTCGTTTTGAAACATTAGTGGTGAAAATATCACAAGGTTATAAGTATCAAATGTAATGAACGGATATGATAATTCAGTGGTGATTGCGACATAAATATTTGATTATCCAGAACCTAAACATAAAAGACTAACATGTAAAGAAAAAACCTATGATCCACAAAATTTGTAACTAAAATACGTTAAACAAAAAGTTACGTATACACTTTGACTTAATAAAGAAAATAATCAGTTATTGCTTACTATGTAAGACCTGTCGACTTGAAGCGCTTTGGACGAACAGAATCATAATCATCAACTTTATTATTTCTCCCACCATTTTGAAATCGTTACGATTATCTACGTATGCTTCCGTTTATCTGTGTTTTATTTGCACAAAAATCGATGAATTGTAAGTTATAACCGTTTCTCCACTGATAAGCGTGATTTAAGACAGGGAAAGGTGAATACATATAGAAAAGTAAATACATTTGTAATCAATTTAGAAATTGACGATGGCGGATATATTTGATATATCTTTATATACAATGTTATGCATTTGAGATATAAATAAGTTTTAAAATAAAAGTCATATTAAAGCAGTTAAAGCAAACAGGTATATTTATATATCTATCTATTTTCAACAGTTGGTCAATGTAGATATAAAAAAGGTAACAGTATTTAAATACAAAACGACACCTGCAAGTATAGAAATCAACCTTAGATCTGTCCAAATATATACTTTTTTCTTTTCGCCACATTATAAACCGTTAGTTTTCTCGTTTGCATTGTTTTACATTGTCATATCGGGGCCTATTGTAGCTGACTATGCGGTATGGGTTTTGCTCATTGTTGAAGGCCGTGCGGTGATCTATAGTTGTTAATGTCTGTGTCATTTGGTCTCTTGTGGAAAGTTATCTCATTGGCAATCATACCACATCTTCTTTTTTATATTTATATGAAGAGAGGCATGGAATTTCTATCCATAACGAGGTTTGTTGCTATATTTGCATTTGGGTTAAGCTTTCACTTTTAGCGGACTATGTTTTAAAAGTATTGAGAATTGTGTATGAATACCTAAGGTTTTCTCGTTTTTGTTTTGTTTTTTTTTTCATCGTGTTTTTTTTTTTTTTAATTATGTCTTTAATATGGGTTAAATATGATTTTCAATTTTACATTCTCCAATGTACGTTTTGAAAAGAGAATTTTTTCATGTAAAACCAATCTTTATCAACTGTTGGATACAATATTTGTTCGATATGTCATGTGTATGGCAGACCACTTTCCAATGTATACACTACAAACACGGAGTAGGGATACTTTTCACACCAAAACATCCAGAAAGCAAGAAATACTTGCTTTTCCTATTCATTAACAAATTCATTTGAAGTTATTGAACATTATTAAAAAATCTTTGTACTGTGTATCTTTAATTTTCTGGAGACTTATTTTACAATGAAGGCTTTCAAATATTTGGCAAAAAGTCCAGCACAGATCTTCGGACGCATCAGCTTTATAACGTGTAGTTTTCAATTTTTAACTGACAATGAACAAACTTGTTCAATAGTAGTTAAAACTCAACTGAGAAAAGTAAAGACTAAGTAATACTAATTTCACAAAAGCCGGGGGTTACATGATATCAAACAAATATACCTGTGATGAACATTAGCAGTAGTTTTGATAATTATGTCAACAAAACTTTGAAACATAGAAGATAATTTCAGCTTCCCGATTGCGAACCTTTACATTTCTAGGCAGCAACATTTCAGCACCACCTGCATACAGAGTATATATCTTCAAGTTGATACGATATGCAAGGGCTTGTACTTCCTGTCTTGATTTTATTTTAGAAAGGAAACTACTAAACTAAAAGTTCAAAGTGGTAAATGTGAAACTATTCTTTTGTAGATTTTAAGGAACTCATAACTAGTTGGTTGACCGTTGATATCGGACGCGTTCCAAATGTCGTAGCAACAATCCCGTTCCTTTTTAATCGAACGTAATTAACCTACCGAATCAGACTTATGTCTGGGTTTGTACCAACACGATCAACACGACCCTTACAGTGTACCTTAGAACACCCCAGTAATTGGTGTGTTGTTTTGTTACTCAGTCTTTAGGTTTCTATGATGTGTACTAGTGTCTATTAATCTTTTCTTTAAAGCATGACGTGGTCAATTTTTTTTCGACTTTTGAGCCTGAATGTCCCTTTGGTATATTTCACCGCTTTTATGTGAGTCAAAGTTAGAATGTCGTGCCGTCTAAGCCGCTTTTTGCATATAGCCTCAACAGGTGTGATAACCATATTACCAATAAGAAATAAATATTAACATAGATATTTTATGATTAAAAGTCAAATCTGAATACACTTATTACAATAGAGATATTAAAGGGAAAGTCCTATAAACTTTTTTTAAATATGCAGGAATAGGGATATCAGGTGCGGAAGTCAAAACTGTATAATAAAATAGATATAAAGATACAAAAACTCGACTAGAAAGGCAAGAAACAGAAACCGGACAACTTAAAATGTAATAGTTGGTAAGATGGGATGGTCGATATAAAACACACAACACTTACAAAGACTAGAGGTTCCTCTTTTGTGACAGATGTACCTATAAATCGGGATGAGACATGTTTTGTGATATCTCAACCCTCTCCCTTTATATCTACATAACGCGAATCTCCAGTTCTGAGTCTGAGTTCGGTGTTTGATAGGCAGGAAACAGAAAAAATAGGTAAGACGACAAAAACAAATATTACGCAAAGATAAACTACTAGCTGTTACATATGCGCCAGTCCCACACCTGAATTAAACTTATACAAAGATTGTGTCTTTGTCATATATATGAAATCAACCACAATCCTTCCCGTCGATTATTTAGTAACAATCCAGTATGAATCAAAGGTGATTAACCGTATCATGCCAACATCTATTTGTTAGAATACATAATTTTATATTCTATGTAAAGACTCGACGAGTGGATCAGTATTGATTAAAAAAAACATCGTTAATATTTTGACAACAGTATCGTAATTAATCCTTTTACGATAAGACTATGTGTAAAGTCACAGTACAACTAGATAAGTTTTGGGAGGGTGAATGGCGACATTTTTGTGTTATGTACAGAATACTACCATAGACAATAGGATATGAAATATGTAAACGTATTAGTTGTCTGTACATGATTTGTATTTAGAAATAATTTCGTTGTTAGGACGATAAACAAGTAAAGAGGTTGACAAGTTTGCGTTGAAATCTTTTTATAAATAAAAATAGATATTAGCTGTGTCGGTCACAACTGTTCAAATATATATGAATAATGTATATGATCTTGATACAAATACTGTATAAATGTATCAAAATATTTTAGAAATGACTGCAATTTTTTTCTGTCTATAATGAAATAACATACAAATGTGGGGCACACTGAATTACCCGCATGGCGTATCATTTTAAAGTGTGCACCACATTTTTTTTATTACGAATAGATAGAAAAAATATTACAGTTATTTCTCATAATTTAATTCTAAATTCCATTTTAAACCGGAGTAAACTATGGAAAAATCGTTAATAACGTCACAGTCACATGACTAAATTATGTCTTTGAGCTGATAAACATAACAACGTCAGCCATTCAGATGATGCATTACATCCAAAATTAAATTATAATAGAACAGAGACTATAAGAAAGTTTCAACACTCGCCTTGTGTTTTAGAAACTACATACGGGTTTACTGCTGTCCGATACAATATGTCTCCCAACTCATTATAGAAATGTTTTGTTTGTGTAGATCCTCAGATATTAAAAGCGAAAGGCGAAAGTCAAAAACAAATTGAAAATGGCATGGCAATAAAAAGAAAAAACAACCGAGAGAAAATTATTCGTTTACAAAATACTACGAAGAAAACAAAAGAACAACAACAACCCCACAACAACAGGGGGTTGTCTCAAGTGCTTCTATAGGGTAAACAGGTTTTGATCAACGTGTTGCTCATTGCTTTACCAACTCAGTGATAAGTCTAATTCAGTAAATCATATTTGAGTATAAAAGGATGTGGTGATGGTTACGACCATAGGAATAGTAATCTGATTATTAAATATATCAGTTATCACCTTTATCCAACCATAACATTTTAACTGAATGTAATTTGACATGAAGAGTGACGAATGCTTAATGTAGAAATGATTAATCTATCGAAATTTGTGTGATTCCCGTAGATTTCAAGATCATCTGTGAGTTATGGTTTGAGTGGTTTGAAAATGCATTATAAATATATTGACGCATATTTTTTCATTCAATTATGAACGTTTCTTGTAATACTTCTCTATAAAATATATCTAAGACCATAAAAACGTTTAAATAAAATCAAATAAATCAATAAAGTAGTTATCAAAGGTACCAGGATGATAATTAAGTACGCTAGACGTTCGTTTCGTCTACATAAAACTCATCAGTGACGCTCATATCAAAATATTTATAAAGCCAAACAAGTACAAAGTTGAAGAGCATTGAGGATCCAAAATTTTTAAACGATTGTGCCAAATACGGCTAAGGTAATCCATGCCTGGGATAACAAAATCCTTAGTTTTTTTTAAAAATTCAAAGTTTTGTAAATTGGAAATTTATAAAAATGATCACAAAGGTAATGATTTTTTTTAAATATTGCCGTTATTTTTAGAACAAGTTCCTGAGTTCCTGTCTATTTCATTTATACTGAACTGCCTCTCATTTGTTATGTTTACATAAAAATCTTCACGGATATATATGTGGTTTATCATATCGAAGTGTTTAAAGATGTAAATCTCAGTGATAAAACACATCTGTCATGCCATTGCTGTAATTTCGTATTTGGTAATGGTCCTAGTTTCCATGTTATATCAATAGACCTAAACATCATTTGTGACCGAGATTTGAAATCATTCCCAAGTAAGGAATTGAATAACCTTTTTATTGTCCCCGTCAGTTATTAATTTGACTGAGTGTCGTAACATAAACCACGACTCACCCCGCACTTTCTTGATAGAGGGTTGCTGCTCACAAGGAAGCTATTAAACCAAGAGTTCCAAATGGTGAAGTTGAAATCATCCCTTCGTAAATTGTACGAACGCCATCACGAGTTGGTTGACCGTTATGGAATAACCGTTTCACAAATGATATCGGATATGTTCCTTACGTCGTAACTACAATCCCCTTCCCTTTCATGATTGTGACCTACCGAATTATACTATTTACCGGATTTGTTATCACATAAGCAACACGACGGGTGCGACAGGTGGAGCAGGATCTGCTTACCCTGATATCACCCATAGTTTTATGGTGGGGTTCTTGTTGTTTGTTCTTTAGTTTTCAATGTTGTGTCATGTGTACTATTTTTTGTCTGTTTGGTTATTTTTATTTTCAGCCATGGCGTTGTCAGTTTATTTTCGATTTATGAGTTTGACTGTCCCTTTGATATCTTTCGTCCCTCTTTTTTCTGCTTTAAGTGAATAAAACGAGAAAATGGTGATAAGAAATCCGTAGATTATTTTTTTAATTCAGTATTGAACATAAGTGATATAAGTAAACAACAATTTTTAGATGTAAGTCAAGATGTGAGGCAGACTTAAGTAAGTCTCTTGTATCCTTTATCCCTAGTTCGATGGGATAGATGCGTTCAACATAGTCACCAAGTCTTGAAATATTTAGTGAGAGACAATCATCTTTATAGCGGAAAGCAAAGTTAAAAGGATATTGCAAACTTCTTTTCGTTCTTTCTCAGAAGTTCCTGTATGAAGTCAGCCTCATAAGAATAAACTTGACAAGAAGAGGGGCACCAATGGTTCCCATGGAAAAGTGTGATAGTTTGTGAAAAAACACGTTCTCCAGACGTAAAAAATATGTTGTCAACCAAGAAATCCAGCAATTTGGTAATGTCGATCAGATGCTGCGAATTGTTGTCTCAATCAGAGTGATACACTTGTACCCGTATACGTCGTGAAGAATTATTCAATAATACCCATTCTTCTTTAATACAGGCATACGTATACTTTTTCTGCATTAAAATTCTGAAGACACTGTTAAACAAGATAGTCGTTAATGTGTAAATACGAATGGTTGTTATGACTATCAAACCTTCTTGACCATTATCAAAACGTTAATATGTTTCTTCCAAAAACATTATTCAGTATTCGTTCTTTGGTGCAGTATTGATTGACCATATCTGGGCTGAACTAGTATATATATTTGTTTAGGGGCCAGCTGAGGGACGCCTCCGGGTGCGAAAATTTCTCGCTGCATTGAAGACATGTTTGTGACTTTCTGCTGCTCTCTGCTCTATGGTCGAGTTGTTGTCTCTTTGACACATTCCCTATTTCCATTCTCAATTTTGTTTTTAAATCTTCACTGCAGTCATATAACATAGTATTTTTTTCTATTTGAATAACTGTGCCGGAATGACAAATAAAATATACTGAACCCAAAAAAAATTAGCAACACTTTTTTTTTTGTTTTGTTTTTTTTTTGTTGTTTCTGGAAAAAAAATATATGAACATCATTGATATAATCGTTAGTGGTGATTGATTTGGGGCCATTTCGTGTGTAATTAATGTTTTACCTTCTGTACCTGTATTTTTTAAACGATATTAAAATTTCTTTTTCATAAACGTTCAGAAACACACCATTGGTAAGAAAAACACATACACCTTTGAGACAATTGCGTGGGGCATCAACGAGGCCACCCCAAAAATGGCCAGAATGAGTGTTGCTGACATCTTGGCTCGATTTAATGAATAAGGAAACAGCTTAGAGACTAACAAACAGATATCGACAAATTGCAACTGCACAGGTTATGTCGATATCTCGTAGACCAATCAAACTATCGTCAGGGGAGAAGCGCTACCTTCGCTTTACGTCAGAACGTGACAAGTTTTTTTTCCGGCCACAAAAGTGTTGCATGACTCAAGGCAGCTGCTGGTGTGCCTGTCAATCCTTCATTGGTGTACTTAGGGCATGGCTGAGAAATTTATTTTGAAAACACTATTCTCATTTCCGCTTTTTTACCTTCCCGCGCTGCATACAAAGAAAATCCTAATGAATGTAAATAATACATATTCATGTTGCTTCTGACAAGTCATTATTCCATTTTGTTATTGTTAAAATTAGATGTTATGATTTTGTAATAAAATACAATTTCGCATCTGTGTTGCTAAACTTTTTTGGCTCAGTATAGTATACAATAAAAATGAAACAATAGAAAATGACATATAATACAATATATAAGTTAGGTTTCTGTCGTACTGTCTCTTATCTGTTAATCATATTAAGAAAATATTATTAAAAAACGAATAAGTCAGCGATATAAATTTCTGCAATTATGTTTCCTTGGAGCAATAATATTCATAAATCAAAGAAGGACTCTTTATGAATATTGGATTTATATAAGTGGAAGAGTTCATGATAATCACGAAAGCACGTGTACATTAAAATAAATCACTGAAACGCAGGGTTAAACATGGTAGCAACAATTATATTTCCTAATCTACGAATGACATTTTCAACATGTTACGGGAGACAACTTTACATGGACTTTGTCAATATTTTACTGTTAATCTCAACTATAGCATTGAATGAAACTTGGATTTACATATAAGTTGACATGATACTCATAAGAGCATATGTACATTAAAACAAATGTTCCTCTATAGTTATATGCATTTCTGTATGTATGATAGACAGATTTAAAAGTAGCTCTATAATGCTTGATTGTGATTGGTCAGTCAGTTTATGCAATGCCTACAATAGTATTCAGAAACTAATTGTATGTTCTACCGAAATTCATATTCTTGTATGAGATTCATCTGTAAAGGCCAAATTATTATGCTCTAGTGTCCCATAAGATGGTGGTGCTCCATTATCAAAAGGTTTATTCAGTTTAGAATATCGTCCGATATTGTAGTCGATGATATCGCCATTTTTCACCGATCCAATTATCGATGGTTGTTCTTCTTTATATAGGTTGCCTTCCTTGTCAACTGTAAATTCCTCGTTCTTTTCTTCTTCTTTTATATCCTTCAGAATACATTATTATTGTTATTATTATTATTTTTTTCTATTTCTTTATTATTATTTTTTTTTTATTATTATTTTTTTTTTTTATTATTATTATTATTACTATTATTATTATTATTTCTACTTCTTTATTATTATTACTATTATTATTATAATTTCTACTTTTTTATTATTATTATTATAATTATTTTTATTTTTTTTTATTGTCTTTATAATTATTATTATTTTTATTATTATTATAACTATAATTATAATTAATATCACAAAATACGTATCTGGAGATCACTAAATACAATCCCATATAACTCATATTTAATCGATTCCTATATCGATATATTTAGTAACTTTGTTTGCATTTAAGAAGAATTTGATTTAGTTTCTACCCGTCATATGAACCCCAATTTTTCATAGCACCAAAAAGTTATTTTTTAAGTTAATAGTGTAGGTCTATCTGACCTTTTGTTTCGAATTGTCTCCCAATAAAACATTAAAAAAATCAATTATATTAAGAGATACATACTTAATTGTAAATGCACTAAAATTTCGGATTACACATCGATATTTATAATGTTTATAAAAAATAATTAAATGACAGCCGATATAAAGGTTAATTAACGATATGAATTAGAAACACAAAACTGTCAGCGTCAAAGAATAATTCATACTTAAATTAATCTAACTATGTAGAATGTTTATACAAAGTATTTTGAACTTAAACAGGCAAGCAGCCCGTGAAAAATCAAACAAACTTTCTGCTTGCTTTGCATCACGGTGTGAAACAATTTATTTCATTCATAATTCACGTCATCTTCTTGGAATTATCACCTAACAAATATCATTTTGAATCGTTGCCGTTTCATTTGTTCAAATAAGGGACTTTCCGTTTTGAATTTTCATCAAAGTTCGTGTTTTTGTGATTATTCTTTATTTTTTACATTTTAACATCTTACCTCGGGATCCTCGAAGTCTATATAACATCTCAACCACCGACGGAAAGATGATGGCAGGCAGCAGAAAATTCTATCAAACAACGGAATCAAATATTTTGGATCAACATCAGATTTTCTTGTAAAGCCTATTAATGTAAAGTTGTTATGTAACGCAAACATGTCTCTGTTTATAACAGCAAATTACAACGGTCAATGTTATGTGACAACACAGTCATTATAGTTGATTCAAATACCAGGGCAAATTTTGTATACTGGGTGTATAGTAATAAATGTGATGTATATCTAATGTGAAATGGCAACTCTGTAGAAAAATAAATAGAGATACTTGTAACACTTTCTGTGATAAAATGATTTGATTTTGATTTTTTAAAATTTTAACGCCACTTTAAAGCACACACTTTCGGCTATTTTTGGCGGTCAGTTTTTATTGATGGAGGAATCTGGGATGCACGGCGAAATCCATGGATCTTCGATAAGAAAAACTGACAAACCTAGTCAATAAGAATGGATCCGAGAATGGAGAATGAACGTCTTTAGTAAAGAACAATTAACTGCTTATAACTGTGATATGGCATATTCCTATTTATAGGAATGATCTTCTTGTATAATATTTATTGTACAATTATACTTGTGTACCTCATTATTATCTACTCTTTATATTTAGTGCTCACCTTTCTCCAAGCACTTTTTTTAAGTCAGTATTTTCTATACTATAAACTACATCTAGACCCGCATTAATGTCATGCAAGGTCAGAATAACGCATTTTTAGTGGACAAACCCAAACTCATGTATAAATACAAACCTGTTATTGCGCTAACTATCATTCCGACTACAACAACAGTGGCAGCTCCTATAGATGGGTACCATAAATATGATACTTTGTATAGATCTGATATTCCTCCTGACCTACAAAATGTAAAACAAATACGTTTTTAACACCAATTTCAGAATTTTCATTAAGTCATTCGAAACCTGGTACAGTTGAAGACGATCGTAGTTTACTGACGCTTTTTTTGTTTTAAAGTTTCCGATTTTTTTTTAATTTTCTTATTATTGCTACGAGTTTTTAGGAAACGTATGTTTCAGAATCTAAAGTTACTTATTCATTCAAAACTTTCTTAATTTCAATCCTGTTATCTAGGATGAGTTTTTTTTCTTCTGAAATAACACTACAAATAGAAAAACTTTTGGTTACTTTACATAAAATAATCATTTGCACATACGTCAATAACACGTTAAGTTAAAGTGTCATTCTTCCAAACACTATTAAGGGAACACCAAAAGATGTATTCCATAGCGACAAAAAATATTTATCTGATTTATTCATTAAAACCGACTGTGTCTATATAGTACATTGTAGTACATACTCATGTAGTTAGCGTGTGAAAAATGCCGTTAAAAGTATATGTAACTGATAGCCGATGTATTTGAAAATCGTGTTGACACATGTCACACATTTTTTTTAAACTGTTATTATCTTACTTTTTTTTTTTATTATCTGGACGCTTTTCACTATTTTTATTCGTTTCTGTTGTCTTATCCTTGTTTATCTTTTTTAAGCCATGTGGTTTTTTTAATATTATTCGAGTTAAGGTTTTGGATTGTCTATTGATAATTTTCACTTCTGCTTTTAAGGAGATTATAAAAAATGAAAAAAAAACTCTTTTCACTTAATATTATAACATAAAACCTACGATTCATCTGGCATGACAGTAGTAGATATTTCTGTGGAAGTGACGTATGAGCTCGTGCTGTTGTCTATTTGGTTGTACATGTAGCACAGTGACGTATTTGTTGGGAGATTTGTTTTTCCTCCAACGCTGTATGCACCTATACTAATCCACATTGGGAGAATAAAACCTAAAATACTCCCAATAACTGCTCCCTACAAAAGTGATGTTATGTTTAAGAATTATCATCTGCCTTGCATTGAGAAGTTGTAGAAAAAGTATCTGTTAACAAAATAACCAACTTCAGTACAAGATATGGACACAAAGTTGCATCTGCGGTTAGTTTAAAATAATGTCATTTTGCTTGTAGACGATCTCAGATTTTTTCAAACCTTTAGTTTATTTTATTTTTTGATAATGCAATATCTACACAATTATACGTACGTTAAGTAATATCGCTGGATTTTTTTTCATTTTTAAGATTGGCTTTATTTTCATTTTGTATGCGTACCTTACCTGTTAAAACAGTATCGCCTAATGGTCGTCGTTTGCACCTGTACTAAGTCAGTAATCTTATGTTCAGTAGTTGTCGCTTGTTGATGTGGTTTATAAGTGTTTCTTGTTGGCTTTTTATATATATATAGATCAGACTGTTGGTTTCTCGTTTAAATGGCTTTACACTAGTCATTTTTGGGGCCCTTTATAGCTTGCTGTTCGGTTTGAACCAAGGCTCCTTGTTGAAGACCGTATTCTCACCTATAATGGGTTACTTTAACAAAATGTGACTTGCATGGAAAGTTGTTTCATTGGCACTCATACCACGTCGTCTTATACTTATTTAATACTTATAAACATTTCAAAATAAAACGGTTTGTGATTCCTGCATTTACGCATGTGCCTAGTGTCAAGATGTTCGAGTCCAGCACCCGATTTTTTTCAAAGTCGGTTATGGAGAAAAATTGTTTCGTATCAAATACGACCTCTGATACTTTTTGTATCAAAAGTTTGCTGTTTCATTGACGTATATCCAATACATACTTACAAAAACCGACAAACCATGAAATACTCACGATCCAGTTGGCCCATGGAAAGAAAGCTCCAAGAACAAATATGCCTAACAAAGGACCAGAAGCAGCTCCGGTAAAACTCAGTGAAGCCTAAAATCATACAAAGATCAAAGAAAACTGTATATTTTTTATATTATTTCAGTAATCCATTTGATAAATATGACGTGGCTTTGTACTTATACATTTCGTCATTATATTATTGTGTTATTGCTAATATTTGTATTCTTGTCTTTTGTTTTTTATAATGTGCTTTGTTTCATGCCTTTGTGTGCTTCTTTAGTACAAACTTGTTTGTATTTATAGTGATTAAGATTATATCATAATGTTGACCGCTGTACCCCTATTTTTGACATTTTTACCTTTTATGTCTGTTTGTTTTGTTCACACATCGTTGTCAATATAATGAAATTTGATGCGACTGTCATACAAATGAGAGGTTTAGCAAGCTATAAAACCATGTTTAATTCACCATTTTCTACATTAAAAGAATGCCTGTATCAAGTCACGAATGTGACAGATGTTATCTATTAGTTTGGTGTGTTTGAGCTTTTGATTTGGCCATAAAATTATGATTATGGACTTTCTGTTTAGAATTTCTTCGGAGTTCAGTAGTTTTGTGATTTTACTTTTTCATACTTTTTTAGCTTTCTCATATTATCATACTGCATTAATTCATGAATATGTTGCTTTGGGGTTGGTTTGCTTGATACAGTGACCATAGGGTATATTATAATTAATAATGAAATTTTTCATTTAAATATATATTAAATAGCTGAACCCATAAACTAATGTGGTACCTGTTGTATTCTAGATTTATTCCAAGTTGATATAGCATTTATGTGGACGGACTCGAACAATAATGATTTATCTTAGTCGTAAAAATCTAATTTGTGATAATGAGTAACCTAATTCGTGAAAATGAGTTTGTGAAGTATTAATAACGAGCTAGCTAAGTTGTACTAAAAAATCTCATGACACTTAACAGCTTCTATTCGTTGGTACACGAACTAACTATTTTATAAGTTTTTGCTGAAAAACTTAACTAAAAATTAGAAAGACAACCAAATATACCACCAAAAGGTTACATTTAGCCAATTAGAAAAAACAAAGCTCACTTTCCTTCAATTTGTTGAAAACATCAAATTCAGATGGTATGCACACCTTGGGTGTAGTTAATAACTATCGTTCTGTATGAACTGAATGAGGAAACCAATTATTTTATGTTATGGAACGGACGGGAAAAGGACGAAAAAGGAACAGAAGAAAGACATGACAGACAGCCACGACTGAAACAATATGGCTATTGCTTATCAAATAAAATAGTTCGTACAAAGTGTTCATAAGTTGAGCTGCGTCGAATAGAAATTGACCTTATACAACTACACGGATACATGTGCATGTGCAAGACAGAGAGATTTTAGAACATTCAATAACGAAATAAAAGATTGTTTTGCTCCTTTTAGTTGGGTTTTTATATCAACTCATTTTTGCGAACAGTTACAGACTTCGCATAGAGATTTTGTCAACCCTAAATCGGTTAACAGACGAATAGATATTCATTTGCATAAGGTCGAATTATATCAGGCGCAGCTCATATACATTGTATCAATAAACGAAATAATATTTTTAATGTACAATATAAAATACCTGTAATACAGTTCCTCCAAGGTTCATTGCCATGAAGGCCATACCTATACCACAACCTCCATAAAACACCACTATCAAATTGTTAAAAAAAAAATAAGGTATCAATTAATACTTTGAATACACATTTTTACTTTTTTACCTGAAGACTAGGGGAAACAACTATGTTTGAAGACTTCTCGGTATATTTATATATGAAAATAAACTCAACATAGATACCAGGATTGAAATTTTATATATACGCGTTTCGTCTTCAAAAGACTCATCAGTGACGCTCGAATCCAAAAAAAAGTTTAAAAGCCAAATTAAGTATTAAGTACGAAGTTGAAGAGCATTGAACACCAAAATTCCTAAAAGTTTTGCCAAATACAGCTAAGGTAATCTATTCTTGAGGTAGAAAAGCCTTAGTATTTCAAAAATTCAAAATTTTGTAAACAGTTAAAAACGTCACATAGCATTCTACTTTTAAATGAGAATTCCGCTTTCTCACTGTAAAAACTACCACTTATACAATGACATAAAAATACACATAAGCTGTTTTAACAAATTATAATTATCTCAGATTTCAGAATAACAAAAAATATATGACCCTATACTTCTATGTTTAAAAACAACACGTCATCAATCATGCAAATATTACTATGGATTTTCGTACCAAACACCTGCATGGACAAAAACAATTGGAGACAGCCAGAATCCTTGTAATAAAATAGTTTTTCTATTTTTTTTTTTATTTTCAAACATATTCATTAAACAATTTTTTCAGTTTTTTTTGGGGGAAAGATATAAAGCATGTATATACAAACCTAATATTCTTGTCACCCAAATTTTCTTATCTTCTGAAATATTGCCCCAGAAAGGTTTTAATATATCTTCCCACGTGACTGCAGCTAAACTGTTTAAACATGAGGACATTGTACTAAAAAAATAAAACAGTAAAAAGTTGTAAAGAATTGTAGTTATTGATATACATTGAAAAGGTCCGTTTTAAATTTTGAATGAAAGATAAATATGTACAATAAAAGTACCCTTTTCAGGTTAAATAAGTGGTATTGGTTTTAGCTGTTCATAGTTGGAGGCTGTACGGTGTCCTATATGTGCTAACTTCTACTTAATTTGTCTCCGATGGATAATTGTCACAATGACAATCATACTACATCTTACAATTGTTTAACTTATACGGGAAAATGTTCAGTTATTAGTGTTAACAGATAAAAATATGAAAGTTAATGTTAATTTGTGTTCAACTTCGATATCTGTATCAACCAAAATATCGTCACTGTTTAATGTTGGACGTTATGATATGACAATAATGAGAAAGCGTCACAAAGAAACTATGGAATAGTCACCTACTGAAGAACATTTATTTTTATCAAATTGTTTACCTGAGAGCTCCGCTGAACAAACATGAGACAAATAACCCAGGTAATCCGGGGTAAGCCAATGTTTTCATGACAAAGAGTGGAATTATCTGAAATGATATCAATGAACACAATCTATACTGGTATCTGGCTACACACAAACAATGTAGACAATTTCAGTAGTTTAATTGACACAATATACGCAAACACTTAAATGAAACTGTCAATTATAATTATAATTCATGAATCAATTTTATTGGACATTAATATTGTTCTTTTGAATTCCATTAAATCTTTGTTTGCCTGTGATGTCTTGGTTTTGGGGGTTTCACTTTAAATTTGATAGTTTGAGTCCATACTTAATGGTAAAAAATCTGTAAAGTTATATGAAAACAGTCAACTTCTTGAAATGATTCTATATATGACAAATATATTACTTGGTTTTTTTTTTACAATTTGCTAACTATGAGAAATGCTTGTATGTATGTGTCTGTTCTAAGTTAGGAGCCTGTAATTGAGTAATGTCGTTTGTTTATGTGTTATGTATTTGTTATTCTTTCTTTTTTTTTTTACATAAATTAGGCCGTTAGTTTTCTCGTTTGAGTTGTTTTACATTGTTATTTCAGGGCCTTTTATAGCTGACTATGAGGTATGGCTTTGTTCATTGTTGAAGGCCGTACTGTGACCTATAGTTGTTAATTTCTATGTTATTTGGTCTTTTGTGGAGAGTTGTCTCATTGGCAATCATACCACATCTTCTTTTTTATATTGTCCAAATGTTTAACCTACCTGATTTTCGTTGCTTACTTGTCCATTGGCCAATGGATCACAGCCAATCACTCCATTATAATATGCAAACACAACAATCCCTGCCAAGCAGGTTACAACTAACAGTATTACAACTCCAAGAATGTTTAACAACACAGCGCTAGAAAAGGGGAAATGACTATCAAAATACACAAATCCTTTTAGAATTTTCGAGTGTCAATAGTAAAATGGTAACTGCTTCCCTCACAAAGTACATTATATTAACCTGGGGTTCCTATTGTTTTCTTTTCTTTTTTTTTTAGTATATTTTGTTGGTTGCATTTTTTCGACTTACAGTTCTTGGTGGTCCCTTGTAAATGTTAATAATGTTCTATATGACATTGTATCTTTCTATATTGTTAACCTAAGTATACATATGATATGGCTCGGCATTTATACACCCCGCCATTGTGTTATTTTGCTATGGTCTTTTTCTGTTTTCGAGTTTTTCATTTTTGCTTATGTACCTTGTCTATACAGTGTCTTTTTGCGTATTTGCCTTTATTTGTTGAAGTAGTAATTTGTTGTTTATAGTGATTGGAGGTTGTAACACAATGTAGACTGCTGTTCCCAAATTTTTCACATTTTACCTATTGGATTTTGTTCTTTTGCTCATATATGATTGTCAATATAATGGAATTCTATGCGACTGTCATGCAAATGAGAGGTTATTAAACCGAGCTCAATCCATCATTGTCTGTATAACAAAATTAAACTCCTATATCAAGTCAGTTGGTTACACTTCATATTATGTGTTTCCACTCATACCACATTTTCTCATATCAATTAAGCTTTTAATTTAGCCATTTGATATAAGAATTTCCGTATTTTTGATATTCTACTTCAAAATTTTGAAACATACAGCTTTACCTGGAAAGGTAAAGACAGTAGGCAGTTTATCTAATCACTAACTTTGTTTACAACCAAACGACATATGAGCTGCTTCAAATAGAAATCGACCTTATGCAACTACACATGTATAAAAGACTATTTACTGTTTTTGGAACATTTAATTACGAAATAAAAGATGAATTTTGCTCTTTTTGATAAGTGTTTTATATCAACTCAACTTTATAAACAGTTACAGACTTTGTATATAGATTTTGTCAACTCGAAATAGGTTAGCAGATGTATTGATAAAATTGTGAATGAAAATGGAGAATGTGTCAAAGAGATAACAACCCGACCATAGAAAAGACAACAGCAGATGGTCACCAACAGGTCTTCAATGTAGCGAGAAATTCCCGCACCCGGAGGCGTCCTTCGGCTGGCCCCTAAACAAATGTATACTGGTTCAGTGATAATGAACGCCATACTAAACTCCAAATTGTACACAAGAAACTAAAATTAAAAATAATACAAGACTAACAAAGGCCAGAGGCTCCTGAATAATCATTTGCAAAAGGTCGGTTCATATCATACGCAGCTCATATATCATAAAACATACAGCTTAGCTTTTGCTAGTGTTGGTACTGAACAGTATCTCTGTACACTGGCCTGATTCACACCATATGTCGCTGTCCAGCCTACCATACCACCAACTATCAATGACCAGAAGGAATGGCGCTGAGTGGGATCAGGATTAAAGCTGTTAAATAGTAATAAAAGTATACATTATAAAAAAAAAACATGGGGTTAAAAAGATTAAAGCTACATACTGGTATATTTACAAATATATAAGACAGAACTTAAATTTAGGGTTATGTTGATTAAAGAAAATAATCTTACAAGCCTGTAGAGAGTTCATCTCAAATATTATAATTTGCTGTAACAAAATTTAAGAAACAGTTACTATTTAATATTAAGGAATGCATCTTTCTCGTGCAAAGGTCTGATTTCTTGCCCGGCTTTGGCTATACTTTTTGGTTTATAGCTCTTTTTATGAATTTATGAATTTTATGGAATTATTTGGCCTCGAGCATCACTGCAGAGGCTTTGGCTGTCGAAATTTGAATCCAGTTCAGAAAATTTGGTACCGTTTATGTTATAAATATTAGTGAAGACACCGAAATCATTTTATGATGCAAGACTGTTTAATGTATTGTTATCAACAGTGAGTCAAATCAGTGTGGTCCTGTATATCTAGATACTAACTTCATCATGCCAAGATTTTTCCTGCTCTAAATCAAAATCACAAATTTGCATTTCATAAATAGTCAAAACTTTTCTTACTCAAAGAAATCGATCCGTCCCCACTTGTCGTTGATTTCCCACACGTCACCCATGCTTCCGACTTCTACCACTCCCTATAGGTACACAATAATTCATGCTTGAATACATTTTCTTCATACGAAACATTTTTTTCTGACACAAAACTATTCATCTTTACGAAAACTTTTAATTTCTGATACAAAATAGACCTTTTTTTACCTGAATGTATAAACTATTGAAAGATCTTTTTTCTTGGTAACCTTTTAGAAAAAATAATAAAAAAAACAATGTCTGTTTACGGACTGATGTAATTCCAGACAATAATGTACCAAAACAAAAAGGATGAAATCTTCTAAATTTCCCCAACCTTGCACTTTAAAACCATGCTTAGCATGGCTCCAAATGAAGCGTACTTGACATATTAAACTAGTTATCAAATTAAAAGCTATTGCCATTAATAGATGATTCTCTAAGGTATTTTTACAGAGCAAATATATTTTCTAGCATATAAGTAATGTGTAGCATATGTAACATTGTAATGGTAAATCATTTATTCAGGTATAAATATATAACAAGTATTTGAAGCAGTGAAGACGTGCGTTTTTGTTTTTACAAAAACGCTACTTAAGACCTTTTAATGCATGTAAACTACTTGCATGGTAACGGCATCAATGATTAGTTATCCCTACCTGAATTACAATGGCTAGTAATCCGGCTATCATAACTAATGACTGGAATACATCTGTCCATACAACAGCTTTCATTCCACCCTATAAATGTGTAAAAATAATTCATTATGATTGCGTACAAAATGTAAGCAATATAAGTTGAACAGTACTATTAATAAAATATTAAAATTTCAAGGGAAGTTTTTTTAATTTTAAATCAGTAAAGATAATTTTATCTGCAATGCAGTTTACATATATTTATTTGATAAATCTACGGCAAATATACATTCAAGAGTGTTTTTTCTCATTTGGATTTGAAAAGGATTCCGTTTTAGTATTACTACAATGATCATTGAACAGGCAGTATCCTATATTGTACTCTAGACTGTTCCTTGTCCTTTATCTGAGATACCCGTATGTTGCAAAGGGGGGCCAGCTTAATGGATGTCTTGTCACAAAACAATTCGATTATGTGAACTTGTGAATATTAGTTGGTAAATAGATTAACAACAGATGATACATAAAGCAAACTCACCAGAAACGTATACAATGTAGAAACAAGACCAACAGTAACAATTGTTGCCCAAGTTGGAAATCCAGTTACTGTTAATTAAATAAAATATATCATTATGTTTCTTGCTAAATTGTTTGGATTATGAATTGTATCTAAAACAAAATAAAAAGAAGAAGAAATCATTAAAAGAAATCATAATATAAATGTATGTTAAAGACAATAAAAGTATTAAGGTTTTATATGACGGGATATTTATTTTCTTTAGTCTGACTTGTAAATCTCATCAATTTAATAGTTTCGACATCACACGATATCAATTTTGAGTTAACTCACCAGCTTCCAGTGCTGTGGATGGAGCAAATGATGCGATTCCCATATAGATGACCTACAAAATTAAACCATAATATTTTGGCATATTTACTGAGCTTACAAAAAGTACTACTCAACGGTGCCATTCGTCTCAACTCGGACCATTCCGTACCCTAATTTAGTTGCAGGTTATACCTAGGATTGCTGAATGCAACGGTGTAATAGCTGTCAAATTCTCAGTACCTTGATCAATCGGCAATCCTCGGGTTAATCCGCTACTCTGGTACGGAAACGGCCGAGTTGTGACGTATTGTACTTGGCTGTTTTTTCAGTGTTTTATTCGTAGACTTTTCTCTAAATTTTGTTTGAGATCACTTTGGTGTCATATGACCTATCATTTTGTTGTTGGATGTATTAGTAGAGCAAAAACGGAATTTTTTACTTCATAGACCCCAGTGAGATATAAGATATTTTATTTTTAATTTAAATTGTCTAAACTATTATTAAATCTTTAACATAAGAATAAATAGGTGAGAAAGATAACAGAAACTAATATATAAACCATTAGAAAGTAAAACAACTTAAGGATTGAATTAAAGAATTACTAATCGAAGAATTCAAATCACGGTAGGTTTAGTGTCCGGCTAGGATTTAGGTTTTTTGAGTGATTTGATCGTGCTTTTTCGAGTGTTACCACTTTTTTCGAGTGATGTTGATCGAAAATGTAAACAAACAGACCTCCTTTCTGACAAGACGTGATATAGACGCTTTAGTTTAACATACAAGATATACAAGTTGTGTTAGCATTTAAGATAAAAAAAAATATTATCAATCCGATATTATTTTTGTTAAAAAAAAGTTGAATTTAGCCTTACAATGCTTTTATTCCAAAAACAGAATAAAGCCAATTTTATACAAATACCAATGCAAATGTTGATGTAAATGCATTCATAGAATCCGTATATCCTTAGATGTACAGACACTTTGCAAAAATTCTTGTTATTACATTGAAAACGACATTTTAAGACTAAATTGTTCGGAATTTTTCGAGAGCAGTCCGGGCCTTATCGAGTGCGTCCGTGTTTTATCGAGTGATTATACATATTTTCTACAGCTTAAAATGTTGACTGCCACATTTTTAAGGAATGGGACTACTGACTTAGCTATGCAAATGACCCACGTTGACGTCACACCATCTATGGCGTAACGCTCACTACATTGAGCGCCAAATTTGACTCAATCCAGTTTCTCTATCTCCGTATTAAAAACGTCTTATATTTAACTACCTGTATGGTTCTACCAAAAGTAGTACCCTACACCCCGTAAAAAATATGTAAAATTTCCAAATTTCAATAAAACTTTATTAGATAATGAAAAAAACGTTGTTTTCACGTTACACTTTGTACCCGAATTTTCATAAAACTCGCCCGATTCGGACTAAGACCGGGGATAAATTCGTTATCTACGTTCATATCCGTAGATATGGCTATTTTAACACCCTTCAGTACCCTGTACACCCTTCGGCTACGCCTCATGGTGTACTAGGGTACTTCAGGGTGTTAAAATATCCATATCTACGGATATGAACGTAGATAACTTATAATATTTACGTTTAAAAACAATAAAAAAAGAGTTCAAATTATGCACTTGTTAAGGCACGAAACCAACAATTTCATCAGTTTAATAATGTTGTACTATACTTAAACTTTATATACAAGTATCGTTCATTTGTAAATATTGTTGTTTGTCACTTCTTATAAATTACATGTTTATTATATATATTCGTGATGCCAAATATATAATGTAGGCATAGACACTTATTTGAATTGAGACGTACGTACGTACGTCTGTAAAACTGATAAACTATTCATTTAATTGTTAACTGTCAATATAAAATTCTTTCATTAGAATATTTCTTATTACATAGCATATTTCTGATTTTACTCTCCTGTCCAGTAGGTTTCTTATTGCGTTTTCTGAGAATAAAGTTCATTCTCATATGGTTGTGGTTTATTATCTGCACAGCGTGTTATACGAAAAAGAGATACGAAAATCTGCGTTTATTTGATTTGCTTATCCAGAATCATAAGATGATATTACGACATCTCATTTTTATTTAACATAACGAGAGTGTTATATTGACCATATTAAGATGAATAGGTTTAGCAACTTGTGAAAATGGGAAACAGTTGGACATCAACTATTGTTATTTAATTCTCATAAAATAAACTCGCTGTATTTTATTGACATTAAATAACTAGAGTTGGTATCAAGCGATATCTATGAAAACTATCAATAATTTCGTAATGTCATATTAAAACTTTATAAAAAAAACGAAAGGGAGGTTACCGTATTATATGTAAAGCCGTCACAAAAGTTTCGTGAAAACTTCTTAAAGCACTTTGAAAATATTGTCTGAAAACTGTAAAATCACCTCTTTTTAGCTCATCTGGCCCAAAGTGTCAAGTGAGATTTTCCCATCACTTTACTTTCGTCGTTACTTTTTACAAAAATCATTATCTCTGAATCTACTGGACCAAGTTCATTATAGACAGAGATAACTGTAAACAGCAAGAATGTTCAGTAAAGTAAGAATAACAAGCAAGTCACCATCATCAAAACAGAGAATTCTATCATAAATTCAATTGTTGTCTTCAATGTTGATAAGTGTCCTTTGATTGATATGCACTGCATTACAAAGACCAAGGTGGGCGACACATGCTTTTTAAGGTCTTCAGTTTGTTTAATAAAATCCAATAACTCGGAAATGTAAAATCTAAAATTTATAAAATCTGAAAGGGAGGATACCTAAGTAGATACAAACAATTCTCCGAAGTTTCATGTAAAATGGTTACAGCGTTTTTGAGTTATTTTCCAACTTGCTGACGACGAACGGACAACGGTATACCATGAAATGTCCCGTATAAAAACTCTAGGTTCACCACAAAAAATATAACTAGCTGTGACAACGTTAACAAAAGAACCATGAATTGAAGTTGAAAAGATTACGAGTCCCCTACACTGTGTTCTAAAGACCTTTTTTATAAAGGATCCAATAACTCGTAATTCAATACTGGAAAGTTGTGGTAGAACGTTTTCCGAACAGAATTAAATGATCACCGTAGTAATATGGTTTTGTGATTTGTTTGGAAGATATGATATTGTTCTTCACGTGTTTACATTCATAAACTAGAAAAAGTCATATTTTTAAGTCAAGAATACCTTTTTTTTATCACAATTTTCTTTGAAAAAACCATGACCATTTGTTAAAAAACCCGGACGATTTCACAGTTGCTCTCGAAAAGAAATACATATTTTTTGGTTAGGTGCAAGGAACTGTGCTACTTTGTTGATCAAAACATGTCGAGTAATCAAAATAAGTTGTGTAGTCATGAAAAAAACTATTATAATTAGGAATTAGCTATTAGTTGACCTTATTGCATGTTTTTTCATTCGAAAAAGTCCGATCGACACCCGAAAAAAACGGACTGAATCACTCGAAAAAGCACGATCCTAGCCAGACACTATACCTACCGTGAAATATAGAAAAAATTGCAACGAGTGACTAACTTCTGCAATGAACACAAAACAAAATACATATACGGGCAAATGCGTTCATTCAATCGTTAAATCAATTAGAAAACTGCCGGGAAACACCCAGTTTTATTTATTATCCTTAAAACCAGACAATTCAAGAGAGTTATGTTTTACTGCACTTTGTTTGGTGTTTTACTACATGTAAGTACAATAAACTTCGTATACATTATTTTTACAACCTGTTAGACAGATGAATGCACTTCATATTTAATATATTACAAGACAAAAAAAAGTAAACGCGTAAAATCAGTTAAGTCAACAAAAAGTAAATTTTAGACATTCAGGAATAAGTTATAAATAAACGCATAATGTACTTTTCACCATAAACATTACAAGAAATAGTATGGCAATCTTAGTGTCGTTTTCCCTTTTTTTTTTTTTTTCGTTTTCTACGTTGTTTTTTTTTTTTTTGGGGGACAAACATATGAAACTTGAGTAAAATTCACAACAGAAACCGTAAAATAGAAAAATATCGGTATTTTTGTTTGGAACTATTTTGATATACGTGCTTAACAACGCCGTCACTATCTTTTCAACGTCATGGTGCAAAAACTAATTATATTTTAGAAATGTATTAGTTTGAAGGAAACTTCATTGTTTCTTATGTTACGGACTTTTAGATGAAATGCTGCCATAAATTAGAATATGATATGGAGCATTGGCTAAGACTGAACAACAAGTTCTGGCCCCGGACTGACTAATGTAAAACAATTTCATCAGTAAAACCAACGATCTTAATAATTATCTGTATAAAATAACGAGAAACGAGCAACATATATATATCTTAATATGAACCAAACCAACAAACGACAACAATCGAACAAAGTATCTAACATATAATTAGGTCAGGTGCATAAAATGCAGCAAGACTAAACTAGTAAGATGCAACTAAAGTTAAAACTCTCGCCTACCTGGGATAGGTGTTCTCAAACATTTGTATGCACCACATTATGGCTGGGTATGATTTTTTAAAAACAAATTTGTTTCTAATTTTTAACTGTCGGGGTACCTTTTCGATCGACACCTCAGTCACTTGTATAATACTTTAAAATTCTACTAGCAGTAAAATGGGAATGTACTATTTCCTTGTTTGGACTGACATTTATATAACCAGAGATTCTCTAATTTGTTTTTATCTACCACACCATACCTGTTGCAAGATCATCATTATTGTCTCCGTCAATTTAGCTGCTTTCGAATCGAAACGTTTTTCTAGATACTGAAATTAACATTGAAAAAATGATAAAATACAAAAACGTTCACCAAGTTTCTTTTCTCCACTTAAGGAGGATTGAGGGTATAAAAATTTCAGAAAAAAATTAAACATTTCTTTTTTCATATATAATCTTTTACTTTATTAGTTATTACTTTATCACAAAACTCCTTCAGAAAAAAACAATTCGTGTAGGCCCCAGATGACTTTTAAAATGTATATATCATTGAAAAAGCTTGAAATTATCTGCCTTTGGTGCAAAAATGCCATTTGTTGGCATTAAAATTGAAATATCTATTTTAACTCATCGGTGACCTATATTTTTTATTATTATTTTCAAATAAGCTGTACTTAAACTAAACTATTGTAAAATTTGAGCGATTTCTGTAATTTAGTTCTTTTTTTATTTCGATATTGCCTTTTTTTTCTCATATTAGTTCAATAGAAAAAAAGTACTTTTACAAAAATGTATGCTTCTTTCGAAGGGATATTGTTAGTTTAAATGAATGGTGACCCCATTTTTTTATTTTATTTTTCAATTAAGCATAAGATGAAGTTCATTTATAAGAAAATATAGCGAAATCCTATATTTTAAAAAAAAATGATTTATACCCGCGAGCCCCCTTAAATAATCTTATTTTTTTTATGAAAATCAATCTTAACTCATTTCGATTTATTTCGATTTATTTCTGATACCAATATAATACATTTAAAACAGATCCTTACTTCAATTCCTGTCCCCTTATATTTCATTAGAAAATAAGTAAACCCAATTACCCTCATAAGAGAAGAATCATGAGAATCTTTTTACCCTTCAAAACCTCCGGTATTTTCCGCGGTTTTTTTTCTGTTATTTTTTTTTTTTTGCATTCATGTTGCTCTGGTACGCTCTTCACATTTCTTAGCGTGGTTCCTCTTTTTGAGATTGCATTGCCTTTTTTTAATTGTGATGAGTTAATGAGCCTTAGTTTTAATATATATTTTTCTATTCGATATGGCATACGTTTAAATTAATTTAATTTAAATGCGGTAGAACAAACCTAAAAAGTTCAAATAAACTAACCTCAAATGAACTTGTGAGATTTAGAGGATAAAGCAGAGGAACGAACAGTTGAGAGGCCAGGATAACAGCCAGAATCATTCCAAACAGGTAAACAAAATACTGGGTTCCCTGTGTATACATTTCTGCTGGAGTTCCAAGGATAAGAATAGCTGACATGAAAGAAACCAGTATAGATATAGCGACTGGTATCAACAGCATCTGTCTGCCTCCCATCAAAAATTCTTTTGTTGAGTTTTGTTTCGCTCCTCGTATAGCATAGTATATCCCAATGGCTGCTGAGACTGACAACATTGCAGCAAACAGAAGCCAGTCCCATTCGTTAAATTCATCTCTTGAACGTGCCATCGTGTCTCTTATACTTCACAATTGTTAATCTTTAATAAATTGTTCCTTTTTTATTGTATTCTAAATCGTTTTGGTCGCAATCTAAATGCAGACATTTACAGCACTACAACCATAGCTCTGTAGTAGTTAGGTCAATTATTGATGTATTCATTAGTTGCAAATTTTTCACACCAGTCACAATATAAACACCGACAGACAATTCACACCAGTAACAATTTAAACACCGACATACAATTCACACCAGTCACAATCTAAACACCGACATACGATTCACACAGTCCACAGAACCTCAATCTATTCTCAGACGGCTGATTGTAAATTTAAATTTACCGTCGTCCTCCATATATATTATTTTAATCTCAATAGATACTCATCTCCACACTGTACAATTTATATTTATTTACATGTCATTGTATATATAGATAACGGCCAGTAAATCAAACTTTTTATCTAATATATTATATTTAATTACCATTGGAGGACTTTCCAAGTGTAGCTGTATTTTAATTGTCCGTCTTCATCGTGTTTGGAAATGATATGAGAACTAAATCTAATATATGTGTTTGCCCAAAATACCATATTATTTTTACACTTTCACACCAATATGAACAACAACAAGAATCACCTTCCATCTCATTGTTTATAATGAGCATTTTGAAATTGTTCATTTGTAATGAATAAAACATAAGAAATTGAACTAATAAACTGACCACAAAAAGCCCGCGCTAAATCCCCCCCCCCCCCCCCCCCCCCGTTTTTTTCACCTGCTGTACCATTAACATACATTGTAACTGAGAAATAAAAAAAGAACTAAAATAATATGAAAAAGGGAATGACAGCTGATATATAGTATGTCAAGTCATTAATTTTTATTTAATATTCTGAATGTTCCCTTTTCACATGTACAAAATCTTGGCCAAGAATATTGCAAAGGTGAAGAAATAAATGACAAATATTTCTTACATACATTTTTGACAAAGATGACGTTGATATCATTAATTCAATTTGATCCTATTTCGGACAAAAACCATATTTGGCAATGTCTAAGTTTATGCTGACAAAGAAAGTGGTGTTGGAGTACCATCAATTAAATAATTGCTACATGTAAATCTATATTACTTAAGGTGGTACCCAACACTTTCAATAAAATTAATTTGACTCGTTTAATTTTCATAAAATTTTGTCAAAGTAAAGTATTTACTTTGACCCTTTAACAAAAATATAAAAATATAAAAAATTTTGAACCAACCGTTTTGTCAGAAAAATTACACTGGTTATTTAGCAGTTTGACAAACACCAATTTTGATCACTGAGAAGCTTAATATTCCTTTTACAACACAACGTAATTAAAACGTTTAGCTGACGTTACAGAGTTATCTCCCTGTAGTGTTAGGTTCCACTTTAAGGAAGAGGCTGATTTCATTGAGCTGCATGTTCTCTGAAACCAAACAAAATGTACCTCCTTTGAAAGTGTACCAAAGTGTCTCTGAAACCAAACAAAATGTACCTCCTTTGAAAGTGTACCAAAGTGTCTCTGAAACCAAACAAAATGTACCTCCTTTGAAAGTGTACCAAAGTGTCTCTGAAACCAAACAAAATGTACCTGCTTTGAAAGTGTACCAAAGTGTCTTTGAAACAATCTTTCACTAAATACGCATTTTTGATATACGCTTTCACCAAATGCAAAACATCCTCGTTTAGGGTATTTTGCCTTATGCGACAATACTAATATTTTCTGAATTTACCACTTTTTATATTAATCCTGGGCAAAACAGATATGTTTGGTGTTAGTTGTTTATCATCCTGTTTTAAAAATTGAAATCAAATAGTATTATGATCAACTTCCAACGCAGTATCCATGAACATCCATGCTCACCGTCATTTTAAAAAATAAATCAATAAAAAAATATATATTGTACCCTTACATCCAATCACAGCGCTTCTAAGTGGCAATTTGACTTCCTAAATCTGCTACTATTTTCCCTTTACACTTGCCCAGTTGTACCGCGACATCACGGCATTTTCTAGTAAATACAAATTCTGCTCCAGAATCGGAATTAAACATATGTATTCTAAAACCAGCTGTTGGCATGACACGGGTTATGGTCTTCTCATATATTTTATGATTGTATAATACTAAACCCCGAACGGGGGGATTGTGCTTTATATTCATATGATGAAGACATAATCTTTCAATCAGTTGAATTGAGGTCTGGAGATGGCATGTCGGTAACTGCTAGTAGTCTGTTGTTATTTACTTATTATTGTCATTTATGTATTTTCTTTGGTTACATCTTTTGACATCGGACTCGGATTTCTCTTAAACTAAGTTTTACTATGCATATTGCTGTGCGGTTTTTTTTCTACATTGGCTAGACGTATCTGGGGAAGGTTGAAATCTTATAAACATGTTTAACCCCGCCACATATTTGCGCAGTTCCCAAATTAGGAGCCTCTGGGCCTTTGTTATTCTTGTGTGATTTTTAATTTTAGTTTCTTGTGTATAATTCGGAGTTTAGTATGACGTTCAATATCACTAAACTAGTACAATATATGTGTATGGGCCAGCTGAAGGGGCGCATTTCATTTGCGCCAATTTAAAAAACATCTTATCTTTCATTTGCGCCACAAGGTTATATTTCATTTGCGCCAAAATATAATAACTTCATTTATGCAAATTTCACAGGTAATACAGGTAACAGAAGACAGAAAAGTTAAATATTCATTGCTGTATCGTGAATAAGATTTGTTTCTACAGTTTTCCTCCTGGATAATTGTTTATACTCATTTCTTATTCAAAACTGAGGTTTAGATTTATAAAGTGTTCACATGTTTGAGATTGAAATTGTCAGTTCAAAGACAAACAGGGGAAATAAGTCTGTATTTTTATTATGACCACACAAACGGTATATAGCTAATCATATGCATCATATTAACAATCGTTTAAGTGTACCACAACACTTGCTAAGCCAGTATAACAAATGGTATGGACAGAATTATGACTTTACTAAAGTGTATAATGTTTATAACTGTCTCGCAATTTTACTCCTTTTTAAATATGTTCAAAGTAAAAGAACTGTGTTTGAACATATCCTCGTATGGTTTTATGATCACTGAATTTTTTAGAAATATGTTTTATTATGCATAAAAAAAGCTGTCTTTATCATAGTAATTCTTTTTTTGAAAAAAAAACGCCATTCCTTATACTATTTACCTGTATTTATCTGTATTATTGGCGCAAATGAAAGATTTTTTAGTGCAAATTAAATGCAAATTGGCGCAAAAGCAAATCAACCGAGCTGAAGGGCTCCTCCGGATGCGGGAGTTTCTCGCTGCATTGAAGAACCATCGGTGGCCTTCGGCTATTGTCTGTTCTATGGTCGGGTTGTTGTCTCTTTGACACATTCCCCATTTCCATTCTCAATTTTAAAGTTTTTATTTCAGTTTTTAACCAAGTTTAATTGGAATAAAGATAATTAGTTGTAATATTATCATAAATCAAGTTTAAAAAACTATTTAGTGTTTTTTTATTAGGAAAATAATTGAAAAACATTTCGTTTATTTTGTTCTTAACGTTGAAGGTTTTAGATTTGAAACTTATAGTTGTCAGTCGATCCCAGCCTGCCCCTATATCGACTGCAATGCCATACACATTCCTAGGCATTGTTAGCGTCTAGTCCCCACCATGATGCACCTACTCTCACAGAATTAGTTCTTCTGTATAGAGTCTGGGGAAAATGAACAGTAAACATAATATATTACATTATTACGCGAATATCGACCTACTCTTTATTACAATAAATGGAGTTTCATTCTTTTTACACAATACAAATACATAAAAAGATGAAGAAGAAAAGCATATATCATTTATATATTAACATTGTAGATATATTGAATTAGTTTGGTCATTAATTTGGACTCGCTAAAATGAAACAAACCCTTGATCTATAAAAAGTAGAAATATAAACAAAGGTATTTGTTAAATTAATATCGAACATATATTTTCTTTCGTCTAGAACAATTGTTTTATACACTTAAATTAATTTTCTGTTTATGTAGTCTATTAAAAACCTGAAGAAGCAAAAGAGCTTATAGGTTTATCATAAAAGTATACATGTATATCATTATAACAGAACATTTTAAGTCTATAGGAGGCAAGAGGGTCATTTGTCCTTTCTGTGTTTTGTCTTTTTAGATAAATATATCCGAAATGTTTGTATTCGGAACATATCGGTTATTTTGCTTAAGCTGAGGTTACACATATACAATTTTTACTGCTGTCCTTGACAGGACCATTCCCGATTAAAATTTGTCAAAAGACTGATCAAGATCCTGTGAATGAATCGTGGATGGAAATTCAAACCTTAATTAAAGTTTGTAATGCGGGGTTCACACATTGACGATCATTGCTCCCGTTTAGGATCAGACAGCAATAGGTCACGAAAAATGAAAAAGTCGGAGTACTATCCTCAATTATGTGGAATGTTATATCATTGTCTAACCGCAGTCGTTTAAGTTCGTTAAAGATTCCTACGGGTCGGGAATGGTCCGGCTAGTTCGGTGAACCACCCCGACAGTTTGGTGCGTCCCGTAACATTCGTGGAAACTCAGCGGATTACAAGCGTGACTATGTCATGACAGATTCTGCTGTATCAAGTCAAAATCCTAACAATGTTATGTGTTTTCTTGATGGTGTCATGTGGAGCGGGAATGATCTGGAGAATTTTTTCATTGCTGTTTTTCTGCCGATTGAGTCCAGATTGCATCCAGATCTTGTCGATTGCGAACCGTCTGTGCCAAAACTGTTTCGGAACAGTCCCATTATTAATAAGAAATTCGTCAATGATACCCACGTCAGAATCCCGACAATTACAGAATACAATACGACTGAGACCAGACAAAGCCGTTTGCAATGCGAAAAGAGGACCGTGATAGGATTACGTTCCGACAGTACCTGATCATCCCGAGTATGTTGACAGTTTTCGAAAGCATAACTTCCATCAGCGTCGGTTCACTGTCTGGTCACTGTCTGAGCTATGTCGGATTACATTCGGTAGAATCAGGACGCAGTAATGACAGACTCGGTCGAATTTTACCATGCGAAAGATACAAATCGGATTAGAAGCGGATTGAGAACGGGATTATCGGGACAAATTCGCTTGGAAACGGTTGAATATCGACGCTTCCTAAACAATATCCGATTGTTGTCGTGATTAGATTTAATCTGACTAGACAAAATCGGCTGAGTTTTCCCGAATGTTAGGGGGTACTTCGCCTTACTATTCGGACCCATCCCGACCCGTACGGATCTGTAACGAACTCAAACAACTGCGTTCAGACAATGATAGGACATTTCAGATAATTGAGGATAGTAATTCTACTTTTTCACTTTTCGTGTCCTATCGCTGTCTGATCTCAAACGGAAGCAACAATCGGCAATGTGTGAACCCCACATTAATGGAGATTAATGTATTCGTATACAAAATGTAGCAAGTTAGAGAAGAGACTGTAGGTTGTTTTAAAGATAACCGGAAGTGATGTAATTGTAGTCTTCGACTGGCGGTTATAATATGCTTCTTCTCTCTTGAATGGATCTCTGCTTATCTATATTTTACCGGTAAGTATAACATTAACGGTACCAATTTTTTTATGCACCAGATGCGCATTCCGAAAATAAAAGTCTCATCATGGATGCTCGAGGCCAAAATATTGAAAACCAAAATCAAATGAAGAACTATAATAATCCAAAATAGTACAAAAAGTATAGCCATAGCCGGGCAAGGAAACAGAGCTTTGCATGAGGGTGATACATTCCTTAATTGAAAATTTTAAAAATATGTATATAAAAAACAATACAAATCAACATTTACCTTTAATGAAGACTAAAGGTCTCCTGGAAGAGTAAACATTTTATGTAAATAGTTATAAAAGGTACCGGGATTATAAAATCAACTAATACATCCGTTTGAATTTTAAATATTATCCATATAAACCTCATTGTTTCAACGCTAGTCATTTATTTATTGCAAACTTCATGAAAAGATTGAATTAGCAAATCGTTGCAACAGTTGTTTCTATAAAATTTATTTGAATCACTCTGGCCCTTTTGGTGCTCTTGGAGTTGAACTTCTATAATTCACCTCTTCGTACATGTTTCCGACTGCTTCTTCATATGAAGGAAGAGCATAACTGCTATCGTTAGCTATATCGACTCTATCCACCATTGTTGGACTGTATCCTGGATTTGAAGCTGAAATCTGGTATGCCCTTGGGTTTTGAAAGCCGTGATTATAACCATAAGTCAAATGATTGCTGCAAGGTGTAGGGATTGATCTTTGCTCAGGTTTGTTCCTTCTAAAGAGCAAACACAAAAAACCAGTATTTTACTACTCTGTCAATCGCAAGTACTCTGTTATATCAACTATTAATACAAATTATCCAATGAATGTTGTACAATACTATTTAAAACGATATTATAAAACAAGCAGCAGTACAAATCTTAGCTTAACATTATAGTTACTAATGTGTTTCTTATAACTGTTGATGTAAATGTCCTTTGGTTTTGTGAGTCTTTGTTTACTCCTTTGTTTTGATTGTTATGGTGTTGTTTAGTTTGACAATCAGGAAATTTATGTTATTAACTTATAAGAAATAGTATTCACATATAACAATTTTAAACCTGTAGTTTTTTAATCAACATATTCTGGGCCTTTTAAATTATTTTTCAGTTCGTAGTCTCTTGTGTTTGCCATGGCGTTGAGAGAGTTTCTCGACTTAAGGTGGTACCAAACACCTTGACTAAAATGAGTTTGGTTCGTTTAGTTTTTATAAAAGTTTGTCAAAATCATTACTTTGACCCTTTCACAAAAATATAAAAACTTTGAACCACACACTTCCACGGGAAAAAATCATTGGATATATAGCAGTTTGATAGACACTGATTTTGATCAATGAGATCATTAAGAATACAATGTGAGTAAAACGTTAAGCTGGTAGAGTTAGGAACCACATAAAAAGTCTTAAAAGAGGGACGAAAGATACCAAAGGGACAGTCAAACTCATAAATCGAAAACAAACTGACAACGCCATGGCTAAAAATGAAAAAGACAAACAGAAAAACAATAGTATACATGACACAACATAGAAAACTAAAGAATAAACAACACGAACCCCACCAAAAACTACGGGTGATCTCAGGTGCTCTTAAATGTTCTTTGGTATCTTCCATCTTTCTTTGGCATCATTGTAAATATAACGGAAGACTGTCATCAAAGTGAGAGTGTTAGAGCTATAAAACCAGGTTTAATCCACCATTGTCTACATTTGAAAATGCTTGTACCAAGTCAGGAATATGACAGTTCTTGTCCATTCGTTTTTTATGTGTTTTGTTATTTGATTTTGCCATATGATTATGGACTTTCCGAATTGATTTTCCTCTAGGTTCAGTATTTTTGTGATTTTACTTTTGTCCACATAAACAGTCTTAAATGTTCTTTTGATATCTTCCACATCTTTTTGTTAATGTTTGTTTGACACAAAAGAAACTATATTTGATACAAATGTTACGTTAGTTATATAAATGTAACCCCTATGCTTTCTTGTACGTACACATCGTTTTTTGTTCTAGCATTTCTACTAAATTAATCATGCCCGTCAGCTAAAACACGATGATTTCAAATGTTTATTTACAACCAAGAAAAAAACACATTTGAAAAATGAGGTCAACGTGAAAACCGTAAAGTTTTAATTCATCTATTTATTTGACTTAAAGTTTTGGTCACCAGTCAGTCAGTTAATAACAAAATGGTTACATCAAAATGATAAAAATTAATCGTATAACTTGATATTCGAATATATTTATTGTATTTATACCAACTTTAAATCTCCGTTTACGACTTACTTTCAACCAAAGTCATAAACAATACGGTATGTGCCACGTGCTTGGCTAAAACTGGTTATCATTCCGCAAACATATAGTTCGAAACTGTTTTGTTTGGGTTATTCTGTTGGGTTGTTTGTTTTGTTTGATTTGTCTATTTGTTCTCTCTGATAAATCTTATTGCTTAGGTTATTATGTGTCTTGTCTTCCTGCTAGATTTTTGCCTTCTTTTTAACTAAATCAATCACACACAAGAGAAAAAAAACCAAAAAAGCGAGCTTCTCCACTTACCTGTATTTAAGAATGCAAATCAGAGCAATAACTGCTATAATCGATGTAATGCCTAAAGCTGTCCCTAGTCCAATTTTTACTGGAAAAGTTCAGAAAACTTTCAAATTAACGAAATGAGTTGTCAGTTTGTTGTGGTGTGATCAAAGTCCATTAAATATAATAACAAACTTCACTGAATAATTCGGAATATTATATAGAAGACACTAATTGACTTCTTAGAATTAAGATCGATATTTGTTTTTGCATTATTGATCTATATTAAACGTCCATATGCTTTTTTGAAAGTGTGACGCCACTGCTGGTGGAGATTTATTTCCTCGAAGGTATCATCAGCCCAGTAATCAGCACGTCTGTGTTGACCTGAGTTATCATTGATATGTTCATAATAATAAATTTACTGTTAACAAAACTTTAAATTTTTGAAATACAAAGACATTTCTACCTCAGGAATAGATTACCTTAGCTGTATTTGGCAAAACTTTTAAGAATTTTTGGTCCTCAATGCTCTTTTACGTCGTACTTTAATTGGCCTTTTAAACATTTTTTTATTTGAGCGTCACTGATGAGTCTTTTGTAGACGAAACGCGCGTCTGGCGTTTTTATAAAATTTTAATCCTGATGATGAGTTTATTCATAATTTCACTATGCTATTCAATTGTATAAAGAATGAGATAATATTGCAGGTTATTGTTAAACTTGTATTTGCTTTAACTGCAAACATAAATTCAAAGGCAGTTTAAAGGTAAAGTATTTTAAATAACATTTTAAGAGAAAATACTATTTACTTATGTATTTGATTATGTATTTTGAATCTACAAAATAAATGTTTACATACATGAGTTGCTGCTTTGGCTTTCGTTGTCGTTGTCGTCGCCGTCATCGTCATCATCATCTTTTTGATTATCCAAATGAGGAGTTGATTTATCAGCTAAAAGTAGAAATATGTATAACTTTAAAAAAAATCCAATAGGTGATAAGGTTTCAGTTATTACGTTTAGTTTAATAAACTATTCAAAAATACTTTTTCATGGGTTTGGGATTTTCTGGTATTGTTGAAGACCAATTGTTGGCCTTCGGCTTTTTTCTGCTCCTTCGTCTGGTTGATGTCCCTTTGACTGAGTACCAGTTTCCATTCTGAATTCTCAATGCATTAGTAAACCTGTTTCATGTCGACATGTCACTATAGATTGCATTTCTGTAAATATTTACAATGCAATTTCCCATAGGAACTCCTTTCACGGCTAAAACTGTACCACTTTTACTATGAAGTTTTGAAATCTTATCCTAGAATAGAAAGTTCATATGCACTACAATTTTTTTAAAGGTCAAAATATAGGGCTATGCGGCATATTTTCAACGTTTATATGCTCTGAACTTCTCAGAGTTAAAACTAACACTAATTTTCTTAACTACCCCTACCTCGGATGAAAGGTTACCACAGATTTCAATGCTAACAATATGCACATGTATATTTACTGGTAACATTCCCAAGTTATGTATCTGTGAGATGGAACACAGAGAGCATAACTGGGAACCAGTATGTAAACAAAATTAATTTTTTACGAATATTTAAGAGGTTTGGTTTGAGAAACAGCTATATTTACAAAGCGCAACCTCTAATTGGCATATATGTTTCGAAATTAACATACGTTTGCTAAGAACAATCATTGGCAATTTTAATGAGTATGCCCTGGTCTCTAGAAAATAAAAAAAAAAGACGCGTCCATATACATTCTGTCTTTTATGAGACCTGTCGATATACGCTGCTTTCGTAGCAGTTATGAACATATAAGATATTTTTATTCAGCACTTTGTACATAATTTTTACGTTTCAAATTGTGTTTTTACTAACATAGCTAATGATATACATACGATTCTGTACATGTGTAGATGTAATATGCGGTATTCTACTGTCGTAGTATTTAATCAGTGGATAAACGTGTTCATATCTTGGATCTAAAAATACATGTGATGCTTACATTGTTAATTGAACATAAGGTAAAATCGGTGTTTATGTACAAACAACTAACTTAGGGAAGTGTGATATAAGTGAGAATTATAAAAATTCAAATTAAGTTACCATGGTAACACTCACCTTAATTTTCAAATAATATGCGGATGTTTTGGTGCAATCCGAATTATAGAAGCTTCGATGATCTTGTTAAAGTTAACTTATTTTTCATTGTATTGGCATAAAACGATGCATTTAAAATAATCAAGTTTATTGTGATATTGCTCCTTGCTATATTACTGTGAAATTGAATAGAAAAGTTATCAACTAGCTTTACACAAGTTCATTGTACGTCCATAAGAACTAAAAGCAAGTGAAAAAATCTTTTCTTGCTGTTCATCATTACAAAGTCTCAAAGAGAGGCCTTGGAAATGGAGCAACATCTTTCAAGGAACTTCATGTCTGTGTTTTGAATCAAGTGTGGATTAATTAATTTTTAGATATTATATATCTGAATTTTAAACCTATGCATATAGCGATTAAACACCTCGATTTGAAATTTACCCATGTGTAATTTTGGTCTCTTGTGGACAGTTGTGTCATTGGCAATCATACCACATCTTCTTTTTTTATATTAAATGAGAGATTGGCATGAAGTCCAAATGCGATAAAGACTATGTTTCTTTGCCTTAAGTTAACGCTACTTAAAATGTTCTGTTCCAAAACGGTATTTATGAAATTTTCTTTATATGAGTACAACAACAAATGTAACATTGTGTCAATTTTCCCATTTTTGTTGAAATTATTAAAAGGAAATAGTAGTGCAAAACCTAGAAATGTCAATCATTTATATAAAATGCAAAAGTGTAAAAAAAAATTATTAAACAGCTACACATGTTTCATGTAGATAAGAACTGTAGACGTTTTAAGAATTCACATCTGATTGACAACGTAAGTAAAATATTATTATAACAGTATTTGTCAGAGAAATGTGTTTAGAACTTTTAACATATACTAAATCGAATATATTGATGACCTTGCAATAAATCATTCTTTATACGATTTTTGGTGAAGTTAAGATGTCCAGTTTAAAGATATGAGATTGTTATCGTTCTTTTTATGTTGACACGAAAAAGGACATAATTTTGAAACTAAAATCAATGAACACTGTGTATGTCTTTGTCTGCTGTAATAACAACATATTTGTTGTGAAGTGAAAAAGACTTCCACAACCTCAAGAATTTTTAAAGGATCAGAAACAAGTGACCTTATCGTGCATTGTAGATTTGAATATGCTTCTTAATTCAGCTTTGAGCGGTCAGGTGTCCATCTTTTACGAAAGCTTCTTTTCATAGACATGATAATAATTAACCTTATGGCTTGTGTTCTATTGAATTTTATTGTATATCAATTTCGGTAATATTTTTAAATAATATCCTTCAATTGTAATTTTTAGGAACTTTAATGTAAAACAAACCTATGCATTTATAGTATATTGTAGCATACGCCAAAGGTTCTGAAAAACATGGATTGTAGTTCATGACCACGGTACATGTATCTGTCGCCATGCACCGGTCCTGTATGTGTGTGTAGGAAATTACGGATTTGCAATCATTCCATGTGTGATCCAATGCTGTACAAACAATCGGAGCAGAAGGCTTCCAGCTAATATCATTCCACTTTGAATTGTAAAATATTTGATATATACCAATAGACTTCTTGTATGGACATCTTAAGACAACTTCGTTTTGCATGCATACATCTTCTACAAACATATTGATTATGTGTATAGATTGATAATGGTTTTGCGCAATACTCATTATTAGTTTGACAATCCTTACAAGTTATATGTCTACATAAAACAGTTAGATTACATTTAGAAATAAATAAAAAAAAAATGTAATCGTAAACACCCTTTTATTTTATACAGGTAATGTATGAATATTCAAATACAAACTTCAAAATCTCTATTTTACGAAGTACGCAAGTTGTAATAAAAGAGAAGTTTGAAATAAATTAGAATTAAAACTGAAATTGATATTTGATTTTAACAAAAATCGGACATTTCAATTTTGTATTGGCAATTGCTATGAAAGGAGAGACTACAGCAAAGGGGCAATCGAATATATCAGTCAATGAACGATAAAACAATCAAGTAGTCTAATATCAAGACACCATGGCGTAAAAAAAGAAGAATATCATCAAACACAACATTCTTCAGATGACTCAGCATACAACTAATTTGTGAAAACAAGAATCAAATCCACAAGTGTGAATATAAGACAAAGGAAAAGAAAAAATAAACATATTTTGTTCTATTTTGTGTTGGTTTATCCCTTTGGTATATTTCATCTGTCGTTGATATCAAGACATGACACTTAATTTCGAAACGACACAACCAATTTTAAACTTTAGGTCAAACGTACTCTAATTATAACAGATTGATTTAGCAGGCATGAGAAACATTAAAATCGTTTAGCTTGTTTTGAATCTCAAACTATCTTTCCCATTTTTTGTTTACAGTGAAAGCTGAACAAATGTTACCAAGTCAAGAAAATGGCCATTGTTATATTATAGGTTTCTATGTGTGTTCATTTTAGTGTTGTGTGTTTCTGTTGTGTCTTAGTTCTCCTCTTATATTTGATGTGTTTCCTTCAGTTTTAGTTTTTAACCCGGATATTTTTTTCTCAATCACTACTGTTGCCTTAATTGAATCGATATTTTGATTCATATGTCCATTCAATCCACCATTTCTACATAAGAAAATGCCTGTACCAAATCAGGAATATGACAGTTATTATCCATTCGTTTGATGTGATTGACCTTTAGATTTTGATTAGAACTTATATCTAGAAATTTACTATCAGGGTCGGTTGAAAACAAAACTTAACAAACACACACGATGATTTCAGCTTCCTGATTGTGACCATTGCATTTTTAAACCAAGAGTTGAAATGGTGAAGTTGAAGTTATCTCTTCGTAAATTTTACGGAAGCCACCACAGGTTGACCGTTAAGGAATATTCGTTATAAATACAAATGATATCGGATATTTTCCTTATTTCATAACGACCAACCCCTTCCCTTTTCACGAATGTGACCAACCGAATTAGACTATTTACCGCCTTTGTAATAATATGAGCAACACGACAGGTGCCACATGTTGAACATGATCTGCTTATCCTTCCGAAGCACATGTAATCACCGCCAGTTTTTGGTGGGGTTCGTGGTGTTGTTGTTGTCCTATTTGTGATATTTTGTTCATTGTCGTTGTCAATATAATGGAATTTCATGAGACTGTCGTACAAGTGAGAGGTTTAGCTCTATAAAACCAGATTCAATCTACCATTTTCTACATTTGAAAATGCCTGCACTAAGTCCGGAATATGACAGTTGATGTCTATTCGTTTGATATGTTTTGTCATTTGATTTTGCCATTTGATTAAGGACTTTCCGTTTTGAATTTTCCTCGGTGTTCAGTATTTTTGTGATTTTACTTTTTATTACACCTGTTTTAGTAGTCTCCAAACATTAACAGAAATAATTTTTACAAGATTAACTGTATACATTGTAATGAACCGGAAGTGCATTTTGACAATTTATGTATCTTTGGTGATGATTTTAATATATTGTGGCATAGATATTAGATTATAATAAACCTGCCAAAAAGGACAAAATTAAAATCAAAACCCGGAGTTATGCATTTCTTAATTTTAACATGGTCCACCAGTTTTGTAACAGCAAAACGGTAAACAAAAGAGACGTATCCATCATATGTTACTAATTAATACAGACGAAAATTAATTATTACTTACGTTCTAAGGAACGTCCATTTGGAACAATTTGAGCGAATAGATTAAGAAACAACAAATGTAGAAGATGTCCCACCATTTTTATTTCATTAGGTTTATCAACGTATGTTTTCTTTTTATGTGTGTGTTTATTTGCACAAAAATCGATATACTGTTAATCATACCCGTTTGCTAACAGATAAGTGAGATTTATGGCATTCAAAGGTAGATAACTATATTAAAGTCAATACATGTGTAAAACATGAATCATTTTAGAAATTGACGATTGATGAACTACTTTAGTTGTTAATTTCTGTGTCATTTTGGTCTCTTGTGGAGAGTTTTCTCATTGCCAATGATACCATATCTTCTATTATTGATCTCATTATTATATTCATATAACATGTTAATCATTTAACATATCAATTAGTTTCAACCAAACAGTCATATTAAAGCAGTTATAGCAAACATATATATTTATACATATATCTAGTTTGCACGGAATGTCAATTTAGAAACCATTAAAAAATAAATCAAATATAGCAGAAAGCTGCTCCAAACCAAACATGAGAAATAAGCAGTATTTAGTAAAAGAAAAATAGAACTTAACTTTACACATAGAACGACACCTGTTAGTGCGGAACATAATCAACAATGTTCAAATGTAAATTTCAATTCTGGTATCTATGATGAGTTTATCTACACCCACTTGGTCAAGGCCTCTGTTGGTGGAGTTTATTTAAAACCCCGAGGGTATCACAAGCCCAGTAGTCAGCACTTCTGTGTTGACTTGAGTTATCATTGATATGTTCATAATTATAAATTATCAGTTAAATCTTTTAAATACTAAGACTTTTCTACCGTAGCCGTATTTATTATTCGAGCGTCACTGATGAGTCTTTTGTAGACGAAACTTAATTTCGCGCGTCTGTCGTTAATATAAAATTTCAATCCTGGTATCTATGATTAGTTTATTTACTTGAAGGGACGCATAGTATTTCTATCCATAATTAGGATTGCATTTGGAGTAAGCTTTCACTTTCAGCAACCTATGTTTTATAAATATTGAGTTTTGATTATGTATATTTATGTTTTTTTTTCGTTTTTTATTTTGTTTTCTTTTTAATTGTTTTGTTTTGTATTTTAAAGTTTTTAATAGGGTTTTATAGAATTTCCCATGTAATTTCTACAATAAACGTTTTGAACTTTTTGAATGTATTAACGACAAAACCATCACTCCATATTTTAATGAATAATATTCACACCAAAGTGTCCGAAAAGCAAGAGATTCTTATTTGCCCTATTTTTAAATAATGTCATTTCAAGTTATTGAACATTATTAAAATGATTTGTATTATTTATTTTAAATTTTTGCAGCTTTATTCTGCAATGCAAGCTTTTAAATATTCGGCTATGAACGTTCTTGGTGAAGTGAATACAACAAAGGGCTTAGGACGCAATAAATTAATAACGTGATGTTTTAATTGTTTTATGGAAATGAACGAACAGTAGTAGATAAAACACTAAATTGGAAAGTAACGACTGGGAAATACGAACCGTAAAAAAAATGGGATGTAAATGATATCAAAAACATATTCCTGAGCTGAACATAAACAGTTGTTTCGATATAGATGGAAACAAACTTTGCTACAAAGGAGATGATTACCGCTTTCCGAATGTGAACCTTTACATTTCTAGGCAGCGACATTTCAGCATTAACTGCATACGGAGTATATATCTTCAAGTTGATACGATATGCAAGGGCTTGTACTTCCTATTATGATTTTATTTATTTAAACATTGTTGTGACGTCATTCTATTGTTTTACCCGTTCTTTAGTTCAGTGATTGGACTATCATTTACCTGTAAGAAACCATTATGTTACCTTTAGCTGTCCAATAGTTTTAGGAATATCCCTCCTTACGCTAAATGTAGAATAACTTATTCTTCCAGGTAAATGATAGATTAAAAAAAACATTTTATAAAAGTCATCTTCCAATACAATAATTTTGTCACTCATCAAAACGGTTTCTTGAGAAAAAAAATCATTTTCAAATTAATTTAAACACTACCAATACTTATATGACACCCATTTTTTTCATGTTTTTTTGGGTTGTTTCATTTAGCACTTATTCAATAAGTTGATAATGCTTGTTGTAAGTCTTGTTTTTGCTGGTTATCAAAATTTACCTCTGGTTTTGCTCTGATTCTTCTTAACATTATTTTCAACTACAATAAAAATGAAAAAAGCAATAAAGAAATGCTTCTAAAATTTGATGGATCATGTTGCATTAAAAGTTCCATGAACAACCTAAACCTTATCCAGTTTACAAAATGCGAATCTAGAACTTCCTTCATGAACTAAGGGACTACAATAGTTATGTAATTTCCAGGCGTTAATTTTCAAGTTGTTGTTTTTTAAGTTTGATATTATTGATTTAATGCAACACTTCGCTTATGAACGACGATGAATATGGGAAGCAGAATAAAGGAAGACATTACCGCATTTTATCTGTTAAGCAAACCAATCGTGTTTCCGATTCGCACTTTTTCGCAGTGATCGTTTTATAATTATTTATTTCTAAACAAAAATCAAAACAAAACTCAATAAACAAATAAACGAAAAAAGAGCGACATGACATTGTAGAAACAAAATAGAAAAAGAGGGGGGTTATTCAGGTGGTATCGTTTGGGTAAATATTAACAGTCTCTTAAAAATTCCAACAGAAGAATATAACTGATAGCATGTTGTTATAACTATTGTTATCAGTTCATTTGTTCATATTAATTGTATATTTGAAATAAAATCGACTGCAGTGCACTCGAATTGGTTTAATAAGAACCTGTTTCCATATGTTATTCTTTTTTTCTTAATCACCTCTTAAAAAATAAAACCCGAGAAAAAACAACAATGGATTGTTATCGGCTTATATCCCTTACAGAGGATCACAAAGAAACTACAAAAGCATAATATCTTATTAGTGAATTTTAAACCTTTTTTTTGTAAATACTACGGACGCCATCACTAGTTGCTTGGCCGTATATCGTTTCACAGATGATAGCAGATATATTCCAAATTTCGTAACTACAATCCCGTCCCCTTTTCCTCAAATGTGAACTACCGAATCGCACCTATTTCCGGTTTTATACTCACACGATCAACATGCAGGTGTTCTACATGTTCTATGTTGTGTACTTTTGTTGGTCTTTTGGTCGTTTTTTTTAGCTGTGACGCTGTCAGTCCATTTTCGACTGATGAGCATGACTGTTATTGGTATCTTCCTCGTCTGTAATAGTGAGTCAAAGTTTGAATGTCCTGCTGTTTTATCTGCTGTCTGTGTGAAGCCTCAACAAGTTTACTTAACATGTAACCTATGAAAGTCAAAACTATAAAAATCGATATCTTATAATAAAAAGTCAAAACTGATTCAATATATATCACAATAGAGATATCAAAGCTTAAGAGGAAAGTCATCAAAACTGTATAAATATGAAGGAAAAGGGATAGCAGGTTGGGACATAAAAACTGTATAATACAATAGATACAAAGATACAAAAACTCTACCAAAGAGCAGAAAACAGCCTTTGGCCACCATCGGTCTTCAACGCAGCGGAGCAATTTCAAAACCGAAGACGGACTGTAACTTAAAATTAAACAGACATTTATCACAAGACTAAAAAATGTAAATTTCATTGTTTCTTGTTGAAAAACAATGGCATATGTAGTAGTGTTATTTTTACGCTTATTAAATAATAGTAAACATATCTTTAGAGTACTTCAAATTAATTGTATTTAATATAAACGTTTTACTCTTAAATTTTGATAAAGGAATAATCACTTAAGTCCAAATCTACACTTTACTTTTTATATTTAGTTCATGAATATTCAAAGGGTTCTTTTTTTAAATTACGTATCTGATTAGTCATTGTGATTTCGCGGTCAATTTATATTGTGTATTGATAAGTTAGATTTGAACGAGATTGAAAATTACAGTCGCAGGAAATTGTATCCCGAATTTATATTTCCTGTATTATTGTTATTTTTTTCATTCTTGTAGACACAATATATTATCTGATTAATGTAAGTTATGTTCTTTGCTGTATAATTAATATTTTCACATGAAATAACATTAACAGTACCAATTTTCCTGCACCAGATGTGCATTTCGACAATACATGTCCCCCCAGTAATGCTCGTGGCCAAAATATTTGAAATCCAAAGCTTATATAAAAGATAAAGATCTAAATGATAATTTTAGCAAAGTTTCTATTGTATGACTTCTTGCTATTAATGTTTGGTTATTAAATTACTATATGCCACTGCTGGTGGACGTTTCGTTCCCGAGGGTATCACCAGCCCAGTAGTCAGCACTTCGGTGTTGACATGAATATCAATAATGTGGTCATTTTTATGTTTACAAAACTTTAAATTTTTCGAAAAACTAAGGATTTTCTTATCCCAGGCATAGATTACCTTAGCTGTATTTGGCACAACTTTTGGAATTTTGGATCCTCATTGCTCTTTAACTTTTTACTTGTTTGGCATTATAACTATTTCATATGAGCGTCACTGATGAGTCTTATGTAGACGAAACGCGCGTCTGGCGTACTAAATTATAATCCTGGTACCTTTGATAACTATTTACACCACTGGTTCGATGCCATTGCTGGTGGACGTTTCGTCTACGAGGGTATCACCAGCCCAGTATTCAGCACTTCGGTTTTGACATGAATATCAATAATGTGGTCATTTTTATAAATTTCATGTTTACAAAACTTTGAATTTTTCGAAAAACTAAGGATTTTCTAATCCCAGGCATAGATTACCTTAGCCGTATTTGGCACAACTTTTTTGGAATTTTGGATCGTCATTGCTCTTCAACTTTGTACTTGTTTGGTATTATAACTATTTTGATATGAGCGTCACTGATGAGTCTGATGGAGACGAAACGCGCGTCTGACGTACTAAATTATAATCCTAGTACCTTTGATAACTATTCCCATCGCTGGGTCGATGCCACTGCTGATGGACGTGTCGTCCCCGATGGTATCACCAGCCCAATAGTCAGCACTTCGGTGTTGACATGAACATCAATAATGTGGTCATTTTTATAAATTTCATGTTTACAAAACTTTGAATTTTTCGAAAAACTAAGGATTTTCTTATCCCAGGTATAGATTACCTTATCCGTATATGGCACAACTTTTTGGAATTTTGGATTCTCATTGCTCTTTAACTTTTTACTTCTTTTGGCATTATAACAATTTTGTTGTGAGCGTCACTGATGAGTCTTATGTAGACTGGCGTACTAAATTATAATCCTGGTACCTTTGATAACTCTATATAGATGTACCCGAGAATATTTTATTTGGCTTCGTGCAACATATATCTTATTATCTACCGTAAATTTGTCACGATAGAATATGGAACAAGATAATTTACATAGCTATTTGATAATTGACACAGAAAATTGATATTTCAAAAATGGCGGTATATTAGACAAAATAAGGAAAAGTGTAAAAGTTGATATTTATTAGAACACTTACATTATACATTGTAATGTAAGAAGTATAACCATGAATGGACTTATCTTGTCATATTGAATATTTTAATATTTTATGAGTTCGAATGTTTATGATTACATTTTTGTTTTAGGGCCCCATTGATGAGGTAGTGTATAGAGGTATACTTGTGAATTGTGCTTAATCCTTGCCAGTATATCTCACTCCACAAGTGGTTAGACAGAACGTTATGGATTATTTCCCTTTCAATATGCGGTTTGAAGCATATTTAATATATTGGCTTAATTAGTTTTTATAAAAAAAGTATTTACAACTTAATGAGTGTTGTAATGTAATTTAATCTAAAGAACAAATAATATCTTTTGTTACGATTAGTTTAATGTAATATCAACAATGAGAAATAAAGTACACGTGACATCAATTAAAGATAAAAACGTGACACGTGACATCATTTTACTGAATGCATTTAATATTGAATTAGTTATAAAGTACACAGTGTTAAAGAACATTGTATTTTACTATTACCATAGGTGATAATGTGTAATTAAAGATACTTGTGTTTTATAGTTAGTCACCACTTCAGTTTAATTATGTATATCTATTATATAGTCATTTTATAAAATTTACTGTTTGCAAAAGTATGTATTATTCTAAATTCTAAATAATATTAAAGGATGGTCTTGTCCCAGGTGGATAACCCTCACCGTATTGGTCACAATTTTTTGGAACTTTTGGTCCTTAGTGTTTTTCAGCTTTGTACTTGTTTTAGCAAGTTATCAAATATATATATGTATATAAATCAAATGAAATAGATGGTGATTCCCTGGGCATCAGTTATTGTTAAACCCTGCTTCATATAAATTATTTTTGGGGTTTCTGTTTGAAAAACACGGACTTCGCCATTGCCTTAAACATGGGAGTACCCTTGTTGTACACTCAATTCATTATTTCTATATTAATTTAGCAGTTAACAGTACATTCTCTCATTTCAAAATTCTTGTATTTAAATTACAGGTAAAGTTAATTGGAGTAAAGCTTGGGCGGAATCTGTTTCTTAGTAATTTGTATGTAAAATCAGAATACCAAGTTAGAACAGTGACAGAATTAATAGAAAAAATAGCATCAACATGTCCTTGGATAGAGATTTACAGTCGAAAAAGAAAAACAGACACAAAAGAAAAGGAGACCAGCACAAAAAAAGCTAAAGTGATCATAGATGAGATAGACACTATAGATTATGTAATGAAAAAGCTATCACCCATACCAATGGGAAACAACTACCTGGGTAAGTTTTTTATGGCCCACTTATGATAGTAGAGGGGCATCATGTTTTCTGAAGTCTTGTTTACTGAACACTTACATATTTTAACACATAATAAGTTCTAAATTTTCGTCACAATTTTCTCAGGAACTGCAGATCACAGCTCTCTGCAATTTGGTATCAAGGTTTATATAAGGGACCTCTACCCTGTGATGCGTTTTAAGAGTCACTCAACAACTTCCTGTTAACGCTTGACTTGTTTTTATACCAGAGTTGAAATTTGAAAAAAAACAAAAACATTTTAACATTTTTTGGTTTGAAAGCATCCATTCACCTTAAATATAATTCTAGTATACTGCATCTTTAATTTAATTGATAATCACTTTATTCTTTTTATTCTAGGAAAATTTGAAGTTAATATATTAACATTAATGCCTCCACCAGAAAAATATTCGGTTAGAAAAGTGAACCATGATTGGGTGAGACTGCTCAGACAAAAAATAGAAAAATATCCAAATGTTGTTTCAACAATTTTCCCAGTACTGATAGATCCGTTGCAGGTAAGCAGAAAGCTATTTATGTTTGTAGTACAAGAATGAAATGCATTTTATATAGATCTATATCGGATTAAACTCATTATTTTGGAGGTTATTGATTTGTAAACTTGGTTGATTAAATCTCAAAATGAATACCAGTAGTTCTAAATGAGAACATTACTTATAATTTATTATATTAAACTTTCTTTACACATCTGAATTCCATTATGTATTGCGCATGAATACACTACAAAGTTCTCTTTCCAAAGGAAGAAGCTCTTACGGTCCAATCACATTTAAGTATTTGTGGATATGCAAATCATATAAGAAATATTATAATATTTAATGTTTGCACATTCACAACTTATGGAAATGCCTACCCTGCCGGTGCACCTGATTCCACTCCTGGTTTTTAGTAGAGTTGGTGTTGTTTCTTATTTATTATTTTTAGCTCACATGGCATAAATTTAAAAAGACTATGCGTCCATAATCACAATCCATAATTCAGAGAAGTATTAAGCTTGAGTGTTATGGATCAATACTTGCCCAAAATGATCAGGTTTGGACTTCTGTGTTCTTATCAGGCTGCTCCTTTATGTGCATTTTATTCCTCCATCAAATTTACAACTCATATGATATGTATAAACTATTATTCAGGTGAAGGAAAGATCAGAATTTTCAGCAGAAAAGTTATCCACATACCAGCTATATACTTTAGGTGGAAATCATTTAAGAACTGCCATGCAAAATCTGGCAAAGGAAGCCTATCTGGATGAAATTAGGTATGAATTAATGTATTACACCATTATTTCTTCAAATATACACATACGATACAAATCATGCACATTGTGATAAGGTCAGTTGAAGAGGGCCACTGATGAGATGACAATACATATAAAAATGTTGTGCCAAATATGGAGGTAGAAAATCATTAGTATTTCGAATATTTCATAGATTTCAAAAAGTAAATTTATAAAAAAATGAAAATACCATTGTTATTTCATATCAACACAAAAATGTTGACTACTGGGCTGTTGATACCCTCAGGGACGAAATGTCCAACAGCCGTGGCATTGAACCAGTGGTTGTAAATACATGTGCATTCAGTTTTTGCCATTCAACAATCCAAGGCAAAGGATTGTGTTTTGAATGATTTAATTTATTTTAAATTATTAACAAATATATGAATATGTTTTTTCTTTTAGAAATGTACAGATCCATCTCTACTTTGGATTGAATGAACAAGAGGCAATGACTGTTTCAAATAGTCACAATGGCACACAAGCTTATCTCAAACCAACATTTCAGGTAATCTAGATTGTTTAAAAAAACAAATCATGTCATATTGTTATGATAATTTTTTGACATATCAAACTCAATTATCTTTGAAATGATTAATATTATGATTGTCCGTCATCCAATCATTTTGCATCAATTTTTTTTATAAACACCTTCAAACATTGAGCTGGTATATTATCTGCAAGTGATCATGTTTGATGAGTTATAGTTCAAGGTAACTATTCATAACTCTGCAGATTTTTGTCAGAAAATCCTGCCATGGACTTTTGTAGATATTGACATTCCTGTAGTTCAGTCACATTTAGCTTTTTGAAAAAAAAATATTGGTTATATAAGATGGAAATTTGATTAAAAATATTAATAATGTAATTTTGCTAAAGAAGACATTGTTCTTTAATGACCCATTTGTTGAACAATAACATAAGTTGACGTACATGCATTTTTTTTTACATTTAAGTGTTGATTTTTTATATTCAGGACACTGTTTACCAGGCTTTAAAACTAAAAGAAGCAAACAAAACATCTCTTCCAGCAAGTGTGGCACAGATGCTTTCTGAAATAGAAATGAAGGTGAAACTATTTCTTTTTTATTATTATTATTATGCAATAACAAAAAAGGTATGATCCTGAATGAAAAGATATTTGCAATACATTATTTATAATTCACTTAAATGGTGCTTCAGACGGAGAGGCAACTCAGACAATTTTGTATACATATATAAAAGAATTTCAGTAATACACTATGTTGTAGCAAAAAAGATACACACTTTTTAGTGGCAATTTGAAAACTTTTCTACATTGGTTAGAGGTATAGGGGGAAGGGGAGATCTCACAAACATGTTTAACCCCGCCGCATTTTTGCGCCTGTCCCAAGTCAGGAGCCTCTGGCCTTTGTTAGTCTTGTATTATTTTAATTTTAGTTTCTTGTGTACAATTTGGAAATTAGTATGGCTTTCATTATTCCGGGTGCGGGAATTTCTCGCTACATTGAAGACCTGTTGGTGACCTTCTGCTGTTGTTTTTTTATTTGGTCGGGTTGTTGTCTCTTTGACACATTCCCCATTTCCATTCTCAATTTTATTTTATAAGGTGTAATAAGATGACATCTCAATTGAGCATTGTTTTAGGCCCCATGATTGTAGAGAGTATTTTGTTTTCTGGTCCATTCATCAGTCTGTCTCTCTCTCATATATCCAGGATCAGGGGAAAATTTTAAATTTTGGTAGTTTATGATGAGCAGAAGTGCAACCAACTAAAAAATAAGTTAACATTTCATATAAGATTAGTTTTTTCTTAATTAGATGCTGAAAAGGGTTTTACCACATCTGCAATTTAGAGTGTCCCTGCTGATGAGAAAGTTTTAGGGTCCCTAAAAAATTTTGCCATTGCAACAGCCCAAATAGCCTACTCTTAACGAAAATACATGTATTTAGGAGTTTTTTTACATGCACAGAGAGTAACATATCCCTATACACTGGGCCTCAGATTTAACGTCCCATCAAACTGACATGGTTTAAACATGGCAATTGACAGTGCAAACTCTGCCTCGATGTTCTATTAACATATTAAATTCTTTGTAGGAAGTTGCAAAGGAAAGTGTTGGCACCATTGTCAGTGTGGCAAACTATGGACAAGTTAACATGAAATTGTATAATTTGCTTGTCACAAAATTTCAACAGAAAAATGGAAGTTTTAAAAGCATCCCTCAGAATGTAAGTACTTATAAAAAAGAAGATGTGGTATGATTGCCAATGAGACAACTATCCACAAAAGACCAAAATGACACAAACATTAACAACTATAGATCACCATACGGCCTTCAAAAATGAGCAAAGCCCATACAGCATAGTCAGCTATATATATTCATGTAAATAAAATAAAAAAGAAGGAAAAACATATATGTAACACATGAACAAACGACAACCAACATGTGTAACCCTGCCAGATTGTGCACCTGTCCTAAGACAAGAACCTATAGCCTTTGTCAGTCTTATATATTTTTTTTCTTCTAGTTCATCTCTGTTGAAGGCCCATTCCGGTGGGCTTAAAATTGTTTTTGTACGTTTTGGTTTGGTTGTTGTCTCTTGACATTTTCCATAGTTTCATTCCTATCCAATTTTATACAACCACAAAAAAAATGTGTTTGTATATTGCTACCACGTTGTCGTCGCCTGTAGACAGATTGGTTTCCGGACAGTAACTTTAGTAAAATTTTATGGATCTCTATGAAACTTCACCCAAAAGGTTCAATACCACATGAGGAAGGTTAGGATTGTTTTTGGGGGTGTTGGTCCCTCCCATTTGGGAATTTGGGGCAAAAAACAAGCATTTTTGTCGAGCCTGCGACTTTAGTTGAAGAAAGCTCAACATAGGGATAGTGTTCTGGCGGCGGCGGCTACGGCGGCGGCGGCGGTGTTAGCTCTCTTCTTAAAAGCTATATATTTTAGAAGGTGGAAGACCTAAATGCTTCATACTTTGTATATAGATGTCTCATGTTACGAAGTTTCCGTCAGTCACATGTCCAATGTCCTTGACCTCATTTTCATGGTTCAGTGACTACTTGAAAAAAAAGTTAAGATTTTTTGTAATGTTAAATTCTCTCTCATTATAAGTAATAGGATAACTATATTTGGTATGTGCGTACCTTGCAAGGTCCTCATGCCCGTCAGACAGTTTTCACTTGACCTCGACCTCATTTCATGGATCAGCGAACAAGGTTAAGTTTTGGTGGTCAAGTCCATATCTCAGATACTATAAGCAATAGGGCAAGTATATTCGGTGTATGGAAGGACTGTAAGGTGTACATGTCCAACTGGCAGGTGTCATCTGACCTTGACCTCATTTTCATGGTTCAGTGGTTATAGTTAAATTTTTGTGTTTTGATCTGTTTTTCTTATACTGTATGCAATAGGTTTACTATATTTGGTGTATGGAATGATTTTAAGGTGTACATGTCTATCTGGCAGATGTCATCTGACCTTGACCTCATTTTCATGGTTCAGTGGTCAAAGTCAAGTTTTTGAGTTTTGGTCTTTTATTTTAATTCTATATGCAATAGGTCAACTATATTCTATGATTGGAAATATTGTATGATCTATATTTCAGTCGCACAAGTTTTATTTGACCTTGACCTTCTTTTCATGGTTCATTGCACAGTGTTAAGTTTGTGTGTTTTGGTCTGTTTTTTTAATCTATAAGCAATAGGTCAACTGAAATTGTTGTATTGAAGAATTGTTAGCTGTATATGTCTGCCTGCCATTGTCCATCTGACCTTGACTTCATTTTTATACGGTTCATTGCTCAATAAAATTGAGAATGGAAATGGGGAATGTGTCAAAGAGACAACAACCCGACCAATGTTTAGTTTTCTTGGTAAATGTTAAGTTTATGTGATAATTGTAGTAAAGCTATATAGTTAGCACTATCAACATAATATCAATGATAAGTAAAGAAGGCGAGACATTTCAGCATGTGCACTCTTGTTCTAGTTTCCAGACAATAACTTGTGAATCAATTTTTTTATTGCTCTGAAATGGTACCAAAAGATTCAATGCTGCAAGAAGAAGGTTGGGATTGATTTTGAGTGTAATTGCCAAAACCATTCTGGAATGAGGGGCAAAAAGGGGCCAAAAAGAAGCATTTTCTAGTTTTTAGACAATAACTTGTGTGAAAGTGTATGGATATCTCTAAAATTGTACCACATTTAACAAAAATAAAAATTCTTTAAAAAAAAGGGGTGGTGGGGTGTCAGAAAAAAATAAGGGGGGGGGAGGGGGCATTTTTTTCTTCTTCAGGATGTCTATGTAGGGTAGGCATGCAACAGATGTAACCAGAATATAAAGCAAATGGTTGGGTTTTTTTTATTTTAAAATTTTATTTGCACCTGAAGTAAGATTTGCATCAAGCCATTGACCTGAAACTTTATGATGTATGATTTAGAATGACTATCAATGAGACATCTCTTCATCAGTCAAAAAATACAAACTGATGTAATTTTTTTATTAGTTTACTTCTAGGTCACTTTATAAAAAGAAGATTTGGTGTAATTGCCAATGAGACAATTTTTAACAAGAGACCAAATGACACAGAAATAAACAACTATAGGTCACAGTATGGCCTTCAACATTTTTTCCCAACAAAAGTCTGACTATATAAGCAGCTTCAAAGGATAGAATCTGTTGTATTAAATTTTAAAACATTAAACATCAAGAAAAACAACTGCCTTTATTTAAAGGTTTTGACAAAATGTGTATATTTTAATATGTTGATTCAAACTATTTATTACTGTGCATTTTTGTTGGCAAAATTAATAGCATTAAAATACAGAAAATAGTTTGACAATCAAATTTTGTTAATCAAATAACTGTATGTCACTGCATGGTCATTTGCCATGATAATGAAAGTGGCCGTGCACAATTAAGGATTTGATTGTTAATAATTTGAAAATTCAGTGGTCTTAAATTTATACAATCAAATAAAATTTCAGTAGGCTTAACTCTATACACATCTAGTGTTATCATGAAAATAAATTAAAAATAATCTAGCTTGTCAACCAGTGAATAAGAAATAGTAATAAATTAAAACATCAAATCCATGTTTGTTCAACTGTGACTTATATCAGCACACACAAGTGTATTAGCAGCATTTTGTTTTTGTTTATTTTTTACATACTGCGTACCTTACACAAATATACGACTTGCACAGAAAAGGAAGAGGACAACAGGGCTTGCTCTTCCTAATTTATCATGTTGCTTTGTACATGTAAAAATTGTTTGTGAATTGATTTTGTTTTTCATTAAATTTTGTATATTATCCTTTTTAAAACTCTTTTCTCAATGCATACATGTAGGTAGAAAAATTTGGTTGACAAAAATGCAGTTTTTTATTAATTATCCTCTGCTTATATATTTTAGCTATTCAAAGAACTTCAAGGCATCAAAGATGAAGACAGGACATCTTTTCTTCAAGATGCCCTTGACAAGTCAATTGAAGTGTCACTTAGAAAAGTTAAACTTGCAAAGAAAAGAAAAAAATTAGAGGAGTGTATGATGAAAATAACAAAATGTAAAACTCCAGATTCGTGTAAAGAGATATATCCAGACCATTGGGATGGAATTGACAGATTTATAGGTATTAGAAATTAAGTTGTATTACAATTACCTGAAGATAAAAGCAAAAACGTAATTTATAAATATTTAAACAAGGGTTCAGTTTTCATAATACCTGTAAATTTAAAGAATAAACTGAATTAACACAATCATAAACTTATCTGACACCCTCAAATCTAAAAGCTGCATTATAAAGAATTTAATATGACAAACAAGTTCATAGTTGGGGCTAATAATGTTTTTCGTGTGGTTTGGGTATGTTTTCTATTTCTGGCATGAATAGATAGTTCTCATATTACACTGTCCTGTGTGTTATACAAAAATGCCTTTATTTGTTTAGCCAATGAAACCTCCTGAAACAATATTGCAGCATTTTCATTGGCTATTTGTTAGGTCATTGGTGACAGTTCAAGGTCACAATGATGTAATTTCTTCCAAACGTTTAAAAATGTTTGAAAAGGACATGTGACGTCACAATGCAGTTTTAATGTGAAAGCGACTGGTCATACATTTCATTGATTTTTTATAATGCAAAAATGAATGTTTACCATAAGAAAAATAGGTTCAACAACTAGTGAGAATAAGATAATATTAAGTACAAAAACAATGATAAGTACCAACTACAGGTGTCAACCATTGTGTTGCTCATGCAAGTTTAAATTTGATGAAATCTCCTAACTGTTTGTAATTCTTTTTAATTGTATATTTGCAGGATTGGAAATAACAAAGAATGTGATTCCTGCAGTATTTGTAGAATATTGCCAGGAAGCATCTGAAACTGCTGATTTGGATGATTGTGTGCTGAAGGATTTTAATCCTGAAATTAAATTCACAGTGACTTTAAATGGAAAAGATATAACGCAAATTTGTAACATTGAAACAATCATGAATACAAATAAAAAAAAGGCTTTCTTGAAATTAGTAAAAAAACAAAATGAAATACTTAAGGCTGTTGATGAATCCATATGTACTGATAAAGATGACACCATGACCATCAGTAACGACTCGGGTTTTTCTGATACAAGTATTGATATAAGTGACAGCGCTTTTATTCAAGATGAATCTCTTACAGATTCACTCACTGATTTGTTGAATGAAAGTAATGCTGAAACACAGCCGCCAGAAAACTGTACATCACAAGATTTATTCAGCAATTGAAAATAATTGATATTTTGTACAATTTAAGGTGGTACACAACACTTTCACTCAAATGCATTTGGCTCCTTTAATTTTCATTAAATTTTGACAAAACATTTACTTTGACCTGCTCAGAAAAGTATAAAAAGTTATAGATTTTGAACCACATAATTTACGGGCATGATGTCACTGGATAATATAGCAGTATGACATCATTGAGAAGCTTAATTTCTCTTTACTATTAGTACAAGATTAAAATGTTCAGTTGATTTTTCAAGAGTTGTCTCCCTGTAGTGTTACGTACCACCTTAATAATTTTTAATATTTTATAAATCAAATGTGTACATAAAAAATGTAAAATGGTAGAAATAAAATTACAACATATGTAAATTATTCATCTCATATATATTTTGTAATACAAAGTAAAACTATTCTGTATCAAACTAGCATGTTTTATATGTACTGTAGAGATAAAAATATGAAAAATAATGACTGCACAGGAAAATTTTGTGTTTTATAGAAGGAAATAAACTTCTTGTGTTATATATAAAGTCATAGATATTTGTGTTTATCTTATTTTATATTGAATTTTAACTAAGGTTATGATCATTCAATGTTTTGTGGGTTTGTCATTCTTTTAATAATCTTTAAATGGTTTAACTTAGATTTTCTCAAACATTAATTAATAAGGAAAACAATAAACATAGTTGGTTAATTGACATAGATTTTGGGGGGAAATTTAAAAAAAAAAAAGTCTTGTATACTTTATTTTATCACAAAAAGCATCTAATTAAAAAGAGAAAATGTTTGTTCTTAGAAAATAAATCCCAAAAGAAAAATGGATGGTTTGTGCCTGAATAGTTAATAAGAAAGGGAATAAAAAACATATGAATATCTTGTATAGACATAATTACACTTGTATGCAAATTAATCCACCATTAATGAAAAACACACAAGTTCCCATAAAAAATTGCATCACAATTCAAAAGGTTATTTGGAGACAAATCTGAGGTCATTTGGAGACAAAATTCAGCTGAATACCCAAAGTGTAAATATATATTGTTCTCTATTTATCACTTGAAATGGATATTTTTTTTTGTACCAGTAGGTTTTAGTTGCTTCAAGTACTTTTTGGTATGTCATTTCTTGTTATTAGTCAGGTTCTGTAAATGATGCTGTTGACCAAAATGCAAATTTCATGGTTTAAGTCTGTTTATATGCAAGTTTTACAAAGTTTCAGTCATAAATTATATTCCACTAGTGTTTCAATTTTTTTTCAAAAGTATAGTGTTTGAATATAGAAATAAGAAGATGTGATATGATAACCAATGAGACAATTCTCCAACAGAAAACAAAATTGAACAGTTTATTACTCATATTTTCATGGTCTTTGTTACCTGATAGAAATGAAACTCCCACGATGCAAGAAAGACAGTGATGCTCTGCTTAAGTTATTACTGCTGCCAAACAAAAAAAGATCCATATAGTAACAGACCTAAGACCATTCCAAATTGGTCAATGTGATATTGCCATTCCAAAAAGGTCAATGTACTGTCACCATTCCAGAATGGTCCATCCCATGTTGCCATTCCAGAATGGTCGATCCAGTATTGCCATTCTAGAATGGTTGGACCCAGTATTGCCATTCCAGAATGGTCAATGTACTTTTACCATTCCAGAATGGTTGATCCAGTTTTCCCATTCCAGAATGGTCAATGTACTTTTACCATTCCAGAATGGTTGATCCTGTATTGCCATTCCAGAATGGTCAATGTAGTTTTACCATTCCAGAAGGGTTGATCCAGTTTTCCCATTCCAGAATGGTCAATGTACTTTTACCATTCCAGAAGGGTTGATCCAGTTTTCCCATTCCAGAATGGTCAATGTACTTTTATCCAGTATTGCTATTCCAGAATGGTCAATGTAGTTTTACCATTCTAGAATGGTTGATCCAGTAATGCCATTCCAGAATGGTCAATGTACTTTTATCCAGTATTGCTATTCCAGAATGGTAAATGTAGTGTTATGATGTACTCATATAATGATTACCATTGGCCAACAAATGATTAAAAAAAATAATATCTGCTCAAATTACCATGGCATTGGACACAACAGATATTGGTATTTATGTTTTGCATGACACAATCTCAGTTGAAATTGAAAATGCATATCGATCTACTTTCTAGAATTCTTAATAAACTCTAAATTAAAAAAATTATCTGTTTTGTATGTAAATCGATTAAATTTCTATTCTGGTAAATCGATCAAGAGCCTCAAAACTAAAACACAATACTGTCGTGGAATGATTGACATTCCACATCAAATTTAATCATGAATGAATTTTCCCACGGTCGGTCAGTAAGGTCACCTGTGTTTACTGTTACGACATTTCCCGCCATATAAAAATCTCGTGCAGTGGACAAAATCGATCTTTAATATCTTTTATTAGCATTCAATATTATTGTGAGTGGAGTCAAGTTAAAGTTCAACCACGTGCATACGCTGTTGATCACTGATATGTGTATCATGGAATTGTCTTTTCACGGCAATTTTTTCTTTTAGATTGCTATAAAAAATATAACATACAAGTTTCCTTTGTTACATGGATTGTGCGTAAATTAATATTATGCAAATAAGTTCGGGATTTCGGGATTAACCCTTTCGGGATCTGGGAATTCTTTTTTCGCGAAGTCGGGATTTAAATTTATTTAAATTCGGGACCTTGTGACTTCGTGTTTTTAAGCCCGGGATTTCGAGATCCGGACCCCTTTTACCCCCAACCCCCAAATGCAGATCAATTATATTAATTTAGCATAATGAACAAACACGGAAATCTTAAAATAAACTTATGCCCAGGAAGAATCAATATTTTCTTCGAGTGTTATTATTTGCGTTCTATTTTAGTCATACATCTCCAACTTTCGGACAATATTTGTTTACAGTAAAAAGTAAAAACTACAAAGAATCATCAAGCTACTAATAATATACAAGTGTTGCTCACTGTAATTATTTTTATCTCGGAACTGACACAACAGACTGAATATTAAATACAAATTTTAGAAATATTTTGCATGTGACTGCGTCAAACTAAAATGTATGCAGCAGCACTTGAGATAGCATTCTGCTAATCAATGGATTTACGTGGAAAATAAATCAGTAAAATAAAAATAACCGTAAGCTTCAAGAAATAGAATACATGTAAAAATATATATGTTTAAACAATTTATGCAAACAAATAACAAAAAGATACAAAAAAAAAAAACAAACGAAAAGGAACATAAAATAAAAATAATTTTTAGGAACAAAGAAAATAAATATTAACAGTTGAAATATCAAAACCATAATTAACAAAAATAGGCTATTTTTATTAAACAAAGTTTTCTCCAGTACTTCACCTGTAAAAATATTTTATGTCAAATACGATGTAGAACTAATATAATCAATAAAGTGACTGAGAGGTTAAAATTACAGGTAATCTGATTCTGAAATCAGTGAACCGTAATTTTAGCAACACGGATTAAGATGAAAGGACCATTCACACCTGGATCTGTTGTTTAATGAACATACTACCTACCATAAAAATGTCCGATTATTCATATCCGACTAGACGGATTAAGACATCCATAAAAATAAGTCCCTACCCGTACTGTGTAAGTATAAGGTCTAGTACATGACTTCCAACGTTGCACTGTGAGATACCTTTATATCAGTCAAATCAGCTATGATTGCTCTGATCTTTGACAGCTTGTTTTGTAAAAGGTTGGGCTATGGCTCTCAAGAATCCAAACAGTTCCCCAAAACAGTCCTTTAGAATTTGATACATATTTGAATGCATATTTTTTTACAAACGAGAAAACTAACCTCCTTATTTATGTGCAAAACAATAAACAAAAAAAAATAAAATCGGATATACATTGTACAGCAGCAAAAACCACTGAATTACCATGGTTACAGACTCCTGAAAATGGGACAGGCACATGCAGAATGTGGTTGGGTTAAACAAATTTGGTGGTACCAAATTCTGTGTGTCACATTTGCCCTTCAACAAATAGTATGCTATAAATATGATAAAAGGCCATGAAATGATTTATTTTAAACAATTGTTCAAACGAGAAAACTATTAGCTTGATTGATGTACAAAACAAGAAACTAAAAACAAATATGATAAACAGCAGCAAATAACAACCCCTTAATTACCAGACTCCTGAAAAGGGGACAGGCACATGCATTGGGTGAGGTTAAACAGGTATGCTCGATGCTGGTGCGAAATCTTGTGTGTCACATTCACCCTTCAACAATGAGTTAAACTCGTACCAAAGAGTTTTCTATAAAAGGTCAGGAAATTACTTGTGTTAAACCATATTCAAACGAGAAAACTAACGGCCTGATTTATGTACAAAACAAAAAACAAATATTAAATAACAACAACCACTGAATAACAGACGCATGAAAATGGGACAGGCACATGCAGAATGTGGTAGAATTAAACATGTTTAGTGGTGCTAATTTCTGCGTTTCACATTTACCCTTCAATACTGAGTTTAAATAGTATGCTATAAAAGGCCAGGAAATGACTCCTGTAAAACAATATTAAAACGAGAAAACTAACACCAGATTTAAGAAGTAAATAGTAAACGAAAAACAAATATGTATACAGCAGCAAACTACAAGCACTGAATTTCAGACTTTTGAAGATGGGACAGGCATAAGCAGAATGTGGTTGGGTTAAACATGTTTGCTGGGGTCAAATCTTCCCCCTAACCTAGGGGACAGTGGTGTAACATGTCACTTTTTGTGTGTAGCAGTACAGCATAAAAAAAACCTACAAAAAAGTTGGAATGGGCTTTGTGTTTATTTTATTGTTTATTTTTTGTATTTTAAGCTTCAGCATGTAAAGTCACTGAGAAAGAAAGTGTTGGCTTCTACAAAACCAGAGGAGTTTACTGTTGAAGTAGCTGATAGTGGTGTTGTCATAGGAACAGGAACTATTCATGATTCTTATTGGTCAGTTACTATTCCTGAGGATGGCAATCACTTTGATGGAGATTCGATTAGTTGCACTTCACAAGACATTTTTGAGAATGAACATGCTGATTTAGATTTAGAAATTGTTGTTGATGAAAATTCGGCTGAAAACCCTTGTATACAAATAATTGGAGAAGTAGAGAATAGTTTTGAAAAAATAGATATAGAACATTTAGATGAAAATTTGGCAAAAGAACATGGTATAATAATAGATGGAGAAGAAGAAAACAGTTTAAAAACAAATCAATATGTTGGAATTGGCAATGAGATGGTTTCATCTGAGAGCAATGAGTTATCCGGAGTTATTTCCCCTATAGCATCATATAATGATAACAATTACAACACTGTTCAAACTGATTGTTTAAGTGAAACAGTTCAATATGTTGAAATTGGCTCTGAGATGGTGTCATCAGTTATTGATAACAGTTACAACAATGATCAAACTGGTGGTTTAAGAATAACTGAAAAAATGGAAAATAGTTCTGAAACAGTTCAATATATTGAAATCGGCTCTGAGAGGGAGTTATCTAAGAATAATGAATTATACGGAGTTGTTTCCCCTATAACATCTTTAATTGATAACAGTTACAACACTGATCAAACTGGTGGTGTAAGAATAACTAGAAACGAGCAAAATAGTTTTGAAACTGGTCAATATGCTGAACATGTTGAAATTGGGTCTGTTATGGCTTCATCAGAGAATAATGAATTAAACAGTGTTGATTCCCCTTTTCCATCATATAACAGCTATAGTGCTGTTTTATATAAAAATAACAGTTACACCACTGTTCAAACTGACATTAGTCAACAGGATTGCAATGATGTATCAGAGAGCAATGAGTTAGGGGGAGTTATTGCCCCTGTAACATTATATAACAATAGCAGTTACAGAACTGTTCAAACTGACATTAGTCAACAGGATTGCAATGATGTATCAGAGAGCAATGAGTTAGGGGGAGTTATAGCCCCTGTATCATTATATAACAATAGCAGTTACAACACTGTTCAAACTGACGCAAGTCAACAGGATTACCATGATGGATCGGACACTGACAGCACCATATCAAATGATTTTGTCACTGTTAAAGTTGAATTACCTGATGGAACTACAGAATTATTAGAAACTATTCCATATGAAAATTACCCAACAGTTCAGTCTGAACATGCTGAGATAGACCTGTATGGTTCACATACTGAAAATGTAAACATTCACAATAATAAGATTATGTCTGAATCAGAATTGTTCAGAATAACACATAATGTGAATGCTATTCCTGATCAGTCAATGCCAGGAACGTCAACTCAGTCTTATATTCGTGATAATGATCAGGTTGAGGGAGGTCAAGACAATTGTCAGGAGTGGGATATTGGAATGCTTCCATTTGTTATGGAGACTATGAAGGAACAAGAAAATACACAAAGTAATTGCTTGTTTTGTTTTTTTTAATTTTCAAACATATAATTTTTTAAAGGCTTTTTTATTTTACTATGTGAGTTTTTTTTTAACAACACATCAACTAATGCGTTACCATGGTTACAGAAGTAATATTAATTGCTTTAAGATACACTTTTTAGGTCCAGAAAGTTATCAATGTAATAAATTCTCAGAAATCAGAAATTCAATTCACAAAATGATGTTATAATTTTATTATTACGTAATTTGGACAAGGGTTAGAAATCAAATATCTGTTCTTTAATAGTTCAAGTCATATAAATTGGAGTTATCTTCCTTTATCTAGAATTGTAATTGAATCGAACACAACCAATGCTTTATACATGTTATACAATGCAATATTTGTTTTAACTGATTTCCTAATGCTGATTTCCTAATGCTTGCAAAGTAAAACTTTGTTTGGCTTGCTTGCTTTGTTTGTATAATTGTTAATACAAGCTTAGTAAATAAGATTGACATCTTTAAACAATATATATAGGCATTGTTTAACCTGAATATATTATATTTGAATTTAATTGGGTGTTATCCTATGGATTGTACAATATAAAAACCAAGCAAGCAAGCTAACCAAAGTTTTGTTCTACATGCATAAGGGAATTAGCTGTAACACTGATAAATTAAAGCAATCTTTACCCTTCAGTGCTTACAAGCACTTTTATTTACTAGTGTTTCTGTTGAAGGTTCTATGTACAATGAGTTGTTGTTTTGTTCAATGGATTTCCTTTACTTTTTGTTTATATTTTTCAGGTTTACTTGACAAAAATATGCAAAAGGCCAAGAAAAAGAAAGTTCAAGAAGCTAAATTGAAGGCTGATATATGTAGTTTTAATAGGTGCTGCCCAGGATGTGATACCTTTGGAAATCATGTACGGAAGCCACCAAAAACCAAGAAGACAAAAACTACTAAAATTGATTCAGGTAATTAATGATTTCTTAACTTAATTTATTTGAGCCATGTCAGATAGAAAACCGCCCTTATGCAAATGCACATATAAATGTACATTTAAGGTGGTACCTAACACCTTCACTAAAATTAATTTGGCTTGTTTAATTTACATAAAATTTTGAAAAAGAATTTACTTTGACCATTTGACAAAAATATAAAAATTTCAAAAAATTTGAACCAACCATTTTATCAGAGAAATTACACTGGTTATATAGCAGTTTGGCAAACACTAATTTTGATCATTGAGAAGCTTAATATTTTCCTCAACGACACAACGTAATTAAAACGTTTACTTTATTTTACAGAGTTATCTCCCTGTAGTGTTAGGTACCACCTTAACATACTGTGATTGATTTTGGAACATTCAAATTTAACATGAAAGTCAGAAAGATGAGTTTGGATCTATTTTGTCATGTTTTTAGGGTTTTTATATCAACTTAATTTTCAAACAGTTACAAATTGTGCATAGAGATTTTTTCCACCCAAAATAGATTAAGAGATGTATTGGTAATCATTTGCATAAGGTCGATTTCTTTCTAAGTCAGCTCATTTGATGATTTTATGGCTCTGCATTAAATCAAAATTTATATGAAAAAATAAAGAATCAATAACAACAATAATATTGATTGATGAATTAATTGGTGTTAATGCCACTTTCAGCACTATTTGCTGTTTTGCTCCGGCCTTTTCTTGTTGATGAAGCAAGCCAGAGTACCTGGATAGTGGGTCTCATTGGGGTCTAAGCGTGACGCGGGATTGCCGATTTTTTGTAAGCGTGACACGTGAAAGTCAAATTATTGTGTCGGGGAAAACAGGAAATAAGGTCTAGCGGGACCCGGGAAATGACCAAAAAATGAGAATTGCCTACGTACATAGTGTAAGCGGGATACAGGAAATCTGACAAAACAGTAAGCAGGATCCGGGATCGGAACCCCCCCCAATGAGACCCCCTGGATAAAACTGCATGCCTTTCCCAGGAATACTGACTATCCTAGTCAACTAAAATTGGAGTCAAATGCATCTGTTTATGTTTGGGGTTGGAACTGTTTACTCAGTGTTGACTAGCTGTGGAACCGTAGCTCTTATGTCTTTGTTATTTTTTTGGGATACGATTGCTTTCAAGCAATCTGTAGACTTATACCGGTGGCTCAGAGCATTGCCCTCACGTCAATCGTTTTATTCTAAACATTAAGGAACATCTCAGATTCTTATGATTGTCTTGCTTTAAAAGGTAAAAACAAACAAAGGGATTGAACTTAAACAACTTTCCTATAATGTTCTTTTCATAATCTTCATGTTTGATAATTCCTTTGACTAATACGTGTTTTAAACAACACGGAAAATCAGATTTAAGCAGTATTTATATTTAGTATTTTTATAAATTTAGAAACACGTCAGAGGGAATTCCCAGTTTTGATAAAATGCGAGAGTTCTCTGAATTCCGATAAATCTATTTCTGTCATTTAAGAACTGAAGTGGAGTTTTTCTTATATGTTACCGTTATGAAACTGATATTTGAGATTGTACTTCCATAAAGAAATAGAGAACCATCTAGGTCAATTAATAAACATTTAATATACGTTCTTGCTCCAGGGTTTGTTTTGGATTATGCGCATGCGTATAGTTTTCTTGACTTCAAGGGGTTTCAGATTGAATGGTTGCTCTGGATTCTCCACTCAATTATTTTTTTTTAACTCATGGGATCTTTTCTATGTATGTCTGCTATTGAAGGTTATTGTTGTTGCATAATTTTAAATCATATGCATCATTTAAATTAAAATAAATGTAGTCCTCATCGTAGAACACCCCTTCAGGCGAAATGGAGTCTTCCATATTATCGTTTCGAGTTGTCTCCCTTCCGGAAGTAACTTCCGTGAATTCTCAATCAAAACACCACGTCGAGTATTAGCTCGTTCTGTCAATAAACGTCGTATTATAATAAAAACAATCACATTTTAAACCGATAAATGTGTACGGAAAGGAGTCATGATCACTGACCCAAAGGAAATTAAATATTTAAAGAGTTAGGAATGGGGTTCCTCCTAGAATTAACGTAGGAAAATAAGTGATAAGATACGAAGTGAAATACCTTCTCTCAGCCTGAGTCTCAGTGACTGCTGTGGAAAGTAAACTTGGAATTGATAGTACAAAAATAAAACATATTGGCTATTTTGTAACTATTTTAAATGTGCAGTTGAATTAGTTTTGAAAATAATATTATCCAGCTACATGTATACATGTGTCAATGAAACAACGGCAATTGTATCCCTCAGAGCAATCTGCTCTTTGATTACTATTTGCGGACTGAAGATATTCAAAAAATAACAGAAGGATCTTCGAGCTACAGTTCCTCAGCTAGCTATTGACATCAAAATAATCCCTCTCAGATTTGTGTTGTTATTTGTAAAAATTCTATGCAGAACAATGTTAACATTGTTAAAATAAATGTGTATGGAGAATAAAACAATAATAAGGTAGGTAGTAGATAGAGAATTGATATAGGAAGATGTGGTGTGAGTGCCAATGAGACAACTCTCCATCCAAATAACAATTTAAAAAAGTAAACCATTATAGGTCAATGTACGGCTTTCAACACAGAGCCTTGGCTCACACCGAACAACAAGCTATAAAGGGCCCCAAAATTACTAGTGTAAAACCATTCAAACGGGAAAACCAACGGTCTAATTGATATTAAAAAAAAAAAAAAATATATTAAAAGTACAAAAAAAAATAAAGGTAAATTACATGAAACATGGAACCATAAAAAAACAATGGTAATGTCCTTAATGGTACCAAAAAACAAAGGTGTTAACATTGATTGTACCAAAAAATACCAAAGATAATATTATTAATGGTACCAAAATAATGCAAAAGGTAATAACATTTATAGTACCAAAATAAAACCAAAGGCAACAACATGAATGGTACAAAAAAAAACACAGGTAATAAATAACATGAATGGTACAAAAAAAAAACAAATGCAATATAACATGAATGGTACCAAAAAATCAAAGATAATATCATTAATGGTACCAAACTATAAGGTAAAGACATTAACAGGATTAATGATACCAAAAAAAAAAGGTAATGACATTAATTGTATCTTCAAGACAATCGTGATAACATCAACATCTCGTTTTCATTGGTACTTATATTCTTTATTAGCTTTAGATGAGGAGAAAAGTCGGAGTCCGAAAGTTTATAGACGCAAATTTCCTATGGAAAGATGTGATTTTTGTCCTATGGTATTTAGAGGTGCTTGGCCAAAATATAAAAAGCAAAATCATATCATCGCTGAACATTGTTCGAAAGGTTTGTATTACTACCTAAGTATAATCCTAAAATTTTTATACAACCACTAAAATTGAAATTATTTTGGTAGTTTATTGGTATGACGTTGTCGTCGTTGTCCAAAGACATTTGGTTTTAGCACTCTTAACTTTAGTATAAATAAATAGAAATCTATGAAATTTAAACACAAGGTTTATGACTATAAAAGAAAGGTTGGGATTGATTTTGGGAGTTTTGGTCTCAACGGTTTTGGAATAAGGGGCAAAAAAGGGCCCAAATAAGCATTTTTCTTGGTTTTCGCACAATTACTTTAGTATAAGTAAACAGAACTCTATGAAATTTTAACATAAGGTTTATGACCACAAAAGGAAGGTTGGAATTGATTTTGAAGTATTTTATTATTTCTCTGGCTAGTCCCACAACAGTTTATATTAGAGAAGAAAAAAAATCATGTCCTATTAATATCCACAATTTTTTTTCCATAGATTTAATAAGCAAATATTTCTCACTCTCTTCTCAAAACCTGGAATTTTAATATTGTCAGAACACCACTGGACAAGATTTAATTCTGTCTAACATCAAAACACATCTATATATTAAATACAGAGGATGCAAGAGTAGTACCCCTTGAAAAATCATAATAAACTGCTGATGAGCATCAGTTTGCGATGTGGTTCACTACTGAAATAAAAGGATAGGAATCTGTTCCCACATGTATACCGTGTGTGTCATTTACATTGTTAGGTTCAACGAGGCCAAACATAATAATACTATGCCAGATTTTTCACTGCCATTTTTACTTTAAGATAATTAATCGGCAAGAACACATTTCTATTACGACCCACGAAATGCATAAAATTTGCATTAGTTTATTTTCATATTTCTTACACAGAACTAAAACAGAAAATTAAAAAGCTGAAGATTTAAGTACTATTCTACATATAAAAAAAAAACATGCAGGCAAATGATTTCATTTGGAACCTTTTTTCTGCTGTCATCGATAGAAAAAAATTAAAAGTTTTCATAAAATAAAATGTTTTACCTACCAACCCTACCGTATTTTTTATACGACCGCAAAAATTTTAATTTTTTGGTCGTATATTGCTATCACGTTGGCGTCGTCGTCTGCGTCGTCGTCGTCGTCCGAATACTTTTAGTTTTCGCACTCTAACTTTAGTAAAAGTGAATAGAAATCAATGAAATTTTAACACAAGGTTTATGACCACAAAAGGAAGGTTGGGATTGATTTTGGGAGTTTTGGTCCCAACATTTTAGGAATTAGGGGCCAAAAAGGGCCCAAATAAGCATTTTCTTGGTTTTCGCACTATCACTTTAGTTTAAGTGAATAGAAATCTATGAAATTTTTACACAAGGTTTATGACCACAAAAGGAAGGTTGGATTGATTTTGGGAGTTTTGGTTCCAACAGTTTAGGAATTAAGGGCCAAAAAAGGGCCCAAATAAGCATTATTCTTGGTTTTCGCACAATAAATTTAGTATAAGTTAATAGAAATCAATGAAATTTTAACACAAGGTTTATGACCACAAAAGGAAGGTTGGGTTTGATTTTTGGAGTTGAGGTCACAACAGGTTATGAATTAGGGGCCAAAAAGGGGCCCAAATAAGCATTATTTTTGGTTTTTGCACCATAACTTTAGTATAAGTAAATAGAAATCTATGAAATTCAAACACATGGTTTATGACCATAAAAGAAAGGTTGGGTTTGATTTTGGGAGTTTTGGTCCTAACAGTTTAGGAATAAGGGGCCCAAAGGGTCCAAATTGAACTTTGTGTGATTTCATCAAAAATTGAATAATTGGGGTTCTTTGATATGCCGAATCTAACTATGTATGTAGATTCTTAATTTTTGGTCCCGTTTTCAAATTGGTCTACATAAAGGTCCAAAGGGTCCAAAATTAAACTTAGTTTGATTTTAACAAAAATTGAATCCTTGGGGTTCTTTGATATGCTGAATTTAAAAATGTACTTAGATTTTTAATTATTGGCCTAGTTTTCAAGTTGGTCCAAATGGGGGTCCAAAATTAAACTTTGTTTGATTTCATCAAAAATTGAATAAATGGGTTCTTTGATATGCCAAATCTAACTGTGTATGTAGATTCTTAATTTTTGGTCCAGTTTTCAAATTGGTCTACATTAAGGTCCAAAGGGTCCAAAATTAAACTAAGTTTGATTTTAACAAAAATTGAATTCTTGGGCTTATTTGATATGCTTTATCTAAACATGTACTTTGATTTTTTATTATGGGCCCAGTTTTCAAGTTGGTCCAAATCAGGATTCCATATCAAGTATTGTGCAATAGCAAGAAATTTTCAATTGCACAGTATTGCACAATAGCAAGAAATATCTAATTGCACAATATTGTGCAATAGCAATTAATTTTCAATTGGAGTTATCTTTCTTTGTATAGAATAGTAGTTGATAATATATGTTGGAAATTTGCCAGACATGACTATGATGTCATTTTGTATTTTTATTTGCCAATAACTTTATGTAAATAACTTCATTGGAAATTTGCCAATATAAAATGTTGCTGATGAAGCTTTTTTTCCTTATCTTATCTAAAATGTTTTTAGATAATGTATATTGGACATTTGCCAGACATGACTATGATGTCATTTTCTATTTTTATTTGCCAATAACTTTATGTAAATAACTTCATTGGAAATTTGCCAATATAAAATGTTGCTGATGAAGTTTTTTTTATTGTTTTATACAATAAACAATGTATATTCACTTTTACTATCAACCAATCTTTACCATTCAGTGATAACAAGCACTTTATTTTACATTTTAATATTTTATGATGTATTTAAAAGAGTAGTTATTGTTGCAAACCCCATTAGAAATTTGAATTGATATCAGTTTTGGAAAAAGGGAAACGGGGATGTGAAAAAAAGGGGGGGGGGTTAAATTTTTCTCATTTCAGATTTCATAAATAAAAATTTCTTCAAACATTTTATTTAGAGGATTAATATTCAACAGCATAGTGAATTGCTCAAAGGCAAAAAAAAACTTTTAAGTTCATTAGACCACATTCATTCTGTGTCAGAAACCTATGCTGTGTCAACTATTTAATTTTAGATTTAAAAAGTTTGAAGAAGAAATCTTTAATTGATTTGTAAAATCTTGACATTTGTTTTGTGTAAAAAAAAAACCATGCAATGTCAAAAATTTGATCACAATCCAAATTCAGAGCTGTATCATGCTTGAATTTTTTGTCCATACTTGCCCCAACTGTTCAGGGTTCGACCTCTGCGGTCGTATAAAGCTGCGCCCTGCGGAGCACCTGGTTTCAGGATGAAATAGGAAACACACTATTTATTTTGGCCTAATCAACTAAAAATGTAAAAAAGGTTGTTTTTAATAGAATTTTTTTTGGACAAGTAGCAATTTCATTCGGACAAGTAAATTTTAGACAAGTTGGAAAAAAAGTTATTGTAGAGGCATGTAAAATTGAATATTATTTGATATCATCAAAAATTGAATTCTTGGGGTTCTATGATATACTGAATCTAACCATGTATTTAGATTTTGAATATTGGACCATAAAAGGTTAATGTCAAATTTAGAATTTGCCCCAACTGTTCAGGGTTCGACCTCTGCGGTCTTATAAAGCTGTGCCCTGCGGAGCATTTGGTTCATTATATTCCCATTTTTAAGTAAATTGTATTTGGTATGTAGTTGTATTATCATTATCATTGGCATTTTTAATTTCACTGCGGTTATTAAGGTGGTATGGGTGTCTTCCCCCATCTTGGATTGTAAAAAACAGAGAACCAAAGGTCCAGATTTTTTATCAAGTTAGCAAAATTTGATGCAGGAATGCAGATATTTAATGTGAATTTTTATTTAAAAGAACTAATTTATAAAAATATAACTTATAAATATTGATATTTTTGCAAATGATGATTGGTTGTTTTTAGAAATAAATTAAATTGGCATTTTAAGGGGAGGTAACTCTAAAACAGTGCATTTTCTGAAGGATTCTACATGGAATTTTCCTATTTTGTATTTTAGCAGGAAAAAACGTACGGTGACCCCATCTTTTCTTTTGATATTCTCAAAGCATTGTCTGAAAGCTATCTTTTCTTTAAGTATTTAACAATTCTATCATTTTGTTTAGTTTCTAATCACAAAATTGTGTTTTTTCCTGTATAATCTATACAAAATTTGTCATTTTGTTACGCCCTGTAGCTTGAGAAAATGCGCGGTGATCTATCATTTTTATAACATTTTTCAACATATATCAATAGATACTACATTTTGGCAAAGTATGAACAAATTCTATCATTTTTATTTTAGACTCCCATACCACCTTAATGTCTTTCAATGTTTTGCATAAATAATATGAGATTTTGTCTTTTGTGGAGATATATCATTGCAATCATGCCACATTTTCTTTTTTATACATTGTATTACATCATATTTAATTTTAGAGAACTATTTATCGTATCTAATGTAAGAGTGTTTTCACTCATTTAATCAGTTTTCAATACTGTTTTTAGTCATGCTTGAAGATATTGACTTGATATTTTCTTTTTGTTTACACCATGACAAGTTATAGAACAAGTTAGCATTTTGTTCAATTATAATGAATGTTTACCCGGTAGGAGACTGTATTGCCAGAATGTTTATTGAATAATGAACATGATATCCGGTTGCGTATGAAAAAAGGTTGTAATAAAAAAATCCCTTGAATTTGACGTTGTAAGTAATTTATTCTACATTTCATTGCAGTAAATTATTTCTGAGTCATAAGCATATATCTTTTTGAAAATACCATTGGTTTTTTTTTATTTGAGGTTTCTATAGAATATTTTGGAAACTTAAGGTTACATGGTTACTAAAGCTTGCACATAGATAAAAAAGATGTAAAAATTTGATTGGTTAACTTTTAGTGATCATTGTGATGGTTATTTTTTTATATGCAAGACATGTTATGTGTAATTTTGTCTGTGGTACTGGACAGGATAAAGCTTTAATCATCTGCTCCTGCCAAATATATATTTATTGGAAACTAAGATAAATTCTGCATAATCTTTTTAAAAGTGCAAATTTAACAAACAAAGACTTATAAATGTTATAGGTGAAAATTAATAGTGTTATTACACCTATAATCACAGACATTTGAATGTATTTTTGATGCCCCCACCATAGCGAAGTGGGCATTCAGTTTTACCCTTATTCTCCTATAAACTTCTGTACGTCCCATAGTTCGTTTTTGCTCTCTAATATTTACAAATTTTCAATGCAGATGTCCTGGAAGAGCTCCGGAAAAGGAAAAAGAAAAATGAAGTCTTATCTGAACCTAAACCGAAATTTGTGGAGTACTCGAAAAAGCCAAAGTATGAAATGATTAGACTAGATTTAGAGTTTCCAGATTACCTCTATGGGATGGAATGCATAGAATGTAATAAAGTTATAAGAGAGGAACATTTTAGGTAGGTGGTTAAGGTACTAAAATTATTTCCCCTTCATCAATCTCTTTTCAGTATAAATGTTTCAATAGGCTGTTTGTTTTCTCGTTTGAATTGTTTTACATTGTCATTTCGGGCCTTTTATAGCTGACTATGTGGTATGGGCTTTGCTCATTGTTGTAGGCCATACGGTGACCTATGATTGTTAATTTCTGTGTCATTTTGGTCTCTTGTGGACAGTTGTCTCATAGGCAATTGCAATCATACCACATCTTCTTTTTTTTATGAACTTGTATGAATGTACATGGTTTAAGATAATTTCAGCCAATTACGAAGGATAACCTACGATTTCATCCAATGCTATTTCTTGATCATGAAACTATTTATTAATATCTCAAATATTTTATCTTTTGAGATTCAAGCATAAATTATGGTTTTGCAAATGTTTACTGAAAGACATCCAATGACATCACATTATTTATACTTACATGACTTAACTTTATTTTCTTATTTCAGAAAATTTTTAAAATGTACAAAATGCAACTATTCCACAATGTGTTCAAGGGCTTACATAGAACACATGATTAATATGCATGGAACAAAAAACAGATCTTCAAATAAATATGTTCCATGTTCTTCAAGATTTATGGAGTGTGCCTGTGGCTTTGTTCATATTGAAGGCAATAAAATGGGTAAGGTTTATATATATAGATTTTTATTTGATTTTTAAAATTTGAGTTCCTAATTTCCATACATAACAATATAAATTAACACAAATTTGTATTAAAAAATGGTAAGCAATGATCAAATAACACATCAATAGTAAAATCTGATCAATCTGTTTAAAAAACTAGGCAGATTGAAAAATGAGATGTATTTGTGTTAAAATGACTCTAAAATGCATAGAAAATTATAGTTTGATGTTTCGAATATAAAAGAAACTATAGTCAAAATTTTTATGGAGCAATGTCGGCAATCTTCTGTCATAGATAGTTTTATCGTTTACTTTTATTATCGCGAGATTTCTATGAATGCAAAGCAGAGCTAGCGTGCAGTAGTCACATATGCAGTGGAATGAACATCTAACACAGATAATTTCTAAGTCCGTGGAAAACTCACTCAATATTGAGCTAGGAACAGGAAACAAATCTATTTTTGTGGTAAGTTTTTTCCATCAATCAGCCAAAGCATTAAGGTGGTACCAAATACTACAGGGAGATAACTCTGTAAAAATCAGCTAAATGTTTTAATCACAGTGTATTGTTAGGGAAATATTAAGCTTCTTAATGACCAAAACTAGTGTTTGTCAAACTGCTATATATATATATACATGATATAACCAATGAAATTTTTCGGATAAAGTTGTTGGTTCAAATTTTTAGAAATTTTATATATTTTTCTCAAAGGGTTAAACACTTTTGTCAAAATTTTATGAAATTTAAACGAGCCAAATAGATATAAGTCAAGGTGTTTGGTACCACCTTAAATGTTAAACTTTGTAAGATCTGGACGCGTACTCATTTCTTCAGCAAATTTTCAAAAGGATGGGTTATCATTTTTGTTTTTTCATCTAGATAAAAAAGTTGGCGAACCTATTTAGATTGTGCACACATTCCATTATGAAGTTGTTGAATATAATATTTTTAATACTTTCTGACACCAAATTACCTCTGATCATGACAAAATGATACTATTATTACTGTTCTTCATCTGAAAGTCACAATTTTGCACACCAAAATAATCAACCAAAAAATGGAAAGGTATTGTATTCTCCATTGTGTATTTACTCAATTCATTTAAACATTATTAATAAACAAGTAATTCATCAAAATTGTATGAAACAGTGGATAATTGCCAACATTGCTCTGATTCTGCTTTTCCTGTTTGGTGATTGATATCGTTTAAATTCTGATCATTCCGCAACTTTTGGTCAAATGGTGTGCGCATAAGCTTACTGTAAACCAACCTAATTTTGCGAGCGATTAATTTTTGCGACTTTCTCGAGTAGAAAAATAATACAAATATGTATAACTTGGATCTTTCCTTATTAAACTACATCAAGTTAATTAGAAAATCGCGAAATTAAATCACCGTGAAGTAGACTAGCTGGAGATAAACGCGAAATAAAGTATCCACGAAAATAAGTTGGTTTACAGTATATAACGAGGAATTTATAAAATTATTTACAAACAAAATGTGCTGTACAGATATATTCAGATAAAAACAAACGGCTTTATTGCACACCAAAAAATACTTTCAAATTATAATTTATCTTACATCCATTTCTAGTAAAATGAATTTACTTGCTTAAGCAAACATATAGAGAAAATCATAGATCTTCTTCAAAGTTACAAATATACATAACAAATTATCTTCAAAACAAAGTTAACATGAGTACCCAAAGTAGACAGAAATGCCAAGGCTTACTAAAAAAGTATGTGTGGTTCCAGTTACATCTGAAAAAAAGTTAGGGTAGGTAGGTAGGGATTTTTTTTTATTTTATGTTTTTTTTTACATTGAGTCTATGGGAGCAACATTCTGACTTTAACAGTGCTTAATGAAAAATGACAATAAAATCTTTAGGGTAGGCTATTTTTAAGCTGAAAAAGTAGGGACAGTAGGGTTACTGGAACCACACATATATTTTTATTTGGCCCAATCGACCTTCAACACAGCTAGAAAAACTAACACCTTGAGGCGGGCTTCAACTGGCACCTAACAAAAAAAGTGTACTTGTTCAGCAAAAATGGATGTCACATTAAACTACAAAACATATAAATGACTCAAAATTAGTTCCAATTGCAAAATTGTATTCCAAACTTTTCATACCAGAGGAAGCTTGCAATCCAACTGTGTAAATTGTTTTTGAAATGTCATCAGATAAACTATAAGTTAACCAATTTCACAATTGATATTGTTTTAAATAAATATACTTTGAAATGCAAAATATTAACCTCTATATGATGCACTTGAATTATAAATAAATTCATTTATTTCAGCTGAACACATAAATTTATGTCGGCAAGGGAAAAAGTCTTGTGAAGTGCTGAACATAGGTTATAGTTTTCCAGGTCATTTCATAGTATAGTAAAACCTTGCTATAGGTTATAGTCATCCATGAAGTTCATGTTATAGTCCGTTTGACTTCTATAAATCTTCAAAAAATATCTCTTAAAAATTCATTTTTAAAGATAATAATTTTTTTCTTCATGTATGTTAATGTATGATATATACGAACTCTGACTATGAATATCATAATTTTAAACCTAAAATCAAGAAAGTTACTCATTAGGTCTCTATGTTACTTCAATTTATTTTAAATATAAAATACTCAATGGAGTACGTATGAGTAGTGTAACAGCCTTCCATTCAAAACAAAAACATAAGACATGTGCTCTTAACCTGTTTCATTGTACCATGTGACTTTACTCATTTAAATAACTCTGGTCATGTGTGCATGCTTTTGTATTTCTCATTGAATACAGAAAGCTCAGTATAAATCACATGACCAGAGTTATTTAAATGAGTAAAGTCACATGGTACAATAAAACAGGTTAAGAGCACATGTCTAATGTTTTTGTTTTGAATGGAAGGCTGTTACACTACTCATACGTACTCCATTGAGTATTTTATATTAAAATAAATTGAAGTAACATAGAGACCTAATGAGTAACTTTTTTGATTATAGGTTTAAAATTATGATATGCATAGTCAGAGTTCGTATATATCATACATTAACCCTTTCGCCGATGAGTCCCAGTTTACCGGGATTCACGCTTCAGATAGCTGACGATGAGTCCCGTTTTACCGGGATCGGAATACATCTTTTATATTTCCCGCTCAAAACAGTGCAAACATGAGTTATCTTTCTTTGATGAATACCCGGATGAAAGTGTAAACATGGCGCTTCTGTTTGTTGAAAACCGTGTCAAAATCAGACGAATTTACGAGAATTTGAAATGAGGGAACATTTTTTTTGAAAGAATATGGAAGAATTGAAGCCAAACTAGTATACTTTTTTTACATAAAATGTCGTTTTATGTACAAAACACTTGGAATGGACATCGTTCAGTGTGAGGAATTTCTACAGCCTCATAAATTTTTTCAAAATTTGGCCGTTTTGGGTTAAAAAATTGTGATTTGGGGTCTAAGAGCAGAATTTTGAGAATTTCACCTAGATAATGCCGAAAATTTGAAAATTTGAATATTTTATGAAGAAAAAATTATCACAACATGAACAAAACTGTGAACATGGTGTTAGTGCATGAAATAAATACACAAATAACTACAAACAAGTTTTTATTGACATTTATTATGAAGATCTCCCACTTGAGTAATAGTAGCCAGGGAAGCCATCATCTCAGAGTAGCTTCTGTCTGGGCAGCAATCGGTGAAAGGGTTAACATACATGAAGAAAAAAAATATTTATCTTTAAAAATGAAGTTTTAAGAATTATTTTTTGAAGATTTATAGAAGTCAAACGGACTATACAGTAAAACCTGCTATATAGGTCACCTACATTGTACACAGGCAAATTTCCCTCATCTGAATAGAGATTCAAAAGAAACTTGAATTGATTCCATGTGAGTCTCAATTACAACTCATATGAATATTACATAAATTTGTATTCACATGAATTTCGCAAGACTTTTCCAAATAGATTTATTCAAATAACATCCAAATTATTTATTTCAAATAAAATCTGGAAAAAATCTTTTTTTTTATATAAGTTCATGTTAAATTTAGCATTGTTTAGGGGGGAAATTCCACATCATAAATTCTTGTGAATTACAGGTATAAGCTCATTTGACGTGGAAATTTTATTCATATGAAAAATTTCAATTGAGAAAAATTTGCATGTGTATATTTAGTGAAAACCTCTCTTATCACCTTGTCATCCTCTTCTTTTATTAATAGTGTGCAATTGTCCTAATAGGGGAATTTCTAAAAATGTAAAAAAAAAAATTTATTAAATCAATGTGATATTAAGGGAGATAATTCAAATTCACTTAATGAAAAAATGCACTGCTATTTAAGGTAGCACAATACAAAGATTTTTCATCCCCAATCCAACATCTTTAAACTGATGTAATTCCACTCATCTTTCTTTAAATTTTATAAATGAGGTACCAAAAGAAAGAAGAAGGATTAATCTTTCTAATTGTGATAATTTCATTATGACATAATTATTACATAATAAATTGTTATGTAATTGGTTGCCATTCTGTGATGTCCATACTTGAATGAATTTAGCTTCTTTGTTCTTCATAGCATCCTAAAAAAATTATAGATTCTTGCACAACACAGTTTTACCTCCAAAACTGTGTCTCAGATTTTTCCTATTGTATTTCATTCTCTCATAAATCTTCAATGATGTTGGCAACATCAATTCATTATAGACCACAAAATTCAATTGGGTATAAAATTTGTTCTATTGATGTTTTTGGAAATCTGAGACCAGTTTTGGAGGTCAAGCTGTGTTGTACAAGAATCTATAAAATATTTTAGGATGCTATGAAGAACAAAGAAGCTAAATTCATTCAAGTGTGGACATCACAATATAGCGACTAATTACATAATAATTAATTATGTAATAATTATGTCATAATGAAATTATCACAATTTGAAAGATTAATCTTTCTCCTTTCTTTTGGTACCTCATTTATAAAATATAAAGAAGGATGAAATGAATTACATCAGTTTAAAGTTGTCTGATTGGGAGTGAACAAATCTTTGTATTGTGCTACCTTAATAGGAGAAAATCAGCCAATCTGATTGGGAGAAATTACTCTGAATCAGGATGATTTGAATATGAAAATTGTTTAAAATGTTTAAAATCTTTCTTGATTCAATGTATTAAGGGAGATAATTTCGAATTGGCTTTATTAAAAAAATCATTATAATTTATTAGGACAACATCAGCCAATCGAATGGGGAGAAACTACTCTAAACCAAATTATAAGTTTGTGTTAGTAGTCATTGAGGCAAATTATATATTCCAATGCAAAATAAATGTGAATCTTCTTTTTATGCCCCTCTATGATGCTACCTACGATAATAGAGGGGCATTATGTTTTCTGATCTGTGCGTCCTTCAGTCTGTCTGTATGTTAGTCTGTTTGTTTGTCTGTCTGTCCGTCTGTTCGTCCCACTTCAGGTTAAAGTTTTTGGTCAAGGTAGTTTTTGATGAAGCTGAAGTCCAATTAACTTGAAACTTAGTACACATGTTCCTTATGACATGATTTTTATTATTTTAAAACCAAATTGGACTTTTGACCCCAATTTCATGGTCCACTGAGCATAGAAATTAAGAGTGTGAATTTCAGGTTAAAGTTTTTGGTCAAGGTAGTTTTTGATGAAGTTAAAGTCCAATCAACTTGAAACTTAGTACACATGTTCCCTATTGGTTGATCTTTTTACTTTTTTAGGCTAAATTAGATTTTTTACCCAATTTCACGGTCTATTGAACATGAAAATGATAATGCAAGTGGGGCATCCGTGTACTTTGGACACATTCTTGTTTGAAAATACTCTGACAGTTTAACCAACATTGGTACAAAGTTATCCTCATTTGGTCCTAGCTGTTTGGAAAATATTGATAATGTTTTGCAATCTTTGATTCTGACTAATATTTTAAATTATTTTTCTCTGCAACTACAAGATGAAATGTTTTCAAACTTGATAAAATTAAAAAAAACTTAACCCCCAATGGAAATTTGATATTAGCAATTAAGAGATAAACTTGCCAAATAAGTGATCATATTTAAAACTCAGATAATATTAGACAGGTCTAGATAGATGCACATAGAAATTGTTATAAAAAAGTATAAACAAAAATTTTTGATCTATAAAACAATTCTATATATTCAGTGATATTGTTTGCCTTAAATTACCGGAGAATAAAGGCTTTTCCCCTGGAGAAGAATCCCAATTTGAAAAAAAAAATGGCTTAAAATTATTCCCAAAAAGACTAACTTTTTCCCAAATAGTGTAGTCTCAGTAGTAATTGTGCATGAATTCAAACTGAAAAACACTTGTTTAAACATTTTCATGCCTAAAATGACTATATGATCAGATTTGAGAGTCGATTTATGTATCATCACTGACAATGAGGGGTCTTATTTCAAGTGAATGTTTATTTTTTGAAAGGGGGTCTGCAAATTGAAGTTCCAGTCAAATTCATGTTTTATTATAAATTTCCCAATTTGATAAAAATGACGCTTATTTTCCCAATAAAAAAGGGTTGAAGTAGTTTTGAAAAAAGCCAACAATATCACTGATATTCTTTATTTTTGTAACTAAAATCATATTTTGTTTATATAAAAAAAAGAAAATGTGGTATGATTGCAATTGAGACAACTCTCCACAAGAGACCAAATGACATAGACATTTACAACTATAGGTCACTGTAAGGCCTACAATAACTAGCAAAGCCCATACAACATTGTCAGCTATAAAAGGCCCTGAAATGATAATGTAAAACAATAATGTCAATTAGACTGGTACACTAAAACCAAGACAATAAAAGGCATCAAGACAGCAACATACATTGATCAATCAATCTATTTACTCTTTGGAAACCATATACTTGTTCTGTAACCTAGACCCAAAAAAGAAAATCTAAAAAGAAACTCTGTCATTCCAATGTTTCTTGAAAACAATATGGTTGTAAGGTATTGATTATTATGTTGTATTCTGTTTAGAATTTGTTGAGTTTATTAGCTGTAACAGATGCTTCTTTTGGAAATTCAGATGAGATGACGGAGGTTTACATTCCACAAAATGGATCGTTCAATATTTTTTTTTGGAAATAAGAAAAACATTCTAGGGACGATGGGTTTATTAACTTAGAGTCTGTTGATCAACTGAAACTACACGTCATAATATATTTTTTTTATTGGCCTTATCATATTTCATCATTTAATTCATTGTAAATACCTTTTCAGCTAAACTTAAACATGGTAAGAAACGAGGCAGGAAACCAGCTACCGAATCTCTAGTAGAAGATGATAAGTTATCAAAGGAATTTGATACGATAAGAGTGAAAACAGAAAACAATGTAGAAACATTGGATAATACACCTCTTCCAAAAGGCAAAGCCTTGGACACTTATAGTCATGCTAGTATTAATCATAATAGCTCACCTTATCTGACAGATATACAACATGTTAGAATGGCCACGGAAGATGATTCAGGAACATTGGATAATATTCCCCTTCAAAAGGGCAACGCCTTGGACATTTATAGTATTACTCATAGTAGCTCACCTTATCTGACAGATATACAACATATCAGAAAGGAGGAGCAAGAGGAGGAGCTAGTAAATTCTAATTTAAATAAACAAGCATCAAATGAGACATCAGATAAAGATTGTTTTTTAAACACAAACTTATCTATAAAAGCTACACAAAGTATTAATCGGCAAATAGTTTACAAACAGTTGCCACAACATATGCTTCAACAAAGTGAAGATGAATTTAAAAAAGTAATAAATTATTATAATCCTTTGTTTTACCATAGCTATAGCTTACCTTATTGGTGTGAACCTGAAAAATCTAAATCCTCTAATCAGAAGGATTCAATATTTATTGATAAAAATAAGTCCAAATCTTATTTGTTAAATGAACAGAACTTATTGATACCATCACCATCGGCTCATATGAAGGATGTAGAGATAACAGTAGTAACATTGAACCAATTATCCAAGAAGACGAAAACAAATGCTTCTGAAGGAGACCAGAATGGCTTCAAACAGGTATCTATAATGCCAAAGATTAATGAGAAAGGACAATTGGTATTAGCGATAGATAAGAAAGGTAGTAAGATGAAGATAAACATGATAAAAGATACAGAAGATAGTAAGAAGAGAATAATAGATTCCGAAGATAGTAAGAAGAAGAAGACAAAAGTCACGCAAGATAGTAAGAAAAATAAGACAGTTGCCATACGTGATGATCCAACATTATTGCCATATTTAACAATTTATGAAAAGGAGATGCTCGCATTAAAGAATTCAAAACAGAATTTATTGCAAATTCAGAAAGAAGAAAATTTGATTTCTTATACTTGAATGCAAATTTGGAAAATAACCTTTAGGATGGTTAAAGCAAAAACATTACTGTGAATTCAGAAAATATTGCGAGGTTTTTATTAATGTTATTATTGTGAATAATGCGACTGGGTGAGTATCACAATAATAAGAACTTGTATTCTGATATCCCCTTCCCTTTCATAAATGTGTATACCAAATAAGACTATTTACCAGATTTGTCATCTCATAAGCAACACGACGGGTGCCACATGTGGAGCAGAATCTGCTTACCCTTCCGGAGCACCTGAGATCACCTCTAGTTTTTGGTGGGGTTCGTGTTGTTTATTCTTTAGTTTTTTATGTTGTGTCATGTGTACTATATATTGTTTGTCTGTTTGTCCTTTTCATTTTAGCCATGACATTGTCAATTTATTTCGATTTATGAGTTTGACTGTCCCTCTGGTATCTTTTGTCCCTCTTTTATACATATATCTGTATGCAGATTTCCCTGATTTCGCAATAATTAATCTCACTTCTGTCTTCATCTGTTCTTCAAACATTGCAATAAATTAATGCACACAATAATTTCTGGATTTACAGTATGCAAATGAAGTTAGTAAGCTGGTAAGCATGAAGAGAATAAGGATAAGGATGTGTTACTATAGGGTAACCATGGTAACAGACCTTGGAATGTTTTACCTGGAAATTGGGCAGACTTTTTTCAAAAATCCTTTTCATGATGTGAAATTAATTATGAACATAAACCTTTTCTTATTATATGTTATGGAACTAGTCTGAGCAAATTAAAATTTGGTGGCCTTGGGAGGGCTGAATATATAGTAATAGGTCAAATTGCCCGCTTATTCATTCATGTCATTAGTCAAAATTCAATTATGATATTAATTTTTCTTGCTTTCCTCTGAATGATGCCATTAAAAAAGGGCAACCATGCCTGATGACATCACATAGAAAGAACACATCTTTATTCAGATCTTTTGAGAAGAAGGCAGAAGTTTGCCTGTTTACTGCATAAAAATCATAAGAGAAACTGATTCCACCACCAAATCTCGTGAAATACAATATTTATCCACTCTGGACAGTTAAATTTTACAAATTTAAAAGGCTTGCAAGCCTCGTGTTTTAAATTTGAAAAACTTAACTGTCTCGAGAAGCTTTATGTATAGTATCACACTCAATGCAGTGGAAGAATCTATATTTATTCAACAACATTTTAGGGTCTGAGACCTTGAAGCCATAAAATGAGAAAGATATAAATAAACAATTAAACATTTTTTGAGAAACAAAATTGTGTAAAGATTCTCATCCCTGATGGTACCAGTAGGGCAATTGATGATAAAGTCAATCATTAAAGATTCGCAACCCTGATGGAACCAGTAGGGCAATTGATGTTATTGTAACATTTATTTACACATCTCAGAATATCATGAATATTTAACATCAGTTGATTTTACAAATTTTCTTTTATTGTCAAGGCTAATATTTTTGTAGCAAAAGCGAGCCATAGTGATCCTACATCCATTCAGCATCAGTGTCCACAAATGTTTTCTCTATGGTTTTTGAAATTTTGATATCTTTCTTGAACTATCCTGGATTTCTACCAAACTTGGTATTTGTGGTATTGTTGGACCAAAAATTTGTATCAAGAAGTATATGTTTCTAAACCCCGTGATAAATTACATGTTTACTCCCATAATTTACCATTGGGTTTTGAAATATATACTTTTTATAATTTAATAAGAATTTTTGTTCAAACAATACCTATTATATGTATTTATTTTGTAAATGAATACAAATAAATGTAAATACAATATAAGTATTTTGATATTTGCTCATTTAGTTACATAGATTTTGTAAAGATGTAATCATGTTTGATCATAATTCTTTTAGTATTTTCAAAACATTAAAACTTTCATTTCTATTTTGTTTAATCAATCTTATCATACAACAAGAAATGATGTTCAAATATATTGTTTACATTAAACTAAAGACTTAATCATTTATTGTAACTCAAACTGAATAAGTTGATGAATATTTGTGAAATAAATATATATAGCTGACTATACTGTATTGATTTTTTTCTAATTGTTGTATATAAAAAAAGAAGATGTGGTATGATTGCCAATGAGACAACTCTCCACAAGAGACCAAAATGACACAGATATGAACAACTATGGGTCACTGTACCACCTTCACAATGAACAAAGTTCATACCACATACTAAGCTATAAAAGGCCCCAAATGACAACGTAAAACAATTAAAACAAGAAAAATATACAGAACTCTATAGTTTTGTACATGCACCTTGTATAAACTCTGGTAGATAGTTGTCTCATTGGCAATCATATCTCATCTCCTTACTTTTGTATTAAAAAAAAATCAGATGCATTTTGATTCTCAATGCTCTTCAACTTCGTTCTTTATTTGTCTTTTTTAACTTTTTATTTGAATCGAGACTCACTGACTGGTCTGTTGTAGACAAAAAGTGCATCTGGCGCAAATTAAAAATTTCAATCCTGGTATCTATAATGAGTTTTTTTTACATACATTTGAACATCTTCCTCATTTGACTCATTGGGTTAACATATTTGGGCAAGTTTAACTTATCAGATGCTATCAATTTAGAAACAATTAACATCATGTGAGTTAGTAATGCCTCAAATATCGACTAACATGTTAACTCAAAGCATTGTGATATAAACATGATAAAATATACATTCAATACAATCAGATTATTACCTTTTCAATACTGATAAGGACAGGAGTTTTATTTACCATCCAGCTCCTTTGAATTGATGTCTTTGTCATAAATTTCAAACAAAATAAGGACTTACAATAATACGAGTCACAGATTTAAATAGTAGACTAGCCAAACAGATAAGAAATCTATCTCTCTGTAGGACTAAGCTACTTTAAAAGGAGGGAAGTTTACCTTACCTAACAATGACTTCACGGTTCAGCTAACAAGCAAGCTAACCAAAGATATTACCATTAGCTACATACTGACTGAAATGTGCTGTAATTATAAAAATTGATTTATGATAGCAGTGTTTATGTAAAAGCTAGACCTTCTAAATCGGTGACTCATTATATTTAGTCCTTATTTTGTTTGAAATTCATGAAAAAGACAACTAACGGGGGCTGGATGGTAAGTATAACTTTTTATTTCACAGCACTGACTTCAAACTAACAACCTTTCACTTGAGCAATCTGTTAAAATATTTTACTAATTGATCAGATTGTTGGACAAGAATTCAAACTGCAATTTGGTAAACTGTTTTAGCCATTGCTAATGATATATCAAAAGGTTACTAGATAAGCACAGTTAAAAGGTGTGGGATTTTTTTTTGATTTTGTGAACAAGTTAGATTAACGTAACATATTCGTTTCCCAGACCTCAGACTTCAATTGACTAAATAAAGGCAACAACAGTCTGATTAAAATCAGCCCCCACTATCCACTTGTGTTGTAGGCAAGTGGATAGGGGGGGCTTGTTTTAATCAGACTGAGACAACAGTAGTATACCCTTGTTGGAAAGTCATAAATCGATTGAGACAACATCAAATCCCGAGTAACAAAGTAAAACCGAGGGAAACACATCAAATATAAGAGGAAAACAACAGAAACACTGAAGTGAACGAAAAACAAACAACAATGCAACACACACTGAAACGAACTGAAAGATAACAGCTGCCATTTTCCTGACTTGGCCCAGGACATTTTAAGAGAATATGATGGGTTGAATCTGGTTTTGCGGCTAGCCAAAAACTCAGATGTTAACTATTTAACAAAACTTTTAAGAAGATTATGTTCTCTATTCTCCTCACCTTTTATTTAGCCTTAAAACTTATTTATCCAAGCGTCATTAATGAGTCTTGTCGATAAAAGCGTGTCTGGCATACCAGATTATAATCCTGGTAACTAGGATTAGAATACATAGATTATGAGACGGAGTCATCTGACCTTGAATCTATTTTCATGGTTTATTGATAAATGTGAAGTTTCTGTATTTAGGTCTATTTTCCGTATTTTAGCGGTAAGTTTTTAGTATTTGTGTCCATTCGTCGGTCTATCTCGCTTACGGTTAAAGTTTATGGTGGAGGTAGTTTTTGATGAAGTTGAAATCCAATCATCTTGAAACTTAGTACACATGTTTCCTTTGATATGGTGTTTCAAATGTTTATGCCAAATTTAAGTTTTGACTGCAATTTCAGGTTCCACTGAACATAGAAAATGAAAGTGCTAGTTGAGCATCCGTGTACTATGGACACATTCTTATTTTTAATTTGCCCGATGGTGTCATCAGCTAAGTATACAGAGCTTCTGAATAATTTTGGTTTAATTCTACCTGTGTTAATTAGAAAAGTATGACGGAGTTTTGTTTACGACTACCTCATTCAAATGTGCCTCACATCAACATACTAATCATCGCCTTTAATTTGATACTACTACATTGGTGAAATTAGAATGTTTTGATTAAACAAAATTGTGTATGGCAGTGCAACAGCAATAAAACAAATTCACACAGGGATATTGCTCTTTGCGCACACCAGCTTTAGATCCAATGTCCTGCTTTGACATTCCTCAAATAATGTTTTGGTTTAACCGAACGTGTTTTTTTTATCCTTATCTATTTTTGCCCCAGATGTAGGGGAACTGTCATTCAGTTTTATCCTGGTGACTGTCTGTACTTCTGTCCATCCGTACGTCCCAAAGTTAGTTTCTCTAACTGTAGTTTACTTCAACCAGATGTTAGGAAACTTATACACAATGCTAATTACAACAAAACGCAGATCAAGTTAGAATTTAAGTGGTTTTCCTTCAACCATTCTAGAGTCATGTCCGTTTACAAATGGAAAAAACTGTTTGAAATTTTCGTTTCTGTTCTCTTGAGTTTGACTCAACCAAAAAAATAAAACTAACAAACAATACTACTCACCACAAAACTCGGATCAAGTACACATTTTGGTAGCCCCATTATAAACATTATTCGGTAATGTCCCTAATAAACTTATATAACATACAAGAGTGGCATCATCTATGTCCCATTGAGACATGGGACATATTCTCCATTTATTTAAATATACGAGAGTCATGTGTAACCATACTTCAAGAAAGGATATTTTCAAGTTTTCTTCTTTTCCATTTGCAGCGGAACATTTACTTTTATGTGAATACAACCAGTTGAGTTGTAAGATAGTTAATTCGAAACAAATCAGCAGCCGACGTGAAGATGGTGAGTTTTATATTTGGTGCAAAGCTAAATAATGGTGGATTCTTTTTGTTGGTTTACCAAAGTCCGCATCAACCAAATTGAAATTTGTATTAAGTTAAACATTTAAATTCGTGGCACACATATGCATGTACCCACGAAAACCAGGAAAATTGGTATTCCACTAATAGTAATGAATCCACAGTAGTGGGCACTTTATTTTCTGTGTTCGTATAAAGCAAATTCCTAATCAACATGTTAATATGAAAAAAAGGTAAAACTAGCAAGTTTCAAAGACGGTGTTATACTGTCAAACTGGTTTACATTTGCCCGTGTTTCCATCCTTCCCATACAAATGTAGTTGTGTTTTTTCTCTACAAATCAGAGCTACTCAAATTTAGGTATAAAGCTTCATGTGAGCTTATATTATTGTGTGATATATTTGTAGATTTATCACTCACAAGCTCCTTGATTATTGAATAGTGATGTATTTTCATAGAAGCAATTCTGTGGACTCATTTATTTTCATGGGTACCAATTTTCGTGGCTTGAGTAAAACTTTCATTTTCGTGGATATTTGAATTCCTAATTTTTGCCAAGGTCTGCATACATTTATATATAACATTTGCAATTCGTTGGATATTGAAATTCGTAGTTCCCAGGTAATCATGAAATTCACGAAGATTTTTTATCCAATGAATAATATTGAATCCACAGTGTGTAAAATTTTCATCCAATTTTATTTTGCTTGGGAACTTCCAAGTTGGGTCTTTATGAAATTACGAATTAACCTCGTGTGTTCATATTACATGTAGTACACAGTAAGATGCATTTTCCATGCTTCAATCATCAGATCATGTAAAAACTCAGTTCAACATTTTAATTTTGATACTTATATTCCTTTACAACATGTTTATAAACCAGATAACAAATCTCACTTGAACATCGATTGAAAAGTAATTGATAAAGGCAGGTGTATACTAATGAATTGGGCGATTCAGAATCTAAGGAATAATGGGTAGTTTCATTATTTGTACCCTTAAATAAAAAGAACGTCACGTCATTGGTTGAATTTCCGTTGTTTATGACATTTTTAACCAATCACGATGTTCTGGTGTACACTTTTGAAAATATAACCAATTCTGAAAAGGCGAATTAACAGATAACATCACTCGCTGACTTAATTATTCTAACAAATTTCACTGGATTGCTCTTTGAGATAATGTATAAATGCCAGGAAATGTTGGGTATTGTACAATGAAAGAGCAACCAAACAATACAAATGACCAATGCCATGTGGATACCAGTCATTCTTTTCTATATTTTCATGACATTTTAGACCCAGATATCGATGTAATTACCATTGAAGACTACATAAATGAAACATCTCAGGAAATAGAATCTACAGAAATCAGTGATGATGCGGCACTTCAAGAAATACCAATACTATCAAAATTACTTCACAATTATAAAACACATAAATGCAGCAAGTGTTTTATCATACTTAAAAAACAAATTGAAGAAGAAAAACAACGACAGGCAATACAAGAGCTGAATGAACACCATAACTACAGTAAACCATCATGCTTATCACTTCAAGCTGATTCAAAAGATGTTTATGTCTGGGCACCTCGCTTCTCGTCTGGTATTCCAAAAGTCGTTAATGAGTCACTTAGTACAAACTGCGTGATTTCACCAGTTAGTACAAACCGTGAGATTTCACCACTTAGTACAAACCATGAGATTTCACCAGTTATAGAAAATCAAGCACTACAGTCTGTAAGACAGTGTTCTTGGTCTATGGAAAATTGTACCAATAGTCAACGGAGAAAAGATTTGAAAGAATTGATTCAGGAAAGACAAAATTTGGAAATATTGATTCGGCAAAATTGGAAAGCAACAAAAACAAAAAGATGTAATGTCCCTAACAATTTGGAACATGTATTTGGGCCAACACCAATAGAAACAATTAATAAACTAAGTAGAAAGTTGACCTTGGAATTTTACCAACACCAACACCAAAAAAAATAATTACGAATATAATTAGAAGCACAAACCATAACGTTTTGGAACGTGAAAGTAGGCGAAAAATGGCTGATCTTTTCACTGGATTGAAGCATAGTGTTAAAAAATATTCTGATAAAAAACAGTCGATACCAAAAATTAAAATTTTGCAAGAAGCAGAAAAATATATAATAAGTCTTACGAAAGAATCGTCTGACCTTGAACATGAAAAAGAAAAGCTGCAAAGGCAAAACTTTCTACTCAATGAAAATTTAAAGCATTGTCACAGTGAAAATGTGATAACTGTTTTACCATTAACTTGATCTTTAAATCAAACCTGATTATTACAAGATCACTGGTATCTTTCCTCAGTTGTCTGACTACACATCTACATTCTCTTTTGAGTGTTAGTTATAAAAAAAAAAAGACTTTAAAAAAAAATAAACTTAAAATTATTTTTTTTGATGCAAAGTGTACAGTTGCACAGATATTAAAGATCTTGTACTATATAGACAGATGTTGATAAATGTTTGATATGTTCTTGTTCAGAAGCATCTTATTCTTACTTTTCAAACCATAGACATAATTTTTCATTTATTCAATGTAAGATTAAGTAGTCATTTTAAATGAAAATATGGGATCCTCCTTATGTTTTTTTTTAATTATGTGATTACATTGCTGTTTGTACAGTGATTATTTGAAATATTTCATGTTTATTTTTATAATATCTAGCACTATATTTTTTATTATTTGATTATTTTGTTAAAAAAATAAAGATTATGTGACTATATTCAATTTGGCAAAAACAATTGTGATTATGTGATTACTATGTCACCCACATGAGGGGCCTCAAACATACAATTTTAACAACTAAGACCAGACAGGAAGACATAAGCGTGCAATCACTTATCTCAATGCTCTTCAACTTTGTACTTAATTTGGCTTTTTTAACTTTTTTTTATTCGAGCGTCACTGATAGTGTCTTTTTTAGACGAAACACACGTCTGGCGTACATATTTAATTTAGTCCTGGTATCTATGATGAGTTTATTTGCACCTGTAGTGTTAAACACTTGATTTCATTTTTGATTTAATTAGTTGAAGAGGTATTGGTTTGTCAATGATGTTTTATTTTAATTTGTATTATCATAATACAATGGGGAATGGTAGCTTATCTAATTTTAATGGGGATCATTAGATTCATCCCCTTTAGTCAAAGTCCAATGAGTCTGAAACTTTTGCATATTTTAGAGTGTTATTAAACTACAGTACATGGCCAAAAGTATTCTTCACCTGCATTGTTTTGCTACATATCATATAATAACACATTTTTTTCAAAATAGATATTTTTTTATGGTTGGATTTTTATCACTAAGGCCTAAAAAAATGTAGAATAGTCTAAAGCATGTTTGTTTGTTTTTTTAGTCATAGGTTTGCCTTCAGGTTTGTTTTCTTATGATTGAACATTTTATAATTTAATTTGGTGGAATATATAGCGAATTTCTGAACAGAAAATAATAGTTTTGTGATCTTGTGAAAAAAAAAACGAAAATGATCCACAAATAAATATAACAAAATAAACCTGTGACAATTCTGCTTCTTTTTTTTTTGCTTTTAAATCAAACCAAAATGCAAAAAAAATATTGTTTAAATAGTTTTATATACAATATATGAGTGAGATAGCGGCAATCTGTATCTATATAGTTAAAGACAAATTGCTAATGATAAGTCCATGGTATTTGGTAGACAGATGTTAAAGTATTTCATGTATTTAGAATATTTCATTTTGTTGTGACCATGCATTCTCAATCATGGTCTATAATGTATTAGAATTATTATGTATAATTTTTTATTGTATTTGGTATACAGTTTTATCAGCATTGGTGCGTGTCACTAACTCAGAGTGGTTGAATATCCAGCCATGATTGTTTTATATGTAATTTACAATGGGGTGCTAGTTAAACTTGTCATTTAAAGTTAATGACAGAGCTTTTTCTTGAAAGATTAGGAACTCTGGTACATCTAAGCAATGTGTACCTTTCTTCAACAAGGATAGAAGAAAACCTTTTGACATTTGTTTCGTTTCCAATAGACTTTGACTTTGAAGTTTTTTTAATGTAAATTATCAAAAAGAATACAGACATGACCTGCTTTTTGTGTGCCATTTTTTTTCTCTTAATATGATATGGACATACAGTTGCTTCTGAGATACAAGGCAGATTAATTCCTGTGTGTGCATTGTTGCAGATCATGAAGTTTGTGGTCATATTTCCTGTATTTTGCAAAATAAAATCTGCTTGGTTACTGTTATTTTGTTATGATACTGCATGTTTTTCACTCTAACTCTCCATGTAGAAGTTTCATTTGTTTTAAGTTATTACAGTTTTTGTTATTTGTATCACTTTTTATTATGACTTGGTTTACAATGAATTTTAATTGTGTTACTTTGAAAAAAGCTTTTTTAATTTTTTTTTTCTTTTTTATTATAAGGAAATTTGTTTGTAAAAAACATATACAACAGTCATTTCATGTACGAACCTTAGTTAAATGCTTTGCACTCTTCCTTAGCATTTTATATTATTTCTGAGCATCAATTCTGTGGTTTTATAAAAGGTTGACAGATTAATTGAAAACAGCACTGATGTGAAACCATCTTTGGAGAATTGTGTCCAAAAACTTTGTACTTTTGCTGTCAGTATCAAGCATAAATAGAAGTTGCCCGTCCCGTGTTCATTATGTTTTGTAAACTGTTTTTATTTCGTGCCAAATCATTCGTTTTTGGAAATGCAGTTTTTTATGCCCCCGCATTAAGTTTTACCTTTTGTCCATCTGTGCATACGTAAGTCCCAAAGTTGGTTTCTGTTCTCTAACTTAAGTTTGTCTCAATCAAATGTAATGAAAATTATACATAATGCTTCTACCACAACAAACAAATCAAGGTTGAATATTGGTTGTATAGATGTAACCGTTCTAGAGTTATGCCTCCTTACAAATGAAAAATTCATCATCTTATATTACTCGATTTATTTCACATGACTGGGCGGAGTTTAACCGATTCGCTCACAATAAACCAGTCCATCTATAGATAGGTGTTTTAGGATAAACTCATCAATGAAGTGTCCAGTCATTGTTTTTATGCCCCACCTACGATAGTAGAGGGGCATTATGTTTTATTGTCTGTGCGTCCGTTCGTCCGTCCGTTCGTCCGTTCGTTCGTCCGTCTGTCCCGCTTCAGGTTAAAGTTTTTGGTCGAGGTAGTTTTTGATGAAGTTGAAGTCCAATTGACTTCAAATTTGGTACACATGTTCCCTATGATATGATCTTTCTAATTTTAATGCCAAATTACAGATTTTACCCCAATTTCACGGTCCACTGAACATAGAAAATGATAGTGCGAGTGGGGCATTCGTGTACTGAGGACACATTCGTGTTTAAATTCCTTTGATGACACTGATAGGTGATTAGAAATCAGTAATAATTTTAACGGCTATCATCCTTATTACACACATCTTCAAATAGACTGTCCTTATGCAAATTAAAATGTAAGCTCCGCCCGATCAGTTGAAATGACATTGGTAATAATAATAATCCAAAATAAAAATACATTTATTTTTATCTGTAAATAGCTGTTTATGTTACTTTGTTGAGGTAAATTAGTGTTAGCAACTAGCATCATAAATAATTTTTTAAAGACTTTGGGAAAGTTATCTGTAATTTCACCCAACCATGAAAACTTGAAAACATCGTGGAGATTACATCGACACAATAGGTTTGGCTGACTATGCCACCGAGATTTCAGTAACTCTAAAAGGAAACCAGCGACATCAATGTGGGAACCAATTCAGTGATGAGGAACCATGCATAAACAATCACTAAGAGGAAAAGCACAGTTATATAAAGAAGAACGTCAAATTGACAACCATTCGTACCGAAAATATACATCCTTATACAAAGGCTCCAGAAGATCAAAGCCAACCAGATACAGGTAGATGGAGAAACTCTACGACCTTCATCGAAGATGCACAGTAACATAAACAGGCTTTAACAATGAATAAATCATATTTTTTTTCAAAGGGAACTTATAGTCCATGGATACTACATCCAAGCCATCATCCTCCATATGGATGATTGATAGATATTTGTTTTGTGTTTAAGGTCCAGAACGTCGACAATCATAGACAATTAAGATACATTTTGTAGGAGTCGAACAGATCTGTCTTTTTTGTGAGATGCAAACTCTAAAATCTGAGCAATGTCTGACAAATGATATAATTTATGTTTATGGACCACTCTGCCACCGATGCCCCCTTCCACAACATGCATAGAAATTCAACAATAGTGTGCAGTGTGTTTTATTGACATTTTGCAAACAGTCTCAGTTTATTTGTATATTTTTATTAAATGCATTACTTGTTTATTTTATAATCATTGATTGGGTTTAATTTCAAGAATTTATAATCTGGAATGTACTGTATACCGTATAGCGGGTTATTTTTGCGGGGTGTAAATTTTCGCTTATTTTCGCTTATAGAACAAAATCGCCAAAATAAATTCCGCCAATTTAAAGGTGCATATGCAAAGGTATTGAGAAAAACTTTGAGTCCACCAAAATAATAACCGCCAAATTATTTGTATATCTAATTCAACGACAATCGCGAAATTATACACCCTCTAAAATAACCCGCCATACGGTAATACAAATTAAGTGTCTGTAATGAAAGTTGTATCTGATGCAAATATATTTTTCAATACATAATGTGGCGATTTTATCAATCTTTTATTACATTGTTCGTCATTTTATACGAGGAATAAGTTGTTTTTTTGTAAATCTTTGTAAATTTTATATTAGTCCACATTGATGAAATAAATGAACAGTTTCCATATTTTTACTTTTTTTCAAAATATTAATCCGTTAATATGATTAATATCATTCAATAGTTAATTTGAGCGGGATAATTTGTAATTATAATCACATGTAAATAATATATCCCTTATTATTGATTTTACTGATCTTTTTAATGAAAGTCATATTCACTTTTTTTTTATTTTCATGCCATTTTAGACCCTGAAACATCATCATGGAAAAAGAAATCAGTAGGAATCGTGGATGGTGTTACACTTCATCAAATATCGAAAGGAAAGATTTGCGGGAGCTTCCCATCAAAACCACTTAAAAAATTTAGAAGACATAAATGCAGCATTTGTTATGCAGCCCTCAAAATACGTATGGATGAACAACAACGTTTACAAAAAGCAGTATTAGAGGTTAATGACCACCACAATTATAGTAAACCAGCATGTTCTTCACCTGGCACTAACTCAAAAGGAGCACCAGGATGTTCTCCACCTAGCATTAACGCAAACGAAGCGCCAGTATGTTCTTCACTTCGCACTGACGCAAACGGAGGACCATCATGTTCTGCACCTCGCACTAACCCGAACGGAGGACTAGCATGTTCTGCACCTCGCACTAATGCCACCGGAGCACCATCATGTTCTTTGCCTCTCACTAATGCAAACAGAGCACCGTCATGTTCTTCGCCTCGCACTAACGCAAACAGAGGACTATCATGTTCTGCACCTCGCACTAACCCAAAAGGAGGACCATCATGTTCTTCAATTCGCACTAACACAAACGGAGCACCATCATGTTCTTTGCCTCGCAATAAAGCAAACGGAGGACCATCATGTTCTTTGCCTCGCAATAACGCTAAAAGAGCACCAGCATGTTCTTCAACTCGCACGAATGCAAACAAAACATCATCAGGTTGTTTGCCTTGCACTTACGGAAACAGAGCACCAGCATGTTCTTTTCCTCTCATTTACGGGAATGGAGCAGCAGAATGTTCTTATCCCTGCACTTATGGAAATGGAGCACCAGCATATTCTGATCCTCGCACTTACGCAAACGAAGCACCATCGCTTGTTAGTAAATTGGATAATGTACCCTCTACATCTGATGATCAACATATCTGTGATGCGTCACATGATTTACAAGTTCAAAATGATCAGGCACCGCATTACCCTAGACCTAATTCGTTTAAATCGTTCAGCCAAGATTGGGCCAGCAATGAACTATTGCAATTAAAAGATACCAAATTGAATGAGCAAAACAAGAACAAAGAAAAGGAAAAGAAATGCACATCAAAGAGAAAAAGAGGCAAAGGAAAGGGAAAGAAAGCTAAACCAAAGAGAACATATAACAATGGCAAGGCAAAGAAAGCTGAACCAAAGAGAATATATAACAATGGAAAGTGGGAACGGAAGCCAAGCGCAAAGTCAATACATAATATAAAAAATCGTGAAGAAAGACAACTTTTGGCAAAGCTCTTCCATGAATTGTTATGTTGTGTTAATGGAAATTCTTCCGTTAATAAGCAGAATAAAAGAATAGCAAAAATACGTATTTTGAAAAAGTCAACGGACTGCATAAAATTTCTTAGAACAGAATCTTCGAAACTTAAACTAGAAAGAAAATGGTTAGAAAAAGAAAATTTGCTGCTTGTTGAAAATTTGCAAACATTGCAAAAAAAATTTAATGTAAGTTGATTGATGCTATATCTGGTGGTTTTTTTTTAAGTAAACTTGATCTTTTTTCACCAAACTTTACAGAATGGTGACTTTAAATTACCTCTTCTGTATTTCCATAACATTCCGAGAGATGTGATATGATTGCCATTGAGACGACTATCAACCAGAAACAAAGGGACATAGGTTGTGCATTCATTAAAACTTGTTATTTATAGACAATCAGATCTAAAAAAATAAATGAATCATTTGGGTAACTTGTTTTAAAAATGTGTGGCGTCACCCTGCCAACCAACCAAGATGGCCGCCATGGCTAAAAATAGTACATAGGGGCGAAATGTAGATTTTGGCTTATATCTCTGAAACCAAAGCATTTAGAGCAAATCTGACCGTGAATAAATTGTTTATCAGGTCAAGAACTATCTTCCCTGAAATTTCCAGACAAAACAGACAGCATGTTGTTGGGTTGCTGACCCAGAATTAGTAATTTTAAGGAAATTTTGCAGTTTTTGGTTATTATCTTGAATATTATAATAGATAGAGATAATCTGTAAACAGCAATAATGTTCAGCAAACTTAGATCTACAAATAAGTCAACATGACCAAAATTGTCAGTTGACACATTAAGGAGTTATTGCCCTTTATAGTCATTTTTAAACAATTTTCATAAATTTTTGTAAATTTTTAGAATATTTTTTCCACTAATTACTGGGCCAAGTTCATTTTAGATGGAGATAATTGTAGCAAGAAGAATGTCCAGTAAAGTAAGATCTACAAACACATCATGATCACCAAACACAATTTTGTCATGAATTTATCTGTGTCCATTGTTTAATATGCACATAGGTGAGCGACACAGGCTCTTGAGAGCTTCTAGTTTTATTCGAGCGTCACTAGTGAGTCTTTTGTAGACGAAACGCGCGTCTGGCGTTAATATAAAATTTCAATCCTGGTATCTATGGTGAGCTTATTTGTATCCGATTGTCATATGCACACATTATGTTCTGTTTTCGGATCCCCAATGCTCTTCAACTTTGTACTTGTTTTGGTTTTCTAATTTTTTATCTGAGCCTCATTGAATAGTCTTGTTTGTTTCTAGTCGTATTTTTCTTTGTCATGGCGTTGTCGGTAAATTGTATGTAAGAAATCTGCGACACTTGGATTATTGACGTTTAACAACAATCGCTTTTGTTTGTTGCGTCAGACATTTTCTACTGTGAAGGCACAATTTTTCAGGTACATTTGTCATGTTTGTGATGTTTAGCAAGGACAAACAAATATTAATAAAAAGTTATCAAAGGTACCAGGATTATAATTTAATACGTCAGACGCGCGTTTCGTCTACACAAGACTCATCAGTGACGATCAGATCAGAAAAGTTATAAAGACAAATAAATACAAAGTTGAAGAGCATTGACGACCCAAAATTCCAAGAAGTATTGATGTGTATTTGAATATTTCTTGGTATCTATAGTCTCGTTGCTTGATGAGCAGATGAAATCGATAGAAACCAATTTAAAAAAGAATCAGTATATATTTAATTTTGGCAGATTTCTGGTGCAGAAAAATTAGTACAGTAAATTTTGTTAAGGAATGCCGTTCAATGGGTATAACAAACTGTTTGTTCTTGATTGCATGTAATTAAATTACATTTATTTTAGCGAATATATTAAATTATTATCATACCATCACCTTTCTTTGTTAACGATTGAAGATACAATTTTTTTTTATTTCTATGTATATTCGAAGGTGTAACTTTTCAATGTGATATTTTATTCGCTGAACCTTTTTTTACAAGTAATAAATGAAGTGTTAAACCTGTTCATGTAGCAGATATTGCAAATTATTGATAAGAATCGCTTATGTAGTAACATTGTACATGTTTGATTATATTGAAGTCATTTGTAATTAAAATATTGAAACAGTAAATATTTGTTTTAATATTAGCTATTATATGTTTACACTTTACCTACTAGCCATACAAATGATTAAAATATTGGGCCAACAATTTGAGCGGGGGAATACAAGGGAAAAACTGTAAATAGCTAATTAGTTTCTGTCTTTTAAGGAGTTGATATTTCCTTTAGTACACTTCAGAATAATAAGACTACTGACTGTTACTTAAACAAAGAGGGACGAAAGATACCAGAGGGAGAGTCAAACTCATAGATAGAAAATAACGCCGATGGCTAAAAATAAAATGACAAACAGACATATAAAAGTACAGAAGACACAATATAGAAAACTAAAGACTAAGCAACACGAACCCCACCGAAAACAGTAACTTTGGGTGATCTCAGGTGCTCCGGAAGGGTTAGCAGATCCTGCTCCACATGCTGATATTATATGTATATGTTGATTGGTTTGAACGTCCCTTTTTAACTGGTTCCAATTAGATCAAATATAAACCATTGGCAGTTAGATAAAACGAATTTCTAGTAGTATTTTCAATAGGAACGACCAAGTTAAATATTTTGGAAACAATACTAAAATGGACCGAAACAAAACAGGAAAAATCGTTCAGCTTTTCTCCCATGTTATAATTTTAAGTGACATTTTTCTTTGATCCATATAAGTAGAAAACAGATGTTACTGAAGTAATGCAATACAATTATTTTAACTTTGTGAACCCATCAAAAATTACCATATCAATGATAACTCATGTCAACACAGTAGTCCTGACTACTGGGCTGGTGAAACCCTCCGAGTATTAAAACTCCACCAGCAGTGGCATAGACTCAGCGGTTGTAAATAAACTCATCATTGATGTCCACAATCAAACGGCCAAATTAAAAGCTCAAAAACATCAAACAAATGGATAACAGCTGTAATATTCCTGACCTTGTACAGTCATTCTCCTTTGTAAAAATAGTGGATTAAACCTGGTATTATAGCTAGCTAAACCTGTCAATATTCTTGACTTGTTATGCACAGACATTTTTTTATGTAGCAAATTGTAGTGGGTTAAACCTGGTTTTATAGCTAGCTAAGCCTCTCACTTATACGACAGTCGCATCAAATTCCATTATACTGACAACTATGTGTGAACAAAACAAACAGACATAATAGGTAAAAATGTCACAAATAGGTATACAGCAGCCAACATTATGTTATAACATTAATCAATATAAAACAAACAAATATGTAACAAAGGAGAACATATAGGCAAAACACATTAGCAAAAATTAAAGGCAAGAAAAAAAACCTTACAATAGCATAATAACACAATGACGGAATGTACAATGTATACGTACAGAGCCATTTATGCGTCATACCGTATAGCGGGTTATTTTCGCTTATTTTCGCTCATAGAAGAAAATCGCCCAAATAAATTCCTCCAATTTAAACATGTTAAAAGTGTACTTGCAAAGGTTTTGATAAAAGCTTTGAATCCACCAAAATATTTCGTATACCTTTTTCAATGAAAACACCCGCAAAAGTAACTCGCTATATACGGTACCTTGTATGTAGATACCTTATGTTAGGAAATTTTCGTCTGTCATATGTCTATCGTCATTGACCTCATTTTGATAGTTCATCGACTACTTGAAAAGAAACTAGTTTTTCGTCTTTTGGATTTCGCGCTATTTGTCCCAATATTAAGCAGTATGTCAACTAGATTCAAAGATTGTCAGATGAACATGTCTGTCTAGTCGGTATCATCATGACCTCATTTTTTAAAATGATTTATTTGTCAATTTTAAGTTTTTTCGGGGGGGGGGGATTCTGTTCCCTCTTAAAATTCTGGTTGCAATAGGTCAGCAATACTGATTTGAAGTAAGGTGAAAATGTCTGTCTGTCAGGTTAATCTTTATAGTTCACAGGCCAATGTTAGTTTTTTGTGTTATGATATATTTTAAATTCCCTTAAGCCAGGTCAACTATATTAAGTGTATGGAATAATTGTAAGGTGAAAATGTCTATATAAGAGAATTAATCTAAACTTGATCTTCTTGTCTTGGATTTTTTTTAATGTGAAGTTTATCTGATACCTGTGGTAAAAACTTTATCTTTGGGACTCCTACATGAATACAATGGTTAGTAAAGCAGGCGAAACATTTCAGCGTGTTCACTCTGTTTGCAATACCGCTCAGAATTAAAGCAATTTGGTGAATCATTTTTCGGAACTTTTCAAAGTCACATATACTATCCTGTAGATCGCAGCTGTCTTGATATATACGCAAATAAAACGAGTGAGCAACAAAATCCATACTGAAATTTTAATTGCCTATTGTTAATATTGGTATTGACAATTTCCTTATATGTATTATACCTAAGAGGCCTAATACTAATGTGGTTAAAACATACTAGATTATGATTATGAAAGAGTTAAAATATGATACATATATCAACAAGACTGCAATTGTATTGAACACAAAGAATTGTCATAGAATGGAGGCTTGAAATCTAATTGCAATTGCATTTTATTGTAAAATTTTACATCGAATTAAAGTATGTTTGATTGATTGACTGACTGATGTTTAACGCCACTTTTGACTTAACTATTTTGTCAAGGTATATTTTTTATTCATGGAGGAAACCGGAGAAAACCACAGTATTGCGGTAGGAAAACTGAATATATATGTTTATCAAGAATGGAGTAACCTGCCACCTGCGAATCAAAATGAATTTAGTCAGAATTCGAAATGTGACACAGCGATACTTCGCATAGAATATTTGTTTGAGTTGCTTTTTATATGTCCTTCTAATTTGTTTGTAGATCCAATGTGTAATTGTAAAACATGTAACATGTTTAAATTTAAATCACCTGTTGAAATGAATGCATAATGTCTGAACCCCTACGAAAACAAATGAGACTATGAACCTATGACTGTGGTAAAGGATTTTAAAATTACCCTTGATGTGAATCAGATTCAAGATAAACTATCCCTTCATTATTTGCATTCCAAATGCCTGTACCAAGTCAGGCATATGACAGTTGTTATCCATTTGTTTGATGTGTTTTAACTTTTGATTTTGCCATTTGATTGGGGACTTCCTTTTTTAAAATTTCCTCTGAGTTCAGTATTTTTGTGATTTTACTTTTTACTGAAAAGTGTTGGAACTTTGTTTGAGGACAATGGAATTTAATATACAATAGCCCTCTGAGGTCATATTTAAATCTTAAAATGTTTTATTTTGCTGTTGTGTATATGGGAACTTTGTTTGAGGACAATGGGATATATACAATAAATAGTCCAAACAGTTCATTTACATTTGTGAAATTGTTAGGTTTTTATATTTGTTGATGCATGTATCTTCTTTTCCGGCTTTTCTTTTCCTGCATTAAGACGTTCACTGAAAAATCATTGCTTCCAGTTTAAGACTTATGCACATTAACTGTAATAAGGTACCAAACGGCACGCTCAATGAAAGATATCCTTTAAATTACATTCTTAAATCTATTTTTTTATTTCATTATTGTTTACGTTAAAACATATTGGAAGGAATAAATAAAATATGCATTTTTATTTAATACTGACGATTTTTCACAAATCAGTTGTTGCCGATGTTAATTTAAAACATCTTGAATCTTAAAATATTTGTTTTATTCTTACTTTGCAAAAGAAAAAAAGACAAACGGTGAAACAGAATATGTTTAATTTTACTTACAGCGAATTATCATTTAACAGTTTTATTTCTGTTATATTGGAAAAAATTAGACAACAAAATTACCGAATGACAAGAAAATATTAAAGTCCATCATCAAATTGCAAAATCAAAAGTTCTTCCCATCAAACGAATGGAAAACAACTGTCATAATCCTGACTTAGTACAGCCATAATCTATACTATTAAACGAGAAGACCTCATTTTGTGTGTCGCTTCTCTTCCTTCCACAATAAATCAATTATCATGCCTCTAAGTCCTATAGGTAACATGCATAGTCGTATTATATATATGCGTTTACTTTTCTTTTCAATCATCATGCCTCTAAGTCCTATAGGTAACATGCATAGTCGTATTATATATATGCGTTTACTTTTCTACATTGGTTAGAGGTATAGGGGGAGGGTTGAGATCTCACAAACATGTTTAACCCCGCCGCATTTTTGCGCCTGTCCCAAGTCAGGAGCCTCTGGCCTTTGTTAGTCTTGTATTATTTTAATTTTAGTTTCTTGTGTACAATTTGGAAATTAGTATGGCGTTCATTATCACTGAACTAGTATATATTTGTTTAGGGGCCAGCTGAAGGACGCCTCCGGGTGCGGGAATTTCTCGCTACATTGAAGACCTGTTGGTGACCTTCTGCTGTTGTTTTTTTATTTGGTCGGGTTGTTGTCTCTTTGACACATTCCCCATTTCCATTCTCAATTCTATCGTATTTGTCATCCATTCTTATGATTATTCAGATTGAGTTATTTTGAGAGAAAAACGACAATAAGTTTATAACTGTAGTGTATATGACAAAGATGTTTTTTTTCTTAATTTAACAAAACACTTTGATAAAACTATGCAGTGCTGTGGAAATAAAATTCAAAACAGGATATCCATTAGTTTAAGAGTTTAAATACATTATTGTGACATGATTTAATTTTTACAGTTATTCAATTTTGAACTGAAACGGTCATATCAAGAAAGTACGAAATTAGGAAAAAATGTAGCTCTGATGTTTTGGCAGAGTTCATTTTTGTTTTTTAATATTTCAACGATAATTTTCCAATAAAAATTTAGAATTTCCACCTTTTGAGGAGCATAATTGAAAAAAAATCAGGAAGAGAATTTTGTCTTGAATAAAAAGCTGAAAATTTTAAGTTAAACCGGAAACAAGCTGTAAGTTGACCGCATTTTCCGTATAACCTGCTCTGTATTGACCAATGTTAGATAAATACTACATACCAAACTCCCCGGCAGTTCAAGCTCCGATCCGCATACTACTCTACACTAATGGAGTAAAGAAAGATAGTTCCGAAACGGAAACGATCACTGTACGTATTTTGACTACTTACATGCAGAATGGTCAGAAAAGCGCATGCAATTCACAGAAAAGTTTTTATGTATTTATCTGTTACATTTAAAAAAAAAAAAATACTCACACCTTGTATATCATATCGTAAAACTGTCTTCATAAAAGTTGGAATACTTGTAACTAACGCATATAAAACCCAATTAACACACATGCGAGCTAAAAGAATTGCAAGAAATGGTGGATTTTTCGCTATCTGACACCATGGAACAACAGCTGTCTGAAATGAAAAAAACACAAAACGTCTTTTAGAAATAGCAATTATTCTTAAACATTTAACTCTGACTGAGGGGTCTACAAGATTTGATGACAAAAAAGGCAAAAAAATAAAGATAGTTTACGTGTATCTCTGTCAGCATTATTCTATTATGAACACATTTCTGTTTAGAACTATTTTTTTAATTAAATGTTAGTATATAATACAGCAGAGATAATAAAGGTGTAGTCATTTTTACAAAAAGTTTGAGATACCAAAAACAGCAAAACGTATAAGCTGGGATAAGACAGACAACATTCTACAATGGTCTACTCAAATAAAAACGGAAAAAAACCAATCAACGGTCTACACAACTCAATAATAAAGAAACGTTTCGATTATTTGTTTACAGTAAGATAAGAATTTTAATATACTCACACTTTTTATATCATATTTTAAAACTGTCTTCATAAAAATTGGAATACTTGTTACTAATGCATATAATACCCAGTTTACACAAAAGTGAGCTACAAGAATTGCAAGAAATGTCGCTATCTGACACCACGGAACAACAGCAGTCTGAAAGAAAAAAAATATACAATAAAAAAAAAACATTTGAGAAATCGTAATTCGCACAAGATCAATGAACTCTTAATGTAGGGTTCTCATTATTTGATGAAATAAAAACATAAAAAAACAGAACGTGTAAATATATCAGCATATTCTAAAATCTGATATGACCATACTTCTGTTTAGAGCATCACCTTAGCAGTTTTGTGTTTTCTTTAAGTGCCCGTTTTAATAAAATAAAGCCACGAATAATAGTTACTTCTTGTATGACAATTCAAATGACTGAAACATATAATGTGTTCAATGTAGACGATGTCAGCTTTTTCATGTCATCTGACAGCCTACTAATACAGAAATGGCAGAAGACGAACAAAACAAAAACCTGCATGGCAAAAAAAGTCTCGACAACAGCATATCGAATTTAAAAACTGAGCAACACGAATCAAATCACAAAAACCGTGATTAAATTTACATTTGTAAAAAGAACAAATAATGTCGAATAAAAATATTACCCGTTTGCTTGTGTCAAATTGTATGTTCGATTTGATATAATTTAATTCTTCTTTGGAAATCCATTGATTTTGGTCTGGTGTATCCCGAGCAATTAAAAACCATGCTACAGCCCATAAAACGGTACATCCACCTGAAATTATATATAAAATATAATTATGATTGTGACTTTATGTTTTGCATGAAAATATATTTGTTATCTCACTGTGCGATTGCGTGATATGAATGAGTGATACGACAAATATGCGTATTTGATTGGCTTATCAATCATTAAATAGTATAACAACATATCCGGTGTGTATTTATTCCATCACAGAGGACTTTCAAAGGTCAAAAGGATGTTCATATCTTCTGTGACAAAGAAAATTTGTGATTTCTGCAATGATACATAAATAAGGTCGTTAGTTTTCTCGTTTGAATTGTTTTACATTGTCATTTCGGGGCCGTTCATAGCTGACTGTGCGGTATGGGCTTTGCTCATTGTTGAAGACCGTATGGTGACTTATAGTTGTTAATTTCTTTTCCATTTTTGTCTCTTGTTGACATTTGTCTCATTGGCAATCATACCGCACCAACTTATTTTTTTATATCTACACTCAACTTTTATTTCTATCGACTTTTGATACCTTCTTAAGTGTTCAAAACGTTTTAAAACGTATAATGTTAATGTTTGATGACGTAACAGGACATACCACGTCATACTGGTTTATGAAATAGACTAGATCAACAGGGGCAACGGATACTATGTTACACAAAGAGAATCTTTATGATAAGATAAATAGGTTTTACAACTCCGACGAATTGGGTATCGCTCATCATGATGTGATTTGGATAGTTTTGAAAAACAACTCAGAGCCAAATTCAAAAAAGTTTACTCTTTAAAAATTGACAAAACCAAACCTCTCGATCGACAAAGAAAATAGTGGGTTTTTATATTTCTTTAAAAAAAAGTGTCTCAACTCAATAGCAAAATTGATTGGTTATCTGATTTCTTCAGATACCACGTACATACGAACTTAAATAATTTGGACATTTTGACTGAACATTGATACACATGATACATGTATAGCAGCAGATAATTAGGGGTATATGTCCCTTTGAAGAGCACACGATTACCTTATAATTTGAGTGTTTAATTTTCTTTTTCTTAATCGATTCATCAGATTTGAACATCGGTTAAACCAATCTGTTCACTAAATTATATTCTAAATTACTAGTTTATCTCACTACATGGCGATGTGACAGTCCCTAGTTAGGAACCTCAATGACGGTTGTTGTTAGACGTAATATTATGATTTTGTCCTTACAAAAGTATTGCAAGACAGTCTTTATTTATGTCGATATAAATTATTTTTGCTATGAAACAGTTTTCAGGATACAAAAAAGTATATTAACCACTTTGAGGTTAACTTAATTGACTCAAACCAAAAGTGTTCTTTTGTTCTCTTTCAATAATGCCAATCTAAATGACTATTGTAGCTCTTTATTTCCTGTTGCTTGAAAATAAAACCACTACCCAGTGTGTTTATTATCCTCGCGTGATATGACTGTGTTAAACAATTGGTGTAATGTTCTGTTTATTGTTGTGCAATGATTGATGCCTTTTGATTTTCTTTACATTGGTTTTATTAGCAATAGTTAATATTTTGTATGAAGACTTTCTTATATGGTGTTTAATGATTTGAATTGATATATTAAAGCATGTCTGTTTAAGTTGCGATGTAACACTATTGTTTCTGATACGGGCGAATGTTTGTACCTATCAAATCGTTTAAACCCGCAGCATGTGTTTGCACCTGTCGTAAATCAGGAATCTGATTTTTTAGAAAATGTCGTTTGTTTATGTGGTTCATAAGCGTTTCACGTTTTTATATAGATTAGACCGTTGGTTTTCCCGTTTGAATCGTTTTATACATGACATTTTTAGCCCTTTATAGCTGGCTGTTCAGTGTGTGCCAGGGCTTCATGTTGAAGATCATACTTTTATCTGTAATGGTTTACATTTACAAATTGTGACTTGGATAGAAAATTGTTTCATTTGCACACATACCACATCTTCTTATATCTATTTTAAATCAACAATTAATCAACAAAATGATAAATTTAAACATCACTCACCTGTTAAGTAGAAAATTGATCCCCAGCCATTGTCAAAGCCATGCTTACACAGGTACCCAGATGTTATAAATGATACCACAATACCAAATGCCACTCCTGTAACAGAGTTACTCAATTTTTGAAAATGGCTTCAAATCGGAATACTTATTTTTCTAATTCTTAAAAAAAGCAGAGTCGTATATAAACAACATTCTGTATGAGCCAAGGCTCCACATTGAAAACCCTACCTTGACCTTTAATAGTTTACTTTTTCAAATTGTGACTTGGATGGAGATACTTCAAACCATCACAGCAAGGCAAACATGTGCAATTACTATAGATTGAAATATTTGTCAATCGTCGTTTTTTACTTGTGAAGGAATGATTCCTGTGGATTTAATCAGTCAGGAGTATTTTTCGTCCATCTTTCTCTTTTAATGTTGACATTCTTAACTTTTGATAGCTGAACACGCCTAGTTCATGATTTAACAATCCCCAACTGAGAGTTTAAAATGAAGGTCACTAAAATACGTAATAAATGGGGTTGAATAATTGACTTTCAAATCCGTAATGCATCGCAGATGTTTTGGGGCTTATCTTGACAACATTTGGATCAAACTGAAATCTTATATCGAGGTATTATTTCAAAAAATTCAACTTTTATTGATACTTGAAACAGAAAGATAGATTTCAAATGTTTGTCTAAATAGTAGATAATGCTCCTTTACGTATTGACTGTTAACTTATTATTGGATTCAGTTTTTAATGTTATATGAGATAGTTTTCTTACATGTTTTAACTTTAAACCCATTATTCAAATACAAACATTGAATTTATTACTTTATTTTCTTTTTGTATTTTGTTGTTGTAATGCAGAATAAAAGGTTATAGTATGACAGTAATTTCATTAAAAAACCATAACAGTTTTGGAAATAAGCTTTACTTTTTGTAATTTTTGGTGAAAATTCACCTAAATAGGACAACAAATTACGTTTATAGAAAATCTTAGTTTTTGGATGAGTATTATATAAAAAAATAAATTAAAAGACCAATATCTCACTGTGATTTCAGAATGATTGTAATGTAATACCAGAAGATGTTGGTCGTCCCAAATACCAAGTTTTACAGTAATTTAAATGGCTTATTATAAAAATTACTATTGTTTATTATTGTTCGGGTACAAAAACAAAACAAAAATAGAAATACAGCGGCCTTTTAGGTAATTATAACTAAAAGTCCTGCATGGAACATTCACAAACAGTATCTAGGAAATTTGTTGAATATATACACAGCAAAAGATCTTTCTTAACGCATGGAGAGTTTGAATTAAGTAAACAAGCTCATAATACATAAACATGTTTCTTACCTAAGCATGCAAAAGACGTCAGTTTGCTCTTTTCAAAAAGTGGTGCCCAGCGACCAATAATTGAATTGCCAGAAGGAAGAACAAACTCCCTGTAAATAAACTAAAGTTATTGATCAAAGAATTGAAACGAAATATATTATATGCAATCAAAAGAATTAGTCAAACAAGGACAAAAACATCATAACTCTTATATATTCAATACGAAAATGTCAATCAAGATATATATATAACATAAACCGACAAAAAGAATTGAATCTTAAACGTCGACACTGTAAACAAAAACCACCAACCAAATCTTTTATAAACATCAAAATCTAAAGATTTTGAAACAAGAATGCTATCACAATATTTTACGAACTAACATTATACAGAAGGTTAAGCTGCTTCCGCTACTTTTTCCATAACACTTAGCAATAAAGTAATAATAGGAAAATAGAATACAGTCGTGATCATTGGAAACTGAGAATATGTATGAAATAATAGAAACATGCTTCGTTTGTTGAAATATTATTAGATTTTGATAATCTATATAATGCCGTAAAAGACATTTCAGTGCATCAAAGAAGAAAAATGGTAAGGAGACAAACTCGATGACGTGCCCGGATGATAAAATGTGTGGGTTTTGCGTATAAAAAAACAGCTCAAGCGTCAAATGACGTGAGTTATTTAATCCCCCCAATCATAATTGCAAAGAATGTTGTGATAAAATTTGTATTTAACTCATTTCTCAGCGTTTTCAAATAATGTAAGTGAAAATTTTTGTGTGGCTGTTAACGGACATATTTAATTGACCGATCTGAATGAACCACACGCAAAACAAATAATGAAATATTTCTTATTTTAAAAAATTTGAATTATCCGACTTTTGATAGTAGTAGTTTTATCCCTGTCTAGGCCAGGCGGAATATACAGTCGTTTTGGGGTTATTTACCACGATTTCACGTTTGTATTATGTTTTATATTTTTATACATTTGTCAACAAGCCACACAAAAAAGAAACGGTTACTGTCGAAATGAGTATGTGTTGCATTAAACTTGGAACCATTATCAACAATCAGCATAAGATCAATTTTTTTCTTGGGGTTTTTCTTTTCTTTCATTTTACGCTGTTTTCTCGATTATAATTTTTTTGTTGATAATAATTTATGTTTCACCAAGTTCTGCACTTTGAATGGAATCAATGTATATTTAAACATTCAATATGTTTTTGTTGTGATCGTTTTTTCGTTAAAGTATAGGTTAAATTTAGCTCGCGTGTCAGTTGGGAAATGTCTATATTGTCCAATTTTCTTTCGATTTAATCAATACTTTTTAATTCAAACTGGACATCCCGATGTAAACTCTTTAGCAAAAAAGGAAATATTTCTATTTCCGTTACCTTATTAGACCAATATCCTTGGATTCCTTATTGTACGCATCTCCAACAAAATAATCAATGTTTCAAGGAAATATGGAGTTTAGGGAAAACTTTAAAGTACGCTGAAATAAGAAAATGAAAAATAATATCTGATTTTACTTGATTTTCATCATGACGACAAATATAATTATTAAATTAGACAATATTGCACATGGTTAAATAACGGCTCTTTCATAATTACAATTTCCAACTCGGATTTAAAATCTGCATTATTGTATTTGCCATACTCCTCCAATTGTAACGAGTATGAAAGCGACAAGCCATGCTTCATTACACGGCATATAGAGATGAAAAGCATGTAATTCACTACAACTTCATAATATGTTTACATTTAATATTATTAACATAAAATAATATTGTAATTGCTAATAAAATTGTAATATGTAACCCAGAAAGTTTACTTTTAAGTGGTGATATACAATTACGTTCAATTTGATTTTTCCATTTCGTGTTAAACTTTCACTTGCGCAGGACACAAAGCAACTGCTAATAAATCTATCAACAAACATATGGTATGGAGTCTATTACTGTCTTTTTGAAAGCTTTACATTGCATCTATACAATGACTTATGATATTGTACCCCTTACAAAGAGTTGTTAAAAGATAAACGTGAGTAGGAAACAATATTCTGAACACAGATTAGAACTAATCGGTCAAAATAAAACAACTCAAATTAAAGTCAAAATGTACATGCAACTACAGAAAGCAAATAAAACACCTGTCTATATAATTCAACCCCTCATGAAAACAAATACATCATAAATAACCCTCTTGGGGAAAATACTGTGGCTTAGAAGATTGTAATGGATACTGACTTGGTGGAAATCGTACACCATCTTCATATACTATGACATGTATTTAGTGAATATCATTAAAAATTATAAAATTATAATGAACTGTGAAATTGAAGATGTCGTCTAGATCGATATAACTTTCTCGGGAGATATTATAGATGTGATATGGGTCGGGTAGACGAACAACAAATAGTCTGACACTTGATTGAGTTTCGTATCACCATTTGTAATGGTAACAAATTCATAGTAAAAAAAACTAAAATCAATTTGAGGACTTTCCTTTTTTGAATTTTCCCCGGAATTTTGTATTTGTTTTATTTTACTTTTTAATGTAATTTAAAAATACAAGATTAGTCAGAAAAATAGAAGGGAAACTCTTATTTCATGTTTAACAATAATGATGATTGTATGACGTTATTCTCTTCCCTTAATAACACGAATTTAATCATCTAAAGGCTTTTATTATCAAGTAAAATATTTGGTGGATTTAATTGCTATATTGTTTAGCAAATACATGCAGGTTGTTGCCATACAACAAACAGAAAATAAATATCTTTAACCATTCAACTACTGGATATCAAATAATGAAAAATACTGATTACATACTTATGCACATATATGACACAGTACGCTTTGTTTGTAAGAAAGCACGAAAAAGGGGATGGTATAAAGTTTATGTATATTGCTATCTAACATAAGTACTAATCCAGTGATAAATCTCATTTTGTGGTGTTATTTCCAAAAAAGGGCCACACAACTACCATTACATAGCAGTGTCCACTATGAAGAAGTTTTTATAAGCATTGGGTTCCTCTTTGTTGAGTTAGTACAAGTCTTTCATACTGCCCACACAGTGGTCGTCGTGTCAGCCACTGCCTCACCTAGATTTCTCGGCGCCCGTTGCTGTCTACACCATCTTGTTCGTCTTCTATGAACTCTACAAGCTCCTTCACACGATAAACCTGTCTCTTTGAGCTCTTACCATCTTGCCCACAAATCCAATTGCTCTATTTCTATGTAGATATTTTATATGTATGATTTTACTCGGACCTTCTACCGAATAAAACCAAATAAACGGAGAATGTGTCCATGGGACAATTAAAATGCCCTAGCTAGCATATATAACATTATAAAGGGTCATTACTAAAAAACGACCACCCAAATTCGCATTCGAACTGTGTTTTATGGTAATAAGCATTGTGTATACGGCTTTCATAAAATTTGGTTGAGGTAAAATAAAATTAGAGAACGGAAACTAATATTGTTGGGACGTATTTACGTACGGACTGACAAGGGTAACACTTTATGCCCACTCCGAAGCGACATTTGTATACTAAAATTGTGCATACCCGACAAATTCTCGATAATTCCTACGATCCATATACGATCAGGTCGATCTGGTCTGGTCGAGATCAGGCTGAGATCGTGAATAGTTGATTTGGTCTACTTAGTCGAGTAAAGATAGTGAATTGATCGGAATTATCGAATAAGTATTCATTTTGTTGTCGGGATAGAGTCATTAAGGAGTCGTGAATGGTCGAGTTAAGGTCGTGTACAGTCGGATGGCGATCGGGTAAAAGTCGTAAACAGGCCCGAAACAGGAATTTGGTTGAGCTTGGTCGTGGAAATTTGGAGAATCGGGATCATCGAGTTGATCTGATCGGCAGTGTGAACCTAGCTTTAACATCCTGACTACGTTCATACTACGACCATAACGAGTTCTAGCCATGCTCATTTACATTGTCACATAAAGTATATAAAAGCTCTCCATGCTTTGTTTGGCTGTATTTTATTTGGACCTCATGTCCCTAAATTCCAACAGCTCAACCATACATGTACTTGACACATCTGTATCATTCCCACTAATGTTCAATGAAATATCGTCATTTGATCTTGATGGACCAGCAATACGTTGTGATTCAGGTTGGATAGGTTGATCCGACATTTCTTCTGGATCAGGCTTCCTATCAGATGCCCTATTGACTCTACCTCTACACCTACCACCAAGCCTACGACTTCTGGTAGATTTTGGTGGCATGCATGTATTGTTTCCGAGAATTCTACGTATAGATGACAATAAGAAGGGATGGAACAGTATTTTTATGTAACATGATTTTGACGTTATTGCTGATAGTGTAGTTAAAATAGTTAACTCTTTATAAATTATAAAGTAATTATAAATACTATTTATGAGTTACATTTTAATATTTTATGATGTATTTAAATGAGTAGTTATTGTTGCAAACTCCATTAGAAATTTGAATTGAGATCGGTTTTGGAATAAAGGAAAGGGGGATGTGAAAAAAAAATTGGGGGGGGGGGAGGGGTTCAATTTTTCTCATTTCAGATTTCATAAATAAAAAGAAAATTTCTTCAAACATTTTTTTGAGAGGATTAATATTCAACAGCATAGTGAATTGCTCAAAGGCAAAACAAAAATTTTAAGTTCATTAGACCACATTCATTCTGTGTCAGAAACTTATGCTGTGTCAACTATTTAATCACAATCCAAATTTAGAACTGAATCCAGCTTGAATGTTGTGTCCATACTTGCCCCAACCGTTCAGGGTTCAACCTCTGCGGTCATATAAAGCTGCGCCCTGCGGAGCATCTGGTTAGCTAATAAGTACCTGTCTTTTAAGGAGTTAATGTTTCTTTAGTACACTACAGAATAATAAGACTATTGACTGTTACTTAAACAGGTCGTGACCACTACCTTATATGGAAATGCATAAATTAGCATACTTATGTTCTCGCACATGTAATTGTTTATTATCATGTGACGCAATTTATTTTCACCTAGGTTTTTGACCAATCCACTAAATGAGTCACAATGCATGATGGACTACTACGTGTTTACAATCAACCAAGAACACGTGTTATTTACTGAAATACAACACATTTTTTCGTGCAATGCGGGATTCACAATTTCGCTTAGTTTTTCATTTTGTGTATCCTCATTTATAGTTCGTGATATAAAGTATTACTTCCATGCTCAGATTAACGGAGAGTTGTTTCTATGCGCAGCAAAAAGGGTTTGAATTACCCGATATATAGCCATTAACATGTTTGATGATAACACGGAGATGTCATGTATTCCTCCACCAGACAGCAACGAAACAACAGCGAAAAACACAATTACCCATGAGAAAAACTTACAAGTGTAAAGTAAGCCGTCGATAACAGCCGGTGCTAATATTCACGAGTACAGCAATTTTCGTATAAATATTTAAAGGCAAATGTGTGATCCTTGAATTTTGTGTTCGGTAAAAATGCGAAGAAATATTTACATACATGGCATTGTTAACAAAATCTATAAGTATTTATTTTTGTCACATTTCAGTATATTGGACTTCCAAACTGTTCCCTTTGTTTTGAAGGTAGTGAAGTCAGCAACTGTAGTTTCAGTTTGTATTCGTTTTTTAACGGGCTCGGACATTTGCCAAACTGAATAAAATCATTACAGCTGATTTCTTATGCCTGCAAAGTAAAGTCTTGGTTGGCTTGCTTGCTTTGTTTGAATACTTGTTTATACAAGCTTTTAAAATAAGATTGACATCTTTAAACAATATATATATAGGCATAGTTTAACTTGTATATTTTATATTTTGTGCAATATACAAACAAAGCAAGCAAGCTAACCAAAGTTTTGCTCTACATGCATTAGGAAATAAGCTGTAATGATGTTATCCATATGTATGTGCGACAAGGTGGAAAATTTGATATGTTTTGTGAAAATTGCAGCGATCTAATATAAAAAGAAGATGTGGTATGATTGCCAATGAGACAACTGTCCACAAGAGACCAAAATGACACAGAAGTTAACATTTATAGGTCACCGTACTGCCTTCAACAATGAGCAAAGCCAATACCGCATAGTCAGCTATAAAAGGCCCCGATATGACAATTTAAACAATTCAAACGAGAAAACTAACGGCCTTAATTATATAAAAAATGAACGAAAAACAAATATGTAACACATAAACAAACGACAACCACTGAAATACAGGCTCCTATAGAAATCTATATATTTTTTTTTTGATGGGATAGATTTCTTCTCCTTTTATATATTTAATTGGGCCGGGTGTTTTTTTTTTGTTTTTTTTGTCTGGATTGTTTTACACAAGTAATTTTGGGGTCATTTACAGCTTACTTTTTAGCATTGAACCTATGACTGGTTACTTTACTAGATTATGTCTTTGTTGGAAAGATGTCTCATTTGACACTCATACCTCATCTTCTTATTTCTATATACAAAGCACGTTTTAGAAGAAGAAAAAAAGGTAATATGGCACCCACTATGATCCAGAGACTTTAAATATTGGAGATGTATTTAGCTATATACCGTAACCGCTCAGTGGCGGATCCAGGGGGGGGGGGGTTTCCGGGGGATGGAACCCCCCCTTTTTTTTGGACGATCAATGCATTTGGATTGGGACATGTAGTTGGAACCCCCATTTCGTCCAGGGTTAGGACCCCCCTTTTTAAAATGGCTGGATCCGCCCCTGCCGCTTTCATAACACTTATTTTTAGCATACTGAATATTATGATGTTCTTGCTTTTAGTTCAGGTCCTGATAAAAAATTTACACATCCAGTACAGAAAGAAGTGTTTCAATGAAAGTTTTCTTGTTTTTCTAGGCAGAAATGATTTTGGAATGACATTATACAGGTTTAAAAGAGCTCAACAAATTTCATAGTGGACAGTGGTCATTTCATCTGAAATTTCACTGTTTCAGGTCGTAAAATTATTGCACAGGTACAATGGAAAAAAAAACTGTTCAACAACTTTAACAAGGCGAAAAGAAAGTCGAATAGTGCAGCCCGTAAACAATACTTTTTTAATCTGAGCATGCAAATTGAAGATTATATTATATATTTTACAATAATCACATTCACAGAACAAAAACATATATTTTGAGAATCCCAGACACATTATTAGTTGACAGTTCTTCCACTAATTCCACGTGTTTTCAGTTTATAGTAAACTCGTAGTAGCCCACAATGCATTGTAGCTCATTGAGTCGATTGGTCAGTTTTTCAAGGCCGTATTGGCCTTGTGTTTTGGAAATTACTATGCAAATATATTCTGACGTAAAGAAATCTAGAGTTCTCGACCTGTTACAGCAGATTTCAGTCAGTATGTAGCTAATGGTAATATCTTTGGTTAGCTTGCTTGTTAGCTGAACCGTGAAGTCATTGTTAGGTTAGGTAAACTACCCTCCTTTAATAGTAGACTAGCCCAATAGATAACCAATGTATCTCTCTGTAGGACTAAGCTACTTAAAAAGGAGGGTAGTATACCTTACCTAACAATGACTTCACGGTTCAGCTAACAAGCAAGCTAACCAAAGATATTACCATTAGCTACATACTGACTGAAATCTGCTGTAAACTGCTGATGTTATATGTATTACCAATGTTATTTCAACTGATCGGGCGGAGCTTATGTTTTAATTTGCATAAGGACAGTCTATTTGAAGATGTGTGTGATACGGATGATTGTTGTTATAATTACTATTGAATTCTAATCACAATCAGTGTCAACAAACGCATATACAAAAGAACTGAGTGTATGATATGGGACGAATAACTGGACACTTGGTCCGAGTACACAGTTATCGTCCTTTGATTTTCGTTGTCCCCAAATATAGTCCTTAATGTGGACAGTGTGTTACTTGCCAATTTTTGTTATACCCCTTCCAAATTTAATTCTCCATGTTTTATGCCTCATATAGCAAGTTGGGGGGTGAAATGACACTGTAAAAAAATTTGGGTCATAAATATTTAGGTAAAGTAGTGATTAGGTCCAGCTGAAAAAGGTCAAAAATTAGCACTTCGGAAGCTGTCAAAAGATTTCAAGACCCCCTTAACACAAAATTGTCCATATTTTGAGTTAGAGCTGATGAAGTTTTCTATAAATTTGATATAATTTGTCCCAAAAGTAGTACAACATACTGTAAAAATGTTATTGAGAAAGCGCAGGTGGGATTTTTTTTATTTACATTTATTGTCTAAAAGAAATGCACTACGAAATAACTGTGTACTCGGACCACTTCATTGATGAGTTTATCCCAAAACTCCTGTCTATAGATGGACTGTAATATATGCTGATTGATTTTAACGTCCTTTTGACTGGTTCCAATTAAATCAAATATAAACCATTGGCAATTATATTAAACGACTTTCTAATAGCATTTTCATTAGGAACAACCATGTTAAATATTTTGGAAACAATACTAAAATGGACCAAAACAAAACATGAAAAATTGTTCAGCTTTTCTCCCATGTCATAATTTTCAGTGATATTTTTCTATAATCCATATATAAGTAGTAATGCAAGAAAATGCTTTAAATTTAAATATTTAAACTGTTTTCTGTATATCCACTTTAACAATTCGTAGCAGGATACACGGAAACTCAATAAATGCAGAGCGAGGTAAAACTAATGCTGAAGGCGTGTAATTTAACAAACATGCTTTTATTAGATCACCTGTATTACAAAAAGAAACTTACAAAAAGAAATGTACATAGACGGACATGGTTTAATATAAGAAGGTTGCTAAATTCACGTAATTTGGTATCGGGTGGAAAGTTTTTGAATAAAAACAAAAGATTTTGTTTTCGGTTACCGTATATTGTGAAATTCCTTTATAAAAATCATAAATTAGAGGCAACAGTTATTTTCTGATGTTCAAATCTCATAAATTCATTAAGAAGATAAGTCTAGGACAAAAAGAAAACATTCAACTCCAAAAATAGCGAGACCATCTTAGCCGACAGCGTAAAATTTGTATAATACATCAAAATGATATGATATATTTATATTCATATAATATTCAAGATATGTTATAGATTCTACCAGATATATGTGTTTTACACATTTGTTAGAGTTGTCACAGATTTTAGAATGTATGAAATAAAAACATAATATACGACTGCAAGGTAAGTTTTTGTAATACAACCTTGCAAGAAGCAGTAGAGGAAAGACGTCGCCCAACTTATGAAAACTGTTTGTTATATAGTCTGGAAAACGAGAAGTCTAGGGGCTAAACAGTGGATGCGGAGCTTCAACAAAGTTACATGAATGGAAATATGTGTGTCTCGTATTATGCGAGATATGGGGATTACTATCCTGCGGCGGCATAATCTATTTATATACAGCTTGATCATATTTATATTTCTTAAGATAGAAAAAAGTAAAATCACAAAATTACGGAACTCCGAGGAAAATTCAAAACGGAAAGTCCCAAATCAAATGGCAAAATCAAAAGCTCAAATGGTCCGAGACCACGACAAATATAGTCCCTAGTGTTGACAGTGGGTTACTTGCCAATAATGTTTATACCCCTTCAAAATTTATTTCTCCATGTTTTGAAGGGGGGGAGGTGAAATTACACTAAAAAAATTTGGGTCCAGAATTTTAAAGGAAAGAAGTGATTTGGTCCAGCTGAAAAAGGTTAAAAATTAGCACTTCGGAAGCTGTCAAAAGATTTCAAGACGCCCTAAACATAAAATTGTCCATATTTTGAGTTAGAGCCGATGAAGCTTTCTATAATTTTGATATAATTTGTCCCAAAAGTAGTACAACACACTGTAAAAATTTCATTGAGAAAGCGCAGGTGGGATTTTTTTAATTTTTATTTATGTTCTAAAAGAAATGCACTACGAATTAATTGTGGTCTCGGACCAAACACATCAAACAAAAGAATAACAACTGTCATATTCCTGACTTTGTACAGTCATTTTCCTGTGTAGAAAATAGTGGATTGGACCTAGTATTATAGCTAGCGTAACCTCTCACTTGTACGACAGTCGCATCAAATTACATTATACTGACAAATATATGTGAACAAAACAAACAGACATATTAGGTAAATAAAGGCAACAGTATTATACCGCTGTTCAAAACTCATAAATCCATGGACAAAAAACAAAATCGGGGTAACAAACTAAAACCGAGAGAAACGCATTAAATATAAGAGGAGAACAACGACACAACACTAAAATGTAACACACAGAGAAACGGACCAAGCATCAGACAAAATCCCACGAGAATAACAAATATAACATCAAAACCAAATACATGAATTTGGGAAAGACAAGTACCGTGACACGTCTTATAAGGTAAAAATGTCACAAATAAGGATACAGCAGCCAACATTATGTTAAAACCTTAATCAATATAAAACAAACAAATATGTAACCAAGGAAAACATAGGCAAAGCACATTAGCAAAAATAAAAGTCAAGAATATAAAAACTAACAAACGCACAATAACGGGTTGTATAAGAAAAAAGTAAAATCACAAAAATACTGAACTTAGAGGAAAATCAATTCGGAAAGTCTATAATGACATGGCAAAATTAAAATACAAAACGCATCAAAAACGAATGGACAAGAACTGTCATATTCCTGACTTGGTACAGGCATTTTTCAAATGTAGAAAATGGTGGATTAAACCTGGTTCTATAGCGCTAACCCTCTCACTTTCATGACAGTCTCGTCAAATTCCGTTATATTTACAATGACGGAATTGAGTCATTAATTCGTATGTAGATACCTTATGTTAGGAAGTTTCCGTCTCTCATTTGTCTATTGTCATTGAACTCATTTTGATGGTTCATCGACTACTTAAACAAACTATATTTCCGTGTTGTGAATTTCGCACTATTGATGAGTAATATGATAACTATTTTAAGTATATGAGTTCCTTGCAATGTCTACGTTGTCTTTGGACAGTTATCAAAGTTAAAGTTACGTGATAAGGTTCGTCTCTCCGATACTTTAAGCATTAGGTCAACTATGTGGTGTATATTAAAAGATTGTAAGTTAATTGTAAATGTCTGTCTAGCCGGTATCAACATGACCTCATTTTAATGATTAATTTGTCCATGTTAAGTTTTTTGTATTCTGTTTGCTTTTCAAATTCTAGTTGCAATAGGTCAGCAATCCAAATTTGATGTAAAGGTTAAAATGTCTATCTGGCAGGTATCATCTGACCTAGGGCCAAAGCTAAGTTTTTGTGTTTTGGTATATATTTAAAGTTACCATAAGCCATGTCAACTATATAAGGTGTATGGAATAATTGTAAGGTGAGCATGTCTGTCTAAGAGAATCTATCTGAAATTAACCCTATTGTCTTCTATTTTTTTTTAAATGTGAAGGTTATCTGATACTTTTAGTAAAACCTTTATCTGTGGGACTCCTACATGAAACTAATGGTTAGTAAAGCAGGCAAAATTTGTCAGCGTGTTTCTCTGTTAGCAATACCACTGTGGGGAAATTAAAGAAATTGGTTAAAGCATTTTTCGGAACTTCTAAAATTTTATATAATCCTTTAGATCGCATCTCTCTTTATATATATATGCAAATGAACCGAGTGAACAGCAAAACTCATGCTGAAATTTTAATTGCCTGTTGCTGATATTGTAACGGACAATTTCCATATATTTATTTTACCTTAAGAGTCATATGCGAATGTGGTTAAAACTAATCGAATATGATTATAAAAGAGTTTAGATATGATGCACATATCAACAAGACTGCATGGAACCTAATCAAAATGTATTAATAAGATTGAGAATGGAAATGGGGAATGTGTCAAAGAGACAACAACCCGACCATAGAACGAACAACAGCAGAAGGTCACCAACAGTTCTTCAATGCAGCGAGAAATTCCTGCACCCAGAGGAGTAGTATAGTATGAGGAGTATGAGCCCCAAAACCTTGGACACTGGACGCGCGCTGCGCGCATGCGCTGACGCTATATTTGGGCCTTAGCGTGGACACCGTAGTTGACTCTGAAATCTAAGGGAATGACTCACAGGCCGACACCATATTTGGGCCTTCGCGCGGACGCGAGCGCTTTAGTTGGACCTGAGCGCGGACGCGAACACTATATTTGGGCCTTCACGCGGACATCGGGACACCCACTCCATATTTGGACCTGAAATCGAGACGCGAGACGTTATAGTTGGACCTGCGCGCGGACGCGAACACTATATTTAGGCCTTCGAGCGGACATCGGGACACCAACTCCATATTTGGACCTGAAATCGGGACGCGAGACGTTATAGTTGGACCTGCGCGCGGACGCGAACACTATATTTAGGCCTTCGAGCGGACATCGGGACACCAACTCCATATTTGGACCTGAAATCGGGACGCGAGACGTTATAGTTGGACCTGCGCGCGGACGCGAACACTATATTTAGGCCTTCGAGCGGACATCGGGACACCAACTCTATATTTGGACCTGAAATCGGGACGCGAAACGTTATAGTTAGACCTGTGCGCGGACGCGAACACTATATTTGGGCCTTTACGCGGACATCGGGACACCAACTCTATATTTGGACCTGAAATCGGGACGCAAGACGTTATAGTTAGACCTGCGCGCGTACACTAACACTATATTTGGGCCTCAGCACGGACATCAGAGTTGGACTCGACATGGGGATGCATATCTAAGGATATGACTCACACGAACGTCGTATGTGGGTGCAGAGGCTTTAGTTGGGCTTAAGCGCGGGCGCTTTACCTAAATATTGGACCAAGCTACCCTTCAAGTTGGACGTTACGTCACACCCTTAAAAGTAGACGGTATACCCTCCAAAACGGACGTGCAATTTTGCTTTGCTAAACGCTTACCCAACACCTAGATAATACGTCTGTGATAAATCTGAAAAAAAAATATTCTACCTCTTTAAATAGTTACTGCTTATACATGCTTATAACAACTGTAAGAATTCTCCAAGATATCCTATTTATATTAATCAGATAAACTGTCACTCAATCCAGTAGGCGGTACTATAAGTAGATGCACGTGTAAAGATAATTGGATTAAAATGTTTGAAATCAATACATAAAATAATTATCTTTTTCTTTTTTATTTTTTGGATTGCTTGTCTTATTAACATGACAATCGTCAAACATTCAGTAGTATTGCTTTGCGATTTCTTTCAACCACTTAATTAATATCATATGGTGCTGATTAAAATGACACCTCAAATAATTAGATGAAGAGATAAAGCACATCTGGTGATTAAAAAATCAGTATCTTTATACACTTTCTTTCAATAACATGTTTACAGGTGTACACTATTTTATCTGCTCCTAATTAACGGACAGCAACTATAAAAATATCGTCTGTGACATGAAATACTTATCTTTCGTTTTTAGATTTCTTATCTTATAAGCCGTAAATATTCAGTAGTATTGCTTTTCTACTTCTTTGAACCACTTATAATTAATATCATTTGATTAAAATTTTACCCCGAATAATTAAACCAAAACCACATCTTGTTAATACAAATTGTTTCTCATTTAACATATCTTATCTATATAGTTGATCCACTGTCGTCATTTTTATCTTCAAAAATACTCGGATAATGTATTTAATCAATCTATATTTATATACAAGGAGTTTGGATGGGGTTTACGGACTAGGGAATAATGAGCAAAAAAATAAAGAAAGAAAGAATAGAGAAAGATAGGGGAGAAAAAAACAAAGAATAAAGAAATATAACAAAAAATATAAAAATAGTGAAATATGGGCTGCTAGAATATAAAGAATAGAGAAATATACGGCTGCTAAACTATAAGGAATAGAGAACTATGGGCTGTGAAACTATAAAAAAAAAAGGAATACAAAAAAATATGACTATATTTAATTGCAGTAAGATTTCTCTTTTTCTTATCCTCCGTTGTTTAAATTGTTGTGCACGTGAAGGAGTTATTTCTGTGCAGAGAAACAAGAACCGGTTTGAACCGGTTGAAATTAGAGGATACTGGCTATGTATGTGGGATCAACATGATTAATTGCAATCTTTGCCGGAAAGTGTATGTGTGGCCGCACGATCTTCAAAGACATATGAGAAGTAAGCATTCTTCAGATGAGCAACTATATCAACAAGTTCTAACCCAGCAGCAGCAGCAGCAGCAAAAACAGCAGCAGAAACAAAAGCAGCAGCAAAAGCAATAAAAGCAGCAGCAGCAATAGCAGCAGCAGCAAAAGCAGCAGCAGCAATAGCAGCAGCAGCAAAAGCAGCAGCAGCAAAAGCAGCAGCAGTAATAGCAGCAGTAGCAAAAGCAGCAGCAGCAATATCAGCAGTAGCAAAAGCAGCAGCAGCAATAGCAGCAGCAGCAAAAGCAGCAGCAGTAATAGCAGCAGCAGCAATAGCAGCAGTAGCAAAAGCAGCAGCAGCAATATCAGCAGTAGCAAAAGCAGCAGCAGCAATAGCAGCAGCAGCAAAAGCAGCAGCCGCTGCTGCTGCTGGGTTAGAACTTGGTGATATAGTAACTTAAAGCAAAGACCGGGAACATTATCGAAAATAACCGAATATAAATGCCAAACCCATGGTAAAACAGATATATAAAAAAAGTAAATAATTACTTTGTTTTGGTGCAAATGATTTTTTATTCAAATTGCTGCAAATTCTATACGCTGATTTAATATTTAATTGCTAGCCTAATGAAAACAAATGTGTGGTGCAAATATTGTGCAAACATTGTTTGTCTTCAAATTGACTCAAATGCAATAAATACGCTTATTTAATATATAATTATTGTAAAAAAAGGGGGAATTATTGTATAAATTCGGTCATATGATTACATTGTATTTAACAAGAATTTACACAAATTACGCAAATCTTTTACATTATCAGTGCTGAGAAGTTGCACTAATTTGAACGACGATGGACGTCTATAATAATAAGGTTTAATAAACTGTCTCCTTAATTCTCTATAATAGCATTCGCATTGTAAAACAAAATTGAATTCAATGAAAGGTTGTTGATATATCGTTTACTGCACCTCTTACTCGGTTTGCTGACACTGAGACTACTTTAACACAGTGTTGACAGAATAGTTTTATGAGGGACAAAATAAACAGTTTCAATTCGTCTAAGTCCTTATTCAATTAAATATTATCTCTGACATATTGTAATCAATACCTAATTAATATTCAAAACTCATATGAATAATTTATGCTAATTTAATTAAATATGCACGTTAATACAATTAAAAACCTGCAATTATTTCATATGTATTCTTAAATTGATTGATTTCCTAATTGTTTTGTTACCCGCTGGGTAATTCCAATAACATTAATTTTTCACCTATTAAGAAATTAAAGAAACTAAGACAGGTCGAAATATGTAACTGGACATCGGTCAAGCTTGACCCGTTACCAATGTCAACAAATACAAACAATATAATATATTGATTACACAATAGATAAATGGTCACTCTCTCATAATCTACACCGGATTGTAATCATGAACCAACAAAAAGGTAAAAGTTTTTTTTAATATGAATGTTATGGAAATTGTTGAAAAAAATTATCATCTTTTTAAATTTTTAAAGAATATTAAAATGCTACAAAATTTAAGAAAAAAGCCATCAGACTGAAATTTTGTATATCAATTTTATACATGTATAATAATATACAGCCGGCTACATAGAAGTGCAACGGGAAATAAAAATGCGTGCAACTAAACGGTATCATATTCTCGAAATAGATATAAATCATAAAAATTATCCATATAAAATACAGGAAGAGATACAAAGCAATCAATGCATGATCAATCATGATATATTATGCGGAATTTTATCGATTTTGAATAAATTACAATTCATGGAAACATAAATTTTTTTACACGTATTTAATTAATAATAATAAAAATGTTATAATGGGATATTCAGATAACAAGGGAGTGGAGAACGGCGTTGAGGGTGTTAAGAAGCGCCACCCCTTTCCGCAATTTATAATTGAAATTTGTTTTTCTAAATTTATATTTTAGTTCCATGTCCCGTTTTGCAAATTCTCGGTCCACCACTCTATTGGATTAAACATGAGAATTTAAAATCATACAGATCATGTCTGGACGGGCGTATGACATTTGCGCCGATTTTGAAATTTTTCACTCTTTCATTTGCGCCGATTTCAATTTTTCATTTGCGCCGATTTTATTTGTTCTCCTAATTGGAATTACAGGTAAGTTACAGGTAAGTTAATACTTTAACATGGACTGAGCACAGAGTATAAAGACAAATTAAAGTCATAAGAAACCTCAAATAAAAAAAAATAATGCATATGTTTATTAATAACTCAATGGATAGTTTTTATTATAAAACTTATGTACATATACTTTTTTCTGAAGAAAATTCTTTAATTTATTCATATTTAGAAGCAGACGAAATCACAAGCAAGGAATATATTAGATGTGTTGCTTATAAACACTCGACAATTTGTACAACTGGCTAACGGAAGAGGTTGATAAATGATAAATGAAAAATAACATGACTGGGATAGAGAGTTGTCTCATTGGCACTCATACCCCACCTTCTTATATCTGTTCACCTGTAATTTACCTGTAAAAAAATAGGCGCAAATGAAAAAAGAAATCGGCGCAAATGAAAGAAAAAATCGGCGCAAATGAAATGCAAATCGGCGCAAATGCAAAACGCCGGTCTGGACGCATCAACAAACTCTCTAACGATTGTTTGTATTCAAAAATCGGTCATATTTCAACTTGAACATTATAAGTGTTATGTTAGTATAATTTCGACGTAATCAATATTTATACATTAGTTATGTATTTATATAGTATATTTTTATTTAATTCATTTTAATATGATGGGATTGCGAGAGTATCGATACAAAATAAATTTTTAAAAATCAAACAAGCGACATACAATCGCCAATTACAACTATCGATTTTGAATAAATTACAATTCATTGAAATTTATTTCTCTATTAAACAAGTAATTTTTAATGAACAATACTGAAATTTAGTATTATAATGTAATACATAGATAGCATGGGAGTGGAGCACGGCATTTAGAGTGTCGAGAAGCGCCACCCCTTTCTGTTTCGTACAAGAATATATAAAACTTATTGTTTCGGGGTGGGGATCTTGATAGTTTACAAGTTCTTAAACAGGAGGGGGTGGGGTGACACTCAGGGACTCCCCCTATATTTCATTTGATTTGTTTTTTTGTCCCATACAAGAATATATGTAACTTTAATTTGTGTTTTCTATAATTTTTTAGTTCCATGTCCCGTTTTTGTCACGAATATTAAAATATATATTTAATTTATTTCAGTACATCCCGGACAAGATGGGTCGCAGCCACCAGCATATACCAACCAACAACAACCATATACCAACCAACAACAACCATATACCAACCAACCACCAGCACTGCCGCCAGGTTTGTTGTTGATAGCTATACCGTTCTCTGACCTTGTCTTACCGTTCTCTAACCGTTCTCATAACGTTCTCTTAATGATCTCGTTAGAAGCCACGAAGTTTGTTGTTAATAGCTATACCGTTCTCTTATCGTTCTCTGACAGTTCTCATAAACTGAGCCATAAGGTTTGTTGTTAATAGCTATACCGTTCTCTGGCCGTTCTTTTATCGTTCGCTGACCGTTCTATCGTTCTCTGACCGTTCTCGTTAGAAGCTACCTTGTTTGTAGTTATTAGCTATACCGTTCTGTTGTCGTTCTCTGGCACTTCTCTCAACCTTATCTGACCCTTCTTTTGCCGTTTTCTGACAGTTCTTTTTACCGTTCTCTTTAGAAAATTAACCACCGAAGAACACAATTTCGTTTAAGAGAATAAAACGGTCATACAAATAAACACGTGTTTGTGTACAGAAGAAACATATTTTTTTAACATTGTTTTGCGTATTCTTCCTTTATGATATACATGTATGAAGTTAAAACACCGAACGATTCATTTATACATTGTAGTTAGAAAATGAAGAAAAAAAGTACTCATTCAATGGACGTTAAGCAACCAACATTCACTCAGTCTTCAGTTTGATAACCTCAAATTGTCAATTTTCGTTGTGTTCGATACTGATTGCGAAATCACCCCTGCCAGTGCTCATAAAGTTATATAACGTCAAATTGTCAGTTTTTGTTGTGTTCGATACTGATATTGGAATCATCCCTTCCAGTGCCCATTATGGTTGATGATAAGAAATGTTGATCTGCTAAAGTGAAAAATTCATTTCAAGATGAATTATTTAAACAATTGGCGAGGTATCAAGCTTACACAACAATATAAAATGTTCCGGATCTAGCCATTTTTAAAAGGTGTGTGTGTGTGGGGGGGAGTCACAACCCAGGATAAAGATGGAGATCCAACTATACATTGTATTTCCCCATTCAAATGCATTTATCGTTCAAAAAGGGGGATTCCAACGCCCGAACCATCCCCCACCCTGGATCCGCCACTGTACTCGAGCATTTTACCAGTCTTTGTTGTTGTAGCGTTTGTATGACAGGGAGTACGTATGGACATCTAACTATACAAATCATTGTGAAAAACCAAGTTGAATTCCTTGCGAAACATCACTGTAACAGTTACTATTTATGCTGCAAGATAAAAATGGTTGGCTTTATACATTTTGTAGTTATAAAAATTAGAAAAAGGAGTTAGGAATTTATTAATATCCAAGTGTGTACAAAGGAATTAAAAATTAAAATAAATATTTGTGGGATAAGTTTTGTCCGGCGCTTTTAACTGTTTAATCACTTGTTTTAAATATTCCATTTGAAGTATAAAGGATTTAAATTGGACTGTTGTACTATAAATGGACTTTAACATGATGTTTACATTTTAATACAATGACGTGTTCGAGCAAAAATCGAATTAAATTATGTCATTTGAATTCGATTTTATAATTATAATCATTGTTTCTTGTAAAGGATAGTTTACCTTGAAAATTCTCCTAGGGGTTAAACATTTTTTTCTTGCGGTTAAATACCACCATTGTTTTTCCCGTATTAGACTGTTAGATTTGCAGTTTTGTTTTTAAATTGTGAAGATTGTATCTTTGGCACGAGTAAAGTTTTATAATATCCAGTACGATAATAGACAAAGTTTCACATAACTCATTGCATTTAAAAAAAAATTAATCACCACTGGAAGTTAACCAGTCAAATTTCTACCCTTTATTTTCTGTCTTAACCATGTAACCTCAAGTTTCATTTTTTTTAATAGAAACACCCCCAAAAAATTAATGGTGCTTTGAAACACCCAATACATGTATGTATGATTCAGCATTTTTTTTTACTGCAATGAAATGTAAGATTAATCCCCCCCCCCCCCCCCCCCCCCCACACACACACAAATGTCCTGTGAATATTGTTTTTTTTTACCCTTTTTCGTATGCAACTGGTTATTGTATCACACCTTGATATTGGATGGAACTCGAAGTATTATTTTCGGTTATTAATGAGGGGCCTGGTGGGTTATTTTTGTTCTTCGTGATCGGCGCATTTTCGCTATCGTGATCCGTTTTTAATGTCACACAAAAGGGCGGTTAAAAATCCAAATCGAATTCTCAATGTTGAAAATACATTTAACATGATACGTAATTTTTTACTTTACTTTATTTCTAGTTATGCCCGCGAATACCTCTGTTTTGCTATGTATTTTTGCCCTTTGGTAGTGTAATGTATACGCTATATATATATAATTGGATATTTAGTTTGTTTCAAGCTTGCATAAATGACAAATATTTGAAACTTTCTGTGTTTTGATATATCAATTTTGATAATTGCGTAGGTGTTTGTAGCTGTTCTTATCTATTCCAATTCTTGAACATACTGTTAATCTGTTTTCATGTGTCACTTCAATTTTTGTCCTCTTCAATCCGAATGACTGATATTTGTGTAGAATAAAATTGAGAATGGAAATGGGGAATTTTTTAAAGCAACAACAACCCCGACCATAGAGCAGACAACAGCAGAAGGTCACCAATGGGTCTTCACTGTAGTGAGAAACTCCCGCACCCGGGGTCGTCCTTCAGCTGGCCCCTAAACAAATATGTATACTAGTTCAGTGATAATGAACTCCAAATTGAGTATCTGTATCTCTCAATAGATTTGTTTCATTATTTCAGGATTACCACAAGCCAACCAACAACAATGGATGCCGGCTGTAGGTGCTTCTGCAGGCTGTCCGTCTGGTCTGGAATATTTGACACAGATTGACTCAGTTATAATCAAACAGCAAGTGGATTTAATTGAAGGTATGGTTCATTTTGATTATAAATCAATACAAATATTTTTTTTAAATTGATGTACAATGTAGTTAAATTTAAATAGTGCTGAGCAGAAGGCAATGCTTACACGACGGGTGCCCCATGTGGAGCAGGATCTGCTTACCCTTCCGGAGCACATGATATCACACCTAGTTTTTGGTGGGGTTCGTGTTGCTTAGTCTTTAGTTTTCTATGTTGTGTCATGTGTACTATTGTTTGTCTTTTTCATTTTTAGCCATTTCGTTGTCAGTTTATTTTCGATATCTGAGTTTGACTGTCCCTCTGGTATCTTTCGTCCCTCTTTTACACTAATCCGTTTTCTATAAAATGGACATTTAGTTTGTCAGTACTATTTCTTTGATAAACAACCAGAAGTAAAAGTATTAATCATAAATTTTCGAGGGCAATATCAATGGATTCATTCGTTTTTCACATACAGTTTTCTGTTCTAAATATTCGAAGATTTTTGGGTAAATGAGATATTAAAAAATAACAAAAATTAAATAAAGTTTAATACTAAAACATGTCTGTTATAACCTCATGTAAAATGTCTTTAAAAAGTTCCGATGAAGTCAATCTTTCTGTTCACAGAACTTCCTGTTTGACTATAATTTTGTTATAAACAATAGATGCTATAATATTTGTTCCTGTTGGAAAAATGTTCTCTACCCTTTATTCCACCAAGAGCAGAACAATGTTGTAATGTTTTTCCAAGTGGAAATGAAATAGTTCCAATATGCTTCTTCCATTATAAAGGAATGTAAGGAATTTCTATTCCATGACAAGGTATATCACTCAGTCTAATGTATTTTCTTCCAAGTGGAAATAAAATAGTTCCAATATGCTTCTTCCATTATAAAGGAATGCAAGGAATTTCTATTCCATGGCAAGATATATCACTCAGTCTAATGTATTTTCTTCCAAGTGGAAATAAAATAGTTCCAATATGCTTCTTCCATTATAAAGGAATGCAAGGAATTTCTATTCCATGGCAAGGTATATCACTCAGTCTAATGTATTTTTCTTATAAAATTTATTTAATTTCTGATATTTTCTTTTTAGCCTTTGTTGGATGGGAACAGGCAAACAAATATCAAATAACCAATAATCAAAACCAACAGATCTACTTTGCTGCTGAAGGTAAGCTTTATTTTAAATTGTCGTTCTGTTAAATTATGCTCATACAATTCCTTGTTATAACACTGAAATCACCATACAATAACTATTATTATCGATATTTTGTGCATTTTTCCTTTGATCTTTTTTTGTGGTAATTTTCATATCATGCTACTCGCTTGAGATGAAAAATTATCACTAGAAACTAAGCATGCACGTGGTGTTGCTAACGAAATTGACATGAAATTGACAACGTCGTCATATGTAAAATAGCGATAAAAAGATTATCATTGTTCATCTCAACTCGATTGCCTTTCTCGTTGAGATGATCACCGATAATCTATAAATATAAAAACAAGAAGATTCCACACGAGAAAAAATAACATAGGGACACTAAGGTCTTAAATAATGAGCCAAACTCATATGATACCTCATAGTAAGCTACAAAAGGCCACGAAAAGTGAAAAAAAACTTCTTATGTACAATTCATCTTATTCTGTTCCATATTCAATTTTATTACATAATTCATATTTATCCGGAACAAATTGAACTGGACCGATTTCTTAAATCACCGTATTTATCGACTACCTATAATTTATGTGACACCGTCCGCTTCAATATTTTCAACACATGGAAATGGACGACATTTTAACTTTCTGAGGAAATCGAGACATACCACTGTCAAGTACGTTTGATTCAATCATAAACTGTGAAAATTAATCTGTTTAACTCCGTTATATTTGGATAAGTAATTTATAAATACATACGAACTGTAAGTTATTTATTTCCGAGAAATGAACTGTAAATTCTACTTTCGTTTTTGACTCGATTAATAATCTTGTATTTAACTTTCATATTTAATTCGTACACATTGTAAAATATTGTATTTTTATTTCTTTCAGTTTACCAATCTACTGACTACTTGAAACCTTTCTGGTGGAATATATTAATTACAATTTATCAAAACAAGTTGTGTTCGTTATATATTCATCGAGATTGCGATTGCAGTCACCTGGTTAAGCTAGTTGAGTCCGGCTCAGCATAGTAAATTGACAACAACTTGTCTACACATCTCCTGATCAAGAAATACAACGGAGCATCGTTCGTAGCTGTTACATCGACACTACGCAACACAGCTTGTGCGTCCTAGGCAGCAAACCAACAACGTTGAACAAACATTGCCGATTTACATCATGGATCCCAGTCACGCGGAACAGCAAGAAGAGGTTCAGCCCCCAGAGGAAAATGTCCCAGATCTAGAACTACTACAAAATCCGTCTAACGCAACACCTTTAGATGAAAGCGCAGAGACTAGGCGAGTGCGCGAACTTACCGAAAGGGGACAGGGAGCCTTTATAGAAAAACGCGACAAGTTCTATAACGACTTAGAGGCCCTATGGTCAAACCTAGAATCTAGATTATTAGAAACGACCAAGCCTCCTAACGACCTTCAGCAATTGTTAACAGCACAAGATAAAATTGTACAAGCCTGTACTAATTATCGCAGGCTCACAGACGAGTACTTGCAATTTCTCAAAAGTACAAAAACATTAGACAGCCTTCAAGACATTGATACCTGCAAATTGTCAACGGATATCCGAATGTCTAAAGTTGACCTAGCAATTGAAACTTTGCACGAACATCGCCTTACCTTGACAACGGCTAAATCAACAAAAACGAGGATATCTAAGGCCAAGAAAAGCTCGCACAGCGGTAGCTCCAATGTCTCTGACATGTCAAGTCTTGCACGGAGGAAGCGCGCCAAAGCAGAGGCCGCTAAATCAAAAATAGCCTTTGTTGAACAACATTCACTTATCCTACAACAAGAAGCAATGTTAGAGGAATAAGCCCTGTTCAGACAATCTGAATTAGAACAAGAGGCCATACGCAGAAAATCACAAATCACACAAGAGTCTGCACGTGTAAGCCGAGAAAAATCCGAACTGAAGGCCAAGTTAAACCTTCTAGAAGCACGCAAAGAGGCTGCAGCCGCAGAAGCCGAGGCCCGTATCCTGGAATATGATGACAGCCACGCGTTTAGCGATCTCCCTGACGATAAGGAAGACCCGCTCCAGCGTGTGCAAGATTTCGTCAATAAACTTCCAGTATCACCCGCTGTAAAGGAAGTAACAGAACCTCAAAAGAAAAAACAAATTCCTGTTAAAATTGAGCTGAGTCATGAAGCGCCAGCGTTCGTGCCATCTGTGGCACTGAACTTGCCATCACAAACACCTAAGGTCTTGCCTACACGTACTAAGTCACCAAATGTTAATGTATACCCAGACCTGGGAACTATAACTGGCACAGGAAAACAGGGCGTTTCAGAAAAGATCCCTGTCTTACACCAAAATCAAGGCGTCATAGAAGAGATCCCTGCTGAACACCAAAAACAGGGAGTTATAGAAGAGATCCCTGTTGCACACCAGCAACAAATCAACCTCACATCGGAGATAACTAGATTCCTCTTACGTAAGGACCTGCTTTTCTCCCGGTTAACAAGCTTTAACGATCGGGCAGAATCCTTCCATACTTGGAAAGCAAGCTTCAAGAATGTGACTGATGAGTTACAAGTCTCTGACTCAGAACAGATCGATTTACTGATCAAGTGGCTCGGTCCAGAGTCTGCTAAACACGCCATTAGCATAAGAGCGTCGAACGCCAATAATCCTACCATAGGGATACAGAGATTATGGAAGAGGCTTGACGAGCGGTATGGTGCTCCAGAAATGTTAGAAGCCTCTCTCATGAGTAAGCTTGCCAAATTCCCTACCTTAACAAATAAGGACAACACACGTCTCTACGAACTATCCGACATTCTATCAGAAATAGAATATCACAAGGAAAATCCCAAGCTGGGATGTTTGCTAGGATATTTTGACTCCTCATCCGGGATTAATCCTATTGTTGAAAAATTACCGTACGGACTCCAAGAAAAGTGGACCACAAGGGCTACAAGATACAAGTCCAAATATGAAGTTGCCTTTCCACCTTTCACAGAATTCTCTGCCTTCGTCAGAGAAATAAGCAAAACAAAAAACGACCCTGGGTTCATCTTTGGGTCAAAAGCCACACCAAATACAAAAGGTGCTGCGCCAAGGTTTACGTCTTACCCCAAGACTAAAGTTGGCACCCATAAAACAGCGATTGAGCAGCAATCTGGAGACGCCAGCAAACAAGGTCTTTGTATTCTGCACAATACAAAGCATTCCTTAAATGAATGTCGAGCGTTCCGAGCCAAGTCAATAGAGGAGCGCAAAGGTCTTTTGAAAGAAAACAATGTATGTTACAAGTGTTGTGATTCTACCACACACAGGAGCCGGGAATGCAATGCACGCATAAGTTGTAAAGAATGTGGAAGTAAACAACACACTACCGCACTTCACATCACTAGACCACAGCAACCTGCAAATTCTCAGTCTAGCTCGCCTAAGCAAGCCTACGGCGGGGAGCCTATAGAATCGGCTGAAACTAAAGCAACCTCAGTTAACTCTACATGTACTGAGATCTGCAAAGATACATATGGCGGGAAATCTTGTGCTAAAATACTTCCTGTGAATGTTCATCACAAAGATAATCAGTACAAAGTTATTCGCATGTACGCCATCATTGATGACCAAAGCAACCGGTCACTAGCATCGCCCGAATTCTTTAATCTCTTCGACGTCAAAGATAAACCGGAGAACTATACTTTATCAACATGCTCCGGCAAAGTAGTCACTTCCGGCAAAAGAGGAAGAGGTTTCGTCATGGAATCAATCAATGGTTATGACAAGTTTGACCTCCCTGTACTGATAGAATGCGATCATATTCCCGATAATAGGGACGAAATACCTACTCCGGAAGTAACAATGCATCACCCTCATTTAAAAGAACTTAGGGGTAGCATTCCACCCATAGATGAACATTGCCAAATTCTTCTCTTAATTGGCAGAGACCTTATAGAAGCACACCATGTGCTTGACCAGCGCATAGGACCACCCAGAACTCCATATGCACAACAATTGAAGCTAGGTTGGGTAGTGATAGGAGAAACTTGCATTAATAAGCAGCATGTGCCTCTCGAGTTAAATGTCAAAATAACCAACATTTTACCTACGGGACAACCTTCAACCTTTCAACCATGCACAAGCAAGTTTGACATCCGAGAAAACTACACAGACCCTGTAACGAAAGATTTACAATCGCCACTCTTTGAAAAAACGAGGGACGATGATAAGCCTGGACAGTCATATGAGGACAAAATGTTCATGAAGCAGATGGACAACGAATTTGTGAGAGACTCGGAAGGAAGTTGGGTAGCACCGTTGCCGTTCCGGGTGCCAAGACAGCCATTGCCAAGCAATAGACAACAAGCTCTTCATCGTGCTAATATGTTAGACACCAGTCTGAATAGAAACCCAGTTAAGCGGGAACACTTTCTTACGTTCATGAGTAAGATCCTAGACAATAATCATGCAGAGCTCGCTCCACCATTGGACGACCATGAAGAGTGCTGGTATTTGCCATTATTTGGTGTTTATCATCCAAAGAAACCCGATCAGATCAGGGGAGTGTTTGATTCTTCCGCCAAATGTAACGGAATTTCACTCAACAGTGTCCTGCTAACAGGTCCAGACTTGACCAATGATCTTCTTGGAGTACTGCTGCGTTTCCGGAAAGAAATGGTCGCAGTAACTGCAGACGTTCAACACATGTTTCACTGCTTTGTAGTGAGAAAAGACCATCGAAATTATCTGAGGTTTTTATGGCATAAAGACAACGACCTACAAGAGAACCTTGTCGAATATCGCATGAGAGTTCATGTTTTTGGAAATAGTCCGTCACCTGCCGTTGCTACACTTGGACTCAGAAAAGCAGCTCAAGCATCAGAACAAGAGTTCGGCAGTCACGTGACTAGTTTTGTTACAAGAGACTTCTATGTCGACGACGGTCTTACGTCATGTCCTACAAAAGAGGAAGCTGTTAAGCTCATGAAGGACACACAGCAAGCATTAGCAAAGTATGGAAACTTAAGGCTTCACAAGTTCGCCTCTAATTGTGCAGAAGTTATGTCTGCGTTTCATGCCAGTGATTTGGCTTCAAATCTTAAGGATCTAGACCTAGAATCCGATAGCAAACCCCTACAACGTAGTCTTGGTCTCAGCTGGGACGTAAACACTGACAAATTCTTATTTCAATTATCTTCAGAAAACAAACCGATCACTCGGAGAGGAATTTTATCGACGATAAACAGTCTCTACGATCCTCTGGGATTTTTGGCTCCGGTGATTATACAAGGGAAACTCCTATTAAGGAAAATAGTATCAGAAACCGTCGATTGGGACCAACCTCTCTCTGATGACACAGCAGCTGAGTGGAAATCTTGGAGAGATACTCTAATTGCTATAGAAACATTGCGCATTCCACGTACCTACGTGCCGTATCTCAGCAAAACCGCCACAAAGGAGTTACATGTCTTCTCTGATGCATCAGAAAAAGCCATAGCAGCTGTTGCATATCTACGAACGACCGACAGTAGTGGTGAACCTAACATAGGTTTCATTCTTGGGAAAGCTAAAGTTGCACCAACAAGTGGTCATACTATTCCACGACTTGAACTATCTGCTGCCGTATTAGCAGTTGAGATCACACAAACGATTGTGGATAACTTAGATTTACAAATAGACAACGTGAAATTCTACACAGACAGTAAAGTTGTCTTAGGTTACATCAGTAACGAGACAAGAAGGTTCTTTATCTATGTCGCTAATAGAGTGGAGAAGATTAGGAAATTTAGCTCTCCAAATCAATGGAATTATGTACCAACTAACCGTAATCCCGCAGATTCGGGAACGAGGTCCGTACCTGCTCACGAAATTCATAGCAGTGAATGGTTATTAGGACCAAGACAACTTCTTTTCTCAGAACAGAAGAATTCTGAGGACATATATCAGCTAATAGACCCAGAGGAAGATGGAGAAATACGTGCAACTGTTAATGTTGCAAAAACATTTGCCACACCTGAGCGTAAAGGTATCGGAACTGATAGATTTAACAGATTCTCCAACTGGACATCACTTGTGCGAGCTATAGCCTTTTTAGAACGCTTCTCCCGTTTACACGGGTCAAAACAGGCAGCACCAGCGACTTCTCTGGAAGGCTTTTTGAATGCCGAAAATTTCATCTTAACATCTGCTCAATATGAAGTTTACGGAGATGAAATAGATTGCATTAAACGTCAGGAACAAATTAATAAGCGGAGCCCGATAGCTAACCTAAATCCGTTTTTGGACGAACAAGGACTATTACGAGTTGGAGGCCGTATTGCTAAATCTGACTTAAACCTCCGTGAAAAGAAACCATTGATCGTCCCTGGACGCCATCATATAGCGACATTATTAGTCCGACACTACCATGACAAGATAAAACATCAAGGTCGCCACTTCACAGATGGAGCGATTCGATCCGCAGGATTCTGGATCGTCGGAGCAAAGCGTTTGATCTCTTCTCTCATTCACAAATGTGTGACATGCCGCAAGCTAAGAGGAAAAACTGAGTGTCAAATCATGTCTGATTTGCCAGAGGACCGTCTTGAACCGTCACCTCCGTTTACCAACGTTGGAATAGACACATTTGGACCCTGGACAATTGTTTCACGTAAAACACGTGGTGGATACGCAAACTCAAAACGTTGGGCAATTCTTTTCACATGCTTAGTGACTAGAGCTGTTCACATCGAACTAATCGAGGAAATGAGCTCTTCAGCTTTCATAAACGCCGTCAGAAGATTCGCCGCTATAAGAGGTCAAGTTAAGACTTTCCGATCCGACCGTGGAACAAACTTTATTGGCGCAATCGACGATCTAAAGATTGACTCTATCAACGTCGAAGATGGACCCTTCAAGAACTTTTTGTATAATTCTGGTACAACTTGGATCTTCAATCCGCCACATTCGTCCCACATGGGTGGAGCCTGGGAAAGAATGATAGGTATCGCAAGGAGAATACTTGATGCTATGCTTATCAACGCCGCTGGAAGGAGTCTAACGCATGACGTGCTTAATACATTCATGGCAGAAGTTTCAGCAATAATCAATTCAAGACCTCTGGTACCAGTATCAACAGATCCAGAGAATCCGCTAATCTTAACACCAGCTATGTTATTGACACAAAAGACCGATTACATCTTTACTTCAGATCAGCTTGGAGAATTCGACAAACGGGATCTATGTCTAGCCGAATGGAGACGTGTACAGGCTCTGGCCAGTGTTTTCTGGTCCCGTTGGAGGAAAGAGTACCTGCCGTTACTACAACAACGACGAAAATGGACCGAAGATCGTCGTGATCTCATCGAAGGAGACGTCATTCTTCTAAAGGACAAAAACCTTTGCCGTACCCAATGGCCAATTGGAATTATAGTGAACTCATTTTAAAGTTCAGACGAACATGTCCGAAAAGCAGAAGTACGAATAATTGTAAATGGAAAAGCATCCGTCTACACACGACCGATCGTGGACATGATTCTTCTCATCGAAAACGACTGTGTATAATTAATATTACAGTGATACCTTGGATTTATATCATCAGATATTCAAGTGTGTGATATATTTGAAATAGTGATATCAGTTAGACATCAGACGGGGAGTATTCTGTTCCATATTCAATTTTATTACATAATTCATATTTATCCGGAACAAATTGAACTGGACCGATTTCTTAAATCACCGTATTTATCGACTACCTATAATTTATGTGACACCGTCCGCTTCAATATTTTCAACACATGGAAATGGACGACATTTTAACTTTCTGAGGAAATCGAGACATACCACTGTCAAGTACGTTTGATTCAATCATAAACTGTGAAAATTAATCTGTTTAACTCCGTTATATTTGGATAAGTAATTTATAAATACATACGAACTGTAAGTTATTTATTTCCGAGAAATGAACTGTAAATTCTACTTTCGTTTTTGACTCGATTAATAATCTTGTATTTAACTTTCATATTTAATTCGTACACATTGTAAAATATTGTATTTTTATTTCTTTCAGTTTACCAATCTACTGACTACTTGAAACCTTTCTGGTGGAATATATTAATTACAATTTATCAAAACAAGTTGTGTTCGTTATATATTCATCGAGATTGCGATTGCAGTCACCTGGTTAAGCTAGTTGAGTCCGGCTCAGCATACATCTAAAACCGGATAGTTGTTTCAATGGTAATCACACCAAATTTCCTTATTTTTATATTTAAGAATATGGCAAGTACAAAAGAGAGACAAAAGTTACCTAAGGGATATTCTTAAGTCGAAAACAAACTATCAATGTCATGACAAAAAAAACAGTACAAAACACAACATAGAAAACTAATGACTTCAGTAACCATGGTAACATGAACCAATATGTGATATTGTTATTTGCAAGAATTGCATATTTGTCAAACTCGTTAGGGCAAAATTGTTCGCACAATTTATATTTGTCAATCATAATTTAAGAAATTTGAGGAAATAATTTGGAAAAACGCTATAATTTGTTTTTTAAAAAGATTTGTTTGGGATATTACAATGACCAAAAACGCACAAACGCATGATTTATATTATATATTATGTTCTAATTCATAACTTCAAGCGAACATAAATTATTTACAAAATAAACTCAACACCTTTGTATGGGATCAGCTCGCCTGACAGTGTGCAGCAAAGCTTTAATTTTATTAAAGACAAATGCAACGTAAAAAATGTTCATCAGTGTTACTGTCTGCCTAGGCCGCTGCAGGTAACGAACACAAAAACCAATCTACAAAAATAAAAACAATTTTCATTATGTACGAAAATACATATTATGAATCAAATAAAGATTCTGTTCTTACACACATTATTTTTGACATAATAAAAAATAACACAAATAAAATACATTAAGTCGGGTGGGAGGGTGGGAAACTTTACTGCACCAAAAGCGAACCTCGAATGACAATATCTTTAATTTACAAAACCGCCAAACGTATAGCACGAAATATTTGAAATGACCTTATTCAAATATTATGGTCAGTTCTACCTCGACCAATGAAAAACATTTAACCTATTATATACTTTCAAACACGTGTAATTTCATAAACAAATACACGTGGTAATGTTTACATACCGGTGTACATAACTTTAATAAATATATTTATGTTCTAATTCATAACTTCAAGCGAACATAAATTATTTACAAAATAAACTCAACACCTTTGTATGGGATCAGCTCGCCTGACAGTGTGCAGCAAAGCTTCGAAAAGAAAGGGTAAAGAAAAAATACAAGAAAAAATACATAATTAAATCCCAATATTATTTGTTACAGACAGTCTATCCTTCAAAGACTCTTTAACATAACCGTCTTTTGCCGTGTCACTTTTCCACCGACCATGCTTTTTAAACAATCTGTCCTCTACACCAGCCGCTGCAGCAGCCGATGCCCCTCCTGAACGGAGACTATGCAGTCCAAATTTTTTACTATCTAAGCCTATACTCTGTAAACTTGAAAGTAGTATTTCCCGAGCTCTCGTGTATGACAACGGACCTGTACTTCTAAGTTTATAAGAATTATCAGACTTACAAAAATTAACGGATCTAAAAATAAATTCATCAGAATTTGATGTAATACTAGCTAATTTGAGATATCGTTCTAGCATACAGACAGGACAAGTTACAAGATTAGTTCTAGAAATAACCACATCCCTCCCTTCTCTGTAAATATCAGTTTTACTCTTCGCCAAATAGAAATTTGCATGTGTAGAATAAATCTTTATATCGATACCTCTCAAATTAACTAGTTCTGAAAACCTTAAAAAACCTGCATAGCTTAATAAACACATACAAACAGTTCTTAAGTCTTTAAGATTACTATTAAGATGACCATAAGTATGAACAATCTTTCGCAAAATGTCTGGTGTAATAGGATCTTTCTTAGTGATAAAATGTCCCAATTGTCTCTGTGCTCCTTCGTTTACAAACGTTACTAATTCAGATGTACAAGGATTATTAAATCCAGCCAGTTTATGTGCCCAGCTAATGGCGTATATTACTTCATTTGTCTTGCTTGCCGATTTTGCATTCTGTGAAATGTGAATCAAATATAGAGAAACTGTATAATCAGATGAAGGTAATGGAGTAATATTATGTATTTTAGTCCACTTACAAAAAGCATTAAAGGCATACTGGTACTTTTTACGAGTGTTCAGAGAACGTGAGCTCAAGCAGTACTCTGGTAGTCTAGCTTTCAATGTAGAAAGTTCATCCGAAATATCTGAATTCTGTTTCCATCTACCAACTCGAAAAATATCTGAAAAATGTGCAATCGTGAAACAAACATTATAAAATGTCAAAGTATTAAAAACTTATATACAAATGAACCATGCCACTGTAAACATAACAGGACCTTGTCCAATATTTATTTGACCATGCCAGCTACAATGCTATATACATTAGTGCCGTGTTGAATACAACCATGCTTTCTACAATGTATATACACACTAGGGCCTTATCAACAACAACCGTGCCTGCTACAATACACATTCATGTACTAGGGCCTCGTTACTTTAACCTCGCCAGCTACAATACACATCAGTGTACTAGGACCTCGTCACTTCAACCTCGCCAGCTACAATACACATTCGTGTACTAGGGCCTCGGAACTTTAACCTCGCCAGCTACAATACACATTAGTGCACTAGGACCTTGTTATCCTTGTCGCATCTAACTTCACTGCCAATACTGGAGCAATAAAAGGCTCAGTGCCAAAAATGGATTTTCTATTAGAACCACTGACAAAAATACCACTTGTATTTTTAAATTCAATAACATCAGATATGTAATCTCTGTAATTCATATTTTTATCAAAAATGAAAGGCCAATAGGTCGCAGATATCCATTTTGGTACAATTAAAGTACCTCTAGCTTTACAAGCGATTACATGTTTTATAGCTCTCAATACTAAGTAAATAGGTGGTACAATCCAATTGTTTTCACCAGACCAGTTCTGAGTAAAACAGTCTACAGCTTCTGTATTTACATTCCAGAATAAAGAGTTAAATCTTTCTAATTTTGTGTTACGAGAACTAGCAAAACGATCGACTGTATAAGGACCCCAAAGGTCGTTAATAAAAGTATAGAAAAATTCTGAAACTCCCCAGTCTTCATAATCAATGATTTTACTGATATAATCAGCTTTCGAATTTTCACCTCTCGGAATCCATTGTATGTTAATGGAGATTCCCTTTTGTAAACAAATAGAAAAAATGGAAATTGCTATATCTTGCAGTTTTTCTTTCATGCTTCCTGCTTGAACAATTCTGACACAAATTTGATTATCAGTTAGCCATTTTAAGGATTTTCCAGCAAATGCATGTTGATAAGACATCAACGCCAATTCTATGGCCTTTAGTTCCCTCCACGTGGAACTCTCTAACATTTCAGTGGATTTCCACATAGTGTGAAAAATTTTACTTTCCAACTCTACTGTACATGCTCCGGCAGCTATGCTGCTAGCATCAGAATATACCATTACATGTGACTGACTATATTGATTTAATGTTTTAAAATTTACATTTGCAATGTTATCAAGCCAGAACTTTAATTCTGATATCACAAAACTTTTACTTTCTAAAACTAAATAACTATCCCATGACATTCTACTTTCAATAGACATATAGCAATATCTAGTCATTATTCTAGTAATATTTCCGATCACAGGAGACATACTTATAATTCTACCCGTTACCTGGGCTAAATTTCTGGCAGAAATATATGGAATTTCTCTGAAAACATTATGAATAGATTGTAATAATTCGTCAATTCTTCTTTGAGGAATGCATAAAGTGAAATTACATGAATCCCAAATGATTCCCAACCACTCCAACTTCTGTACAGGAGTAAAAACTGATTTTTCTTCGTTCAGAAGAAAACCCGCACTCAAAGGTGATTGTTTCACAAATTCAGCATCTTTGATGCATTCATTATTTTCGTTATTCATACCAAATCCATCATCAAGATATAAAACTATTTTTAAACCATTTTTTCTCCAAAACTTGACCAATGGTCTGAGACACTTTGTAAATATGTAAGGACCCGTTGAAAGACCAAATGCTAAAACAGTGAAGCAATAAAATTTATCTTCCCACGAAAAACCTAGATACGTGTGCTGCTGTGGACATATATCCAAATGAAAATAACCAGATTTTAAATCAAATTTATACAGATAATCATTTTTCTGAAAGTATTGCACAGCTATTTTCCAATCTTCAAATTTAATCTTTTCCTTTTTTACCGATAAATTCAAAGTGCTCAAATCTAAAATTAGACGCCTTTTCCCGGACTTTTGAGTAGCTACACTGAGCGGATTAACAATGTAAGGATGAAATGGTACCTCAATGACGCAACCTGAAAGAACAAGTTCATTTACAGATTTGCTAACAAATTCATCATTCTTAAGAGCAGATTTGTTATTTTTCATGTACATGCTCGAAGGAGTATCAATAAATGGAATAAGATAACAATTTTTCAGTGTGTCTAAAATAAATGAGTTAGCACCAATATGCCCCCAGTACTGAATACTTTTAGCTAACCTTCCCTTTACACCATAAAAAATACCCGTGTTAGATTTGAAATCTTCAAAAAATCTTACTTGTCTAAGCAAAATCTCAATATCATGATTTAAACAATAATCACTATCAAATTCAGAAAATAAATATAAATACTTATCATTAACTAACTGTTCATTGTTAATTGTTCTGTTGTGTATTGTTGAAGTTGAACTGGTTGCGTTTGACAAGTGGACAGTTCTTCCTCCAGTGGCCAAATTGTTTACAGGCATGGCACATGTCGTGCTGGGACGGCTCACGCCGCCCGCTGCCAGCTCTAAAGGGCGGCGGGTTCTGACGCTGATACTGATTGGAATAATAAGGATTAGGAGCAGTTTCAACGGGAGCCGGTCTAGAAGTTGTCTTGTAGGGATTTGGGCGTCGGGATTTGTCTTTAGTCGAACGCATGGCTCTGGACTCCGCCTGGCGGATTTTCTTTTCATCTTCAGAGTCTGAAGCGATAACATTTGCTTCATACTCTCTGACAGTAGCCCAACCACCGGCTGAAGTATCTGCTATGCGTATCAGTTTGTTTCTGCCCTTAACCTTATCTATGAGGTCTATGATGATACGTGACACCTTGGTTTCTGAACGGGGAACAAAGCTATAAACCTTGTTTAACTCGGTAATAGTTTCCTCGTTAAATTTGTATTGTATTTTGTTGCCCTCGTGCTTGAATTTAAGGGAAACCTCTTCTTTTAACTTTTTGGAAATTACGTCCTGTTCACGGACCAAATCTGATTTAAGATCTACTAGCTTATTGTCAAAATACACTTTAAAAAGTTCAAAAGTATCAGCTAAATCACGGCGCTCTTCTAATATGTGGTTTCTACTTTGAGATTTACCGGTTGAAATGTGTGAATGCTCAGTCTCACCTTCGGACATTGGACTTCCTTCTCTATTCTCAGACATACTCAGGTTAAGCACAAGCTTACAACTTTACTGCACCAAAAGCGAACCTCGAATGACAATATCTTTAATTTACAAAACCGCCAAAAGTATAGCACGAAATATTTGAAATGACCTTATTCAAATATTATGGTCAGTTCTACCTCGACCAATGAAAAACATTTAACCTATTATATACTTTCAAACACGTGTAATTTCATAAACAAATACACGTGGTAATGTTTACATACCGGTGTACATAACTTTAATAAATATATTTATACAATTCTCATTGTAGAATCATCTATGTTACAAAGACAATGTTGTGGACCAAGCAGAGGGTTCACTATTCACATAACAGACAATATGAACCAGGTAGATACCATATTACTTCAAGGGTCTGGATCAGGGGTTCCTCATTCTACTTTTTTTTTTTTACCATTTTTCTTTATTCTTTTATTTTGTTTTCCCATCATTCTCCATCATTATTGCTTTCGCATATTTTCTCTAAACTACCTTTTTTGACATTTATTCAGCAATGTTTATTCATTATTCTCCATTGGTCTCTATTCTGTAAACCCCATTGAGACTCTAGACCAACGCTTGAATTTGTTACAACACACTGATTTGAGGGAGGGATGAGACCGGTGATGAGACGTAGTTTTTGTGTCGGATTTCAATTTTCTCTAAAGAATAGCAATGTATAATATTCATAAATACAGTCGCTACTATCAGAAAAAGATATTTTGCATAGAACTACTAATCGTAATTTATCAGACTTAAAATTATTTAAATAATTTTGAGCTTGCTATAATGGCACAAATTTCATAAAGCCGTAAATTGATGTTTTCCAGGTTTAAATGTCTATAAAAAGTTTATAAAGTTGAATACAAGTACTAGTACATAAAAATTCAATATTTACTGCATATTTTCAGGAAGTATTACGGCTTGTAAGGGATTTCAAAATGTTTGCTGGATGTTGCTGGTGCGCAACCGGAAGCTGTAACTGCTGCGCACATGAAGTGCGCGTGGAAGCACCTATTGGACATGTTATCGGATACGTACGACAAGAGTAAGTACCAATTATTATTTTTTCAAATGCCCTGTTACAGCTCAATGCATAGCACATCTTATTTTGCTTTGTAGTTTTTTAAATATCTTTCACAAATGTCCTATCGTTTACAGGTAATAAAGCGCAAACGTCCTGTGCCCATAAACTTTATTTTGTTTAATGAAATCAAATTCTAATGGGTGCCGTAGGAGCACCACTAGAGTTTTGAGCACGAATTTCTTGTCATATGACAGATAGAAATCTTGGAGTTATGATATTTCATGTAAATTTTGAACACTGGGAGGATTACCCAGGCATCCTTTGCAAAAAAAAAATCTTCTATGAGACTTCGGATTTTATGTTTTGAATTGTAGTTCCACTTTCCATATTCAGTGTTTATTCGGAGTCAAGTGCCTGTGCGAAGACTCCAAGTAGACAACATGCATGTGTATAACGGTATAGTAGCCTTTTCTTATAAAATGATTAATTATTGTTGCCTGTACGGTACATGAAAAGATCGGTTTAGAAAGCAAGGTTTTAATTTTACTAAGATTGGAAAGCTTATTTCGAGGGTTGAAAATGGAGCGAAAAAAGTGGGATTGGGGTGTTCTACCGGGGTTATTTTTATTTCATAAACGCTGCATTTGAAAGTTTTATATTTTTTTTATTTAATCTTTAACTACTATTGGATGTCGTAGGAGGTCCATCGGAGTTTTGAGCAAGGATTTCTTGGCGTAACAAAAAATATATTGGTCCGAGAAACGTGAACACATAAACCTGACCAACATTGAATTTCTGCTGACCAATGTCCTCACTGAGTGAAAGTTACATACGTTTTATTAACATATAAAGAAAACTTTCAATGTAAAACATATAAAAATATTAAAATATATAAGTTGAGATTTTTTTTTTCAAAATTTGAGAAAAAAAATTTCGAGTTACATTTAAAAAAAAATACATCATATCTTACTGTAAAGAGAAAACAAAACACAAAATGCATTTTTTATCTCCACATTTTAAGGGAGAAAAAAAAGAAATTGCAAAAATTAACTCGGTATATTTTTAGGTTCGTTCGTTCTGGTTTTTAGTGAAACTTTCGCCAATACATGAATAAAGAACGTTTTAAAAGCCTCTAAATACACAGAAATGTAAACAGTTGTGTTAAATTTACATATATCTGCATTTTATATCATTCCTTATCATTGAAATTGTATTGAAACTGTTTATTGGAGTATATTTGGGTATATTGGGGTAAAAAGTCATTTTGTGATCGTAAGCGGCTGACATGAATTGGACAAGTTACGATGAAAAAGTGATTTAAGATTAAATATATTTATAAAATAAAGTATTATTTGTGTTAAAATAACCTGAAAATGCTTAAAATTTATTCAATAATAATATGTTGAAACTGGTTTTTTTAGGTATATTGGGGTATATTGGGGTAAAAAGTCACGCCGTTCATAAACCAACTCAAAAATGATGTTGATCAAAATTAAGTACTATTCATATACCGTATATATATGCTACTTGGGCAGGTGCCAGTATGGTTTAAGGGTACATAGTTCCAGCTGAAAATGTTTGAATAGCTGAACATGGTAGAAACATAATAAATATGTTTTTGTATCTCAATTTTTGAAAATATGTACATATTTTCAAAAGCATGAAATTTATATTTTCAAAAGCAAATAAATTCAACATAGCTTGCCATTGTTGTTCAAATGATGGACATTCCCCAAGAAAATGAAATTAATCTTCATTTCATCTGAAGATATTATGAGGAGTATCTATTTATCAAAATTTCTATTATTTGACAGACAGAGTTGCTGGGCTCCCAGATTTACCATTAAAGATGCTGACCATAATGATATACTGAAAATAAATGGTCCTTGCTGTGTACTTAGTATGCCATGCTGTGAAGATGTTTTCATGGTAAGTGAAGTAAAATATTACCTTCTTATGATATATAGATCTCTATGCAAATTTAGAGAGGGCCTTTGGGGATACACGCCTTTTAAAATGAACTGGTAATAAAACAAAGAATGTGTTCCCAATTTTTCATATTTATACCGCTTGTTTGTTTTCATTCATTTTTTTTCATTTCAATTTTAGTTGATATATTAACTAACAATGACTAATAGCAGACGACATATATCACTGTATTCCTTTATCTGTTCAAATTCAAAAATCAAATTGAGGTAAATATACCAATATAAATACAAGCTCTTAAACAGGTGTAATACATGCTATTGTACATTTTTAGCTAAAGAATGCAGAAGAAACAGCAGACCTTGGAAAGATTTCGAAAAAACCAGGCATGGCTGAAATATTTACTGATGCAAATACATTCGGAGCAAACTGTAAGTATCTTTAAAGCACGTATGAATTTCCAGTATTCTATACCCCTTAAGAAATTAAGCATACTTGTTGTCCACCCACCTACTTATTCTTATATAGATGTTTTTGTAGTCTAGTATTAAAGTTTAATTTAATATTTTCATAATGTTCATGACAATGCAGAGCTTTTTAGTTTCAAAGCCTTGATGAAAATAATTGTCGAGCTTGGCTTAAAGTTTCGAGGAATCTTTCGACTAAAGTATCCAGATTCTAACTAAATTACATATTTATATAATATTGTTATATTGTACTTGTAGTTCCCATGAATCTTGATGTGAAAGCAAAGGCATGCGTTTTGGGAGCAGTTTTCCTGATTGTAAGTTTATTTATTTTTGATTTAAGATTTTTCAAACGAGAAAACATAGAAAATTATGAATGTATATTATGTAAACAGTTGAAAAATTTCAGAAAATCACATAAACAATGAACAATACCATGTAAACATAAAGCAGATCATGCAGTGATATTGTTGACTTTTTTCAAAACTACCTCTACCCTTTTTAATTGGGAAAATATGCGTCATTTTTATCAAATTGGGAAATTTATAATAAACTATGAAATTGACTGTAACTTCAATTTGTGGACCCCCTTTCAAGAGATAAACCCTCATTTGAGATAAGACCCCTTATTGTCAGTGATGATACACAAATAGACCCTAAAATTTGCACATATAGTCATTTTAAGCATGATGTGTAAATGAGTGTTTTTCAGTTTGTAATATGATGCATAATTACTACTGAGACTGCTCCGTTTGGGAAAAAGTTGTCTTTTTGGGAATAATTTTAAGCCATTTTTTTTTCAAATTGGGATTCTTCTACAGGGGAAAAAGCCTTTATTCTCCAGTAATATAAGGCAAACAATATCACTGCAGATGGGATAGGATTGCCAAATTGAGACAAATATTCACCACAGTTCAAATGAAAAAATGTATTAAAGCAATAGTAAACTTTCAAAATAAGAAAACCCAAACTGTATAAGCTATGAAAGTCAAGGCCCGGACATGAAAATAATTCAAACAACAAAACGAACATTATATTATATTATAATACGATTTTGCAAAGAATTAATTAAATTTAATCTAAAAATGTGTGATCAGAAAAAAAAACAATGAATGTGTCCTGGATAAAAAGTGTTGAATGATGGTAAAAAATAAATTTTATATACAGTCACACCTGTCTTAAAGACCACATGTATTAAACAAAAACCTGTTTTATTTAAGAATTGCATGCTTCTTTTTGTAAATTTATTGGGGTGTAAAAGCGTTGACCGTGCGTACATTTAAAAATGTACGCACGGTCAACGCTAAAACCCTATAAAGTTACAAAAAGAAGCATTCAATACTTATAATTACATTTTTTAGCTATGATCATGAAAACACGAATTTTATATATTCTATTATTTAATTCACCTGTGCACTTTATTGTTTGAGCACGTGTTATCACGAGTGAAAAGTTGTATTGAGCGATGGAACTGCTTACGGAATAACACGTGATGTGCAGTTAGCCAATCAGAATAAAATATTATAATGAAACATACATCTAATGTAATTATAAGACTATCAATTTTAGATCCCTATGTAGTACTTTTCATATAGTTTGAACCTGTATGAAGAGACCACCTGTATTAAAAGACCACCTGTCTTAAGAGACCAAATTGTTGTTCTCCCTTAAGTAGTCTCTTTAAACAGGTTTCATTGTAATTATAAAAAAAACTAAATGCAACATTTCTTGTTACAGGATTTCATGTTCTTCGAAGGAGCTGGAAACAAAATGATGAGCTATAATTAGAATCAAAAGTGAAAGGGAAAGGACTCTTATTCAATACTCCTTAATTCTACTTCTTTGGTAACATTTTCATTAGTCTGAGAGAAAAATGTACAGAAAAAGTCAAGTTGTAGCAACTAGTGCTTCATATGTATTATGTAAAATGAATACTCCTCTGGTCCAATAAATTTCATTGCTTAGAATAAAGCTACATGTATTTGTTATGCCCCAACCGCTAGTCGAAAAGGTTGCATTCAGTGTTCGTCTGTTCGTCCGTCCGTACATACATGTGTATGTTCCGATATTGGTTTCCATTCTCTATCATGGGTTTGCCTTAACCCCATGAAAAGTATACACAATCAAGTTTATCACCCCAAAACACAGATATAAATTTAAGTGGCGTCACTTTTACTGTTCTAGAGTAATTTCCTTTAAAAATATAAACAAAATGCTCAGTTTTTCATTTCCATTCTCTATCTAGTTTGGCTTAACCAAATGTGACATGTGGTTATACATGTACGCACAAAAACAGCCACTTTTACTGGTTTTGAGTTTTGTCTTTTTCTAACGTTATTTGCAAGCGGAGGCTTCATCTGTATCCCATGTACGCATTTTTCTTAAATCTTTTCAAAAGTGGCATAACAATCTTTATAAAGTCACTTATACTCATACGCATTCAATGTGCATGTTTTTTATCAATCAATTTTTTTTCTCGATAATTTAAGAGGGGGTAAAGATACAGAGGGACATTAAAATTCGTTATAATAATAAACAATTTTAATAACAAAAAAACTAATCAGATAATTCTAAAAACAAATAGATTCATTGCAAAGATTCAATTGAATCAGGACTAATCCTTGTACTAATCCTTGTACGAAGCACAACACATTGTGTACAAAATTGTTTATTGTACACAAGCCAAATATGGTTATATTTATGATCAAGTTCAATCATGCATGTTCAATGTTTGTAAGCATGTTCAGCCATGCATGAGTCACCGCATGTAAATTATACTGCATTTTTTATATTTTAAAATGTGTATTTACAAAAGATAAAAAGAATGGTTGTGGTATATGTATCCGTACGTTTATTAATTAATGTGGGAAAATAATGTATCATTTCGGATGAGTGCTCCAACTTGTTAAACTTTAATTATTTGTGCATTACACATATACATTTTGACGAAAAAAGATCAGTAGATAACTAAAGAAAACTTGAATAGTAAACTCACCATATATAATCGTTAAATCCAGTGGATAATGTTTATATTTAGACGACACACATCAAAACTATACCCAATAACGCACATGCGAAAAACAACACTGTGCCCAATAATAATGGAAACACGGATCATACCGATAACGGAGTTTATTCCGGAAAAAATAAATACTATGAAAAAGAGAAAAAGAAACAAAATGTAATCAAGGATTTGTATAGTAAGACTTACTATACAAATCCTTGATGTAATGTATGCGTATAATCACAATAATTTATCAAATATATTTTGTGAAATGTCTTATGCTATGAATACTAATATTATGAATAAATATATCTTGCCAAATAGTGCTTCCCTTAACTATTAGGTAAGCTAACATGAGGGATACTAAGTTAAAGCTGTAAACTTAGTAAATTGTTTCAGCAAATATGCAATAAAGATATTGTTACGTTAAAAAAAAAAAAAAAATCGTTATTCGAAAATAAACATCGCACAAGGTCATGTTTTTCTCTGACTGTTTATGACGTCTTTACACTAAATCCATTGGATGTTGGATGATAACTGATTGAAAATTTAGTCTAAGGTGCAAGATTTAAAAAAATAAATTATTAGTTGTTATAGGCTTTGAACTAACAGTCAGTAACTGCGAATACTCTCAGATCAGTTTGTGTATTTTTGTTGTTGGGATAATAACCCAGCCGTGTCCACTCTGTGGTTATGTAAGATGTATTTTTATTTGTATCCATCTGGTGAGTTAAGTCTTTGACAACTGATTTTTATAGTTCGTTCTTATGTTGTACGGTTCCACCACTGTCCCAGGTTAAAGGGAAGGTTGGGTTTTCAACTCGACTCTTCGACGTAGACGCAGTCATGGTCATCGTCATTATACATCACCTTCTCTGCATGATGTCTCTATTAATGACTTGCTGTCATTCATACAAAAGCCATTAGGTATTCATTATATTAGCACGAAACTTTATTCATTACCCCTTTCAAAACTTCATTCTCTAATCAATTTATGTTTGGAATCCACTGTTACAAACCCTCATTCAAACCAATACAAACTTCAAGCTATAATTTCGGATATTGCAAGTCACAGACTTTTCAAGCCAGTTCGCATTGGAAAAGATGAAAAAGAGAAAAGATCTTTTCTAAATCTTTCCTTTGCCAACAAAGATCTCGATGGCGTCAACCTAGGCAATATCCTTCATCATAAATTAGTTCAATCGAAAATACCTCCTTATTTCAAAGACCAGTCTGTACCAATAATTTATTATACCTATACCAAACCTATTGCAACTAAAATTTTCAATTACAAACGCGTTTTGCAGAATCTCGATATTGACGACTTCAAGTCTAAACCTCCTGATTGCACTTGTGCTAGTTCCCAATTCATATATAATCCTGCTGGCCACGTTATTACCGGTGACCTTAACATTGTTAATAACACTTCTCTACGAAATGTGTTATCGAAAGGTCCGAAATATCGTGAGCCTAAATCCATCAATTGGAAATACAACTTTAAAATTTTGATGGACTCAGTCGAGGATTATGCCAGGCAATGGGCTAAACGTGAAAAGGAAGACGTAGACACTCTATCCGAAGGGATTAGGGCAGTGAGGTCGTTAATACAAATCAGAATCAAGAAACTGAATGGGTCCATCAATGCCCATGTAACGTCAATCTTTAAAGACCCAAATGTTGCTATACACTTATCCGACCTCCATGATAAATATGTTGTTGTCCCCGCAGACAAAGCCCCAAATAACATCGTTTTTGTCTGTAAAAGTCACTACACTAATTGCTTGATAAACGAATTAGGTATAGACAATTCACTTGGAAACTCAACGTATACCCTCACGACACTTACCAAAGAGGAAATCCTGGATAATCATAGGTCTGTTCTTTGTTCCTTTGGTATTTCAACCAAAGATGAAGAACTGGATCTTCCATCACTGTATTGGATAACTAAACTGCATAAGTGTCCTTACACACAACGTGCTCCAAGTGCTCCACGAAACTTCTTTCTAAATTATTAACATCTATTTTATCAGCAATCAAAGACGGGCTTAAAAGTTATTGTGAAACTGCCTAATCTAGAGGTGGCGTGAATCAGATGTGGATACTTAAAAATTCCAAAGATCTTTTAGAGTACATACAATCTAACTCTCTTTCATCTTGTAACAGTATTAAAATATTTGACTTTTCTACTCTTTACACAAGTATTCCACATTCCAAACTAAAAGACAAATTGAAAGAGTTGGTATTACTTTGCTTCATAAAAAAGAATGGCCAACGTAGATACAAGTATCTTGTCTTAGGGAGGGATAAATCATACTTTGTAAAGAATCACTCTGATTCAAACAAAAAATTCTCTGAAACCGATATTATCAAGATGCTTGATTTCTTGATTGAGAACATATTTGTAACGTTCGGAGGACGTGTTTTTCAAAAGACTGTCGGCATCCCAATGGGAACAAACTGTGCCTCTCTACTTGCCGACTTGTTTCTTTATTATTATGAGGCTGACTTCATTCAGGAACTTCTTAGGAAGAAAGATAAGAAGTTAGCAATATCCTTTAACTCTACTTTCCGCTATATAGATGACGTTCTTTCACTAAACAATTCAAAATTTGGTGACTATGTGGAACGCATCTATCCCATAGAATTGGAGATAAAGGATACTACAGATACAGTTAAGTCGGCTTCATATCTTGACTTACATCTAGAAATTGACAATGATGGTCGGTTGAAAACAAAACTTTACGACAAAAGAGCTTTCCAATTGTGAACTTTCCATTTCTAAGTAGCAACATTCCAGCAGCACCTGCATACGGGGTATATATCTCCCAATTGATACGATATTCCCGTGCTTGCATTTCCTATCATGATTTTCTTGATAGAGGGTTACTGCTCACAAGGAAGCTATTAAACCAAGAGTTCCAAATGGTGAAGTTGAAATCATCCCTTCGTAAATTTTACGGACGCCATCACGAGTTGGTTGACCGTTATGGAATAACCGTTTCACAAATGATATCGGATATGTTCCTTACGTCGACACTACAATCCCCTTCCCTTTCATGAATGTGAATTAGACTATTTACCGGATTTGTAATCACATAAGCAACACGACGGGTGCCACATGTGGAGCAGGATCTGCTTACCCTTCCGGAGCACCTGAGATCACCCCTAGTTTTTGGTGGGGTTCGTGTTGTTTATTCTTTAGTTTTCTATGTTGTGTCATGTGTACTATTGTTTTTCTGTTTGTCTTTTTCATTTTTAGCCATGGCGTTGTCAGTTTGTTTTAGATTTATGAGTTTGACTGTCCCTTTGGTATCTTTCGTCCCTCTTTTGGGATCTCGCTAAAATGTTAAACGTGTCACATTCTGTATGTATGTGCCTGACCCAAGTCAGGATCCTGTAATTCAGTGGTTGTCGTTTGTTGATGTGTTACATATTTGTTTTTGTTTATTTTTAACCGGATTTTTGTGTCAAAAATGTCGGTTATTGATTTGGGGATGTACGGCGGGCGGGCGGGCGGGCGGCCGGGTCGCCGGGCGGGCGGCAACCAAATGTTGTCCGTGCATTTACTCATGAAGCGTTCAACAAAACCTTTTAAAATTTAATATGTTGTTACTGACAACAAAATGGAGGTCAAGTTCAATAATGACGATTTTGACTTTTACCTTTCAGGAGTAACGGTTCTTGAAAGTTTAAAAAAAAGTTGTGTCCGTGCATTTACTCATGAACCGTTCAACCAAACCTTTTTAAATTTCAATATGTTGTTACTGACAACATAACGGAGGTCAAGTTCAATAATGACGATTTTTACTTTTACCGTTCAGGAGTTACGGTTCTTGAAAGTTTAAAAAATGTCGTGTCCGTGCATTTACTCATGAACCAGTCAACCAAACCTTTTAAAATTTTAATATGTTGTTACTGACAACAAAATGGAGGTCAAGTTCAATAATGACGATTTTGACTTTTACCGTTCAGGAGTTACGGTTCTTGAAAGTTTAAAATTGTTTTAGATATTTTCAAAATCCTACATTTTGTAGGTAGAAGGACTTAGTAATTTTTTCTTACTTTATGCATTAAGGGCACACAGTTTGTCCTGCTAGAGGGTCATTTTCTATCTAGTTTATATGTTGTTATTGTTGACAACATGGAAGTCAAGTTTGATATTGATAATCATAAATTTTACCTATTAGAAGTTTTGGTCCTTGTAATATTGATAAATGCCAGAACACGAATAAATGTTAAAGAATCCGGTTTACTGTCATTTTGACAGCTCTTGTTTGTACATAAATTAGGGCGTTAGTTTTCTCGTTTGAATTGTTTTTTATTTTTGTCATTTCGGGGCCTGTTAAAGCTAACTATGCGGGATATGGAATTTGCTCATTATTGAAGGCCGTACGGTGACCTATAGTTGTTAATTTCTGTGTCATTTGGTCTCTTGTGGAGAATAGCCCATTGACAATCATACGACATCTTCTTTTTATAACGCTCTGCTTTAGAAATAAAAGACAAGCAGACCAACAAAAGTAAACACAACAGAATATAGATAACTAAAGACTAATCAACACGAAACCCATACCGATGTGCAAATACCTCATATTAGTACCTCACTGAAGGAAAATCCGAATCACACGAACTTAAGGCGGAGCGAGAACATGTACGTCGACAGGGTCAACAACATCTGTTACGTGTATGACAGTAAAACATAGTGCTGGATTCTTCAGTGTGTTGAAGATCTGTTGGTGGTCTTGGACTGTTGTGTGCTCTTTGGTGTACAGGTAAGTCAACCTCAAGTGAATGTACCAAATGGGTGAGTAAAGTAAAACAGATAAAGACATTGAAATAATAATCTAGCCTTACTTACCTGTACATGTCTAACTATTAATGGCGACTTCGAATTGAACATCATTCAGGATAAAACTGTATATACTTTTACTAGGATGTTGAGCGAATGAACGTTTTTTTAGTATGACAATTAACATGAACACACTTAGAACGAACCATTAAAAAATAGAATTAAAAAACACTCAAATAAAATATCAATTTCTATATGCCAGTTGAATATACTAGCACTAAGTTTTATAAATACATAAATATGGCTTACATACATATTTCATATAACTGTTAAATTCAAACTCTGTATAATATAACAAATACTTCATGTTACTCAGGGTCAAACAGGAACGGATCGAGCAATATCTAAAAGAGGAATCCCAACTCAGGGTAAAAGGGGGGATCCAACTATGTGTCCCCATTCAAACGAATTGATCGTTAAAAATGGGACCGACCCCCGTAGTCCTATCCCCGTTGGATCCGCCTCTTTGCAAATTGTAGTTTCTGGACCATTTGGTCATCTCCAAACACCTTGTAATATTGTTTCTTAAAATAATGATGTCCAATTATGAAAACATGATAATTTTGTCATTTTTATAATTGCATGAACCCCCTGAGGGGTTCATGCTTATATATTGGCGAGTTTTGGATGTGTCTATGGGCCACTCGATTTCTCTCGGCCGGTAGTCAGAATAAAATTCTCGGAACATCTCTAAAGTTTTCGGTCATTCATACAGGTCTTAACAGGTTGTTATCTGTGACGTCTTTCATGTGGTCCCTTGATGGCCCTTGACGACGCATTTATATTTATTTTAAAACGACCACTGTGCACTGTGTGTATCTGGGTCAATTATAACGTAGTATTGTCTGTTGTCTCGATAACATGTAAACTAATTATGTTTGAAGATTTAACCACGGGATACTGTGTATTTCATCATACTAGACTTAATGGGAGATAACATTCTGGTTAAAATATTAATATTAGATCGGAAAACAGAAAGATAATATTCTTATCAAAAGTATTTAATTCAATAGGAATCAAACAAATGTATACAAAATAAATACTGTATTTATGTTTCTGGAGAAACTAACAATGATTGAAATCAGAATATTTTCAGAGTTGCAATTAAAGTATTTTATATGACAAGATACTCTGCTTTGGTATTTCTAAATATTCATTTGTAAAGGAAACATAAAAATTAAATCCAAATAAATTCTTGCATCCTACAAAAAAAAATGTGTATAAACAATAATCATTATATTTCTACATTAATTATACCATTTTAGGTTTTATGTTTTATGAGTATTTATTATTTTTTTTTGTATTGTATCCATAAAACGGAAAGTAAGATCAATTTATTGAATATTTAAATTTTAAACGGTCGTGAATAAAAATACCTTTCAATTTATAAAGCATGATTTTAAATTTTTTACAATATTTTCAAACTTATACAAATCATTGCAGCTCACAACAACCGTACAAATAATTTACAATAATTACAACAAAATTTAATTACAACTATCGGTTTGCGTTCTCAAAAATTCCGGATAAAATGTTAATGAATCCGGAGTCAAAACATTTAATGTAGGCCGTTTGACATTCGATTTCAACTATTAGATTAAGATATGTGATGACGCAAATGCGTATTCTTTTCCTGAGTATCAGTGAGATGCTTGCTATTTACTATTTCGTGTGCTAAAATACTACTTGCATGCAATACTATTAAATTCACTCGTGGAAGCTTATTTTTGTTTTTGTTATCTAAATTCAGGACACGATAGAAAGAGCTTTACATGTGACCTTCAAGCACGGTCATCATTACTAACGGTGTTCTGACCTCGAGTTGTTTCTCTTTTGTTTCTTTTTTGAGTCACTGTCCTATTATAAACTTTGACCTTTTCAAAAAGCTTAGGATTGTCTACCAAGGAATAGATTCCTTAACTTTGTAATGTATTTAGCCTTTTAAATTTTTTCATTCGAGCGTCACTGATGCTTTTTTTGTAGACTTAACTCGTGTCTGGCGTTTTTCATATCTACATACCTTTTTATATAAATTGGTTATTTTGAAAGTGTGTACAGGTATTCATAAACTTCTGAATAAGAAATTTTTTGGCAAAACTAAGTTTCTCTGTATAATTTTTGAATTGATTTAAGTAAAATCAAGAAATCCTTAAAATTTGAGATGTTTTATGAGACCAAAATAAGTCTCTTCATAAGAGGTCCCAATCAATTGCATGCTACAGGTTTAATCGCATACAACATCCACCATGAGTAAAGACAGCTTCAAATACGAGTTGAGAATATAAAGGCATTCATTTAGGAAACAAAATATAAAGATATGAAAGATAAAATAAATGCATCCAGAATTCCAGACTATAAAGCAAACTGAGTGCATAAATTTATATTGCGATAGGTTTGAGCAATTTGCATAAGTCATCCGGTTAGTAGAAATTAGGATTTGCCAATGGGTTATAATCGGGGAAAATATGTACATTCCCAAGTAATATATAAAATAGTCGAGCTTTAAAATAACTATTCAAATAGAAGCTGTAAATGTATACGTTCAACTGGCTTCTTCTATTCACAGTCCATTGTTTCAATTCAAAAGCGAACACAAATTCAGCAACAATCTTTTGGTGACCCGACAGTCAGCGGTCTTTGGTTCATGTATTGCTTTTTTTTTTTTTTTTTAAAGAAAGCAACTTAACATACAACCAATAGACATTTGACAGTGGCGGATCCAGGGGGGGGGGGGTTCCGGGGGTGCGCACCCCCCCTTTTTTTTTGTCGATCAATGCATTTGTATCGGGACATATGTTTTGCACCCCCCCTTTGCCCTGCTTTGCCCTGGGTTAGCACCCCCCCTTTCGAAAATTCCTGCATCCGCCCCTGTTTGATGACGCATATTGATAAAGGGGTTACAGAACACCTAAGGGAGTTCATGCACTTTTAAAAATCGGCTGAGTATTAGTCTTTCGTTTGTGTGTGTCTGGTAATATCAAATAACTCGGTTAGAAAATTGGTTAGAATGATAGCAAATTACAGAGTTATCTCCCCTTATTCGATAATTTCTAGTGCATTTCAACCAAATTGTATCTTCTAATACCAGAACAGAAAACGAAAATGAATGTTATTTTTGTGCATAACTACATATTATGAACTGAAATCAATGTCAAATTGGTGGGGTTTTTTGGTCATGTTTTCACCACTGCCTGATTCTTAGGCAGACTGGCACTTAATTGTGTTAATTGTTCAAATTTCTAGAAATTTTTCATATTTTTGCAAACGGGTCAAAGTAAATATTTTGTCAAAACCTTGTTAAAATTAAACGAGCCTATCTATTTTAGTCAGAGAGATGGATACCCTCTTTATATAGTTGTAGAATTAAGAATTGAAACAAAGAATGTGACGCTGAAGAGAAACAACCCGACCAAAAAGCAGAAAACAACTTAACACCACCAATGGGTAGTACACACAAAGAAAATCCTACACACACTGGCCCCAAACAGTAATTTATACTACTCTGTAAAATAGACGTCATACTAAACTCCAAAAATGTCATCTGCACGTGCAAGCTTTTTCAGTACATGAGATTCAGAGTATTCCAGCAGTAGTCAGTAGGAACAATTGATATTAAAAGATAAACAAAACTGACAAATATTTTTCACGTTTTACACAGGGAATGTATGTTAAATGTCAAATAAAGACACAATCATGTAACTTAATGAAGGAATGATGGATTTATGTCAATACGTACAATAACATGACGTATGAGAGTTTGAAAAAACGTAAACACAATATTTAGAACATTTTGATTTGTTTATTGCTTAATCAGCATGATTAGTATATTTCGGAGTAGTTTCATTTTTTTGTAGACACAAGCACCTTATTTAATTTTTCCATTATTTCCGTGCATTTCAAATACATTGTTCTGACTAAATAAGTTTAAGAGAAACTTTTACTTCTAATAGATTTTTTCTTTAAGGAATGACTGTAATATTTTTTCTGTCTGAATATCGCGCGTAGCGGGTTATTTAACAGTGTGCACCACATTTTTTATGTGATTTCGAATAGACAGAAAAAATATTACAGTCATTTCTTATAATTTAATCTTAAATTCAATTTTAAACCGTAGAAAACATGAAAAAACGTTGATGACGTCACGGTCACATGACTAAATTATGTCTATGGGCTCATAACAAAATAACGTCAGCAAATCAGAAGACGCGTTTCATTCAAAATTAAATTATTTTGATATATTATTAAAAATATGTTTTTAAAAATGTTTTATAAATAAGAGTTGAATATTAGGTAACACACTTTAAAAGAAAACCACAAATAATTTCTTTGCACAGAACACGTTTCTGCATAAATTTTGTCATTCTTACAATATTGATTATATAAAATGAAAAGGACGAATCACGTGCGATTCAGATTTGGACAAAGAAAGAAAGTAAAAAAGGTAAAAGTTCTATGATAAATTAGTACCACGATTGAATATCTTAACTTTAAAAGTGGTTTTGTGCACATAAGCATTGGACCTACATGTATGATAGACTTCTGACAATATACTTAGGTCTAGTAAAATGTCCCAGTCTTATTTGATCTTTGATAAAAATCTAATAGATGTATATTTTATTTTTCAGTAGTTTTATAACTTCACTTCGTGTCTAGTTTTAGGCATTGACAATGCAATTTCCCATAGGTCCTCCTTTTACGGCTAAAAGTGTACCACTTTTACTATGAAGTTTTGAAAAAAAATCTTATCCCAGAATTGAAAGTTCATATGCACCACAATGCTTTGCAAAGGTCAAAATATAGGGCCGTGCGGCATATTTTCAACGTTTATGTGCCCTGAACTTTTCAGAGTTTAAACTGACACTAATTTTCTTAACTACACCTACCTCGAATGAAAGGTTACCACAGATTTTAAATGTAAACAATATGCACATGTTTATTTTCTAGTAACGTTCCCAGGTTATGTCTCTGTGAGATGGAACACAGAGAGCATAACTGGGAACCAGTATGTAATCAAAATTAATTTTCTATGAATATTCGTGATCTCCCCAAAAGAGGTGTGTTTTGAGAAACAGCTGTATTTACAAAGTGCAACCTTTGCCAATAATCATATTTAGTGCAATCAGAAAAGTTATATAAAACAAGAACATGTTATAAATAGTCATTTGTCACAACTCGGCCGATTTTGTATCTCCATCTAAATGGAGAGAAGCGGAGTCACCCGAGGTTTGCCGATTGATAAATAGTATGTCATTTATTTAAGAATTGAATGCTCTTTTTTGTAAATTTATTGGGGTGTAAAAGCGTTGACCGAAGTACATTTTGTATGAAGCGCGGAAGAGCTTCATACTTAAAATGTGCGCACGGTCAACGCTTTTACAACCCTATAAAGTTACAAAAAAAAGCATTCAATACTTATAATTACATTTTTACATGTACCTATAGGATCATGAAAACACGCCTTTTATCAAGTTTTTGTTTCATTTACCTGTGCACTTTATTGTGGGACCTCGTGTCATCATGAATGGGAAGTTTTATTGAGCGACACAACTGCTTAAGGAATAACACATGATGTGCAGTTAGCCAATCAGAATAACGTATTGTAATGAAACATACATCTAATGTAATTATTACATATCGACAGAGACATATAAAACATCATATGTCCTTGATATTGAATATCAATATATAATTCAACATTAAGATAATGTACATGCACATGCGAGGATAAGTCTTAATTGGCTAGAATGCTACATCAATTAGTCCAAACGTGCATCTCCCGTCTGAGAAATACTAGCCTCAATTGTCTTATCACCTTTGCCTCAGGGAATTTTAACCCGCTAGCATCTTTCCCTTATTTGATGTTAAAGAATGTATAAAAAAGCATAAGTTATATAAGCGTAAGATTGATGATCAGTCATTACTGGAGACATGCAAAAAATTGCTGCATTCTTAAATATTTATATTTAGCAATAAAATGTGATTCTTAGTCACAAACATTTATTTATGTAATTGTTTTATAATAAAACCGCTTATATCAATGTATATTAGGCTGTCAAAAACCTTTTTTTTTATTGATTTATAAATATAAAGTACAAACTTGTACATGTAGGCAGTTGCAGGTAAAATCTATATTGTCAAATGTATCATTTGTAAAACCATTTGTTCTATATGATGTATTTAGAGTTTAATCAATTTGAATCCTGATTTTTCAAAAATATCACCTTAATTGTGGCCTTGACAGTTTAATTGAGAAAAAACTAAAACACAAGCTTTTCCCTTTTTGTAAACACGACTGTAAATAATCCAAATATTTTGTTTACAATTTTGCTGTTTTACCAGTCTTGCATGAAGCGGCCGGATTGATCACATCCAAGCATCTCCAACTCTACCCCATATTGGATATCTATGTCAGGACAAAGAAACCTTTTGTTTAAGAATTGAATGCTTCTTTTTGTAACTTCATTGGGGTGTAAAAGCGTTGACCGAAGTACATTTTGTATGAAGCGCGGAAGCGGAAGCGCTTCATACTAAAAATGTGCGCACGGTCAAGGCTTTTACAACCCTATGAAGTTACAAAAAGAAGCATTCGATACTTATAATTACATTTTTTTGGCAATGATCATGAAAACACGAATTTTATTATTGTTTTTATTTAATTCACCTGTGCACTTTATTGTGTGACCACGTGTTATCATGAATGAAAAGTTTTATTTAAGAATTGAATGCTTCTTTTTGTAAATTTATTGGGGAATAAAAGCGTTGACCGAAGTACATTTTGTATGAAGCGCGGAAGCGCTTCATTCTAAAAATGTACGTACGGTAAACCCTTTTACAACCCTATAAAGTTACAAAAAGAAGCATTCAATACTTATAATTACATTTTTTAGCTATGATTATGAAAACACGAATTTTATATATTTTATTATTTAATTCACCTGTGCACTTTATTGTTGGAGCACGTGTTATTATGAATAAAAAGTTGTATTGCAACTGCAACTGCTTACGGAATAACACGTGATGTGCAGTTAGCCAATCAGAATAAAATATTATAATGAAACATACATCTAATGTAATTATTGAGCAATGCAATTGCTTACGGAATAACACGTGATGTGCAGTTAGCCAATCAGAATAAGGTATCATATTGAAACATACATTTAATGTAATTATTAAGCCTTTGGGACTGCTGTACTTTAGTTATAGATTATCGTTGATCATCTCAACGAGATTGATTTTCTCGGTTGAGCTGGTACAGCGAAAGTGAGAAAAGCAATCGAGTTGAGATGATCAATGATAATCTGTTTATCGCTATTTTACCTATGACGACATTGTCAATTTCATGTCAATTTCGTTAGCAACGCCACGTGGCCTCCTCAGTTTCTAGCGATAATTATTCCATCTCAAGCGAGAAGCATGATTTGAAAATTATCACAAAAAAAGATCAAAAGAAAAATGCACAAAATAGCGATAATATAATTTATTTGTATAATATCTATTTCTATTATATTTGTGTTATACTATAGAATATAAAAGGGTCGAAATATATCAGAGGGACATTCAAACTTATATAACGAAATTAAAGTTACAACGCCATGGAGAAAAGAGAAGAAAAAAACCCAAATAGACAACAAATAGCTCACAAGACACAGCATAGAAAACTAAAGACTACCAAAGCAACACGAACCCAACCAAAAACTTGGGGAGATCTCAGGTGCTTCGGATGAAGATATGGGCGTTTTGTAAAATTATACTGTTACAATCAGACTAAAAAAAATGTTTACAGCAAAAATATACCCGGCATTCCAAAATAACCCAAAGTTTCGTGTTTTCCTCTCCAGAGAGCGATACGAAGTTAACCCTAGACCGATGTGTCGTTGTTTGTCAACTTTTTCAAGAGCAAACACGAGAAAAAAAGAGACAGAACACTTACACAAGAAGATGTGGTACATGATAACATTTATACCAATGAGACAATGAAATCTCTCTCATAAACCAAATGTATAGAAATTATGGGTCATCTTACAGCCTTCAATAATGAGCAAATCCCATAGCATGACATCAATATCGCTGATAACTTTAACTATTTTTATTTTCATATTATTGCTAATATTAAGACAGTGGGATATGTGCAGGAACTATTCTCCACCATATCTACAAAATCGTCCCTTAAATTTTATCCATTACGAAATTGGGATGAATTACTATTTATCTTTTTGTAGACTTTCATTAAATTATTAAGTAGTTCCCTCATCTACAACCAGATAATGGATTAAATTATACCACTCTTCTTCTCAAGCAGACAACTGAGGATGAAGAACTTAAAACCTTTAAATACTCGTATAAATGGTCTATTGTATTGGTAAGATTTCTGACCTATCTAACTGATCCTCCTTTTTTTCCACAGGATAGTTCATTTAATGACTTCATCCTTGTTTAAACTTTGCAAACTTTTTTATTTCTATATGTTGTTGAAATATTTGTCGCTGGACATTATGCAAACACAAATCTATTAGTTAATCTATTATATATTATATGGTATATTTTATTTTCTGTAACACGCTATCGGATTATACAGTTTGTATTGACAGTTTTGTTCCGCCAAAAAGCGCTTAACTGATTCAAGATTACTAATTTTCCACAAAATAAATGCAAAGAGGTATTAACATTTCTTCACTTTTCTTATGTAAATAGTACTAAGCCATATTATTATTTCATGAATTATATCCGTTTTTGTGCTAACTATCATCATGATTTTTTTTTTAAATGAATCAATATGAAACCTCATAGTCACCACATGTACAGGACAATATAGTCTTTCGTTGTTTTTCTTTTTAAACTTCTTTACATTTTGGGGAGTTATGAAGAAATGGAAATCTGAAAGTTTATTATATTTATCTGATGGTAACTTCCTAGATATTTAAGGTGCATTACATTAGTGAGATGCTGGCAATGATGATTTGTTTGAAATTAAGATTACTAATATTAATTGATAAAACCCCCGAACAGTCCGGGCACAGTTTAGATAATTTAGTACATGAAATAAAGGTTATTAATGATAATTTTAATAAAATCCCCGAATAGTCCGGACACAGTCTAGAAAGACCACAACACACAATAAGGATTACAAATAAAAAACTTTTGACAAGAGATTTAAAGATAAATGGAAAATCCAAACATCTACATGTAGATATTTTTTGTTGGCTTATTTTGTCATGAACGAATCACCATCCCGAACAGGTGAACACAGTCTTCTTTATAATACTACTACAATTAATTTAGGAATAAGACATATAAAAATGAACTAAACCGTAAATAAATCATGGTTTAATGATAGAATGCACTTCATAGATTTGCTTGTTACTAACTATCTCAAAGGACGCATATATAAGTAAAAATCTAACTTATACTTCCTTGCAATATCCTTCCACACAAAATACATTGCACCATTTGGTATGATTAAGTGTCTTTGAAAGAATCGGGCAATTTAGTAGAATTTCAGAGCATGGTCGAAAAAAAAACTCACCGACCTTACAATTCTATTTTGAAGGTACCCTCATCCTGAATTAAAAATGGTAGTTTCTTTTTTTTCTGCGTTTCTGGTAATTCGAGAAATCTCTAGATAACTTTTGGTTAGAATGTTAGCAAATTACGGAGTTAGCTCCCCATAATTTTTTTTTTTTTTAGTGCATTTCAACCAAATCATATCTTGAAAGACAGGAACATGAAAAGGAAACGAATGTTATTTTCGTGCACTATTATACTTTTTGAACATAAATTAATGTCAACTTGAGTGAGTTTTTATCGTCATGTTTTCAAGGCAGATTGGCATTTAATGTCAAAGATGTTTGGAGACATGTATTTGTGCTTCGCGTTCAGTTCTTCATCTTCATCAATGATCATCATGATGTTAATTTCTACCACTTGTCCAAATCAATTAACACAGAAGTGTCGAAATTTCATGTTACAATCATAAAAAAGTTCATTTTGATAAAATAAATTACAGAAGATATTTCTTGTTTGTATTGAATAAACTTTTGTTTATGAGAAATGGATTTTTATAAAAAAAAATCCTTCAAAAGATACTTTGTATTTCTTGTCCGCATTGAATAAATTTGTGTTCATGAAATACAGCAATGTAACTTTTAAATAGAATGAATTTAAAGTGGCCAAATAGAACTTGTTTTTAAGTATGCAAACCAAACATAAAACTTTTCAAAGTCAAATGGCGAAACACTATTGACCTCTTTGTAAATGAATTTGTTTTAAATTTAACAATTTCTTGTGTTCGAAGCGATTTTCTGGGTGTACTTTATGAATCATCAGAACGTTTAAAAATATCAAAAGAAGAAATTGAATAAATGCGGTTATTAAATGGGGAGAATTCCGTTTGCCCCAAAAATGGGTCCTTTTTGTGGCTCAGCTCAGAGATATATTTTCTAAAATTTTAATTATATTTACTTAGGACTTTAAACTTTAAGCACTGTATACAAATCTGTCAAAAAAAAGAGAGAAATTTTTCAAGTTCTTGTCATAATTTTATTTTTTGAATAAGGACCACAACATAACTCAAAAATATTTAGCTGAAAGATGTTTACTGCAACTATGTTAATGACGATAAATTAGAACAATTACAGGTCAGGAAATGGTCTCGCGTGTATATATACGTTTTTGTGTGAGGCACAGCAACAAATAATTAATACTAATGCAAAACAGCAATACATTATATTTTTGTATTTTTGGCAGTCATTTAAAAATCTACAATATCTCTTCCAGACCGTGTGCCGTAAATATATTTTATTTTTTTGGAAACAGAACTCCAAGGATAAAAGATCCCTGGCTTTCTTTCTGTGTCTGCCTATTTTCTATGTTGTCAAGTTTTATCAATCATCAAGCAGGATACTAGTGATTTGAATCTTCAGCACTTACTTTTTAAGAGAATATGTCTTGTAGTATAGGTGCACAGTCATGCCTTATTTTTGCCGATTTGAAAATGTTGATGTATCATAGAGATCTTCAGATACATCACCACAAAAAGAATACATTGTTTTTGTGTTGATTCAGTACCACTTTACAGCTAGTGTCTGGTTTCTCGTTTTCTTTCAATTGACAACTTATCTTCGATATCAGATGTATGTTTTCACTCTTACTGATGAAATATTTTGAGGTCTGAATTTTTTTTGGACAGGATTTGTGCCATATTTGCCCAGTGATTCTGGAATGCTTCTGCAGTTTCATAGCCTTCATTCAACTGTTTCAAATTGAGCGAAAGGAAAACCAATTCATGACCCAACATCTTCGTTACTTGCATTAAAGGAGTAATTGACAACTCAAATGTCTATGTCTGTACTGTTGACATTGCAAACCCTCACATGTCCTTTCTTGCCGTTTCACACATTCCTTCTAGTCTATTCGTGCATTAGCTTCTTCTGATATCCAGCTCCAGTGTTTTCGAAATCTACAATTTTGATCCTTTCCAACAACAACTTTCGGTCATACATTATATCATATATACGTAATTTCTGTTTTAAAAAAATTACTTAGGCAAACATGTAAGTAACAGTAATTCTGATATTTATATCTTTATTTCGTAAACATGTGCATGCCTTATCTGACCACTTTGTGAATATCCAATATAAATTAACAAAAGAGATATTTTTAGCGTCAATTGAGATCATTTGAGCAGTTGATGTTCTTATAAAAATACTTCCAGATATGAAACTCATTATGTCTGCAATCAAGGATTTTGGAAGTTGTTCCATATAAACGCTAGGCATTGTACTTTTTCAACAAATGTTGCAGACAAAGAAAGTTAATAATTATCATAATTATTCACACATATGTTACAGAACATTTAAAAATTCTATTGATTACATGTAAATATTTCCAGTTGTACATGTACAACGTGACAAAATTCAAAAAATTCAATTGACAAATTCAAAGTGATGTTTTTTGGCATATTTGATAGATTTTTCATATTTAAGCTTGAATCAGAGCGTTTTTAATGACTAAATCAGTTAAAATCTTTCACGTAAACTAATCGAATCAATTGAAATAGACATTTAAGTGTTTAAAAAGTGTCCAAAAACTTTCGTTAGATGAACTTGAAATTTGAGGCCAAAATCGGCCCTTACCGGACCTACTCCTTTGTTTATTTTTCAATATATTTCAATGTACATATAATGCATTTTTTTTATTTTTATCGAATAATGGCTACCTATTTGGGCTTAAAAATTTCAAGATTTTTCAAGATGGCCACCTTTCAATATGGGTAATATTTTCAAAAATGTTGTTCAACCAGACAATTGGAATCAACATTGTTATTCTATTAACCAGGTTTCATATCAAAATCTTCTCTAATATCATTTTCATGATTTTTTTTATAAATTTGTAGAGATTTTAAAATGGCCACCTCTCCCGTCATTATCGACTTTCAGAGTGGGTCCATAGCTTAAAATGTTGTCCATGACATATACTATTACTATGCCAAATTTCATGCTTTTACCAAAATTTGAGCAATTTTGTTAAAAATCTGCACAAATCGACTGGACTAGTAGTGGTGCCGTGTTACATTCCTTTATTAAAACAAAACGGTACTGAGAAAAAAATCTTAAAAGGTTTCAACAGACGAATAACTTGATGATTAAGATGGAAATAAATTCATAAAACACATTTAAACTTACAAGTTGTTATTGTTTACATCTGTTTTTGTAGGATCAATGGAAGTATAGTATCTTAATGCTAACGCTATTGAAGACTTGCTCATAGGTCACTAGTCTAAATTTCACACGTTAAGATAGTCGGTAAGATAAATTCGTTCCATAGTGTGCTAGTGACGTAATACGGTATATATGGGGTCGGTAAATTCCATATGGGGATTTGAACTTCGCTCTCACCCCATATGGAATTTACTGACCCCATATATAGCGTATTAGGTCACTAGCACACTATGTAACTAATAATATTTTATATGATAAAATGTAGAATTCAAATGGGGAATGTGTAACCGGGAGGCTGGCTACTGATTTGAAGTTGAGAACGAGATGCATCCCACGACCGCTTGCAGATGTTGGCAATGCCAACGGTAGACAATGACTATGGGATCTAGTCACTTGACTGTGAATACTCGCTTTAACTCCACTTGTAGTATTATACACTAGTTCTAAGCAGTAGTTAACAATTTGATGATTCAGGATTGAATACATGTAGTTTTACATAATGTTACAAATTGATGTACTTTTACAAATTGAACAAATTGATACAAATTGAGCGGATGATGCCAGTAAGAATGCCCGACTCTCACTGAAGTTAAAACTTCAGAAAACATATTTAAATCAAGAATTTACATGGTGACAATTTCATAATAGAAACGAGATTACTGAATGACAATGAAATAATACGATAAGGATTAACAAAAGAATATAAGAAAAAACTATTACAATACTTCCAGATATGAAACTCATTATGTCTGCAATCAAGGTTTTTGAAAGTTGTTTCATATAAACACTAGGGGCATTGTACTTTTTCAACAAATGTTGCAGACAAAGAAAGTTAATAATTATCATAATTATTCACACATATGTTACAGAACATTTAAAAGTTCTATTGATTACATGTAAATATTTCCAGTTGTACATGTACAACGTGGCAAAATTCAAAAAAATAAATTAAATTATCATAATTATTCACACATATGTTACAGAACATTTAAAAATTCTATTGATTACATGTAAATATTTCCAGTTGTACATGTACAACGTGACAACATTCAAAAAATTCAATTGACATTTCAAAGTACTTTATAGGTACAATGTATCACCTTCCCCATTATCAACAAAACAAATTATCCTATAATCAGCCAACTATTATAAATGAAAGGTATACAAATCTTTTCTTGCTTTAGTTGTACTTGTAAAATAAATTTCTCCTGTTATTCTATGTTGAACAAACGGTAGTATGAATATTGCTTTTAGCGTAATAGACCTTAATATCCTTTTCGTGGTTGGCGTTTTAACTATGTCGATTACTTTTAAGCATTTATAAGACCATGATTCAGATTTTAACAACTCAAGCCTCAAGTGTTGGGTGTGAACTTTTGGATAAAAACAATAAAAGTACATTGTCGGAAAATATAAAGTTATTTGTACTACCCGCTACAAAATAGAAGAAAAACTCGAGAGGGGGAGGGGGATAGGCTCGCCTTTTGTCCTCTTTATATAGCTCAAACAATTAAATTTGTATATTTTTGTCAATGTACATATAATGCATTTTTTTTTTATCGAATAATGGCTACCTATTTGGGCTTAAAAATTTCAAGATTTTTCAAGATGGCCACATTTCAATATGGGTGATATTTCAAAAATGTTGTTCAACCAGATAATTGGAATCAGCACTGTTATTCTATTAATCAGGTTTCATATCAATATCTTCTCTAATATCATTTTCACGATTTTTTTATAAATTTGTAGAGATTTTAAAATGGCCGCCTCTCCCGCCATTATCGACTTTCAGAGTGGGTCTATAGCTTAAAATGTTGTCCATGACATATACTATTACTGTGCCAAATTTCATGCTTTTACCACAATCTGAGCAATTTTGTTAAAAATCTGCACAAATCGACTGGACTAGTAGTTGTGCCGTGTTACGTCCCTTTATTAAAACAAAACGGTACTGAGAAAAAATCTTAAAGGTTTCAACAGACGAATAAATTGATGATTAAGATGGAAATAAATTCATAAAACACATTTAAACCTTACAAGTTGTTATTGTTTCGTCTGTTTTTGTAGGATCAATGGAAGTATAGTATCTTAATGTTAACGCTATTGAAGACTCGCTCATAGGTCACTAGTCTAAATTTCACACGTTAAGATAGTCGGTAAGATAAATTCGTTCCATAGTGTGCTAGTGACGTAATACGGTATATATTCGCTCTCACCCCATATGGAATTTACTGACTTCGCTCTCACCCCATATGGAATTTACTGACCCCATATATACCGTATTCGAGCTTCGCTCTCACCCCATATGGAATTTACTGACCCCATATATACCGTATTAGGTCACTAGCACACTATGTTACTAATAATATTTTATATGATAAAATGTAGAATTCAAATGAGGGAATGTGTTAATAACGAGACAACCGGACCAAAGAGCAGAAAGCAATCAATGGGACTTCGACACAGAAAGTATATTCGGCACCAAGAAACGGGCTTCAGCTACCCTCTAAAACAAAAATGTGGAATTATTCAATGACAATGGACGTACCACTTAATTTCATTTCATATAAGATTTGTGCTTACTGTCCTTTTGTTGTTTGGGTGTAGAAGCACAAAAAATTTATCCGGTCACGTACACTCTGCAAGTGTTTTTGTCAGATGTACTTCTATCTGTACCCATCTGATGAGTTAAACCTTTTACAACTGATTTTTATAGTGCGTTCTTAGGTTGTACTGTTACACCACTATCACAGGTAATGGAAGGATTTGGATCCCGTTAACATTTTTAACCCCACTAAATTCTGTATGTATGTTCCTGTCCCAAGTCAGGAGCCTGTAATTCAGTGGCTGTTGTTTGATGCGTGTTACATATTTGTTTTTTGTTATTTTTTGTACATAAAATAGGCCATTAGTTTTCTTGTTTGAATTGTTTCACACTTATCATATCAAGCTGGCCTTTGATATAGCTGAATATGCGGTATAGGCTTTGCACATAGTTGATTTGCTCATTTGTGATGGCCGTACGGTGAACTATAGTAATGTTGTCGATTTCTGTGTCATTTGTTCTCTTGTGAAGATTTGTCTCATTGGCAATCATACTACATCTTTTTTTGTATGAAAATAATGAGAATACATTCAAGACTTACAAAGGCCAGAGGCCCTGGGTTTGGAAAGGCGGAAAATTGCGACTGTGTTAAACATGTTTTGTGAGTTCTCAACCCGCGAAATTAATTTTTTTTCTCAATTGCGAATTTTTAAAACATAATTTGCAAGAAGTTCACAGACAATGTGTGGAAATGGTTTTGATTTGTTAGGCGAGAGTAGCTACATGTAATTATTATTTAATTCTTGGTTGCTTCAAAGTGCCAAAAAAATATGATTGGTTTTCATGCATACAACTCGAATTTGTATGAATTGAACACCTACTATGAATTTTGAAGTTGTCAAGGGGTTTATCGATTTTTTTAAAATCTTTATTTCCAAGCATTTTTGTTACTTTGTCATGGAGAGCACGTGAGGTCAGTTTGTCTTGTGGCTTTTATTAGGAATAAAACATCATGCTTTAAAACACTTTGTCATTATTCCAGCATATAAAATGGTAAAATCGGTTATGATCAATGACATTAATATACTGAAGAATTTTAGTATTTTTTTCCTATTTCAGAGGCTTCACAAGGATTTTTGTCAAACTCCCTTATTTGATTATTTCGCTTAATCAAAAATAATAATTAAAAAAAAAAACACGATACGAAAGAAAGCTGGGAGAACTACCTAAATAAACCAACAGCCCCTAAAACACAAGAAGTAATATAATTTTTCTATAAAATTGTATCGAATCATCTGTCATAGACAAAAAGCGGTGTATTAATTGCATTCCAAGTTTGCAATGCACTGGAACACATTTTTAATTACATAAACTGTGCATATATACATACTAGCCAGCGATAGAATCGTTCATATACCGTAACGTACTAATCAGCGATTGGACCATTCATAAAATAACTCTGACGGCTTAATGTCCATCTGTATTATACTTCCTTCTTCCGCACACATAAATCAATCATAGCCCATTGTTTTAGTATGTTATTTTTATATGATATTAAGTGACCACTTATTTAATCACCTGTACTTATCAGAATAATAAATGCCTTATGGTTACAATAATGACTACAATAACATATTTGTTTATGATGGTCCACTAAAAAGGTTTGACCGACAAAAGATTATCAATGTGTCATCCCAAAATTTCAACTTTTGTCCAAAATGTATTTATAAAAAAATATTAGAAAATCTGGTATGGTTACCAAGCCTATGAGACAACTCTACAAATGGCATATGTATCAGTTAACAACTATAGGTCAACGTGCGACTTTCAACAATGAGCAAGACCCCTACCGCATAGTAGACTTAAAGACCATGAAATGACAAATGAAAATTCATACGAGAAACTAACGGCCCGATTTATGAACAAATCAATAAACGGGGAAAATATCACAAACAGCAACAACACAACTGTATCACAGAACGTCTTCTCATTTTTACTATCATTCACATCTATCTATTTTATAAAGGGATTTCAATAACGCTGTAGCGATTTTCAGAACATGTTATACATTTTTAAAAAGCTTAAACATTTGGTAGACTTTGATAAATTGATTTATTTTTGCAATGTCTGAATAAGATAATTGCGTTCCTTACACATTGAATGTATAGTGAATGGTTGGGAGTTAAGATACAAATCATTTCCTGTTTAATGAAGCCACTCGTTGCAAAATTTTGCAAAAACACACGAACAATATTTAATATATTTAAAAAGTCCTCTGAAACAAAATGAAACGCTGAATATAATTTAAGGACTGTGTAAAAACTCAAAATGTTTGAACTGATTTTATTGATAACATATTTGTTACGTTTGGAGGGCGAGATTTATCAACAGACAATCGGCTGTCCGATGGGAACGAACAATGCTCGTCTTGCTTGGACATAGACTTCTTTCCGTAGCTTATCGAGAAGAGTGAAACGAACATGAAATTTTCCTTACATCTTCATTCAGCTATATAGAGGGGTTTCTCCCACTTAAAAAATCATAATTCGGTGACTATATTGAATTAATCTATTCCATCAAACTCGAAATAACGGATGCCACAGAAACAACAGTTCAGTCGTTCTCATAGCTCGAATTACATGCAGTTGACTATATCAAGGCATGCGAGCTCTAGAATCAGATGAAGTCAGATGATAACAAAGCTTAAAGTCAAAAGAGATGATTTTAGCTTTCCAGTTGTCATTTTTTTATTTCTATGTTGCGAAAGCTGCATATATATACACATGGAAAAAAGTATTGCAACACCTTGATTTTTTAAAATTTGAAAAATCAGCCTCTTTTTTTGGATGAAATATAATAAAATATGTGTATAATATTATTGAAACATAGTTTATAATAACATTGGCATCGAAACGAACAAAAAATGTTTGAAAAAAAATAATTTATATAACCACAATTTTAATACCAAAATGGAGTGGTTTTTGTACAAAAAAAAATGCATTTTACAACTTTTACTGTAGTCGAACTTTACAATGTCATACATTTCAAAATTAATCCTTAGATGACTGTTCATATCATGGTTGATTGTTATACGCCAAAGAATTAGTACTTTATGCGCAGCCTCCATTCAAACGGATAACCGCATCTAAACGTCTTCTGATTCCTGTCATAAATCGACTAATTTGTTGCTAAGGTAGCAGCAACCATTTCTGATGAAGGGCATTGTTTATTTCATGATGTGTTTGAACTGGGGTGTCCTTTCGCGCACTTTCCGCCCCAAAGTGTCCCAAATATGCTCGATATGGTTGAAATCCGGGCTACGATCGTGCCAAGGAAGATGAACCGAATTCCATTTGAACATTGAATCTTCCTCCACGATGCTAATTTCCAACTTTGGCGAGCTCTGCACTACATTGGATACGGAAAACTGTTTGTCTGTTTGTTAGCAAAGGTCTCCGAAATGGTCTTATCGCACGATCACCAGTAGCGATGAGTCGATCTCGAACAGTTCTTGTTAAAAAGCTCCTGTATGGCCACCACTCTCTTTTTAGGGGGTCTTCATTATCTCGGAATGTCTTTAACAGTGTTTATTGCCTGATTTATTCTCAAAACGACTTATAGTGAAATGGTGATGACCAACAGTACGTGCAGTTTTTACATCGACATCCCTGCTTCCCTTATGCTGATAATCTGCCATCTGGCTGCAGTTAAGAGTTGTCAAGGACCCATTATAAGGTGTCAATCACATAACTTTAAAAATTTGGTTATTTAAAGGGTTGAAAACAAAGAGGATAAAAACAACTATTTTGCTGTTTACGGGTACAGTAGCTGCATGTGCAGATAAAAAATTATCGAGTCGATATTTTTTGATTAAACTCAGGTGATACTTAAATAATGTTTAACTAGTTTTATTTTACCAAATTATATCCCAAAAAAATGAAAAGTGTTTTTTTAATTTCAATTTCAATTTGGTGTTGCAATACTTTTTTCCATGTGTATAGTATTTATCTTGCGGAAAGATACGGCATTGCAGAGCTTGCGTTCGATATCATGCTTTACTTGCTGGTTGAATACTGCTTGCAATAAAGATATTGGACCAAGGATTCCAAGTCGTAGATTGAAGTCACAGCGTCGGAAGGTTTATTGACGCAGTCATGAGTTGGTAGACAGTTATGGAATTTCTCTGTTGTAGATTACGATGAATATGTCTGAACTGTCGTAGCCATTTTCCCATACTTTTTTCCACGAATTTGACACCACCAAGTAAGACCTAACATTTTTTTCGGAGCACATCAAATAATTCCAGGTTTTTGGCGGGGTGTGTGTTGCTCGATCTTTAGTTTTTTATGGAGTACTGTTGTTTGTTTTTTTTGTTTTTTCTTACTTTTCCGTATTTGTCGTGACTTTTTCGGTCTCTCTTCGACACGAGTGTTGATGCTTAATTTGGGTTTCTCTGACTCTGTTTAAATAACAATATATTTGTATCACATAAATATCTTTAAAATGAAATGCTATAGGAAAAAACAAAATTTTGAGAAAAGTCTACCACAAACTTTTAAAACTGTTTCAAAGCTTATTAGAACACACCCGCGAAATCGCGGGCATTTAGTGCGTGGTTGAAAGTATGTTAAGTGCTGTAGGATGAATTTTCGTTAAATATTTTATGACTGCATGGCTAATTTTAAGAAAGGTATCAAAAGTCTTAGTTTGCGGTGCCGTGTTTACAGGACAATTTTGTTTTAGCCCTCCCCCTTTTTTCCAAAGACCGTTATTGTTTGTTTTTTGTTTTTTATGTATACTATGAACATGTATGTACATATACTAAAAATAAAGTGTATTTGTTATTTACTTTTCCTAGTCTACTATTTATGGCAGTCACTGATTTAGTATCTATAGACACTCTTTATATAATATATCAGCAACCACGTCAGCGACCGCCGTGGACAGTAAACTTGTCACTGAAGGTAAATAGCAAATACATTTTATTAATAGTATATGTATGATCATAGTATACAGAAAACCTAGGAAAATATTGTCCTGCCCTAAGTACTTTTGAACAGTTATAAACGGAAGTCTTGCTTATATATATGACTTAAAATATAAAAAAGAAGATGTGGTATGATTGCCAATGAGACAACTATCCACAAAAGACCAAAATGACACAGACATTAACAACTATAGGTCACCGTACGGCCTTCAACAATGAGCAAAGACCATACCGCATAGTCAGCTATAAAAGGTCCCGATAAGACAATGTAAAACAATTCAAACGATAAAACTAACGTCCTTATTTATGTAAAAAAAATGAACGAAAAACAAATAGGTAACACATAAACAAACGACAACCACTAAATTACAGGCTCCTGTCCGTCCGATGACGGAAACAAGACTCGCGCGGACGTCTTTTTTTTCGTTTGTCTCCCAAAATAACCTAAACTGAATAATCATAAGAATGGAAGACAGATGCAACTATGCATGGTACCTATAGGACACGGGGGCATAATGATTAATTTATTGTGGAAGGAAAAGAAGCGACACACAAAATGAGGTCTTCTCGTTTGATAGTATAGAAGATGTCTGACTTTAAGCAACATGTACAGCAACATACAAGAATGCGATTTTGTAGATTGATTGTGTAAACAATGAGATTTCCAAAAGCTATAAAACATATCACTTCCATTTTTTTCAATTTTACTTATATTATATTCATATATTATATTTTGCACGAATTGTCAAAAACGACAAAATTATTACCATAATTACAAAAAATCATGATATATATGTATATGTAAACAAAAACCACATCGTTAGCAAAACACGACATAAATGATTGTATACCTTACATAGGTAAGGGCTTATTAATTGAAAGTATGTCATCTATAGATATTAATCAAACACCTTCGAGAAATCTATTCTATGTCTCATGACTTATGTGCCTATTTATAAAGGGAGGTAATTAACAGGTGATCTCATTTTTTGTAGGACTTTCTTGTAGTAGACACAAAGCAGATATGAAGACATATCTTCAATTATCCGTCTTAATTGTGGCTTTAGTTTTCATGTGTGCTTGTAAGTATATTAAATATATGAAATATCTTTTAGCATTTACGTAAAATTTTGTATACTCAATATTCAATTATCAGTTTTGATTTTGGCATTAGTTGTCATGTGCGCTTGTAAGTATATTGAGTATCTTTTAGATTAGAAATTACAAACAATATATTGCATACTCAATATCCATAATATTATTAACACATACAATGTAGATTTGTTTTTGTTTGATAAAAAAAAATGTTATATATCCAAGATTAAAACAATTATGCGTCAAATAGTTTATCTAGTAAATTCAAGACAAAAACAAATAAAACCATTACTCGTAAGGGCCAATACGTACATAAAGGTTCTACTACATGGTCAAACAGTATGAAGTTCGAGAAATGTTATTAGAAAAAGAGGGGGTTGGGTAAAAGTTTGAAAGCAAGCACGCCACATTCAGCCCTCATGTAATATTCGATTGAAGAACTAAAGGGACATTTCCTTTCAGATTAAATATTACAATGTATTTTTGAATAACGTATGTAATTAACTAATTATGCATGTTCAATCCGATATTAAACTATTCATATGATAAGTATTACTACAACACATCCGAATAAGAGAGAACATGGCCATAGTATGAATTGACAACAGAAGCGCATGAATTTGTATGTAACCGAGAAAGTTAAAAATATGAAGATCGAGTCGTTAAATAATGTTGTTATCTCTCATTACAGCAAAGTTTGTTTTTCTCAATTGTAATGCTGAAAAATAGATAACAATTAATAAGAGTAGATAGATATTAAATTTAAAGCATGAAGATTTGAAATAAAGTATATTAACTTTCACTTAGTTTAAAAGTCACGAATGGCTGTTTTCTTTTCGGGAAACTATGTGCATTATTCCCTTCACTTAAAATAGAAAAAGAAAAAACAGAAAGAACATGCCGAGATAAGAATTGGCTAATTTGCTTTAAGTGTTAACTTTTGCAAAAATCTCAGATATTTACATTAAAACATGAATTCATATTTTTTTCTTTTTTAAAGAGTATACAATAAATGCATTAAGGTTTCTGTTTTAAATTGCAGATTTCTAAAATATTTTTGACACAGACTTTAAGATAAGGCAACATTTTATGTAGGAACTATTTTGTTTTAGTTAAACGTGTGTACTAAATGTACTTTCTTTTTGAGCGTCTGCATTTGGTGGTGTAACATGTTGCAAAGATTGACTATTTGAATTATTTTGCAAATGATCTCGCTCATACCGGGTCCGGGTACCGTCTTGAACATGCAGATTTTTTGACTCCGTGTTGAAGGCCGTCTTTTAGTCAAAGAACAACAGATTCTTTGTTTTTTCTAGGATGTTTCTTGCTTATTTTCTTATGCTGAGTTCACACGTAATTCGAATTTGATTCGCATTAACTAATTCGAATAAGTTTAATTCGCATTCGAAACATTTTACGTCCTAACGTCAATTCTAATTCGAATTACAATGCGCGTCAAATTCGCTTTACAGTCTAAACGACGTTAACTTTTAATTCGTATTAACAAAAACGAATTTCTAATTCGAATTGGGTATTTCGAATTAGCGAATTCGAATCAATTCGAATTAAAAAAGAAGAGTGTGGGAACGCGTTTAGCGAATTCGATTCGAATTCAATTCGAATTAAATGTCCGTGTGAACAAGGCATTAGGTTAAAAGTGTCTATCTCAGCAAGTTAAACATGTTTTTTTTTCTTCTCTCCAAACCGTACGAATCTTCTTCATACATGTATCATTTATATTTTACATAATTTTACCGTGTTAATTTATGTGATGTAATTTAAGTATGAAAAATAATTTATGTTTTGATCCCCAGTTAAACTTTCGTTAAATTTATTAGGTTTACCACACATTTTACATTTATTGTGAGCATCTAAAATCTATGTAATATTTGTTCACATTGGCTCGGTAAATAAACAAAGCATTCATTTGCATTGTGTCTTCTTTTTTTTCCGAAATCGGGACATTGCTAATCCATTTTACCTGTGGCTAAATATCGAATCCCCTGATTTTCCGTTTCACATCCAGTGGTTAAATTTTTTTTTGTTAAGTCTTTTGTTACATTATAACCAAAAAATACAGGTTCATTATACTACGATTATCAGTTACTGTAAATTAAGAATGCTCAAAAGAAAGGAAAAGACATAACACGGATTCTCCCTTTTCTGTGACCATAAAAAGCCCCAACCCAAAGCACTTGTTACTAAGTTTTACAGTCAATCCGCAACACCTTTTTTATATAGCGTCGCGGTTTACTGTCATATTTGTAACAGTTATTTCTGTGCTATTACCTTCTCTGTGCATTTATAGACAATATCTGTTAAGTGTCTTTATTTGAACAAGGCTAAGAAACAGGTGTAATGCGAGCTTTAGCGAGATATTACTCCTGTTTCTAGCCGAGTACAAATACAGCGGATATTTAAAGACACTAAACAGTTATTGTCTTTATCCTGCAATTAATTTAAGTGTATTGTTTGTTTTTTTTAAAGATACAAAAACTCACATTTTTTTTGCATTTCTTTTCGATTTAAAATCCCTTAAGGCATGCGTAGTAATATTAAAGTCACAAATTCAGCTGAAGATGGGTTCCGAAAAAAGAATCTCCAATGGTCAACAATAATACATAGCTCAAGGTGAATAATTATCTATTTTAACATAACAAATAATTTCAACAATAAAAAACAAATAACAAAACATTGTCCAATTTGAAACGGAAGTGAACGAGTTGTTCTACGCTTCACACTTGACATTCACAAAACATGCATGCTGAAATTGACATGGTTGATTTTGTTACACAATCATACACATTCAACTTTTGAAATCGACTATTGTCATCGTAGAAAAGACTGCTGTTCATGCGTGTATGTTATCAGAAAATTGGTGTAATTCTTATTGCTCTAAAGAAATGTTTGAAAACAAACAGAACGTATAAAAGTAATCGTTATTTCCATAAGGTCAAACAATACGGCTTTGGAATGCAACTGCAATACACATTCTGAGGTCACGCAGGTTCAGACAATACTTAGTCCGGCAGTTGGCAGAGCTTTAAAACCATATCTGTAGGGGTTTATCTGTAAAGAAGAACACCCAATTGAAGAAAAAAACGTTGTATGCAGCCTGCTTTAGTATGTTAAGGGAAAAACAAGACGACTGCAATTAAACAATGAACGCCATTTTCTAAACAAGGGTGTAAGTAAGATCACAAAAATACTAAACTCCGAGAGAAATTCAAAATACGAAAGACCATAATCTAAGGGCAAAATCAAAAGCTCAAACACTACAAACGAATGGAAACACGTGTGAAAACAGTTGGTTTCCTTTATTTGATTCAAAATTATTTATTTACACAGCATACATTTACTGTTCACGGTTTTACCATGACGAACAAAATGATTTCATTCGTTATAAATCGCTATCGAAAGTGCAGACAAACCCACTAATCTGGCACAAAATGTCAATAATTAATTTATAGAAGGTTTGAATTTATCAATTACATGACCTGTAACAAATTAATATTACATTTAAACCCGACAAAAACGCTTAAGAAAATAATAACCGTCGCTGTCGTGTCTAAACCAAGCAAGGACAGCTACATGTGAGGTTTTTTTCTATATGTTCAAAACAATCCAAGATCATTTAATGTATACGAAGATTTAATTGATGTCACAAGTATGGAACGCCGTAGCTGCCTTATGTGTACTTGTTTTTAGATACGCTTATACTTTTCAATATATGCACATAGTTTTTCTATATATGCACATACTTTTTCTCTATATGCACATATTTTACTTTATATAGTTTACTTTATATGCACATAGTTTTTCTATATATGCACATAGTTTTTCTATATATGCACATAGTTTTACTATATATGCACATAGTTTTTCTATATACGCACATACTTGTTCTCTATATGCACATAGTTTACTTTATATGCACATAGTTTTTCTCTATATGCACATCTGTTACTTATTCGTTTTTAATGCGCGGAGTATACGGTTGCACTTTGAATTAAATCGTTTTTCAATTGTGTTCATGTCTCTGGTGGTAACAATGTGTTCTTACAGATGAAATGACCCTATAAGCGCGATTGCAACCGTTCCAGTGCTCGGTTAATACCCTGTTACTTATTCACTTATTATACGTTTGTTGTACGTTGCACCTTTTAAAAAAAAAATTCAATTGTGCCCATGTCTCTTGGTGTAACAATGTGTTCTTAGAGATGAAATGACCCTATTAGCGCGCATGTACCCGTTCCAGCGCTCGGTTGACACCCTGTTATCTATTCGTTACCTATTCGTTATCTATTCACTTATAATACGTTTGTTGTACGTTGCACCTTTTAGAAAAGGATTTTCAATTGTGTTCATGTCTCTGGTGGTAACAATGTGATCTTAGAGATTGAATGACCCTATTAGCGCGTATGTACCCGTTCCAGCGCTCGGTTAATACCCTGTTACCTATTTGTTACCTATTCGTTACCTATTCACTTATAATACGTTTGTTGTACATTGCACCTTTTAGAAAAGGATTTTCAATTATGCCCATGTCTCAGGTGGTAACAATGTGTTCTTAGAGATGAAATAACCATATTACTGCGTATGTACCCGTTCCAGCGCTCGGTTAATACCCTGTTACCTATTCGTTACTTATTCGCTTATAATACGTTTGTAATACTTTTTATGTGTAGTGTAGTATGTTCAGACTTATTTTTGTTTGTACGTTTTGGATGATTTTGTTTAAATATTCCATGTGTAATGGCAGTGTAAACATTCAGAGCTTGAATTTTTTAGAATAGTAAATTTAACATTTAAGAGAAAGCTGTAGTTGTCACAAAGCTGCCACCAAAAAATAGGGACATTGCTTTAATCTACAATTTACTATGACAATGATATATGTTCATTAAGAAGAGCAAATTTTTATCTTTTATTCATCATATTTGATTTTCAACCATATTTGTCAGGGTTCTCCAAGGAAAAAATGTGCAAAAGCAGAAACATGTAAATACTTTAATTTTATATAACAGGTAACAGGTTATTTACCGAGCGCTTGAACGGGTACATGCGTGCTAATAGGGTAATTTCATCTCTAAGAACACATTGTTACCACAAGAGACATGGACAAAATTGAAAATCCTTTTCTAAAAGGTGCAACGTACAACAAACGTATTAAAAGTGAATAGGTAACATGGTATTAACAGAGCGCTGGAACTGGTGCATGCGCGCTAATAGGGTCATTTCATCTCTTAGAAAACATTATTACCACCAGAGATTTATAATATCAAAAATAGGACAACGCGTGACCGAACGACGCATGGATTAAACGAGTGCGCAGCACGAGTTTAATCCATAGCGGCGTTCGGTCACAAGTTGTCTAGTTTTTGATATTCAAATACGGCGATTAGTTTTTCTTTTTATTACATTGGCAAATGGCTTTTTTTAATGAAATTAATGTAAAAAATGTAAGGAACTATATCTTTTTCCTACGCATTGACAATTTGTTTTGATCCGACGTTATCGACGTCTTGACAACGCCTATTGTTGTATGACGTCAGAGAGTGAAATAACCACGTTTATTTCACATGTGAAATTATCGGTTTTTATCTAACTGGGAAATCAATGTAATTCATTGCAACCAATGTAATAAATGAACTTAATTGAAAATCCTTTTCTAAAAGGTTCTACGTACAACAAACGTATTATAAGTGAATAGGTAACAGGGTATTAACCGAGCGCTGGAACGGGTACATGCGCGCTAATAGGGTAATTTCATTTTTTAAAACACATTGTTACCATCAAAGACACGGACACAATTGAAAATCCTTTTCTAAAAGGTGCAACGTACAACAAACGCATTATCAGTGAATAGGTAACGAATAGGTAACAGGTTAATTACCGAGCGCTGAAACGGGTACATGCGCGCTAATAGGGTCATTTCATCTCTAAGAACACATTGTTACACCAAGAGACATGGGCACAATTGAATTTTTTTTTTAAAAGGTGCAACGTACAACAAACGTATTATAAGTGAATAAGTAACAGGGTATTAACCGAGCACTGGAACGGTTGCAATCGCGCTTATAGGGTCATTTCATCTGTAAGAACACATTGTTACTACCAGAGACATGAACACAATTGAAAAACGATTTAATTCAAAGTGCAACCGTATACTCCGCGCATTAAAAACGAATAAGTAACAGATGTGCATATAGAGAAAAACTATGTGCATATAAAGTAAACTATATATGTGCATATAGAGAACAAGTATGTGCGTATAGAGAAAAACTATGTGCATATATAGAAAAACTATGTGCATATATAGAAAAACTATGTGCATATAAAGTAAACTATGTGCATATAAAGTAAACTATGTGCATATAGAGAAAAAGTATGTGCATATATAGAAAAACTATGTGCATATATTGAAAAGTATAAGCGTATCTAAAAACAAGTACACATAAGGCAGCTACGGCGTTCCATACACAAGTATTTTGAAATCATAAATCTTAGGTGGTACATACATAATATAAGATAACATGTGTAAATGTATTAAAATTACACAAAAGTCATTGCAGGGAGACATATATATTTGACAAGGTGATAAGAACATGCCTTTTAAATTTTATCGGATATTAATCAGACAAGCTACTCAATTTATCATAACTAATGAATTACAACATATAAGGTTTTGTGTGATGGTGTGTCATTAACATAATTTCCAGTTCTTAAAACAGTTTTAATAAATTGAATTTATTAAGGTTTTTTGGTTGGTTTATTTTTACAAATAAGGACGCATTTGAACTGTGCAAACGCTTTACTTCATGACACTTACAAACTTTACTAAAATTGTCCGTTTATAGATTTTGAAATTATTATGAAACTAAGGTTTCAACTCCCTCAGGCAAAGTTGGCTTTAGATGAATTTGGCTATTTATTTTAGGTATTTTTAACATATAGCTCTTCAACGATTTTCGGTACTTATACATCTTCGGATTTCAAATGTTTGGCTTTGAGCGTTCCTGATGAAGGTAAATCCAGAAAAGCGCTTCGGGTGCAATAAATTATTAAACGTGTTGTTTTATATTTTTACATCACTGGGTCGATACCTCTGCTGGTGGACTATCAGTCCCCGAGGGTATCATCAGCTCAGTAGTCAGTGCTTCGGTACTGACATGATTAAACAAACTTTACTAAAATTGTCCGTTTATAAATTTTGAAATTATTATGAAACTAAGGTTTCAACTCCCTCAGGCAAAGTTGGCTTTAGATGAATTTGGCTATTTATTTTAGGTATTTTTAACATATAGCTCTTCAACGATTTTCGGTACTTATACATCTTCGGATTTCAAATGTTTGGCTTTGAACGTTCCTGATGAAGGTAAATCCAGAAAAGCGCTTCGGACGCAATAAATTAGTAAACGTGTTGTTTTATATTTTTAAGGATATTTGACACACCTACTTAAAATTTATTAATAAAATACTAAAACGTATATTAAAATTACAAGAAAATATTCAAAAGATACAATTTTAGAATAAGCATCGACTCGTTAAAACGAATCAGCATATCTTTGTATTATATACAAAAGCCATCTTATTAACCACTTTGATGTCCATAGACTGTCGATAGTCATATGATCCGAAATTAATATAAACGTCTATAAATAGACAGAAGAGAAGATGACGACTGATTAAGATCTGTTCAATTTGTCTTAGATTAAATTAAAAAAAAATGTAAATAATTATTATTCCTGAACAACAAGGAATTATATAAGCTTAATATCATATATAAAATTACAGATATAAATTTAGAAATGAGGAATTTTTGTATGATTGCCAATAAAATAAAAAAAAAACACACCAAAGGCCAAGGATGCAAGCAACTATTGGTCGTGGTACCATCTTACATTTAATTACATAAGCAAATGATTTTTGTTAACGGTAACCGAAATGTTTCTATTGGAGATGACTTGTGCTGCTGGCTGACTTGACAAAAAGACACAATGTAACAAAGAGTTACAGATAAAAGTAGAAGAACATAATTTCTTTGACATGTAAATTATTACATTAATAATATTATTTCAGTGGCAAAAAGTATGAATGTAATTATAAAAATCTATGCAATAAAAAAGAAAAATCACAAAAATACTGAACTCTGAGGAAAATTTAAAAAGAAAAGTCCCCTATCAAATGGCAAAATCAAAAGCTCAAACATATCAAACGAATGTATAGCAACTGTCATATTCCTGACTTGGTACAGGCACTTTCTTATGTGGAAAATGTTGGACCAAACCTGGTTCTAAAGCTAGCTAAACCTCCCACAGTAACCCATCTATCCACATATTAATGATTCATATTACTATTTTAGGTACAGTTTACGCTCAACAAGAAAATGAAGCTGAGTGTCGCTGTGACTACTCCTGCGATGACAACACTGAAGAAGAAGGTTCAGATTACATGGCTAGAACCCAATGTGATAACTACTATCATAAATGTTGCATTCTAATGAAGTTCTGGGTTGATTATCCATCGTCAAATAATTTTGGATAATAAACTAATTAGTGCAATGGTAGGATGTTACAACAAAAACAGATTTACAAATACTGATTACAATCATCGAACGTGACATTTTGTATTAAAGTTTATATTTTATATTTTGTATTTCATATTGTTATATTAGGGAGCTACCATTTGATTTTTATGGGGAAGGGGGGGGGGGGGGCTAGGATGAAAAATTTTGTCCTGCATTTTTTTTTCACTCTATTCGGTCCTGCCTTTTTTTTATTAGTTTATCCTGACTTTTTTTTACCTAAATTTTCATCCTGCCTTTTTTGTTTTGCAAAGTGTCTCATCCTGCCTTTTTTTTTTTACTCAAAACTCCTGTCCTGCCTATTTTTTTCAAATTTCATCCTAGCCCCCCATAAAAATCAAATGGTAGCTCCCTTAGCGTGTATACAAAAGGAATAGGTTATCGTAAAACAGTCACATGCGCATTTTTATCACACAAACATATTTATAAATACTGATTACAGTAATTCAACATGACATTTTGTATTTAAGTTTATTTTTGTATAGTTCATATTGTTATATATAAGCGTGTAAGTGAAAGAATGATATATGATAAAGCAGTAACATTCTTATAACAATGTATAAAACGGACACGAACATTAATATTTGGTGTGAAATGACAATTAAGTTCCAAAACAAATTATATAAATTGCTTTTAATATAGTTTTATTCATCTTTATCTTATGAAAGAATCTTATAAACTGACACCACCTCTCTGAAATTTATGTTTTCTGTTTTCTTATTATTGTGTAAACACATATCACAAATACACTTAGTTTTCTTACATTAAAAGTGTGTTGTGTAATGGTTGCGTCTGGTTCAATGGATTTATGCAACCGGGTTCAAATAATCAACAAAACTTATCCCAGGAAAAAACATCAACTTTCAATCTTAAATATTATTATTTAAAGATGACAGGCTTTTAATCATTTACGCCTTACGTACGTTTCATCTTCAAACGACTCACGAAACAAACATATTAAACAGAAGTATGAACCAAATAAGGTTAAGATTCATTTTCAGATTTTAGAGATACAATCACTGAAACTATGACTTGGTTGCAGAGGCGATGGTTGCAAGTCGATGCATACAAAGCCGCGATAAAATTGAGAATATCGTTGAAGCCCATTTATGTCCAAACTGTTCCAAAAGGTTTAGACAATTAAAGCAAATGTTATATTTTTTTAGGCAAAAATTCAAACAATTCAGTTTTGTAAACAGTTAATTATTAAATTATATATGAAAATGAACATATCATTGATAATTCATGTTAACATGGTTAACGCAAAAGTGCACACACGCACACATATATCATTTTTTTTTTGTATCATATTTCCCAAACTTATATAAGACAATTAAAAACGACAGATATAAGATATCAAATACCCTGTGGACACCCGGAATTAAAAGAGATGAACAACAAATTAAGTAAAAACTATTTATGTTTAGTTTTTAAATTTTCCCCAAAATTGCAAACATAGTAAAATTCTTTTAAGCTTTTCAAACATTTGTCAAGTAGGAGTATGTTAATTGCATTAATAAATAAATCACGTGATGTAATCTGGATAGTTAAATGCAGAAATGTTGCTGGTTATGTCACTATGTAGTAATAAACATGTCGACATTGGCATGTTTAATATATTTGGTATGTAGGCAAACTAGATATCAGCTATAAGGTCCTACTCCAAAATGATATTTTACCTACAGTTATACATGTTATATCTTTGAATAAGACATCTCGTTGCAATATATACTAGGCTTATAACTTAATATTAGAGACAAAATTTCAGAGTAAGGCTTATTTCAAATTGGCAGTATTTGCATTGAATGCAAGAAATTTGAATGCTTTGCAAATTTCTATCACTGATGAGTCTTTTGTAGACGAAACGCGCGTCTGGCGTACTAAATTATAATCCTGATACCTTTGATAACTATTTACACCACTGGGTCGATGCCTGTGAGTCTTATATAGACGAAACGCTTGTCTGGCGTACTAAATTATAGTCCTGTTACGTTTTGTCCCCGAGGGTATCACCAGCCCAGTAGTCAACATTTCGGTGTTGACATGAATATCAATAATGTGGTCATTTTTATAAATTTCCCGTATAAAATTAAGGTTTATTTGTGGCACATATGCGCATTTCCCTTGGTAAACATATTGATTTAAAATGATTGTTACATCTAAATCTGTGAAAGAATAGCTATGAAATATACTTGAATGTTGATTTCTCATTTCACGGATGCATGGATTATTTATGTCAAACTACTAAAACTCGTATGACATGCCGTTGACGTGAATATACGTATAGGGGCTTCTAGTATGATAATCAAATATTTGTTTGATAATGTTCACAAAAACCGAAACGCATAATTCAATTTTTTGACTAATCCGACATAAATGTTTCGACTTAAAGAACAAATAATGATTTGCACTGATCAGTTTACAACAATATTTAATCAATCAACCCCAAAATACACATATAAGTGTTAAGCTTTTGCTTATAAAAAAATAGAAAAATTGAAAATTGATGTAAGATATAGAGACAGACCATAAATACACGTTGACATATCAATCTTTAGATCACAATGTTATCATTTGTGCGTTCTTTCTTACTACATACACAGAAGACACTTTGGTGAGCAAAAGTACTACACTAAACATATGTATATTAAATATAGTTCAACTGTGCCGTGGCTCTAGATTTTAATCGCGTAGATTAACAATACGGTAGAATTTTATGTTTATTTGAACCTGAGGGAACACATTAACTATAAGAGGAAAACAATAGAAACACAGAATCGCAACTGACGACAACATACATAGAAACTGACTATTTAATAGCAACTGGCATATTCCTGACTTGGTACACGACATTTTAAGAAAAAAAAATACATGTGAGTTGAACCTGGTTTTATGGCAAGCCAACACTCCCGCTTATGTGGCATTGATAGAGAATTAACTAGGAACATTTTTCTCCATGAATCACCGTGGATCGTTTACTGTGTACCATTCAACGAATTCACATTTCAATAGACACATAACTCATATATCTAATATAGCTGACTACATTAAAGAGCCTCATGTGACAATTACATCTGCAAGAGCACTTACATTCTGTAAAACGCATTGAACAAATAACTATTCAGATTTATGATTTGTTTCTCCAGACCAAATGAATATTGGTGAAAAGGACTATCACATTAGTTGTGTTGCATATAGAAAATGAGATAAATGAATAACAGTTTTTTTTTTGCACTTCGGTGTTCTTGTTGTTCCTTTCTTTTCTTCTTATAGTCGATGTATTTCACTTGTTTTGGTTAGTAAGCTTGATTTGTTTTTTCTCAATCGATTTATGACTTTTGAAAACCGGCCGTATACAACTGTTTGCACCTTCTTTATACTTTAACACACATAATGTCTTGGCCCGATTATATAATCATTTGTTAATGATCATCTGGTGCAGAATTACTTGTACCATTAATGTTCTTAATTATTTCTCATTGATTAAAATACACTGCGTTGTTGAAAAGAAAATTTAAGTGTAAAAGGGCAAAGTACACTATGTATACTAAGTAAATATGAGTACCAAAACAGGAAAAGATACTGAAGGGCCAATTAACAAATTCAGGTCGGGAAAAAAACTTATCCCCGACTTAGTATATTTCTAGGATTTTGATTTGAAAACGCACGTCGTTACAAAACCTATAGCCCCTGTGTGTTGCTAAAAATTTCAGCGGACGTTGCTTACCTACCCATTACAACGGAGAACTTCACACACGCGTTTTCCTAAGTATCATTGTTGTTCCTTATGATATATTGAATTCTGTAGATTATCCATGTTGTCTGTTTATTTAGATACTTAATACACTAATGATTTAATCTTATTATTTCAATTATTCGTACTCATTTTTGTAAATACATCACTATGCTGACACATTGTCAATGAACGTTGACGTCACACTGTCTATGATATAACTCTAACAACATTGAGAGCTTAATTCGGTTTATTTCAGTTTCTCTCTGTCTAGCATAAAACGTCTTATATATGTCTACCTGTAGGGTTCTTCCAAAGTTCGTACCCTACACCCCGTTAAAAATATGTCAAATTCCCAAATTTCAATAAAATATATTTAAAAGATGGAAAAAAGTTGCTTTCACGTTTTTACTTGTTTTTTTATTTGAATTAATCTGTTTCTGTTGTTCCTTTTTTCCTCTTAAAGTTGATTTTATTCACTCGGTTTCAGTTAGTAAGGCGGATTTGTTTTTTTTTCTCAATCGATTTATGACTTTTGAACACCGGTATACAACTGCTTGCACTTAATTTAACTTTTACACTAATAATGCGTAAGCATGATTATATAATCGTTTGTTATTAATCATCTGGTGCAGAGCAATTTAAACATTAATGTTATTAATTATTTTTCATTGATTAAAATGTACAGCTGTTCATCTATAATAAAAGACACCATATTATGTTGATCATTGTTGCTTCGTTAAAATTTTATCGGCGGAAAAAAAAATATTAATGCATTTACATTTATCAAATTACCCATCCAAAGATTGGTGAAACTAAGTAAATAGCGTGTTACATTACAAATAAACAAGTTGAGGACATGAATCTTCTTCAGTCTTTATTTGTAACCTTTATCTGTACATTTATCATTCCTTTTCAATTAATATCTTTTAACATTGGTTACCTTGCTGTCTAACTTTTTTTGTTCTAATTAAGGTCACTTTATATGTAAAATTACTAAAGATACATGTATAATAGAAGACATTATTTCTTGTTCATTTTTTTATTTTTACTAATATAAAATTATATCGGCAGACAAAAATAGTAGCTTTTGCATTATATCAATTAAATAACTATTTCGAAGATAAATAAAACCAAGCAATTTTAAAACATGAAGCACAGTAAGTCAATATGATGTGTTCTGACTTTCAAAACTATCTCGATTTTTTTTTTTTTTTTTTTTAAATTATTCGAGATATATTTATAATTTTGTTAAAACAGTCATCATAAATAACCAACACTGTCACGTTTAAATGTTTTTTTTTCTTCTAAAAGTTGTTTATGTGTGAGGTTAGAAAAAGAGTTCGTCATGTTATTGTAGGAAGATTATTACTTCTTAACATCAGCAACAAATTGCATGGGCTACATTAATCGTCACAACTCGGCCGATTCCGTACAAGAGAGTAACGGATTCACCCGAGGATTGCCGATTGGGGCTACATACGCCGAACAAATGACCATACGGATTCACCCGAGGATTGCCGATTGGGGCTACATACGCCGAACAAATAACCATACGGATTCACCCGAGGATCGCCGATTGGGGCTACATACGCCGAACAAATGACCATCCGGTGCACATGGTTCGCTCACAGTATTTTAGCGGGGTTTGGGTGTAAATTAGTCTTTACTTTTTCTATGTAGTATTTTGTCCGACGTTATGTCTAAATTCTGTTAGCGATGCTGTTATCCTTTTTTTGTAGTATCCCAATTATACCTTCTTATTTGTTTTTCAGTAATTTATTTATTTATACTTGTACACGAAAAATTGCACAGGCACAATTGTCTAACGTGACGGTATCCAGATTGTACCTATTTAGACATTTTTTGTTCACCCACGTATAAAAAATGAACCTGACTTAAGTTTCCAGTTTTGTGTTTATTTTGCCGATGTGTCATTATTTACTAAATGGTCACAGCAATTTAATTTTGAATCCGTATTGAATCATAGAAAAACGGATTTGAACCGACCTCCGAACGATAAATAATTCTATAAACAGAAGTAGCCAAATTGTATTCTTGCTTCAATTCACATTCATAAAAATCGAATAACAGATGTTTTGTTTTATTTCATCAAATATTTAAAAAAAAATGACATAAGACCATGCTTACTATCAATTTTTTGATAAATTGTAGCATATCTAATTTGCTCATTTTCAAAAGATTACTTTTTATATACGTCTCATGGCGACGTTTTCGTAAATTTACTCTTTCCTGTAAAAGCTTCATCTGTTGATATATACTGTAAACGTTTTGTGTATATTCAAATATATTTACTTTTGTTAAAAGACGTGTATAATGTCAAATCATAAATATGCCAATTGTTTATTCTCAAAGAAACGTGATGTAATCTGGATAGTTAAATGCAGAAATGTTGCTGGTTATGTCACTATGTAGTAATAAACATGTCGACATTGGCATGTTTAATATATTTGGTATGTAGGCAAACTAGATATCAGCTATAAGGTCCTACTCCAAAATGATATTTTACCTACAGTTATACATGTTATATCTTTGAATAAGACATCTCGTTGCAATATATACTAGGCTTATAACTTAATATTAGAGACAAAATTTCAGAGTAAGGCTTATTTCAAATTGGCAGTATTTGCATTGAATGCAAGAAATTTGAATGCTTTGCAAATTTCTATCACTGATGAGTCTTTTGTAGACGAAACGCGCGTCTGGCGTACTAAATTATAATCCTGATACCTTTGATAACTATTTACACCACTGGGTCGATGCCTGTGAGTCTTATATAGACGAAACGCTTGTCTGGCGTACTAAATTATAGTCCTGTTACGTTTTGTCCCCGAGGGTATCACCAGCCCAGTAGTCAACATTTCGGTGTTGACATGAATATCAATAATGTGGTCATTTTTATAAATTTCCCGTATAAAATTAAGGTTTATTTGTGGCACATATGCGCATTTCCCTTGGTAAACATATTGATTTAAAATGATTGTTACATCTAAATCTGTGAAAGAATAGCTATGAAATATACTTGAATGTTGATTTCTCATTTCACAGATGCATGGATTATTTATGTCAAACTACTAAAACTCGTATGACATGCCGTTGACGTGAATATACGTATAGGGGCTTCTAGTATGATAATCAAATATTTGTTTGATAATGTTCACAAAAACCGAAACGCATAATTCAATTTTTTGACTAATCCGACATAAATGTTTCGACTTAAAGAACAAATAATGATTTGCACTGATCAGTTTACAACAATATTTAATCAATCAACCCCAAAATACACATATAAGTGTTAAGCTTTTGCTTATAAAAAAATAGAAAAATTGAAAATTGATGTAAGATATAGAGACAGACCATAAATACACGTTGACATATCAATCTTTAGATCACAATGTTATCATTTGTGCGTTCTTTCTTACTACATACACAGAAGACACTTTGGTGAGCAAAAGTACTACACTGAACATATGTATATTAAATATAGTTCAACTGTGCCGTGGCTCTAGATTTTAATCGCGTAGATTAACAATACGGTAGAATTTTATGTTTATTTGAACCTGAGGGAACACATTAACTATAAGAGGAAAACAATAGAAACACAGAATCGCAACTGACGACAACATACATAGAAACTGACTATTTAATAGCAACTGGCATATTCCTGACTTGGTACACGACATTTTAAGAAAAAAAAAATACATGTGAGTTGAACCTGGTTTTATGGCAAGCCAACACTCCCGCTTATGTGGCATTGATAGAGAATTAACTAGGAACATTTTTCTCCATGAATCACCGTGGATCGTTTACTGTGTACCATTCAACGAATTCACATTTCAATAGACACATAACTCATATATCTAATATAGCTGACTACCTTAAAGAGCCTCATGTGACAATTACATCTGCAAGAGCACTTACATTCTGTAAAACGCATTGAACAAATAACTATTCAGATTTATGATTTGTTTCTCCAGACCAAATGAATATTGGTGAAAAGGACTATCACATTAGTTGTGTTGCATATAGAAAATGAGATAAATGAATAACAGTTTTTTTTTTGCACTTCGGTGTTCTTGTTGTTCCTTTCTTTTCTTCTTATAGTCGATGTATTTCACTTGTTTTGGTTAGTAAGCTTGATTTGTTTTTTCTCAATCGATTTATGACTTTTGAAAACCGGCCGTATACAACTGTTTGCACCTTCTTTATACTTTAACACACATAATGTCTTGGCCCGATTATATAATCATTTGTTAATGATCATCTGGTGCAGAATTACTTGTACCATTAATGTTCTTAATTATTTCTCATTGATTAAAATACACTGCGTTGTTGAAAAGAAAATTTAAGTGTAAAAGGGCAAAGTACACTATGTATACTAAGTAAATATGAGTACCAAAACAGGAAAAGATACTGAAGGGCCAATTAACAAATTCAGGTCGGGAAAAAAACTTATCCCCGACTTAGTATATTTCTAGGATTTTGATTTGAAAACGCACGTCGTTACAAAACCTATAGCCCCTGTGTGTTGCTAAAAATTTCAGCGGACGTTGCTTACCTACCCATTACAACGGAGAACTTCACACACGCGTTTTCCTAAGTATCATTGTTGTTCCTTATGATATATTGAATTCTGTAGATTATCCATGTTGTCTGTTTATTTAGATACTTAATACACTAATGATTTAATCTTATTATTTCAATTATTCGTACTCATTTTTGTAAATACATCACTATGCTGACACATTGTCAATGAACGTTGACGTCACACTGTCTATGATATAACTCTAACAACATTGAGAGCTTAATTCGGTTTATTTCAGTTTCTCTCTGTCTAGCATAAAACGTCTTATATATGTCTACCTGTAGGGTTCTTCCAAAGTTCGTACCCTACACCCCGTTAAAAATATGTCAAATTCCCAAATTTCAATAAAATATATTTAAAAGATGGAAAAAAGTTGCTTTCACGTTTTTACTTGTTTTTTTATTTGAATTAATCTGTTTCTGTTGTTCCTTTTTTCCTCTTAAAGTTGATTTTATTCACTCGGTTTCAGTTAGTAAGGCGGATTTGTTTTTTTTTCTCAATCGATTTATGACTTTTGAACACCGGTATACAACTGTTTGCACTTAATTTAACTTTTACACTAATAATGCGTAAGCATGATTATATAATCGTTTGTTATTAATCATCTGGTGCAGAGCAATTTAAACATTAATGTTATTAATTATTTTTCATTGATTAAAATGTACAGCTGTTCATCTATAATAAAAGACACCATATTATGTTGATCATTGTTGCTTCGTTAAAATTTTATCGGCGGAAAAAAAAATATTAATGCATTTACATTTATCAAATTACCCATCCAAAGATTGGTGAAACTAAGTAAATAGCGTGTTACATTACAAATAAACAAGTTGAGGACATGAATCTTCTTCAGTCTTTATTTGTAACCTTTATCTGTACATTTATCATTCCTTTTCAATTAATATCTTTTAACATTGGTTACCTTGCTGTCTAACTTTTTTTGTTCTAATTAAGGTCACTTTATATGTAAAATTACTAAAGATACATGTATAATAGAAGACATTATTTCTTGTTCATTTTTTTATTTTTACTAATATAAAATTATATCGGCAGACAAAAATAGTAGCTTTTGCATTATATCAATTAAATAACTATTTCGAAGATAAATAAAACCAAGCAATTTTAAAACATGAAGCACAGTAAGTCAATATGATGTGTTCTGACTTTCAAAACTATCTCGATTTTTTTTTTTTTTTTTCTAAATTATTCGAGATATATTTATAATTTTGTTAAAACAGTCATCATAAATAACCAACACTGTCACGTTTAAATGTTTTTTTTTCTTCTAAAAGTTGTTTATGTGTGAGGTTAGAAAAAGAGTTCGTCATGTTATTGTAGGAAGATTATTACTTCTTAACATCAGCAACAAATTGCATGGGCTACATTAATCGTCACAACTCGGCCGATTCCGTACAAGAGAGTAACGGATTCACCCGAGGATTGCCGATTGGGGCTACATACGCCGAACAAATGACCATACGGATTCACCCGAGGATTGCCGATTGGGGCTACATACGCCGAACAAATAACCATACGGATTCACCCGAGGATCGCCGATTGGGGCTACATACGCCGAACAAATGACCATCCGGTGCACATGGTTCGCTCACAGTATTTTAGCGGGGTTTGGGTGTAAATTAGTCTTTACTTTTTCTATGTAGTATTTTGTCCGACGTTGTGTCTAAATTCTGTTAGCGATGCTGTTATCCTTTTTTTGTAGTATCCCAATTATACCTTCTTATTTGTTTTTCAGTAATTTATTTATTTATACTTGTACACGAAAAATTGCACAGGCACAATTGTCTAACGTGACGGTATCCAGATTGTACCTATTTAGACATTTTTTGTTCACCCACGTATAAAAAATGAACCTGACTTAAGTTTCCAGTTTTGTGTTTATTTTGCCGATGTGTCATTATTTACTAAATGGTCACAGCAATTTAATTTTGAATCCGTATTGAATCATAGAAAAACGGATTTGAACCGACCTCCGAACGATAAATAATTCTATAAACAGAAGTAGCCAAATTGTATTCTTGCTTCAATTCACATTCATAAAAATCGAATAACAGATGTTTTGTTTTATTTCATCAAATATTTAAAAAAAAATGACATAAGACCATGCTTACTATCAATTTTTTGATAAATTGTAGCATATCTAATTTGCTCATTTTCAAAAGATTACTTTTTATATACGTCTCATGGCGACGTTTTCGTAAATTTACTCTTTCCTGTAAAAGCTTCATCTGTTGATATATACTGTAAACGTTTTGTGTATATTCAAATATATTTACTTTTGTTAAAAGACGTGTATAATGTCAAATCATAAATATGCCAATTGTTTATTCTCAAAGAAACGTGATGTAATCTGGATAGTTAAATGCAGAAATGTTGCTGGTTATGTCACTATGTAGTAATAAACATGTCGACATTGGCATGTTTAATATATTTGGTATGTAGGCAAACTAGATATCAGCTATAAGGTCCTACTCCAAAATGATATTTTACCTACAGTTATACATGTTATATCTTTGAATAAGACATCTCGTTGCAATATATACTAGGCTTATAACTTAATATTAGAGACAAAATTTCAGAGTAAGGCTTATTTCAAATTGGCAGTATTTGCATTGAATGCAAGAAATTTGAATGCTTTGCAAATTTCTATCACTGATGAGTCTTTTGTAGACGAAACGCGCGTCTGGCGTACTAAATTATAATCCTGATACCTTTGATAACTATTTACACCACTGGGTCGATGCCTGTGAGTCTTATATAGACGAAACGCTTGTCTGGCGTACTAAATTATAGTCCTGTTACGTTTTGTCCCCGAGGGTATCACCAGCCCAGTAGTCAACATTTCGGTGTTGACATGAATATCAATAATGTGGTCATTTTTATAAATTTCCCGTATAAAATTAAGGTTTATTTGTGGCACATATGCGCATTTCCCTTGGTAAACATATTGATTTAAAATGATTGTTACATCTAAATCTGTGAAAGAATAGCTATGAAATATACTTGAATGTTGATTTCTCATTTCACAGATGCATGGATTATTTATGTCAAACTACTAAAACTCGTATGACATGCCGTTGACGTGAATATACGTATAGGGGCTTCTAGTATGATAATCAAATATTTGTTTGATAATGTTCACAAAAACCGAAACGCATAATTCAATTTTTTGACTAATCCGACATAAATGTTTCGACTTAAAGAACAAATAATGATTTGCACTGATCAGTTTACAACAATATTTAATCAATCAACCCCAAAATACACATATAAGTGTTAAGCTTTTGCTTATAAAAAAATAGAAAAATTGAAAATTGATGTAAGATATAGAGACAGACCATAAATACACGTTGACATATCAATCTTTAGATCACAATGTTATCATTTGTGCGTTCTTTCTTACTACATACACAGAAGACACTTTGGTGAGCAAAAGTACTACACTGAACATATGTATATTAAATATAGTTCAACTGTGCCGTGGCTCTAGATTTTAATCGCGTAGATTAACAATACGGTAGAATTTTATGTTTATTTGAACCTGAGGGAACACATTAACTATAAGAGGAAAACAATAGAAACACAGAATCGCAACTGACGACAACATACATAGAAACTGACTATTTAATAGCAACTGGCATATTCCTGACTTGGTACACGACATTTTAAGAAAAAAAAAATACATGTGAGTTGAACCTGGTTTTATGGCAAGCCAACACTCCCGCTTATGTGGCATTGATAGAAAATTAACTAGGAACATTTTTCTCCATGAATCACCGTGGATCGTTTACTGTGTACCATTCAACGAATTCACATTTCAATAGACACATAACTCATATATCTAATATAGCTGACTACCTTAAAGAGCCTCATGTGACAATTACATCTGCAAGAGCACTTACATTCTGTAAAACGCATTGAACAAATAACTATTCAGATTTATGATTTGTTTCTCCAGACCAAATGAATATTGGTGAAAAGGACTATCACATTAGTTGTGTTGCATATAGAAAATGAGATAAATGAATAACAGTTTTTTTTTTGCACTTCGGTGTTCTTGTTGTTCCTTTCTTTTCTTCTTATAGTCGATGTATTTCACTTGTTTTGGTTAGTAAGCTTGATTTGTTTTTTCTCAATCGATTTATGACTTTTGAAAACCGGCCGTATACAACTGTTTGCACCTTCTTTATACTTTAACACACATAATGTCTTGGCCCGATTATATAATCATTTGTTAATGATCATCTGGTGCAGAATTACTTGTACCATTAATGTTCTTAATTATTTCTCATTGATTAAAATACACTGCGTTGTTGAAAAGAAAATTTAAGTGTAAAAGGGCAAAGTACACTATGTATACTAAGTAAATATGAGTACCAAAACAGGAAAAGATACTGAAGGGCCAATTAACAAATTCAGGTCGGGAAAAAAACTTATCCCCGACTTAGTATATTTCTAGGATTTTGATTTGAAAACGCACGTCGTTACAAAACCTATAGCCCCTGTGTGTTGCTAAAAATTTCAGCGGACGTTGCTTACCTACCCATTACAACGGAGAACTTCACACACGCGTTTTCCTAAGTATCATTGTTGTTCCTTATGATATATTGAATTCTGTAGATTATCCATGTTGTCTGTTTATTTAGATACTTAATACACTAATGATTTAATCTTATTATTTCGATTATTCGTACTCATTTTTGTAAATACATCACTATTCTGACACATTGTCAATGAACATTGACCATGTTGACGTCACACTGTCTATGATATAACTCTAACAACATTGAGAGCTTAATTCTGTTCATTTCAGTTTCTCTCTGTCTAGATTAAACGTCTTATATATGTCTAACTGTAGGGTTCTACCAAAGTTCGTACCCTACACCCCGTTAAAATTATGTCAAATTCCCAAATTTCAATCAAATATATTTAAAAGAAGGAAAAAAAAGTTAAAGTTGATTTTATTCACTCGGTTTCAGTTAGTAAACCGGATTCTTTTTTCTCAATCGATTTTTGAACACCGGTATACAACTGTTTGCACTTTATTAAACTTTTACACTCATAATGCGTAAGCATGATTATATAATCGTTTGTTATTAATCATCTGGTGCAGAGCAATTTATACATTAATGTAACTTATTAATTATTTTTCATTGATTAAAATATACCACTGTTCATCTATAATAAAAGACACCATATTAATATGTTGATCATTGTTGCTTCGTTAAAATTTTATCGGCGGAAAAAAGATATTAATTCATTTACATTTTAAATAATTACCCATCCAAAGATTGGTGAAACTAAGTAAATAGCGTGTTACATTACAAGTAAACAAGATGAGGACATGAATCTTCTTCAGTCTTTATTTGTAACCTTTATCTGTACATTTATCATTCCTTTTCGATTAATATCTTTTAACATTGGTTACCTTGCTGTCTAATTTTTTTTTTGTTCTATAATTAAGGTCACTTTATATGTAAAATTACTAAAGATACATGTATAATAGAAGACATTATTTCTTGTTCTTTTCTTTATTTTCACTAATATAAAATTATATCGGCAGACAAAAATAGTAGCTTTTGAATTTTATCAATTAAATAACTATTTCGAAGATAAATAAAACCAAGTAATTTTAAAACATGAAGCACAGCAAGTCAATATGATGTGGTCTGACTTTCATAACTATCTCGACTTTTTTTTAAAAATCATTCGAGATAAATTTATAATTTTGTTAAAACAGTCATCATAAATAACTAATGCTGTCACGTTTAAATGATTTTTTTTCTAAAAGTTGTTTATGTGTGAGGTTAGAAAAAGAGTTCGTCATGTTATTGTAGGAAGATTATTACTTCTAAACACCAGCAACAAATTGCATGGGCTACATCAATCGTCAAATCTCGGCCAATTCCGTACAAGAGGGTAGCGGATGCACCCGAGGATCGCCGATTGGGGCTACATACGCCGAACAAATAACCATACGGATTCACCCGAGGATTGCCGATTGGGGCTACATACGCCGAACAAATGACCATACGGATACACCCGAGGATCGCCGATTGGGGCTACATACGCCGAACAAATAACCATACGGATTCACCCGAGGATTGCCGATTGGGTCTACATACGCCGAACAAATAACCATCCGGTGCACATGGTTCGCTCACAGCATTTTAGCAGGGTTTGGGTGTAAATTAGTCTTTACTTTTTCTATGTAGTATTTTGTCCGACGTTGTGTCTAAATTCTGTTAGCAATGCTGTTATCCTTTTTTTTTGTAGTATCCCAATTATACCTTCTTATTTGTTTTTCAGTAATTTATTTATTTATACTTGTACACGAAATATTGCACAGGCACAATTGTCTAACGTGACGGTACCCAAATTGTACCTATTTAGACATTTTTTGTTCACCCACGTATAAAAAATGAACCTGACTTAAGTTTCCAGTTTTGTGTTTATTTTGCCGATGTGTCATTATTTACTAAATGGTCACAGCAATTTAATTTTGAATCCGTATTGAATCATAGAAAAACGGATTTGAACCGACCTCCGAACGATAAATAATTCTATAAACAGAAGTAACCAAATTGTATTCTTGCTTCAATTCACATTCATAAAAATCGAATAACAGATGTTTTGTTTTATTTCATCAAATATTTAAACAAAAATGACATAAGACCATGCTTACTATCAATTTTTTAATAAATTGTAGCATATCTAATTTGCTCATTTTCAAAAGATTACTTTTTATAAACGTCTCATGGCGACGTTTTCGTAAATTTACTCTTTCCTGTAAAAGCTTCATCTGTTGATATATACTGTAAACGTTTTGTGTATATTCAAATATATTTACTTTTGTTGAAAGACGTGTATAATGTCAAATCATAAATATGCCAATTGTTTAGTCTCAAAGAAAACTTGTAAGATTTCAGCGATTTTTGTTGAATAGGTGCTATTTGGGTACTCGGTACAATTTGGGTACTGTGACTGTTAATCGTTTGTCAATCTGGTGCAGTACAACTTATACCGTTATTTTTCTAATAATATCATTGATTAATTGTTCTGTTGTATTTACAAGAAATTTAATGTTTTTAATCATTTAAGCATTGATTAAATGTACTGTAATATTTAAATGAGATGAAAGTTGTCAATTTGTGATGTATTAACATGTTTGTTAAAAAGTACAAAATATATCGAAATGTCATTATTTCATTGGACACCCAACATTCATAACGTACTATAAAAATCTACAATTTCCGATTTCTTGCGTCAAATACAGTTTTGCCGAAATCAACGTTCACATAATTTGACAATTACATCTGCAAGAACACTTACATTCTGTAAAACGCATTGAGCAAATAACTATTCAGATTTTTGATTTGTTTCTCCAGACCAAAAGAATATTGGTCAAAAGGACTATCACATTAGTTGCGTTGCATATAGAAAATGAGATAAATGAATAACATTTTTTTTTGCATTTCGGTGTTCTTGTTGTTCCTTTCTTTTCTTCTTATAGTCGATGTATTTCACTTGTTTTTGGTTAGTAAGCTTGATTTGTTTTTTCTCAATCGATTTATGACTTTTGAAAACTGGCCGTAAACAACTGTTTGCACTTTCTTTATACTTTAACACACATAATGTCTAGGCCCGATTATATAATCGTTTGTTAATGATCATCTGGTGCAGAATTACTTGTACCATTAATGTTTTTAATTATTTCTCATTGATTAAAATACACTGCGTTGTTGAAAAGAAAATTTAAGTATAAAAGGGCAAAGTACACTATGTAAGTAAATATGAGTACCAATACTTATTCAAAACAGGAAAAGATACTGAAGGGCCAATTAACAAATTTAGGTCGGGAAAAAACTTATCCCCGACTTAGTATAATTTAGGATTTTGATTTGAAAACGCACGTCGTTACAAAACCCATAGCCTCTGTGTGTTGCTAAAAATTTCAGCGGACGTTGCTTACCTACCCATTACAACGGGGAACTTCACACACGCGTTTTCCTAAGTATCATTGTTGTTCCTTATGATATATTGAATTCTGTAGATTATCCATGTTGTCTGTTTATTAAGATACTTAATACACTAATGATTTAATCTTATTATTGCGATTATTCGTACTCATTTTTGTAAATACATCACTATGCTGACACATTGTCAATGAACGTTGACGTCACACTGTCTATGATATAACTCTAACAACATTGAGAGCTTAATTCGGTTCATTTCAGTTTCTCTCTGTCTAGATTAAAACGTCTTATATATGTCTACCTGTAGGGTTCTACCAAAGTTCGTACCCTACACCCCGTTAAAAATATGTCAAATTGCCAAATTTCAATAAAATATATTTAAAAGATGGAAAAAAAGTTGCTTTCACGTTTTTACTTGTTTTTTTATTTGAATTAAGGTGTTCCTGTTGTTCCTTTTTTCCCTCTTAAAGTTGATTTTATTCACTCGGTTTCAGTTAGTAAGCCGGATTTTTTTTTCTCAATCGATTTTTGAACACCGGTATACAACTGTTTGCACTTTATTAAACTTTTACACTCATAATGCGTAAGCATGATAATATAATCGTTTGTTATTAATCATCTGGTGCAGAGCAATTTATACATTAATATTATTAATTATTTTTCATTGATTAAAATGTACCACTGTTCATCTATAATACAATACCATATTATGTTGATCATTGTTGCTTCGTTAAAATTTTATCGGCTGAAAAAAATATAGATTCATTTACATTTAATAAATGATCCATACCAAAATTGGTGAAACCAAATAAATCGTACATTACAAGTAAACAAGATGAGGACATGAATTTTGTTCAGTGTTTATTTGTAACCTTTATCTGTACATTTATTATTCCTTTTCGATTAATATCTGTTAACATTGGTTACCTTGCTGTCTATTTTTTTTGGTTTTAATTAAGGTCACTTTATATGTAAAATTACTAAAGATACATGTATAATAGAAGACATAATTTCTTGTTCTTTTCTTTATTTTCACTAATATAAAATTATATCGGCAGACAAAAATAGTAGCTTTTGCATTTTATCAATTAAATAACTATTTTGAAGATAAATAAAACCAAGTAATTTTAAAACATGAAGCACAGCAAGTCAATATGATGTGGTCTGACTTTCAAAAATATCTCGACTTTTTTTTTAAAATCATTCGAGATAAATTTATAATTTTGTTAAAACAGTCATCATACATAACCGACACTATCTTGTTTAAATGATTTTTTTTCTAAAAGTTGTTTATGTGTAAAGTTAGAAAAAGAGTTCGTCATGTTATTGTAGGAAGATTATTACTTCTTAACATCAGCAACAAATTGCATGGGCTACATCAATCGTCAAATCTCGGCCAATTCCGTACAAGAGAGTAACGAATACACCCGGGGATCGCCGATTGGGGCTACATACGCCGAACAAATAACCATACGGATTCACCCGAGGATTGCCGATTGGGGCTACATACGCCGAACAAATGACCATACGGATTCACCCGAGGATCGCCGATTGGGGCTACATACGCCGAACAAATAACCATACGGATTCACCCGAGGATTGCCGATTGGGGCTACATACGCCGAACAAATGACCATACGGATTCACCCGAGGATCGCCGATTGGGGCTACATACGCCGAACAAATAACCATACGGATTCACCCGAGGATTGCCGATTGGGGCTACATACGCCGAACAAATGACCATCCGGTGCACATGGTTCGCTCACAGTATTTAAGCAGGGTTTGGGTGTAAATTAGTCTTTACTTTTTCTATGTAGTATTTTGTCCGACGTTGTGTCTAAATTCTGTTAGCGATGCTGTTATTTTTTTTTTTGTAGTATCCCAATTATACCTTCTTATTTGTTTTTCAGTAATATATTTATTTATACTTGTACACGAAATATTGCACAGGCACAATTGTCTAACGTGACGGTACCCAAATTGTACCTATTTAGACATTTTTTGTTCACCCACGTTTAAAAAATGAACCTGACTTAAGTTTCCAGTTTTGTGTTTATTTTGCCGATGTGTCATTATTTACTAAATGGTCACAGCAATTTAATTTTGAATCCGTATTGAATCATAGAAAAACGGATTTGAACCGACCTCCGAACGATAAATAATTCTATAAACAGAAGTAGCCAAATTGTATTCTTGCTTCAATTCACATTCATAAAAATCGAATAACAGATGTTTTGTTTTATTTCATCAAATATTTAAAAAAAAATGACATAAGACCATGCTTACTATCAATTTTTTGATAAATTGTAGCATATCTAATTTGCTCATTTTCAAAAGATTACTTTTTATATACGTCTCATGGCGACGTTTTCGTAAATTTACTCTTTCCTGTAAAAGCTTCATCTGTTGATATATACTGTAAACGTTTTGTGTATATTCAAATATATTTACTTTTGTTAAAAGACGTGTATAATGTCAAATCATAAATATGCCAATTGTTTATTCTCAAAGAAACCTTGTAAGATTTCAGCGATTTTTGTTGAATAGGTGCTATTTGGGTACTCGGTACAATTTGGGTACTGTGACTGTTAATCGTTTGTCAATCTGGTGCAGTACAACTTATACCGTTATTTTTCTAATAATATCATTGATTAATTGTTCTGATGTATTTACAAGAAATTTAATGTTTTTAATCATTTAAGCATTGATTAAATGTACTGTAATATTTAAATGAGATGAAAGTTGTCAATTTGTGATGTATTAACATGTTTGTTAAAAAGTACAAAATATATCGAAATGTCATCATTTCATTGGACACCCAACATTCATAACGTACTATAAAAATCTACAATTTCCGATTTCTTGCGTCAAATACAGTTTTGCCGAAATCAACGTTCACATAATTTGACAATTACATTTGCAAGAGCACTTACATTCTGTAAAACGCATTGAGCAAATAACTATTCAGATTTTTGATTTGTTTCTCCAGACCAAAAGAATATTGGTCAAAAGGACTATCACATTAGTTGCGTTACATATAGAAAATGAGAGAAATGAATAACATTTTTTTTTGTTTGCCTTCGGTGTTCTTGTTGTTCCTTTCTTTTCTTCTTATAGTCGATGTATTTCACTTGTTTTGGTTAGTAAGCTTGATTTGTTTTTTCTCAATCGATTTATGACTTTTGAAAACTGGCCGTATACAACTGTTTACACTTTCTTTATACTTTAACACACATAATGTCTAGGCCCGATTATATAATCGTTTGTTAATGATCATCTGGTGCAGAATTACTTGTACCATTAATGTTCTTAATTATTTCTCATTGATTAAAATACACTGCGTTGTTGAAAAGAAAATTTAAGTATAAAAGGGCAAAGTACACTATGTAAGTAAATATGAGTACCAATACTTATTCAAAACAGGAAAAGATACTGAAGGGCGAATTAACAAATTCAGGTCGGGAAAAAAAACTTATCCCCGACTTAGTATATTTCTAGGATTTTGATTTGAAAACGCACGTCTTTACAAAACCTATAGCCCCTGTGTGTTGCTAAAACATTTCAGCGGACGTTGCTTACCTACCCATTACAGCGGGGAACTTCACACGCGTTTTCCTTAGTATCATTGTTGTTCCTTATGATATATTGAATTCTGTTGATTATCCATGTTGTCTGTTTATTTAGATACTTAATCTACTAACGATTTAATCTTATTATTTCGATTATTCGTATATACTCATTTTTGTAAATACATCACTATGCTGCCACATTGTCAATGAATAGGACTACTGACCTAGCTACGCAAATAACCCACGTTGACGTTACACTGTCTATGCTATAACTCTAACAACATTGAGCGCTTAATTCGGTACATTTCAGTTTCTCTCTGTCTAGATTAAAACGTCTTATATATGTCTACCTGTAGGGTTCTACCAAAGTTCGTACCCTACCCCCCGTCAAAAAATATGTCAAATTCCCAAATTTCAATAAAATATATTTAAAAGATGGGAAAAAAAGTCGCTTTCACGTTTTTACTTGTTTTTTTTATTTGAATTAAGGTGTTCCTATTGTTCCTTTTTTTCCTTCTTAAAGTTGATTTTATTCACTCGGTTTCAGTTAGTAAGCCGGATTTGTTTTTTTCTCAATCGATTTATGACTTTTGAACACCGGTATACAACTGTTTGCACTTTATTTGACTTTTACTGTAAACGTTTTGTGTATATTTAAATATATTTACTTTTGTTGAAAGACGTGTATAATGTCAAATCATAAAAATGCCAATTGTTTAGTCTCAAAGAAAACTTGTAAGATTTCAGCGATTTTTGTTGAATAGGTGCTATTTGGGTACTCGGTACAATTTGGGTACTGTGACTGTCAATTTGGTGCAGTACAACTTATACCGTTATTTTTCTAATAATATAATTGATTAATTGTTCTGTTGTATTTACAAGAAATTTAATGTTTTTAATCATTTAAGCATTGATTAAATGTACTGTAATATTTAAATGAGATGAAAGTTGTCAATCTGTGATGTATTAACATGTTTGTTAAAAAGTACAAAATATACCGAAATGTCATCATTTCATTGGATACCCAACATTCATAACGTACTATAAATATCTACAATTTCCGATTTCTTGCCTAAATTACAGTTTTGCCGAAATCAACGTTCACATAATTTTTATTACTTGAATTGAAATGAAGATTCAGTGTGTAGCTGCATTACTTTGCTTGCTTATGTTTTTACATTCAGAAGGTAAGTGTTCGATTCGATTGTTTTATAAGATCTGTTATAAGTATGATAGTCAGTTCCCGCAACTAGGAATAAAAAAGAGGAAAACTCAAACGTACAATTATGTTATTTTGCATAATTATATACTTATATAAGATATTTTTAATTAAAAAAACAAATTTTCATTTTTCAACATCTTGTTAAACATCAAATAAAGCATACAGTGCGATAAGGTCCTTATTTTGCAAAATTATCTATTGGAATCAGAATTTAAGAGCCAGTCATGCAATTGTAAAGTTAACATAACATTGAATCTCAATAGGTTAATTGTTCTGTCTAAAATTCATAATAGGAAAATACCGGGGCAGGGGTCATTACAGAGGATGGACCAGAGGGCATTACAGAGGATTGACCAGAGGGCATTACAGAGGATGGACTAGAGGGCATTACAGAGGATTGACCAGAGAGCATTACAGAGGATGGACGACCAGAAGTCACTACACATCGAGTTACAATGGCCAATACGAACATGGTGGTAAAAGATACTATCATCACAAATACAAAAGCCAAGGTAACTCACCTAATTCGTGTGAAGGTAAGCATCAAATAATTTCATTAAATATTAGATCTGTTATATAGACAATAACTGTTCAGTGTCTTTAAATATCAGCTGTATGTGTACGAGGCTAGGAAACAAGGTGTATGCGAGCTTTTATCGAGCTACTACACCTGTTTCGAGCCGAGTATAAATACAGCTGATATTTAAAGACACTAAACAGTTATTGTCGTTATCCTGCAATTAATTCTGTATATTATTTGTGTTTTGAAAGACACAAAAACACATGTTTGCATTTATTTTCGATTTGAAATCCCTTGAGGCCCGTGTAGCTATACGATACAGTAATCACACATTTAGCTGAAGACGGGTTCGCAAACAAAACGAATTTCAAATGGTCAACAATTATACATCGCTGAAGGTGAATAATTATCTAACAACTAATTTCAACAGTAAAAACAAATAACAAAACATTGTCCAATTTGAAACAAGAGTGTACGAGTTGTCCTTCGTACGCTTCAGACTCGACATTCACTAAACATGCATGCTGAAATTGACATGGTTTTTTTTTGTTACACAATCATACACATTCAAGTTTTGAAATCGATAGTTGTCATCGTACAAAAGAGTGCTGTTCACGTGTTATCAGAAAATTGGTGAGATTCTTATTGCTCTAAAGAAATATTTGAAAACAAACACTTTACAGAACGTATAAAAGAAATCGTTAATTCGCAATTAATACGTCATTGGAATGCAACTGCAATACACATTCTGAGGTCACGCAGGTTCATACAATACTCAGTCCGGCAATGGGCGGAGATTTAAACCGATATCTGTATAGTATTAAGATACCGCATAGCGATATCTGTAGGGTTGTATCTGTATAGTAGAGCACCCAATTGCAGGATTAATACATGTATTTCGTTAATGAAGATTTAACATCTGATATAACTTGGTAAGAATATATTTTTGTGTGTTTATACCAACTTGATAAGAATAGACAAAAACTACATGCTGTTCAATCTGCATTCAGTATGATCAAACTACATATATAACATCATGGCAGTTATCAATTAACGGCAACTATAAATAGATAACAATTAGGGAAATAAGTATACCAGCAGGAAGGTTACACAATTATACGGAAGCGTATTAGCGCCACACAACTTTTTTTAATAGTTGTTCCTATATTTGCGTTATAACGCAAACATTTGCGAAATAACGCAAACCTTTGCGATATAACGCAAACCTTTGCGAATAGCGCAAACATCTGTTTTATTTTATTTCTTATTTAAAAATCAAAGACAAGAGCAGTTATTAATTGAGGAGGCTATATATATTAAAATTTATTACCTTTGTAGTGATTGCAAAGTAAAATGCTTGAATAATTAGAACATATCATTGACTAATATTGAGCAGAATAATATAAGAAGATTTGGTATGAGTGCCAATATGAAAACTCTCCATCTAAGTCACTATTCGTTAAAGTAAACCATCAAAGGCCAAAGCAGCAAACTATAACGGTCCCCAAAACCGATATCCATGTTATTACTAGTATATATAATACAAAGAAAATTGAGAAAAAGTCAGGTTTTACCGATAAAAAAAATCAACCCTGCTGATATAGCTATAACAGAATATAAATATACTTCGAAAGTAAGCGCTCGTTTGAGAGGTGTGTAAAGTTGGTTAGAAATAAGCTACCCTTTGGCAATAAATGTATAGAATGAAGATGTTTTATTAATAAAATTATGTTCTCTCCATTCAAATTGCTACCCAAGCATCTTACACATACTTCACTATATTGAAATGAAAATTCAATGACTTTCCATAAAAGAATCTTTAGATATCATATTCTGAGATTTATTCTTGCTTCAAAATAAAAAAAAAATGTTTCCTTGTTAATTCATTTGAAAGCAGAAAGATCATTATGCTATTTGACTTGGAAGTTTAACAATTGTATGACATTGTTTTTTGATCTTTTAATTTAAATATGCCTATATACTACACTATATCTATTTTCTTGTTAAATTATAAACTTTTCTGATGCACTAATCAGTCTTAATTTATGTATAATTTCACTTCAAGTATTCCAGTATTCCAATGCATATTTATCATAATGATTTGGCCTTGTATGTATGTTTCTTTTTTATCTACTAGTAAATCACAACCGAAATGAACGACAGACGGACATATATGCAAAACTTAATGATTAATTAAAATCAAGATGTTTGCGTTATAACGAAAAGGTTTGCGTTATATCGCAAAGGTTTGCGTTATTTCGCAAAGGTTAGCGTTATATCGCAAAGGTTTGCGTTATAAGGTAAAGATAGGAAGAAAAATATAAATAAAAATGCGTGGCGCTAATACGCTTCCGTACAATTATTTTTTTTTTTTTTTATAAACTTAGAAGTGGACCTTATGTATATATGTATATATAACTGTGACGAACACCAATTAATGAAATAATACAAAGTTTTATGGTTCTTAACATTATTATTAAAGTGTCTTCTATTTCAGAAAAAAAGAAAAATCTGAAAAAATGACCATTCATCTATAGTATGTTTTTGAAAATGACGATCAGCAAATGTGCTAAAGAAAATAAATGATTCTTTAATTATGTTTACAGCTCCCTGTAAATCTCTTCCAACGACATGTCCCGAGGGATATACGAAACTCTTTGATCAAACTATAAGCCAAAATTGTTACCTTTTTGGAGGGAATACTACGCTGAATTTTACAAGCTGGCAAGTTGCACTTGTAAGTTTGTCAAATTATCCATATTACACCTGTTGCTTTGATAAACTTTCCTTCAGGTTTTTTTTTGCGTGTAATTTATCGTGTTGGTCTATTTGTCGTTTTTGAGTAATACAGAATGCGGTACTAGTATTCAATACACGGTGATACACTGATGCCTTTTTCATATTTGGAGTTCGTGCAATTCACCAGTTTGTGTTTTATACCTTAGTATGTCTCTTTTTAATATATTTATGATGTTTAAACATCAACAAACTATTGTTACCTTAATTCAAATGCCTGTACCAAGTCAGGAATATGACAGTTGTTGTCCATTCGTTGGATGTGTTCTATTGTTTGATTTTGCCATTTGATTAGGGACTTTCCGCATTGAATTTTCCTCGGAGTTCAGTATGTTTGTGATTTTACTTTTTATAATAACACTAATTTGAGAGGGTTTTTGAACGGTTAAGTATCTCTGAAAGGAAATATTTGTACCCTTTTAGTTGTAAATGTGCCGATCTCATATTTGCAGGCGAGATGCCTTAATACACCTGGTGCCTACTTGTGGATTCCAGAAACACCAGAAGAGGCCGAAGCAGTTAGAGTCAAATTCAACATAAGTAAATCTTTAGAAATATTCATTTCACGAGCGTTTTTTGTTTGTTAAATAAGAATGTTATACATGTAGGATCCTCAAAATACAAAAAAAGATGACCAAAGGCATAACAAATAACAGAAAAATTAATTGACTAAACATGTTATCTTCAGGCAGATAATTAATTGATTACAAAAACATTTTTCTAATCCAGTGATAACATGGCTTACCATTCTTTCAATGTTGAACTGACAATTACAGAGAGACACAATAACACCAAATATATCACTGCAATCAACCATAAACAGACGTTCAGACAGACGTATTACAAAATACATTTTACAACAAATTGCGATTTGCGTAGTTTTATTGGTTAATAATATTCGTCATTTCAACATGAACCAAAAACTTATTAAATCAATGTAGGTTAATATGACAGAAATATTCGAAAACTTAAATAGAAACAACAGCCAAACCAAACATAAAAACAAAAAACGAATGAAAATCATGTGGTTTAGATGCTATTTTTTAATTTAGTTGTATTTTCCATCTAATATAGACAACGAAACTTAACTGTGCGTCAGGCGTATTAAATTATAAGCCTGGTACTTTTTGATAACCATAGACAATGTGTAATATTCAATTTTAATTGAATATAGTTTTTATATGAGTCTTATTCAAGATATTGATCAGAAATGGGCACAAATATATGGTCTCAATATTCAAGTTCTGTTTCAGTGCTGGCATTTTTTATAAACAAATATACTGCAATACATTTTGTAAAAGAGTTAGAGATTCAAAATGAATGCAAAATATTTGCTTCAAATCTGATTTGATTCGTTATGCATATGCAGATTTTTTTCTATAAAATTAATGATTAAATGTTGCCATATTTATTTGCTCTTATAGTTGAAGCTAGCTTTGACGTATATACCGGTGCAAACAATCTAGCTGATAATAATACATACGTTTATGCAGTAACAAATGACTCATTTAATTGGGACAACCTTCCATTTGGAATAAGTATATATATTTTACCATTTAAATAAAGATAATGTACAAGTATTCCATAAAAATAACCCCACTTTGACAACTTACTACACATAGTCCTTTCTTAATTAGCTTCAATATAAGGATAGAGTGATTGCCAATTAGACTCCTCTGGATCAGTGACCAAAGGACGAGCATACAATCAACTACTGGTCAACTTCCTTCAATAATGAGCACAACTCGTATCGTATAGTAAGCTATACATTTAATTTGATTTTTGGTGTTTAACGCCACTTTTAAGCAATGCCTTTCGGCTATTTCGTGGAGGTAAGGGATTTTTTTTGGTGGAGGAAGCATATATATATATACCCTTTTTTGCTGCTCTGGATGTTTATCCCTAAATGGAATATGTAAACGAACAAAATGAAAAAATAATCCATTGTTAATACACATCTATCATTTTTGCTTCAATCTCAATATAAAAAGACAGTGATTGCCAATTATAAACTGCAGGACGAGCATGACATCAATTACTTGTCAACTTATGTCCTTCAATAATAAAACTCGTACCGTATACTACGCCATACAAAACAGTGGCATTGAAAATGTGAAACATGTCAAAAAGAAAAAAAAAATCCCTTTATGTATGTTGAAAAAAAATAAAGGAAAACAAAAATAATGAACAGCAAACAACAATAACCCTTTTTTCTATAGGTTCCAGACTTTGGACATGCGCATAAAGAATGTGGTGAATAATGGGGTGGAGCTATACATTTTTTAACACTTAACCTTCTTCTCTCCGGTGCAGAGATCATATCCGTTCCGTTCAATACTTAGGAATACTACACTCAATATGTTTTGTGTTTACCTTCATATTTGGCGAGAATCCTAGTTGAAGCAGATAAATTTCATATTCCTCCATAATTGCCACATTACTCAAACCTTCCGCTTAAACATTTTCGGCAGTCCCTGGTAGGTGATGTATTGGGCATCGAACTTTGCAGAAAACACCGAACTCTTGTCGGCCATGAGTCAAAAAAGACAATGCATGGCATATTAAGTGCACTATTGCGGAGCATGTATGGAACGGATATGAACTCTGCGCCGGAAATTGTTAACCTTCCTCTCACCTATCTTCTCTAGTACTCTTGACATATGGTCTTCCCTTCACTTTATTATAACTAAATACTAATTTGCACTATCCCTGATTAAAATACTTTATAATCCATTATAACTTAGCTCGTATATAATTTTGTTTCGTGGCCAAATGAAGCACGCCTCCGGGTGCGGGAACTTCTCGTTTTAAAACCAATTGGTGGCATTCGGCTGTTAACTGCTCTTTGGTCGGGTTGATGTCTCTTTGACATATTCCCCATTTCCATTTTCAATTGTATACGTTGATCCCCATTGTGACTTGTAAAAAAAGGATTTTTTCGATAATTTATTCTGATCTGGGTTTTTTTTCAGAAGATGGATTCGGAGGCCTTGAAACCTCAAATGGCTGATTCGAATTACAATTCGACTTTTATGATAACGGGACAGCTTTTTTTGCATGGGATTCTGATATATGTTGTGAAGAATCCGAGGCATATATTTGCGAATTTCCAATTGTAAGTTTAAATTAAACAAATATAAAACAATGATCTAAGATTTTTAATATTTCTTAGGTCTACATTTATTTGTTAATACGTGACTCCGAAACCAACCTTCACAGTTCTTACACACAGAATGGATGAGATCATCGTATGTGATTTTCGGTTTCGATATTGAGATGGAAGACAGATTGTATATCCCTGACCATGTGGTCCTGACATGATATCGTTAACTACTAGACAATAAGCATTGTGTACATTGTATATCAAAGAAGAAAGGCTGGTCTGGTTTTTATTACATCATTGCAATTCGCCGTTTCAGAATCTAATGCAGCCTGGGTAATATTTTCAAAAGTGTACACCAAAACGTCCTGATTGGTTAAAAATGTCAGGAACAATGGCAATTTAACCAATGAAGTGACGTTATTTTCATTTTGGGGTACGAACAATGAAATTACCCATGCTGCTTAAGATTCCGAAACGGCCAATTACTATTTAACACTTTGATGATTTTATCGTCCGTCTGAATAACTTCGGAGCTGCAAAGTTTTACATGTTTTAGTATAGATAATCACACGTCAAGTTCATGTATGTGGATGTTTAAGTTTTTGTCGTTTCATTTTGTTCTAGTTATAGTTTGTCTTTGTTTTCTGTCCTTCATAATTTTAGCTTTTTTTTCTCTTGTACAAACTTTCGATAACACCTCGTTTTCAAAAAGTCAAATGTAGCTTCTTTTTATACTGAAGCATATGCTCATTTCAACAAGTCGATAATGAGTGTGTCATTGGCTCGAGACCAAACGTTTTGATATTTGTAAAGAGAGCGAGAGTGATCAAAAAGATATTCAAAGTCATAAGTTGAAAACAAACTGACAATGCCAATTCGTCTCAACTCGGCCGATTCCGTACCCTCATCTAAAGAAGGAGGAGAGTAGCGGATTCTACCGAGGATTGCCGAATGTGACAATGCCATGTCAAAAACGAAAACAATGAAAAGGCAAACAGTACAAAAAACATAACAAAGAAAAAAACGACAGAGCAACAAGAACCCCTCTAAAAACCGAGGATAATCTCAAATGCTCTGGAAGGGTAAGCAGAAAATCCCTCTAAAAATCTAGGATAATCTCAAATACTCTGGAAGGGTAAGCAGAAAACCCCTCTAAAACCGAGGATAATCTCAAATGATCTGGAAGGGTAAGCAGAAAACCCCTCTAAAAATCGAGGATAATCTCAAATGCTCTGGAAGTGTAAGCAGAAAACACCTCTAAATATCGAGGATAATCTCAAATGCTCTGGAAGGGTAAGCAGAAAACCCCTCTAAAATCCGTGGATAATCTCAAATGCTCTGGAAGGGTAAGCAGAAAACCCCTCTAAAAATCGAGGATAATCTCAAATGCTCTGGAAGGGTAAGCAGAAAACCCCTCTAAAACCGAGGATAATCTCAAATGTTCTTGAAGGGTAAGCAGAAAAGATGTATTAAGGTGGTACCTAACACTACAGGGAGATAACTCTGTAAAATCAGCTAAACGTTTTAAATACGTTATGTTGTTAAGGGAATATTAAGCTTCTCAATGATCAAAATAAGTGTTTGTCAAACTGCTATATAACCAGTGTAATTTTTCTGATAACACGGTTGGTTCAAATTATTTGAAATTTTTATATTTTTGTCAAAGGGACAAAGTATATACTTTGTCAAAGCTTTATGAAATTTAAACGAGCCAAATTAATTTTAGTGTTGGGTACCACCTTAATACAACCAGTGATTATTATTTATAAACCATAAAGAGATGATTAAATAAGAAAATAAAAAGGGCTGAAATTATAACACAACCCGAAAAGGAATCAGAGCTAGGCTTGAGGGAGGTGCATTCTTTTATATAAAATAATTTTCAAAAGCCTGTAACAGAATTATATTGTTTAATGTCAGACAATAATCTAATCGTTGCTACCAGGATTATAATGTGTGTACGCCAGACGCGCGTTTTATCTACAAAAGACTTATAAGTGATACCGGCGTCACACATCAGCGTATAGCACCGACTTATGCAGGGCGTGATTAAAAACCCTGAACACTGACAATACGCTTGTTATTTTGGACGCAGTCAACTTGTCAATCCTATCTGTATCGTATGCACAGTGAGCTTTAAGGGAGTTCGCTTTTCAGTTTCAAAGTAATTAACTTTTCAAAAGACTAGTTTATATTAATAGGGGATTAATAAAGGAATCCATAGAGCCAAAAAAAAATATATAGGTCGCCGTGCTCGTTTTCGATATATAAGTCATTGAAATTTTGGCGGGAAAATATTCTCTCTTGATTTTCCATAGCATTATCATTGACAAATTAAAGTCCTCAAAAACTATTAAAAAGTAATTAAAATTTTAAAAGAATTCAACAGACAGCTTAAAACTAGAAAAAGTAAAAGAATTATAAAAAGAAAAATGGGGGTCACCGGGCAAAATTTGTTAATGCATTCCAATGGATAAAACCAGAGGATTCCGAAAATCTGACCAATTTCATAAATGTGTTTAGGACGAAGGAGAAGCTTACATAAGCATTTATTGGGCGTTGAATAACTTATGTTGACATATGTCTGGCGTAAGTCTTACGCAGATGATGTGCACTCTACGAAGAAAACGTCCCTTGAACGTACATGTATTTCAGACGCATATCGGTGATACCTGAGACGATAATCTGTTTCCGCGTGTCTGGCACGTGTTATCATGAGGTGTTATAACTACTTCTGGATACACTGAACTTGGTCTTTAATTTTAACTGGATTTGTTTTCAAAAATTATTATAAGCAAGGGTGGATCCAGGGAGTGTAGAGCTCGTGCCCCCATTTTGATCGCCATAAAGGAAAACGAATAAAATCTCATGTTTTTTTTTACGATATAGGCCTACATCAATTTGTTTTATAAAATCGTTATTATGTTTTTTTTTTACTCGATCTGATCATCGTTGTATATTCAATTGTCGGGAATAACACCCTCTTTCAAATGTCGTGGATCCGCCTACCCTGATGTGTATGTTAGATGAGTCAGATATTTGAGTTAGGTTCAAGTAATGCCACACTGCCAGATTTGTTAATTAAGAGGTACTTCAAAACCATTATCAACATGATAATTGTAATGCGACACACTAAACTACAAAACATGTAAATGAACTAAAATTTAGAAAATATACAAGACTAACAAGGGCAGAAGATCCTGACTTGGAACAGGCGCAAAAATGCGGTGGGGTTAAATAATTATTGTGAGATCTTAACCCTCCCCCTATACCACTAGCCAATGCAGAATATAAAGTTTTAGATCAGACGGTTGTCAACATACAAGACCGACCTATCAATTACACAAATGATATAATTATGACTTAGTCTAATGTCATACTACTATTAATCAATGTTTCCCTAATCGTAACATAATTTAGTAATCTAATATCTAAATTTTATTTAAACGGGAATACACATTATTTTATCTTTTTATTCAGTGTTCATTGATTTTAGCATTTTTGTTTTGTTTTATACATTTGTTTATTAATAACGTTTTTAATGATATAAAATATAGAACGACCGACAAAAGTGGAAAATCTTCGTTACTGCCGTACACGCCAATGACATACAAGAGCAGTTAGTAAGTAAGTAAAATATAGAAATCTACATAGATTGAATTATTACTTGGTTTTCTTTTATTGTTGTAATACTTTATAATAAAGCATGTTTTCTTTTACAGGCATCATAAAGTTAGTAGTCATGGAGTTCAATGAAGAGTACAATCTAAGTTTTTTGAATAAAAATAATATCAATTTATAATATACAGTCATGTGTTCCGCATGTGATAAAAAAGGAAGCCTCCCATATATGATTAATTTATCCCTTCTGGGATTCTGATTCTGGAGCGATTTGCTGCTTTCACAACAGTCAAATCTGAAAATTGCTCCAAACTTACGTTTGTTATCATAAATCGGAAGATGTGGTGTGAGTGCCAATGAGTTTGTCTTCCTATATGTATGTCTGTCAATTCTTCTATGTCGGACGATTAAACCAATTTCAATGATTTACATATTGCGTATTAAATACTGTAATTTCAAAAGTCCCCTTCGTTTTTTTTTTCGTTTTATTTTTATTTTATCTTGTTAAAATTACAACAAAAAGGTGATATTTTTGTCATATTTTGATTCCCAGGGAAGTTTTTCTAAAAAGTTACTACATAGGTTACCATATACAATATACTGGTGCCACATGTGGATCAAGATCTGCTTACTCTTCCGGAGCACCTGAAATCATACTCTTTTTTATTGGGTTCGTGTTGCTTAGTCTTTAGTTTTCTATGTTGTGTCTTGTGCACTTTGATTTGTCTGTTTGTCCTTTTATTTGTTAGCCATGGCGTTGTAAGTTTATTTTCGATCTAGGAGTTTGACTGTCCCTCTGGTATCTTTAGCCCCCCTTTAATAACAATAAATATCAACAATGACCTGTCAATTTTCAAACAAAATTATACGAACAAAAAATCATGTCTTATTTTTATATGTTATTGACGATAACATTATATATCCTTGTTTAACAGGGAAATATTCAGGTTTTTCTTGTCATTACATATTTTGCAGATAATATTTCTTATGTATAAAGATTTCTCAAATACACAGCTTTCTCTTTAAAAACGATCCCATACTTTATTTCCAAATAAATTGTTCTCATTTTCCTCAACTCATTATTACATACTAAGAGTTGAAAACTTTAATCGATATCACTGAAACATGTGTTTTGTTTGTTATAAAAACTTATAGCAGTAGAAGAAAAAGTCCAACTACTTGTCCAATTGTTGTTTGTGTTTTGTTTAATTACTGCTTCGATATTAAAATATAAAAATATTGAATAAGTCAGGATTACGATTACTGTTAAAACTCCTGTTTGATGTGTTTGAGATTTTTACCCGCCATTTACTTCGGGGCTTTCCGTAAAGAAATGTCCTCGGATTTTTTTTATCATTTTACTTTTTACAGGTTTTTCACGACATGTATGTAATTACCAGATAAATTAGTGTTGTTTTATTTATATCCCGAAGTAAATGGTGAATAAAAATCTCAAACACATCAAACGAATGAATAACAGATATCGTATTACTGACTTGTAATATATAGGAGTATGCAATATTTTCAATATTTTAAATGGACATCAAAGCAGTAATTAAACAAAACACAAACAGCAATTGGACTTTATCTTCCAGCGTATAAGTTTTTGTTATAAACAAAACACATATTTTAGTGATATTGATTAACGTTCTTAACACTTAGTATGTAATAATGAGTTGAAGAAAATTAGAACATTTTTTTTTATATTAAAGTGAGTGTAACAATGATAATTGTTTATCGTTTTTAAAGAGAAAGCTGTGTACTTGAGAAATCTTTATACATAAGAAGTATTATCTTCAAAATATGCAATGACAAGAAAAATCTTATTATTTCCCTGTTAAACAAGGATATATAATGTTATAGTCAATTACATATAAAAATAAGACACGATTTTTTGTTCGTATAATTTTGTTTGAAAATTGACAGGTCATTGTTGACATTTATTGTTATTTTCGCGATGGAGGGTAGATGGTAGTGGATCCTTACCCTTGGCAAGCAAAGATGTGATTAATATAAAGTGGAGGAAACCCGAACGAGTTTATAAAACACAACATAGAAAAAAATATCACCTGGTGACGTCACGATCAAACAAAAGAGGATCGGATTGTGACAACGACACTAATAATATATATGTGGTCATATGTAACAAAAATATCACACAACAGTCAACCAACGCGTCGTGACGTCTGTAAATTAATCAAATGGATGTTTGTTAAAGGGGGGCTAAAGATACCAGAGGGACAGTTTAACTCATAGATCGAAAATAAAAAAGACAAAGAGACAAATCATAGTGCACAAGACACAACATAGAAAACTAAAGACTAAGTAACATGTACCCACAAAAAAAAGGGGATGATTTGAGGTGCTCTGGAATGGTCAGCAGGTCCTGATCGACATGTGGCACCGAATACTGTATATTGTAACCTGTGTGGTAATTTTCGATGAATTCCTAGCACAGACAAATTTATTCTCAAAAGCTTTGTACCTTTAACAATGCTTTAGCTAGCTGTAAAACCAGGTGCTATCCACAATTTTCAACACAAGAAAATGCCTTTACCAAGTAAGGAATATGAAAGTTGTTATCAGTTCGTTTGATGTGTTTCAGCTTTTGATTTTGCCATTTGATGACAGACTTTCCGTTTCCTCGGAGTTCAGTATTTTTGTGATTTTAATTTTAACAATATTTTACGGCAATGCCTTTTCCTCAGTTGAAAAAAAATAAATTTTTTGAGAATAGGAGTTAATTTTTGATAACATATTATACCTATAAATCTATTTGTGTCTAAATCCTAACACAAAATTTGTTTCTCAAAATTTGTTAACTTTTAGAAAATCTAAAGTTTTTCTGCAATTATTCCCTGGGAATCAATATGAAACAAATATCACCTTTTTGTTGAAATTTCAACTTAATAAAAAAAACTTTCTTAAAATTGTTAAAGAGAAAAAAGAAACAAACGAAGGGGACTTTTAAAATTATTTAATACGCAATACATGTATGAAAATTATTGAAATCGGTTTAATCGTCCGACATAGAAGAACTGACGGACATACATATAGCATGTATAGGCAGACAAGCTGATAACAAAAGTATTTTTATTTCTATATTTTACTTACTTACTGTTCTTGTACGCCTTTGGCGTGTAGAGCAGTACCGAAGATTAGAGGGGGAGGAGTAAGATCTCACAAAAAATGTTTAACTCCGCTGCATTTTTCCAACTGACCCAAGTCAGGAGATTCTGGCCTTTGTTTGTCTTGTATGTTTTTCTTTTTACATTTTAATTCATTTATATGTTTGGAGTTTAGTGTGACGTCCATTTTCACTGAACTAGTATACAATTTTATTTAGGGTCAAAGTGAGAACCACTTCCGGGTGCGGGATCATCTTGCTGCGATGAATACCCATTGGTAGCCTTCAGTTGTTGCCTGCTCTTTGGTCGGGTTGTTGTCTCTCTGACAAATTCACTGTTCCCGTTTTTCAATTTTATTTGATAAAAAAAAATGTGTGAAACTGAGGACATCAAACCTTTTGAATTCCAGTTTTCCAATACTTTTTTGTATGATATGGATTTATGTACTTAATCAAATTAGACTACACCATGGGGTCACCAATAAGAAATTTATAATGCAAAAGGCATTTAAAATAATGTTGGACCAAGAATTACAATGATCATGTTAATAAAGGTTTTGAAGTACGTCTAAATAAAAATGTCTGGACGTGTGGCATTACTTGAACCTTACTCAAGTATCTGAATCATTTAACATAGATATAGGAAGATGTGGTGTGAGTGCCAATGAGACAACTCTCCATCCAAATAACAATTTATTAAAGTAAACCATTAAAGGTCAATGTACGGCCTTCAACACGGAGCCTTGGCTTACACCGAACAAAAAGCTATAAAGGGCCCCAAAATTACTAGACAAGTGTAAAACCATTCAAACGAGAAAACCAACGGTCTAATCTATATACCGCCTCAAAAGAAGATACAATTTAGTTATGTTTTAATTTGCTAATGACAAAATCGATATTAGTGCCAATGTAAACTATATTCAGAGATCTAATTACAATATTGGTACGATAACCCTTACTTATAAGTTGGTTTAAAGGTTCGATGAGTTTACATGGATCACATAGTGATTTCCTCGCTTTATGTAGAATAGTACCGTAACATTTAGAATGTGAAATACAATTTTTAATAAGTTTTCTACAGGTACAGCCAAAGAATTTAGTAAAAGTTTTAAGTAATTTATGGTATCGAAATCCCTGACACAATAATTTCCCAGTGATGCATTGATTACGATCGTTAAATTCTATGACATCAGAACACACACGGGCATACCGAACAGTTGGGATATATAAACACCGTATGATGGAGCCAAAGGAAAAAAAGAAAATTAACAATAGGAAATGAAGAATCGTCTCTTTTGTCGTAAATTTTAGTATGTAGTTTCCCGTTAGCAATTGAAATGTCTAAATCTAGAAAAGGACAACTGCTGCTGTTTATGTTAGATTTAGTTAAAGTAAGTTCTTTTGGGTAAATTTCGGAAGTATATTTAGAGAACTCTGGATTATTCAACGAAAAAATATCATCCTGATAACGGTAGGTATTTTTGAATGTATCAACCAAATATAACAATGATGGGTCTTTACTGAGTTTAGTCATAAACTGAGATTTATAGCAATATAGAAATAAATCTGCTATTAAAGAGGCACAGTTAGTGCCCATAGGAATACCTACTACCCGACGATACACTTTATCGCCGAAACGTACATAAATGTTATCTAGCAGAAAAGTTAAAGCTTCAATCAAATCCTCACATTTTCAGTAAGTGTATCTAGCATACTTTCCTTTTTCGTTACAGAAAAGGCTTTAAACGAGTTACAGCAAATATAATTACAATGAGATTTTTCGAAAGACCATTTTTATAAAATACAAAAACCTTTTCTTTATAAGATTGTGTGGAAGTGTAGTGTGCAGAGTAGAAAAATCATAACTGTCAACAGAATTATAAGGACCATCAAAAGCATGTATTTTATCTAAAACCTCTAAACAATTTTTAACACTCCAAAAATAGTTAATACCCATTATTTTCATAAGCTTTATTACAAAAGTTAATAACCAGTTCTTTGATAGTAATAAAGGAGGTTGTTAGAAGTACTGATAGATAAGTAGTAGAACACTTACTCGATGCGGAGATGAAACGGAATTTAAATGTTTTTTTGTGTAATTTTGGTAACCAGTACATGGTAGGGTCTTTCAAATGTTCGGAAGATGCTTTAAGCTGGGTAGTTGTAGTGTTATGCTTGTTAACTCTTGTTGACTCTCTGTGTAGTATATGATTCACACCACCACTACATAATTGGCTGCCTTGTCTTCCGGTACCAACACAAACCGCTCTGCGAATACCTTGAGTTTATTTTCTATTCTAGAAATGGGAATATCATGGTTCCTTTTATTAATTTCAGAATTGTTTTCTAAATGAGATATTCGAATATTAACAGTATTCATAATTTTATTCAAATAACTGTCTAAAGATTTTTTATCAGATTGTTCACGTTTGCACCAATTTTTACAGTAGACAGACGTCTTTAATGACCTGACGACACTGTTTCCTATCTATTATATGGAGGATGGTATTTCGGTCCTTTCTTTAGAAAAGTTATGACCTCACGGTCTTCGAAGATGTTGAGGTCTCCTGTAATAACATGACCATAGGGAACTTATCTAAAACTAGATGTTTCGCAGTCTCAAGTGGAAGGAACATTATTTTCTATATTGACGTCTGCTGAAATTGAAGTTCTGCTACATATCCGGGGCGGAAACACGACATTTTAAAGGGGGTGTTATTCCTGACAATTTAATATATGACGCTGATCGGATTAAGGCAAAGAAAAAAATGAACGATTCTATTATAAAGTTTTATCTAGGCCTATATCGTAAAAAACATGTTTTACGCCCCTTTGATCCACCACTGCTTATAATGATTTTTGAAATTTATTAAAACAAATCTTGTAAAAAAGAGGCTATCCAATTAAAATCAGGATCCATAATACTTTATAACGATGTGACTCATTTCAAAATAAAATCTGACGAGAAAACCCATTTCAGTATAAATTAAGATTAATTTTCGTCGTAAAATAGCCTTTGTAAAAAGAGCACAAATTTACGTTTAGAATATGCCAGCAGTCCGGACATTTATATTATGTATTAAATACTGTTGTGTGTCATTTGTATTCATTCATAATTTACCATATAGTTGTAATTAATCCTGTTATTGTTTGATCTCTTATTTTTTTGCAGTATTTGTATGTCATCTTTATCATAAAGGATAATCATACTTCTTCAATTTGAGTTATGTTACTTAGTTTTAGCATTTATATAGTAAATTAGCCATAAAAAGTTTATGTCAGTTTTCCTGTGGTAACTTAGGGACGACACATTGACATCTTTTCTGTTAAACCCTTCCAGAGCATTTTAGATCACCTTCGTATTGCTCCGTCTTTATTTTTCTTTATTGTGTTTTGTGTACTGTTTGTATCTTCGTTGTTTTCGTTTTTGACATGTCATTGTTTTCGACTTATGACTTTGAATATCCCTTTAATCACTCTCGCCTCTCTTTGCAATTACCAAAACACTCATTGTCGGCATTTTGAAATGAGCATATTATGCTTCAGTATTAAAAGAAGCTACATTTGACTTTTTGAAAACGAGGTGTTATCGAAAATTCGTAAAAGAGAAAAAAAAATAGCTAAAATTATGAAGAAAAGAAAACAAACTATAACTAGAACAAAAGAAAATGACACCAATTTAAACATACACATAAATGAACTTGACGTGTGCTTATTTACATAAAATAAACATGTAAAATTTAGAACTCCGAAGTTATTCAGACGATAATGTCTGTTTGTTTTTGTTGACATATCGTTGTCAATATCATGGAATTTCATGCGACTGGCATACAAGTAAGAGGTTTAGCTAGCTATAAAACTAGGTTTAATCCACAATTTTCTACATAAGAAAATGCCTGTGCATACCAAGTCAAGAATATTAACAGTTTTTATCCATTCACTTGATGAGTTTGAGCTTTTGATTTTTCTATTTGATTACGGACTTTCCGTTTTAAATTATCCTAAGAGTTTGGTATTTTTGTTATTTTATTTTTTTCTACCTCATCCATTGATTCACTTGTTGAATATATCAAATAAGTAAGTGGAAATATATATAACCAAGTATAGACAATCAGTAGACAGTCAGGTTTCAGGTTTATAATACCACATGAATAAGTAATGCGATCTTGACCCACTGTACAAACTCACAATCTGTACTTAAAAAGTTTAAATATCTCTTTGATTGATCGCTATACATAGCAACAATCACCACTGATTTTCCATTAAACATTTCTTTCTTTCTAAATTAGGAGTAATGGTTACTCTTAAAATTAAAATCGAATAAACTGGATATTTGATACCATCAGACATATTGTAAGGTAAATCAATGTAGAATTGGGTTATATGAGTTAATTCTAATTTAAGGTGGTACCTAACACTACAGGGAGATAACTCTGTAAAGTTAGCTAAACGTTTTAATTACGTTGTGTTGGAAAAGGAATATTAAGCTTCTCAATGATCAAAATTGATGTTTGTCAAACTGCTATATAACCAGTGTAATTTTTCTGATAAAACGCTTGGTTCATTTTTTTTTTGAGTTTTTTATAATTTTTTTAAAAGGGTCAAAGTAAATACTTTGTCAAAATTTTATGAAAATTAAACGAGCCAAATTAATTTTAGGGAAAGTGTTAGTTACCACCTTATGGTTCCCATATATTTGTTATTACTTTCTATGTTTATCGATTATCATTAACAACATTGCCCCCCCCCCCCCTGGTGTGTCTGATAAGGGTAATATGCCATATCTGTCCGCAATTCGTGGGTAAGTCACGATTTATAATTTATAATACAATCTAAACTGTCTCTGGTTTTTATTTAAGACTTATATCTCTAATTTGACATACGCAGTCATCTAAGTACCAGAATCTATTACAAACGAGACTATGTTAATTTTGATATTATCATTTCCCATACCGTAATTCTAGCTTCACCTATGATTTATTTATATCCCAACTTATTCAGTAATCAAGAGCTTACAGCTGCCATTAAAACTTGTTAAAAGATGCCAGTGTCTGAGTAGAATGTTAATGAACCAGGGGTATGACATAGAAAGTCTCGTCTTTTTTCTATAAAAAGTTCATCGGAAGGTACCAATACCTTGTCCGTATCAACTTCACAAAAATACACGATGGTCTTGAAGTATAGATTCTGTGTATTGACGTTGCTTATCATTCTATTATGTGTCTTGATGATTATGACTTTTACTGTTATAATGAAATCCATTTGACGTTGCTCTAGCTGTACTTGTACATCCTGTCATTGTGTTATTGTACTATGGTAAACTATCATCTTAATAACGTGTTGTTGTATTCTTTTATTTGTCCTTAGGCATATTCCGTTTACTGTTTACTCTATTTTTGGCGGTATCCATTAGGTGTGGCTCTAAACTTATACTCTATATGTTATTGTGCTGTAGGAAATTTTGAAATTCTTGTTTTTTATATTTTGGATAATTTTTCTTATCTATATAGATAAAGGAATATGTGGTATGAGTGCTAATGAGACAACTCTCCATCCAAAAAACCTCACAGGCAAACAACCAATAACTTAAAATTAAAAGGGCATACACTACACGCACGGGGACATATTATACTGCATCCACACAGCACGAGTAACAAACCCTGCAGTAGATAGATATATGAAGATGTGGTATGAGTGCCAATGAGACAACTCTTCATCCAAATAACCTCACAGGCAAACAACCAATAACCGAAAAATATAAAGGCATATATACATGCCTTTTTGTGTTTCTTTGTAATATATTTATTTGTTTTTACAGTGATTAAGATTAAACACATTATTGACTGCTGTACTTCTTTTTGACATTATTATATTTATTTGTTCACACATCGTTGTTAATATAATGAAAAACAAATGATCGGTTAAGCTACAAGTAGCTATAAAACCAGGTTGGTCGACCATTTTCTGTTCATCCGAAATGTCTAGACCAAGTCAATCCATTCCTTTGATGTGTTTGAGCTTTTGATATTGACATTTGATTACGTGCTTTCCAATTTTGCTTTTCGTAGGAGTTCGGTATTTTTGTTATTTTACTTTTTTCTACCTACTCCAATAATTCATTTGTTGAATATTTCGAATTTGAACTGGAAAATAGACACAACCCAGTAGACAATCATTTTTCTGTTTTATAATAAGTTATGAGATTTTGACCCACAATCTGTATTTAAAAAGTTTAAATATCTTTTTTTTTAATGATCGCTATACATAGCAACAATCACCACTGATTTTCTTTTACATTTGTTTTTCTAAATTTAGAATAATAGTTACCCTTAAAATTTAAAATTGAATAAACTGGATATTTGATACCAACATAAAATCAGGTAAATCTATGTAAAGGCGGTTGTGTGATTTAAAACGGTAATTAAAATAATACGACAGATAATTGAAGGGTTCCAATATATTTTTCATTACTTTCAATACTAATCGATAATTATTGACAACATTGCAACCCTGGTGTCTCTGATAATGTTATTCGGCCATTACTGTCCTCCAGTCGTGGGTATGTCATGATTAATAGTTATGCTGTTTCTGAGCGTTTGACTGATATTAAGTAAGTATGTCTTTATGCATCTCTTTGAATGTTATTCTGCCATTACTGACCTCCACTCGTGGGTATGTCATGATTAATATGTATGCTGTTTCTGACGGATATTAAGTAAGTACGTCTTTTAACATCTCTTTGAATGTTATTCTGCTATTACTGACCTCCACTCGTGGGTATGTCATGATTAATATGTATGCTGTTTCTGACGGATATTAAGTAAGTACGTCTTTTAACATCTCTTTGAATGTTATTCTGCTATTACTGACCTCCACTCGTGGGTATGTCATGATTAATATGTATGCTGTTTCTAACGGATATTAAGTAAGTACGTCTTTTAACATCTCTTTGAATGTTATTCTGCTATTACTGACCTCCACTCGTGGGTATGTCATGATTAATATGTATGCTGTTTCTGACGGATATTAAGTAAGTACGTCTTTTAACATCTCTTTGAATGTTATTCTGCCATTACTGACCTCCACTCGTGGGTATGTCATGGTAACGTTATTCGGCCATTACTGACCTTCACTCGTGGGTATGTCATGATTAATATGTATGCTGTTTCTGACGGAGATTAAGTAAGTATGTCTTTTAACATCTCTTTGAATGTTATTCTGCCATTACTGTCCTCCACTCGTGGGTATGTCATGATTAATATGTATGCTGTTTTTGAGCTTTGACTGATATTAAGTAAGTATGTCTTTTAACATCTCTGTGAATGTTATTCTGCCATTACTGTCCTCCACTCGTGGGTATGTCATGCTTAATATTTATGCTGTTTCTGACCGTTTGGCTGAGATTAAGTAAGTATGTCTTTTAACATCTCTTTGAATGTTATTCTGCCATTACTGTACTCCACTCATGGGTATGTCATGGTAACGTTATTCGGCCATTACTGACCTCCACTCGTGGGTATAGCATGATTAATATTTATGCTGTTTCTGACGGAGATTAAGTAAGTATGTCTTTTAACATCTCTTTGAATGTTATTCTGATATTACTGACCTCCACTCGTGGGTATGTCATGGTAACGTTATTCGGCCATTACTGACCTTCACTCGTGGGTATGTCATGATTAATATTTATGCTGTTTCTGACGGAGATTAAGTAAGTATGTCTTTTAACCATCTCTTTGAATGTTATTTGGCCATTTCAGTCCTCCACTCGTGGGTATGTCATGATTAATAGTTATGCTGTTTCTGACGAAGATTAAGTAAGTATGTCTTTTAACATCTCTTTGAATGTTATTCTGCCATTATTGACCTCTACTCGTGGGTATGCCATGATTGTTTTTATGCTGTTTCTGACGGAGATTAAGTAAGTATGTCTTTTACCATCTCTTTGAATGTCCGTGTAATACATGGTCATTCGTATACATAACGTTTTTGACTGCTGCATAGGTTATACTCATCAAAGATAAATTAAGATTTCCGCCTTTAAGATTGCCTTTCTTCTATCACAAAAAGCGATTTCAAACGGCTTATATTTAACAAAATTTTCGTAGCAACTAATTGAACAAAGTCGCTTATTCTCTCTTCAACTTTGTTCGTCTTTTTAACGAATTTCTAGTTTTACCTCTGAATTCCTCTAGTTCCAGCAGAATCCGTTCAAACTGACAATCATAAACACGTTTATAATTATTTACAGGTTATATATTAGTTGGACAGTTTTGGTAATTTCAACAAATAAAAGGAACGAAATGAGATAGGTTCGTGATAATAAAATAAATTGATTTATTAAAAAATGGACATTTTCTGCTGGAGGTACAAAATAATCTTGTATATATGATACTCGCTCGTTTTGAAAAGCTTACAATGTTGTATAAATCATCTTTTCTAAAATTATATAATTTTCAATGTTGACAATAAATTGTTATTGATCTTTACAAAACAATACACTAGTTCCGTACATACAATAAGTTCTCCCTATGTTAACGAAACGTGAGAAATTATTCTTGTACATGCATACGTTTACTAAATTTTGACTGTTATTTCTTTTGTGCACAATTTCCACTTGTGTATGTGTAATATTGTATCTAGATAAATTTTCATAATCAATTGAAACATATACAATTGTTTACATGTATCATCGTCTGAATTATTCATCCTGTATACTATTTAAGGTAAGGTTTGCGTTCACAGGGAGATAACTCGAATTCAAATAATTGAAAAAAAGAAGGGACCCGCCATTTTGAATTGCTTTGGTTAACCAATGTTCGATAACTACAATATTATCGAAAATAAAACAACAACAATAATCGTCCTTTTGATGTAATTTTATCAAAATTTGAATCGTACAAGTAACGTTATGACCTTCAGTTTGTTAGTTTAAATTTATATGACGTCACGTTTAGCCCTAACGTCTTTGTGCAAAAACAAATCATGAAGTTTCGCGGAGTTTTATTTTATTTCATAAACGCACATTTTTACACCCCCGCCGTAGCAAAGGGGGCATTGAGTTATATCATTTTCTGTTTGTACGTTGATCCGAAAGTACGTATCATAGTGTACGTCCGTTTTTTACAAAATTGGTTTCCATTCTCTAACTTTAGTCTTCCTCAACCAACTGATATAAAACTTATGCACAATGCTTTTTGCCACAAAACCACAGAATAGATTTGAATTTTGATGTCGTCCCTTTTACAGTTCTAGATTATTGAATGGTCGAACAGGGGATACATTTCTCAATTCTCCCGTCCCCTTTCTCTTGTCACCCGCCATAAAACCTTAAAAAAAACCCTAATGTATGGGAAGCTGATTTCAATAGAAATCGGTCTAATTTTTTGTGTTTTTATGGCTTGACCCCGTCTTGTCCTTTCACAAGATAAAAGTGTTGTTTATTCTGCTTCAAGAACCCCGGTAACTTTTTTACTGACTGTTAAGCTGTCTTTTTATTGAATTTGTAAGTCTGATGCACGCCGTTTCCGATTTTTTATACAATATAAATACAAAGTATAGACACGCAGGATTAAATGAAAAACGGCACATTTTTGTGAAACTTTTAGTCAATTTAGTTTAAAAATTTACATAATGCGCCATGTGTTTTACTGATAGAGGATGCATATATCTATTCCCAGATATTTGTATTGCATAATTTTTACGAATGACAGAATGTTGAACTTGGTCTTTTCCGCAAATACGCACACAACTAACACGTTTACATCATTCGAAATGTATTTTATTTTTATCAATCACTTTTACAACTGACGGAGTGTTCTAATAGTAATTTTTTATGGATGCATTAAGACACAACTATTAAATTGTGTTGTCCTGAACATGCCTGAAGTATTTGCCACTGGACATTTTTCAACTTCTAATCAAACAAACTTCTATGCATATCAGTCAACTTTGAATCAATTTATCTAAAAACAAGGATGGTAATAAGTGTCTCTACACACGTACTCACTATTTGTTAGTTTTTAGTCTTTCTCTTTATATAAGAGATCATAATAAAGTAGAGACGACGCTCGGAGTATTTTTATGAGGTCGTTTTCTGAATTTTTCGTTTCTGTTCTCCAACTTTAGTTTGCTTTTACCAAATGTTATGGAATTTATACGTAATGCTTTATAATGTTTCATGTTTATGTAAGAGGGGCATCATCAGTGTCCATTTATTCCAAGCTCTAACGTATTATTTCTTTGTGTAATGCATTATAATCGGAATAACATAACTGTGGTTGAAGAGTAGCCACAGTAAATTTTGATTTGACGGTCGCAAATTTCCTTTTTACTGTCTCCCCTAAGCGTGGACAGTATAACTGCATTTGCGAACATCAAATCGCCAGTTGACGATGGGGATTCCTCAACTACAGTGCCGTTACTCCTGTGAACTTTATTGAACTGATTTCAATTTATTGAAATGTGGAGGATTTTCATATTACAGGTCTACATAACTGCATTTCTTATTTTAAATATCAACAATACATATACGGCTGGTCATTTGTATTCCAAGGCCATCGTCTCTTTCATCATGTATAAGGAGCATGTAGTTTGTTTCTGAACATCATGTGTAACAATTGGACAAATAATACCAGTAATCTTATATTTCTCCCGCAAGGCTTTCCCCTGCTTAGTCATAAATGTTTGATCATATTTGAATTACATTTGTTGATGTCTAGATTTAAATGATTGGAATAAACACGGCTGCTGTAAATGACTTTACTATAGTCAAAAGTGATGTCTTTTCATCCAATTGCTGCATACAAACAATTTACTAAACATGGGACAATGAAGCAATTTTCATTACTTTTAATGGCAATTTGAATGCTTTTCTAAGATTTAAAATATTACAGTTTGAAGCAGTGAAAGAATATAAGTGTTTCCTTCAAAATCAGAGTCTTGTACATGTATATCAAAATACGACAAGTATGACCAAAGTTAAACACCTCCCCTTCCAACTGATAGTTGTGGGCATAAAAATTAAGAGACGACATCAAAAGTTTAATGTAGGTTAAAATAGTTTGTTCACTGACCCTTCCCCTCCCCCTCATAACCTAATTTGGGAAAATTGATTAACCGATATGACTATATGTAAAACTATTTGAATTAAGTTTCTTATCCTACATTGATCTTTTGATGTCATCCCTAAGGTAATCACTGTTTTCTCCCATTGATTATGGTCAATCAAAGTGTTACAAGACAAAATGATTCTTTATAAAAAGATGCTATTAAAGATGACTTTTTTTTTTGCAGATCAACAAAAAAAATATTTTTGTGTTTTACAGAAATGACAGATAAACACATATAGTTCGGGGACATACCAATTTTATTAGCTCATTACAATGCAAATAGTTAATTCCTTAAGTTCACTGTTTTTTTAACAAAAACGGTGGACCCGGAAAAGGGATATTTTTGGCTTTTTGTTGCCATGGCAACGTTTTTTTTTATCCCAAAATAAAAAAATCTTGTTTTTAGGAATTTTGAGCTTTTCACCTGAAAAAACGGGACGGGCGATTTTCGATTTTTTTCATTAAATGATTGGTAGTGAACAAAATGATGTATCACATTGATATAATAATACTAAGAAAAAAATCCAGGTTTTATGCAACCCTTACCTTAAGAAGTAATTCATGGCTTTTCATAGATTTGTTTTCATTTAACCATGGGTTGGGCATTTATATTCAAGTATTTTACCCCGGCTGCCATGAATTATTTCGATTCTAATAGGACACGTTCGGTAATTTGGTTAACCGTGAAAGACCTATACATACGTTACTGTTTTTGATGTTCCGTTTTACCAAATTTTGATAATATTAGTATAATTATATAATTCAACGATTATTTGTTTTAATCGCTTATTTTCACGTATATATTATCTTCCAATGTAATTTTTTTATTCGTTCTGAGGCGAACAAAAAGCTTTCTAAAACGCCCGGTATCAGTTGTCAGGATAGTCATATATGTTTATGTCAGCTATACATGTAAACAGTAGGCTTAATTTGGTAAAAACCAGGAGCAAATTGTGGCTTTTGAAATTATAATAAGAGTCAATTTAAATGTTTTGTAATTTTAATTGCTACATGAACGATTACCTATACAACTGTATTTTAAATTTTCTGTAATTTTGATTGCTACATGATAATATATCTATATTGTACATGACCTTATGACATATGAAAGACACATATTGTAAATTAGTATATTGCATATTTAAAAAAAAGAAAATTGTAAATCAAATTTTAAGATAATTAGATTCCTTATCCACTATTTACATTTGTAGATGGGATCTTCATTATTGTTTCCCACCAACATGGTACTATACTTCCATATAAGTAGTTTAGTCATAAGTGTTGTTTATTTATGGTGATAGATAATTGAAAACGGTTAACAAATGGTTTTTCTCAATTTTTACAATTTCTCAATTTTTTTTATTTTTTTTAACTTATTTTTTGAAAAATATAAAAAAGGACTCAAACATTTTATTCTCATTATTTTTTTACACCAACACAGTACTTGACTTCAATACAAGTAGTTTAGTCATACATGTTGTTTTCCTCTGATGATGGATAATTGAAAACTGTTAGAAACTGGCTTTTCTCAATTTTTACAATTTTCTCTACGTTTGCATTTTTTTTACCTTTCACCTTTTTTATTTTAAAAAAATATAAAAAAGATCTCAAAAATTTTATTCTCATTATTTTTTATACCAACATAGTACTAGACTGCAATATAGGTTGTTTAGTCAAAAGTGTTGTTTTCCTCCGGTGATGGATAATTGAAAACTGTTAATATATAGTATATAGTTATCAAAGGTACCAGGATTATAATTAAGTACGCCAGACGCGCGTTTCGTCTACATAAACTCATCAGTGACGCTCTAATTTTAACTGGCTTTTGTCCCATACATTTCAATGAAAATTCGCAGTGTTTGCGCTTATATTGAATTTCATAGAAAGAAAGGTCAAATTCGCAAAAAAAATAGTGAAAAACATATATTCCCAGTCAGTAAGTTATACAGAAAGGGTAAAATATATTTTTGACCAAACTAATTTTGTTTAGTTGAAGAGTCCTGCTTGTTGCTCTCTGATATTGCTTCTTAAATAGTTATTAACGGTACCAGGATTATGATTTAACTGTCTTTGGTTTTTATGTTAATGGTTCCATTTTCTACCTCATATAATGATTCAAATGTTTAATATTTCGAATTTACAAGTAGAATATAAACAACGTAGTAGACATTCAGTTTTCTGGTCTATAATAAGTGTTGAGATCTTGACCTACAATCTGCATTTAAAAAGTTTAAATATCCTTTTAATTGAATGCAATACATAGCAACACTGATTTTCTTCTACATTATTTCTAAATAGAATAATTGTTACCCTTAAATATCAAATCGAATGAACTGGATTTTGTACCAACATAAATTCAGGTAAATCTAAGTAGAATTTGAACGTAAGAGGCAATAATAATTTAAACGATAAACTTGCAGCAATTCTGACCTCCACCCCCAAATTAAAATGTTTCCTTTCATCATGAATTAAAATGTTTGTATAGCTTAAGTTTTACCGTGAAATAATGAAATGTTTTCAAAACGCGCAAATCTTTCACTAGTATTTAAAACTGATCAAAACGGGGAACACTATTGAAATTTACTGGATGCTAATTCCACGGTGAAAATGTGTATGAGAAAAAGTTATCTGTTCTTGCACTGAATGTTTGATATTGAATATTATCGATAATTACTGTACTCGTGTTATTTGGCTTGGAATATGGCTAGTTTTACGCCTATTTGTACTCGTTAAAAGAGGTGGATGCTAATTGTCAATAAGTCGTCAATAAAAGCACGTGTTCGACTTGTAAAACTTTTTTCTTCATTACTGGATTAAACATTTATTTTTTTAATCTAACGTTCTATTTTTTATGAAAACTTCATTAAAGGAGCACGCGGGTCTAAATCTTCTTTTTTAGCTCACCTGGCCCGAAGGGCCAAGTGAGCTTTTCTCATCACTTGGCGTCCGTCGTCCGTCGTCCGTCGTCCGTCGTCCGTCGTCTGTCGTCCGTCGTCGTCGTCGTCCGTCGTTAACTTTTACAAAAATCTTCTCCTCTGAAACTACTGGGCCAAATTGAATCAAACTTGGCCACAATCATCATTAGGGTATGTAGTTTAAAAATTGTGTCCGGTGAACCCGCCAACCAACCAAGATGACCGCCATGGCTAAAAATAGAACATAGGGGTAAAATGCAGTTTTTGGCTTATAACTCAAAAACCAAAGCATTTAGAGCAAATCTGACCGGAGTAAAATTGTTTATCAGGTCAGGATCTATCTGCCCTGAAATTTTCAGATGAATTTGACAACTGGTTGTTAGGTTGCTGCCCCTGAATTGGTAATTTTAAGGAAATTTTGCTGTTTTTGGTTATTATCTTGAATATTATTATAGATACAGATGAACTGTAAACAGCAAAAATGTTCAGCAAAGTAAGATTTAGAAACAAGTCAACATGACCAAAATGATCAGTTGACCCCTTTAGGAGTAATTGCCCTTTATATTAAATTTTTAACCATTTTTCGTAAATCTTAGTTATCTTTTACAAAAATCTTCTCCTCTGAAACTACTGGGCCAAATAAAATCAAACTTGGGCATAATCATCATTGGGATATCTTGTTCAAAAATTGTGTCCGTTGACCTGGCCAACCAACCAAGATGGCCGCCATGGCTAAAAATAGAACATAGGGGTAAAATGCAGTTTTTGGCTTATAACTCAAAAAACAAAGCATTTAGAGCAATCTGATATGGGTTGATATTGTTTATCAGGTCAAGATCTGTCTGCTCTAAAATTTCCAGATGAATTTGACAACTGGTTGTTAGGTTGCTGCCCCTGAATTGGTAATTTTAAGTAAATTTTGCAGTTTTTTGTTGTTATCTTGATTATTATCATAGAAAGAAAGCGCAAAAATGTTCAGCAAAGTAAGATTTACAAATAAGTCAACAGGACCAAAAGGGTCAGTTGACCCCTTTAGGAGTTATTGCCCTTTATAGTCAATTTTAAACCATTTTTCGTAAATCTTAGTTATCTTTTACAAAAATCTTCTCCTCTGAAACTACTTGGCCAAATAAAATCAAACTTAACCACAATCACCATTGGAGTATCTTGTTTAAAAATTGTGTCCGGTGTCCCAGCCAACCAACCAAGATGGCCGCCATGCCTAAAAATAGAACATAGGGGTTCATTGCAGTTTTTGGCTTATAATCAAAAACCAAACATTTAGAGCAAATCTGATAAGGGGTTGATGTTGTTTTTCAGGTCAAGATCTATCTGCTCTGAAATTTTCTGATGAATTGGACAACTGGTTGTTAGGTTGCTGCCCTTGAATTGGTAATTTTAAGGAAATTACCGTTTTTTGTTATTATCTTGAATATTGTAATAGATAGAGATAAACTGGAAACAGCAATAATTTACAGCAAAGTAAGACCTAAAAATAAGTCAAACATGACCAAAATGGTCAATTGATCGCCTAAGGAGTTATTGCCCTTTATAGTCAATTTTTTACAATTTTCATAAAATTAGTAAATGTTTACTAACATTTTCCACTGAAACTACTGGGCCAATCTTATAGATAGGGATAATTGTACACAGCAAGAATGTTCAGTAAAGTAAGATCTACAAACACATCACCATCACCAAAACACAATTTTGTCATGAATCCATCTGTGTCCTTTGTTGAATATTCACATAGACCAAGGTGAGCGACACAGGCTCTTTAGAGCCTCTAGTTTCATATAGGATTTCGCTATATTTTTCTATAAATAAACTTGATCTTACACTTAATAGAAAAATAAAATTTAAAAAATGAGGTCACCGTTTATTTTCGCTTTCAATCTGCCTTCGAAAAAAGCATACATCTTTGTAAAGGTACTTTTTTTCTGTTGAACTAATAGGAGAAATTGAAGTAATATTGAAATAAAATAAGAACTAAATTACAGACATCGCTCAAATTTTACAATAGTTTAGTTTAAGTACAGCTTATCAGAAAATTATAATAAAAAATGTAGGTCATAGATGAGTTGCAAAAGATATTTCAATTTTAATGCCAAAAAATGGCATTTTTGCACTAAAGGGAGATAATTTGGAGCTGTTTCAATGATATATATCTTTTAAAAGTCAGGCAACACGAATTGATTTTTTTTATCGATTTTTGTCCCATATGATAAAGTAACATCTAATAAAGATAATAAATAAAATTTGTAATGAAAAATAAATGTTTATTTTTTTTCTGAAATTTGTATACCCTCCAGACTCCTTAAGTAATTCAATCGGTTGACTATCTTGATCAATAGTTCACCTGTCAGGTGTGTCGATCTACCAGTATACGTAATGAGTGATTTTTAGCTGTTTATCCATCAGGGCTTGAAAACTGTACCCTAACCCTAAACTAAACCTAAACTGGAATATAACACAAAAATCCTAAGGGTTAATCTATTATAATTGCAAACGAAAATGGCGGCGGCTAGAAAAACGAAAATAATTTTTACAATGGCGCCTACAAAAACCATTTTTTTTATAATGGTGGGTATCATTTGACTGTGGTGGAAGATAATCAACGATGACGGGGAGCTTTTGACGTTGGCTAGATATGTTTTAACGATGCTTGGCTGACATCATTGAACAAGTTATGGTGATCCATGGATATTGTAGTGAAATGGCGAATCTTGGGTTTTTGAGTGATTGTGGTGAAGGGTAAAGCTACAGCTATAAGTTTGTGTGTGATTTTGTACTTGATTTTACTCCATTGATGTTTCTCCGATTTTAAGTGTCTTTCATTTAAGATGGTCAATCATGGAAGGGACATTAAGAACGTTGTGATATGGTGACGGCGCGTGCTAGCTGCCCTACCCAAGATAATACTTGCTTAGCAGTGATGTTCTTAAGATTGGCATCCCATGATATGTTGTTAGATAAAGTTATACCAAGATATTTTGATTTGTTGACAGATTAAAAAGGGGGGTCTTTTAGAACATATAGTTATGTTTTTATGCATGTAAATGTCAAATATTTACAGTGAGTAAGTTGCATTTTCCCTGATGGAATTAAAGACCCCAAGTACAAAAGAACTGAATTAAAAAAAAAACAAATCCATTTTTAAGCAAATTATCAAAAAAAGCACTGTTTATAAATATCTTGATTGCCAATTAACAGTTGACTTTTTCTACACATGAAAAAACAAATTTGAAACATTTGTTTGGTGAAAAGAAATATTCAGTTTGAATATCTAAAAAGGAAAAAAGAAAAAGGAAAAAGGAAACAACTTGTGTCTGGTCACTTTCACCTACTTTTTAATCAAGTAAGTTATTTTTGTATGACAAAAGCCTTCCATTCAATGGTGAAAGACATCTATTAAAGTCATTAGAGTTCGGAAGAGGTGTACTAATCTATCCAATTTTCTGATAAATCCAAGATATGCAAAAGCTTAATACTAAAAACTGACTGTAAAATTTTAGACAGCACTCATACGCACTACATGTATTATTGACATAAACAACTCAAGACTGAACAACACAACCCACACAAAAAACAAGGGTGATCTCAGGTGCTGTGACAGCAGGGTAATCAGATCCTGTTCCATTAGAGGTACCTGTTGTAAGAAGTTACAAACCTGGTGATCAATCTAATTTGGTAGATCACAATTACAGACAAAGAGACGAGAATGGGGTCAAAAAATTGGAATACTATATCTATAATCATCTGTGAAAGATGGTCAACCAACGTTTGATGGCATAAGTTTTTTAAAAGTATAAATTCAAGTTAACGACTTAGAATTCTTGATTTGATATCTTCCTTGACGAGCAGTGACTCTTACAATAAAATTGGTAAGGTACAACAATCATTACTATTTTCAACAGTATAAAAAAAGTCAATTTTGAGTTCAGTCAAAAATCGAAAGTGAATTTGATAGGATCAATGCTAGCAACTTTTTCTCAAAAGTCCCAAAATCGGAAATATTCAGTTTATAGATAATTTGTATAAAATTCTTTGTGTTTTCTTCTTTTCCAGAGTAATGGGTTAAAATTCTTTCGTGATGGCTACGAATTCTCCGAGAAGAGACAGGACACCTCTGTCTGCTAGAAGCGACAGGTCATCAGTATCAACTAGAAGCGACAGGACATCTGTGTCTGCTAGAAGCGACAGGTCATCAATGTCTAACAAAAAGCCCGGTATAAAGTTTAATGTTAATGAATATAGATTTTTGATTGTCCATGAAACAGATGGTATTTAAAAAAAACTAACTTTTATCTCTAGAGTTTGATAAATATATACTTGTAGATAAATAGTTGTTTAAAGCCTCGGTCACACCTTACCGGATAGCACGAACGGACGCCTAACGGATGAAAATAAAAGTTGTCCGTTGACAAAATTGTTATCCGTTGGGCGTCCGTTGATGTACTGACCAAATAAAACGGACGTATAACGGATGCATAACGGACACACACACCGGATATGCAACGTACGAGAAACAAAAACGTACCGGACAGAACGGATGTCGAACGTACATCCAACGGACGAGTACCGCATAAAACGCACACCTAACGGATGCGTACCGGATAAAACGGATGAACAAGATATACAAAAAAATCAAAGGCGACAATAATAATACATGTAAATCGCATAAATATTTAAAATGTTTCTATGTAACTGGTTTTGGTTTGGTCTTCAAATTCCGTCAAAGGGCAGTGTCTGGCCTGAATAAGAGCTGTTGATTGTGAAGACGTGCATACACTCTAAGATCGATTATGAATGATAAGAATTCTTAAACCTTAAGTAATCTGTCATACCAATAATTTGCATTTCTGACGCGAAATTTTCAATTGCCATTTATCCGTTTCAGATCCGTTCATCATCCGTTTATCCGTTATACGTCCGGTAGGAGTCCGTTTCTCATCCGTTCAACATCCGTTTTATCCGTTAAACGTCCGGTTGAAGTCCGTTGGTGAATTTATCTTCCAGACCTCTAACGGATGTATAACGAACACGTAACGGATACAAAACGGAAACAAAACGGAAGAGTACCGTACAAAATGGACGCCTAACGGACGTTCAACGGACATGTTATCCGTTGGACGTCCGTTCAAAGTTTTGAACATGCTCAAAATTTTCCACCGGACAGAACGGACGTCGACGGATAAAACGTACGCTTAACGGACATGCAACGGATATGGACAGACGTCTAACGGATAAGAACGGACGTCTAACGGACATAAACGGATTGAAAAAAGTTATCCGTTAGGCGTCCGTTCGAGCTATCCGGTAAGGTGTGACAGGGGCTTTATGAATGTACTAAAATTAACTTGTCTATATTGCTAATTAAAGAGAGAATATCAGCCTCTTTCTGTTATGCTATTACCGCCCTTTGTTACATTGTTTGTATTTTATATAAACATTGCTAAAATGAAATGTCGCCACACATCATCGACGTTTGTCTATGCTGCACGCACTAATGATGTTTTCAGTTAATGTTTCGTTCGTGTTCGTGAGATGTTATGGTTGAGAAATTACAATTATTTGTCGATCCAGTTTGAATTTTTATGAACAAAACATGCCAATTAAAAGATATAGTATTGACTGCCATGAGATAACTATCCATAAAGACCACAATGACTAAAATGTGAACAACTACTGGTCATGATACGACCTATCAAACCTATGCGGTATATTGTAATTCTGGATTTAGCAAAAGGTAAAATAACTAGAGTACAGAACTCCAAGAAAAAATCAAAACGGATAGTCTTTTCTAAAATGACACAATAAAAAGCTCAAATGCATTTAACAAATGGAAAACAACTGTCATATACCTGACTTGGTACTGGCATTTCCTTATGTAAAAATTGGGGAATTTAATCTAGTGGTATAGCTAACTAAACCTCTTGTTAACTGCTTCAAAAATCAAAAAAAGAGAATTACATGACTGTTCTGTCTTCATGGTCTATACAAATAGATTTTACTTCGTTCTATTTGTGAGTTTTATTTTTTTTATCAGTAGATAACAATAATGAGATATCATACATATGTATCTTATAATTTTCATAGAATTCAATCTGCACTTACAAAATTCTAATGTGTTTGTTATTGTTTTTTTGTTTGTCATTAGGTAAACCACGAATGTCATCCTTAGTTGAAAATTTAATGGTCAAGAAATCACAGTCAGCAAAATGGAAAGTGGCAAAACCTGTTACAAAGTATGTCTTATACAACTTTCTCCATTACATATTATTTCATTCATTTTATTCAAGAATCACCGATTTTCTCTTTAATTCGCTGTTATCTTTACCGAAGTGTGACTTGATTTAAGTTGACACATGTAAGCTTTTTAATTTGTTCTCGTCCCGGATATGCATGTCACTGGACGATAAACCAAAAAAAATGAACATAGTTTTCCTATTTCCCGTCTTTCTGAAAGTCTGTTTACGCACTTTATATCCTTATAAATAAGAGGATGTGGTATGAGGGTCAATGAGACAGCTCTCCATCCAAGTAGCAATGTTTAAAAAGTTAACAAATATAAGTAAAAATACGGCCTTCAACACAGAGGCTTGACTCACATCGAACAGAAAGCCATAAAGGACCCCAAAATGACTAGTGTGAAACAAATTAAACAAAAAACAACAGTCTAATCTATGTAAAAAACGAAAAAACTAGAAACCCCTGTGAAGCACACTAACAATTGAGAAGATATGGTATGACTGTCAACGAGACAGCTGTCAATCCAAGTCACCAATATACAAAACGTTCATAATCATAGTTCCAAGTATGGCCTTTAACACAAAGCCTTAGTTAAGATAAATAAACAATAAAAAAAAAAAAAAGCAGTCTGATCAAATAAAAAAGAATTAAAAAAAGGAAACCCCTATGAACAAAACCTTAAAACGACTTCCACTGAACACCCGGCTCTTTACCTAAAACAGTTGCATACAAATGCACCGGGTTTTAACGTTTCAACTGGCGTAATCTTTCATCCTAAACTTGGATAGACGTGTAACATTACAACATTAAAAGACACACTTTGAAATATCAATCTTGATTGTCTAAATATTGAGCTTAGTTGTGTCTCATTCTGATAGGTTGTTGATCTGGCATGCACGAGGTAAAACATTTGATCCTTGACTTTGACTTAAGGAAAATTGCTTGTGATGTTTTGGAATTTTTTGGCAGACATACAGAATCCTCTGGTTTTATCAATTCGAAAGCCTTAAACTGTTTTGCTCATTGACCCCAATTTTTCTTTTTATAAATGTATATGTATAATTATAAGCCATGTGTAAAAGTCTAATAAAATCTTTGTTATTTAATAATAGGTTTTGAGAACTTAAACATGTCAATGATAAAGCTATGAAAAATGAAGAGGGATAATTTTACTGCCTAAATTACAATGGCTAATATCTCGAAAACAAGCACATTGACCTATATATATATTTTTTGCTCTTATAAACTAGTGTTGCGAAAGGCTTGTTATTTTGAAACTGAGTATTGAACTTCTTTTAAAACTTTTTGATACTTCCCGCAACATGCTGCATTCAGCAGTAGATGCCAAACCTTTTTTAGATTTTGGTGAAAAAATAATGTGCTTTGTTGTGCTAACATTTCTTCTGCCAAACTATAATCTTTTGAGATAGTAAGTTTGAAGATCTTGCACAGTCTGTACATCTGTCATGTAAAAAGGCAGAATATGTATTGAAATCACATTAACATGGTCTCATCCTTGTCTCTAGCTTAAAGGCATATGGAACGAGTTTCTTGTAGTTTTGATATTATCAAAATTATTGAACAGATCCATGCATATACACTCAACTGTATAATAATTCATAGATTTACAATGAATCTTTATGATCGAAAAATACTTTTCCATTCTGTGACTGTTCCTTCCAAGCTGTATAACTGTCACATGTGTTACCAAAATTTACCGGATCGTGACAATACATTTGATAAACAATCAACACACATCACATGGATGTTGGAGCACGTAACAAATAAGTATTTGTTTATACTTACCCTGTCTTCCCATTTGTCCATTTAATTTTCCTGAACTTGTTGTTTAAGATTTGTACTTAAGAAGGAATCATATTTTTCCAGTACACATATCTTTACATTCTTTCAACATGGTATTCCCATCGCACTTGCGCAGTGCTATTATGGAAGTTCACCGATACTGGAATATATCGGCGAATTATACTTCTTCGGTATTCAAAGTCAAAAGTCTTTCATGAGAAGAAAGAATATGTTCAATTTTTTTTTTAATACTATAGTAACATATCAGTGTTCATTTACAGTTTTATCTGTTTTAGCTTTGTGATTTATGACACCAAGCTTAATCTGGTAAATCCATATAATATGACATTATTTCAGTTATTTTGTGGGTTTTTTTTCTGTGAGACGAACACTTAGTTCTTTAGATTATCGTCCTTCCCATCGCCTATCACACCCTGCTTAGTCGCTCCGTAATTCTTGTTTATCAGCTTTGATAAAAGAACAGACAATGACGTCACAATGTCTGAGGAGAAGTTTTCAAACTTGTTTTTGTCAAGCCTAAAACTGTTTTCGAGAGGGAGGAAAGACCAGTAATAGAACAATAAATAAATAATCGGGTTTTCTTCGTATAGATATCTTAAAATATCAGCCGCATCAGTATTTTTGCTCGTTCGCTACGCTCATTCGCCAAACAGGTTCACATTGTGGCTTGTGGCTGATATTTTACGATAATTATCATTGTGTAGAAATCCCAATGAACTGTACATATCATGCACATATAGGTAATTTCCCTCACATTGAATGAACTAGATAAATTGATATGACTTCTTTCCTGTACATCTTGTATTTACCCTGTATATTGTATTGTGTTTAACTTGCTATTTAATTTAATTTTATCAATATAAAGATTGAATATTTATCTCTTGCAGAAATATACAGCGGACAATAAGTAGAGAAGAAAGTTAGTTCCTTTATATTTCTTAAAGCATTGTGTTGTATATACATCATTTCGAGAATGCAACGTATTTCATAATAAACAGACAAATCTATTGTAAATATTCAATTGGTTGGATTCAAATTACATTGCTATGAGAGAACTCTCCACTAGAGACCATTAGGCCATGGTATCGCAATGCGCATAGCCAATACTGAATAGTCAGATAGGAAAGGACCCGCCATGTAAAATAAATAAAAAGAGAAACCTAATGTTTTTAAATTTAATCAAAAATATCAGTCCAAAAAGGTTATGCTCATAAGAGAAATACACATAGGAAGGCATCTAACAAAAAAGAAGAGTGGACGTTCAACGCTAATTAAGCATCTGCAGTGAAAGACGTAGGGTTAAGATCCGAAAATACTTGCAGTTACTGACAGCTAGTTCAAAGCCAATAACAACTTATGCAAAACCAATCATGCATCTAAGACGACCGAAATATAAAAAAGAAGATTTGTTATGATTGCCAATGAGACAACTGTCAACAAGAGTTCAAACATGACACAGACATTTACAACTATAGGTCACCGTACGTTCATTGAGGGTGTTCATAATCACCTTTTCGTTGGCCCAAAATACACTTCATGTTGAGAAACTTTGGTCAATAATCTTAATTGGATTTCCATCAACTTTTTTTTTAATATTACAATTTAACTGTCACGAGTGGAGAAATATCGTGGAACACTTGTTGCAGTGATGGAATCTTTATATTAATATAAATACAATGAATTTTTGGCAGGTAGAATAATGGAAGAACAGACAAAGAAAGCTGAAGCTAAGTTTGAGAGGTTATTAGAAGGATGCTTGGATGATTTACCTAACTTACCTCACTCTACAGTTAGGATATTTATGAGCTCTACCTTTTCTGGTATTTATCACATTATTCATTGTTATTGTAGCCCATTTAAAGAGGTGGTAGTAATAGAAAAATTATATTTGTCGAACCTTTCATCTCCCATAACCAAAATGACGTTGACCTATAGTTGTTAATTTCTGTGTCATTTTGGTCACTTGTGGAGAGTTGTCCCATTGGCAATCATACTGCATCTTCTTTTTTTTATATATTATATCTATAAGCTTTTCTCATTTTTTATATGTATTTTTGCCTGGCAGCCAGAGGATATTAAGATTTTTTTTATAAGTTATAGCCGTCCTAATTTTAGATTTTTAATGTTAGAACTAATTAGAGAATTAATTGCATGATTTAGCACTACAAAAATGAGAATGCATGACATCCTAAAGATTCAAAAACAAAAAGATCACAATTACATTTTAGTAAGTCTGTCATAGGCGGGTGCATGCATACTATTTGTTGGGTCTCTATGAACATGCTTTCTATTAGATGTAGAAAATGGCTGCCTGAGTAAAAATCATTGGTCATCTCTGAAATCACAAGGCACATTTAAAACATGAATTATAGATCAGACGTTTCTTGTATTTCTCTTTAAATCATGTAAATACAAAGCAAACTTAAAGGAAGGAGACTGGCTCTGTTTTGATTTTACAAATACTTTTCTTCTGGTTTAGGTTATATTTGTTATGTTAATAATTCAGATATGAGAGCTGAAAGAAATGCCATCGTCAGAGAGGTCATTCCAATCCTAGAGGAGTATTGTGCAAAATATGACCTTGACTTTCAGATGGTAGATATGCGCTGGGGTGTAACAGAAGATAGTATAAATGACCATAGTGTGGGAAAAATTTGTTTGCTAGAAGTTGAAAATTGCCAGAACCTTTCTTTAGGACCTAATTTCATTGTAAGTTGAAGACATTCAATCAATACTTTTCTAGTCATGTTTCAAAACGTATTTTACTCTAATGTACTAAAATTTCTTCCAAAAGTTATCGGGTTTGATGATAGTAGATACTCAAATTAATTGAATATTGGTGGTTGAATTGCCTTTAAGATTTTTCGGTCTTTTTTGCGCGTCACTGATTAATCTTTTGTAGACGAAACGCGCGTTTGGCGTATATACTAAATTTAGTCCTGGTATCTATGATGAGTTTATTTACAACCGCTGGGTCGATGCCACTGCTGGTGGAGATTTATTTCCCCGAGGGTATCACAAGCCCAGTAATCAGCACTTTTTGTGCTGACATTAATTGTCATTGATATGGTTATATTTAATAATTTACTGTTTACAAAATTTTGGAATGTTTAAAATACTAAGGCTTTTCTACCTCAGGCATAGATTACCTTAGCTGTATTTAGCAAAACTGTTAGGAATTTTGGTTTTCAATGCTCTTCAACTTAGTGCTTTATTTGGCCAGTTTAACGTTTTTGGATTCGATCGTCACTGATGAGTCTTTTGTAGACGAAACGCGCGTCTGGCGTATATACTAAATATAATCCATGATGAGTTTATTTGCAATGAATGAACTTGGACCTTTACCATTTGATATTTAAAATCATTTTTTTCATTTCACTAGTAGTGAATATTTTATTTACAAATACATTTGTTATATTACAGCAGTATTTACTTTATGATACTACCGAATAATGACAAAACGGGAGATACTGACTGAACATTTAAAAAATAACAAAACTAACATTTTTTACCCAAAAAAAATCAATAATCGCATTTTATCAACACGTAATGAACGAAAATATATATCATTCCTAAATTCTTGCAACTGGAATTGTGACTTTCGTATCTATCATATCAGGAGACGGGTAGTACCTCATTTTTGAAATCATAGATATGCTTAAGGTAGATCCCGACACGAAGGGAAATAACCCAATTACGACTGGTTCCCTATATTTACGCGCAAATGTGACGATTAGAAATCGGAGACCTGGGAACAGTCATAGTGTCGACTGGTAACAAATAAACAACAACGATGGCTCGTTTCCGGAAGAACGGGAAACTAAATAAAAAGCTCTTGAAATGCAAGAAATTATTTGCAAATCTGACTTTCAATGTAACAGACAGATAATCATGAACTTTGTCTTCCACTTTCTTTGTAAACATTTGTTTTAGATATTGTTAAGAGAAAAATAGAGATAACAAAGTTTAACTGAGCTCAACCATTTAACTGTACAGTTAAACATAGAAACGGAATTGATCTTTATCAACTTGTTTTCATTGATATCACAATTAATTTATTATATACACATAGAAAAAAGTATTGAAACACCAAATTGAAATTGAAATTAAAAAAACACTCTTTATTTTTTTGTGATATAATTTGGTAAAATAGAACTAGTTAAACATTATTTAAGTATCACATAAGTTTAATCAATAGATATCGACTCGATAAGTTTTTATCTGCACATGCAGCTACTGTACCCGTAAACAGCAAAACAGATGTTTTCATCCTCATTGTTTTCAACACTTTAAATAACCAAGTTTTTAAAGTTATGTGATTGACACCTTGTAATGGGTCCTTGACAACTCTTAACTGCAGCAAGATGGCAGATTATCAGCATAAGAGAAGCAGGGATGTCGCTGTAACAACATACGTATTGTTGGTCATCACCATTCCACTATAAGTCGTTTTGAGAATAAAAATCAGGCAATAAACGCTATTAAAGACCTTCCAAGATAATAAAGACCCCCTATACCATTTGCTAGGGAAAATCAAGCATAATGAAGGTTGGTCAGAAGGAAACCCATTGCATACAAGACAATTCTAAAAAAAGAGTGTGGCCATACAGGAGCCTTTTAACAAGAACTGTTCGAGATCGACTATTCGCTACTGGTTATCGTGCGACAATACCATTTCGTAGACCTTTGCTAACGAACAGACACACAGTTTTCCGTATCACACGTAGTGCAGAGCTCGCCAAAGTTGGAAATTAGCCTCGTGGAGGAAGATCCAATGTTCAAATGGAATTCGGTTCATCTTCCTTGGCCCGATCGTAGCCCGGATTTGAACCATATCGAGCATATTTGGGACACTATTGGGCGGAAAGTGCGCGAAAGGACACCCCAGTTCAAACACATCATGAAATAAACAATGCCTTTCATCAGAAATGGTTGCTGCTACCTTAGTAACAAATTAGTCGATTTATGGCAGGAATCAGAAGACGTTAAGATGCGGTTGTCTGTTTGAATGGAGGCTGCGTACAAAGTACTAATTCTTTGGCGTATAACGAACAACCATGATGTGAACAGTCATCTGAACATTAATTTTGAAATGTCTGACATTGTAAAGTTCGACTACAGTAAAAGTTGTAAAATGCACTTTTTTGTACAAAAAACACTTCATTTTGTTATTAAAATTGTGGTTATATAAATCATTTTTTTTCAAACATTTTTTGTTCGTTTCAATGCCAATGTTATCATAAACTATGTTTCAATAATATTATACATATATTTTATTATATTTCATCCAAAACAAGAGGCTGATTTTTCAAGTTTTAAAAAATCAAGGTGTTGCAATACTTTTTTCCATGTGTATATATACTTTCCTACATGTTAAATCAATTTTAAATTTTGAATTTCATTGTTTACACGTTGTTTTTTTTAATTTTATTGTTATATTTTAGTTTATATCAGGTGACAGATATGGATTTAGACCAATCCCAGTAGAAATTGATGAGGAAGAATTTGATACTTTAAAGAAACTAGCCAAGAAAAACTCTTTATCTGATACCAAACTATTGGATATTTGGTATTTATTAGATAAAAATGCTATACCACCACGGTACATTTTACAGGTATGTTTAATGTTGGTATTGTGCTTTGATTAAAATGTATTCATAAGTATCTTCAGCTTTAAAAAAAACCCATCACGTTACAGTTTCAAATGTGGCTGGTGCTGGTAAAACGTTTTTCCTTGACCGTAGTACTGATATAAAGTGATGCGATACTTTATGAACTGATGTTGATAATTTTGATTTAAACTTATCTAGTCAACTTCATTTTATTTTCTGAAATTGACAAAAACGGGTCTATTGGTGTAATAATGACTAGAAATATATATAGTTATATGTATATGTAAGATAAATCAAATACCATTTATTGGGGTTAAGTGTAAATGTTCTTTTTGAATGTTAGATAGAAGAAAAACATGCACAGCAACAAAAACCTGATATTCAAGTTTTTCTCGTTAAAGCCATTCAAAGACAAACAAAACAATACAGTGAGTGACTTTATATGTACTATTTCTTCTAACTCTGCCATAACCCTTGAAAATGTTTTCAATTGTAACTCTTTCAGCCAATCATATCAAAGTTTATTTGTTTTTACTATGCCATAACCTTGTAACTGTTTTAATATCAATTCTTTCAGCCAATCAGATCACAGTTTAAACACTTTGGAGATCACTCTGGTGGATGTGATGAACAAAGAGCTAAAGATAACACGGGTTGGTCGGAAACCTCTACATCTCTACAGACAGTGTTAAGGAAAGCAGCAACGTTAGCCTGTGAAGCTAAACAACTCAGCAAGGACAAACTTCACACATACTTATATTCAGGTTGGAATTCTTTTTAGAAAAACAAATTGAAAAACAAACTTCAATTAAGATTTCAATAAAGTCAACTTAATTATTTCAGAACATAGAAATACCATGCATTCATACCAAAATGTAGTCTCTAGAATGTTTTGAGGACTGATCAATATGTGATTGAGTGGGGAGGACTGGAGGTATTTAAATTATTATATATTTTATGCCTTTTAAAAGTACTCCTCTCCATGTCCTTTATATGTAAATGTATAAAGATAAAAGACTACTTAATAAAAAGCAATTTTAAAAAAGGACGAACGATGCCAGAGGGACAGTCCCACTCATAGATCGAAAATAAACTGACAACGCCATGGCTAACAATAATAAGACAAACAGACAAATAATAGTACAGAGGACACAAGATAGAAAACTAAAGACTAAGCAACACGATTCAGATCAAAAAATGGGGGTGATCTCAGGTGCTCCGGAAGGTTAAGCAGATCCTGCTCCTCAGGTGGCACTCGTCGTGCTGCTTAAAATACATTTGGCATAGCCCTTTTTAATTTTTATTTTCTTGAAGGCTTAATAGGAATGTAACAGGACGACATAAACATTTTCTAACTTAACTATAAATTCTAATATGACAAAATTCTTTCGCTTTGTGAACAAACCCATGCTCTTAATCCAATACAATTTGTTTGCACATGCGTATTTTGACTTTCTCAGAATAATGAATTTAATCAAATTATAATGCACTTAATATATGTCCTTAGCTTTAAAACACTTTCAAACTCTTAAAAGGTGCACATGATGTTACCAATTCATTTATTATGATTGTACATGTAATGTATTGCATTTCGAAATTGACATATACAACTGTTTATGCTGGCTGTTCAAACTCCTTTCTCTGAAACATCACAGTGCCAGCCGTTTGCTTCTTTACAAACCAAAAAAGGGAGGTTCATGGAAGAGCCTCAACAAACGCTTTTACACTTATACTTATCGGATATAGAAATTACCTTCATTGTCCTATTCAGAATCTTTAAACATTACATATAATGCTACTTTTTTGTCATACATGTACCTATATTGATGTTCCCTTATACGTCTTAATTTAATTTGCACTTTCAAATAATCGTACAAAATAAATCTTTGTTTCAAAAAAGAAATATCTCGCATGAGTCTCGTTTTATCCTGTCCAGAACTATAGAAAAATATTCACATAACATTTCATTGCATATAAGAAAATAACCATTACTGTAAGTTAACCAATCAAATTTCCCCCTATCTTAACCTGTGTACCAGCATTAATAACCTTGTAAACTCAAGTTTCCAAAATATTCTATAGAAACCCTAAATAAAAAAGTTATGGTGTTTTGAAATACCGAAGATATATGTTCATGACCCAGAAATATTTTACTGCAATGAAATGTAGGATTAATAACTTACAACTGTCAAATTCAAGGGAATGTTTTTTTTGCGACCTGTTTTCGTATGCTACCGGATGTGACGTACTATGATTTGGTGATATTGCAACTAAACACCGAAAAATTAAAACGTTTACATACAGTATAGACATATGTCTATAATTAGATGAAGACCTTATAGAGACCCCAATATTATGTGTTCTATGTTATTATTGCTGTTGAATTTAAGTGGACATTGCATCTCCATTAATACATATTTCATAAATGTAATGGAACCAGAAACGAAAGGTTTCAACCTTACTCAGCAGTAATAATGATGTCCATTGCGAAAGTTTTGCATGGAATTCTAGTCTGTTACAACCCAAACCTTCTTTAATTCATGCTTTTGTCAGACATTCCATATTTTACTCTGTTTAATGATAAAGAGACTCAGCAGTTGCAGATGTGACTCAGGGGTCTGTGTATTTTAGTTATTAATTTAATACAATTTGTTTTAAAGTTACTGAGATTGAAGTCACTAAAGGTATTTTGACTGCCAAAGAACCCAACCGTCATACCAGTATCTATCAGAGAGACTTACATGGCTTGGATGTCACAGATGACACAATCCTTTTACCTAATGACAAAACTTAAATTAAAACTGTTTTATAAACATTGCAAGTATTAATTTAAGAATTTCATAAAAAAATGCAGACTTTTTGTTATAAATAACAAATAATTATATTATTTCCCATATAAAATTTATATTCTTGTTCCTTTTGCAACAAAGGTAATACATGCATAGACTAATCAGATATCTGTCATATATATAACTCTCAGAAACGTGTTCAAATAATATTTATTACGATGTTAAAACATTTTCCAACTTGTCATGAACACATTGTACTATATCTGAAAACTCTACTTTAAGTTAGTATTTGATGACGAAGCAAGGTTGCTTAGAGAGAAAATAAGAAAACAAATTCCATCTGCTTTGAAGAAATCTGCCCGAATCCATCAGTATCAAGTTAAATGGCATAATGGTGGAATTAATCCTGAAAAACATGTGGAGCAACGTGATTATATCAAAAATCTTTGTGCCGATCTTATCAAGGACATTTGTGAACTTATTGATCAGGCCAGAGAAGACCAAAAAGATCTGATAAAAACAGAATATTACACAGACTATCAAGAAGTACTTCACCATCAGCACTTTTGTAAACTTAAATGCGAGATTTTCTGTGGTAGGAAAGATATTTTACAGCAGGCAAGAGAATATATCCTGAAAGACATGTCCGGAAAGCCACTTATTTTACATGCTCCTTCCGGTGCTGGAAAAACATCTGTTATGTCCAAAATTTTGCAGAATCTCCCAGTGTGGTATAAAAAGGAGCCTCACATTGGAATTATTAGATTTTTAGGCACATCTCCTTATAGTTTGAACATATATGATGTACTATATGGAGTTTGTGGACAACTTGCTGACTGTGCAAAACTAAGGATGGAGCCAGTAGGGTACAGCAATATGAAAAAAAATAGTCGAATACATGCCAAGATTCTTTCGTCAAGTATCAGCGAAAGTGAAAAAGCCAATTGTTATTTTGCTGGACTCTCTAGATCAGCTTTCAGCAAAAGATGATTCTTACCTGTTAAATTGGCTACCTACAGTGCTCCCACCAAAGATGAGAATGATTGTATCAACACTACCTAGAGAATATGAAATTTTGGACACATTACAGAAACTGATTCCAGACACTACCAACTTTATAGAAGTTCCATCTCTTCCAGATGATACATGCTTTAAGATAATCGACGAATATCTAGCAAAAAAGAAGAGAACTGTTACACAAACTCAGAAAAACAAGCTTGTCAGAGCGTTCAGAGAATGCCCAGGTCCATTATTTCTCAAACTAATTCTCGATGAGGCTGTTAACTGGAACTCATACACAACAATTATTGGAGTAATTTTAAAAGATTCAGTACAAGGAGCCATAAACTTGCTGTTTGAAAACATGGAAAAGAAATTTGGGCAAGTTCTAATAAGCCATGCTCTCGGTTACATAACAGTTGCTGAATATGGAATTTCTGACCCTGAATGGGAGGACGTGTTATCCTGTGATGATGAAGTATTAGATGATATATACCGCTATCACGACCCTCCTGTCAATGGCATTGTACAAATGCCGCCAGTACTTTTAGCAAGGATAAGATATGATCTTAAAGAATATATTGTTGAGAGACGATCATTTGGTAAAACAACATTAAATTGGTATCATAGGCAGTTTACTGAGACAGCTCATGAAAGATATGCAACTGGCAATGCAGGCAACAAATTACATAAGGTATTGGCACAATATTTTATTGCCAATAATGGTATAAAACGGGACATAAAACTTCACAGACGAGGACTAACAATTGCGAAAGCAGATAGACAAGTCATAAAACAACCTCTTGTTGTGAAGAATCAACGAAAACTGATAGCTGTTCCACATCACATTATCCGTGCAGGGGATCAGATAGATCCTTCAATTGCCAAGTCAAAATGCTTTTGTAATTTGAATTTCCTCACAGTGAGAATACAATCATTGCCATTATCAACCTTGGTGGACGACATGACAGAATATGTAGACAAAACAAAGGATAAAGAGGTGGCCCTCTTAAGAAAATTCTTTCTTGCCTCAAAAACAGGAAATGACAGCGGAACAAACCTTTCAATCAATCTACTGTCGCATTTACATGTAACGGAGAGTCAGAAATATCTAATGGAATTACTACAGCAAGCTAAGGATACAGTCTATGCTAGTAAGTCTCCATTACTTATACCAGTATTTCCATATCTGGCACCGAGTAAAGATGCTTCGTCAGCTCTTTTGAAGATTTATGATGATGTTGTTGATATCATTTCAAGTGGTTCAGAATCAGTTTTGATGACACATGCGAAAGAGGCAAATGACGATCAAAAAGGGTACCTTGTTTTTGATTCAAATAGTAATGATGTCAACCAATTAAGCCATGACAAAGGATTCAAGCCAGTTATGCCACCCATCTTGGATCATTCCACGAAAAGAATAATAAACATAGGCAGAGACAGCTTTCAGATTTTCCATTTAAACAATCACGTTACAAAGAGGATGAAGTTTTCCGACATTTTTGAAGATCTAGGAAAAGAGATGTACCCTACAATGAGTTGTCTAAGTACCGATTTCTTACATTTGACCATTTTATTTAGCAATGGAGAGGTTCTAATAATGGATACAAACAGTTTCCAGAAAGTTGACTTCATCACATTGAGAGAACAAGCAAATGATGTTTCTAACATTATTACTACAAGTATTGACAATTTAAAGATTATTTTCACTATTAAAACTGTTGCAAGTGAAAATGAATATGAACAAGAGGGCGTTGTTAGAATCCATCTTGTTGGTGCTGCAGAAAATGGAAAAATAGTGAAAACGAATCATACTTATACCAGAGGTCTTGCTGCAGTTGGTTTTAATGAGAACCTGCTTGTAGCAACTGGTGATAGAGAATCAGATGATACTTTGACAGTTGTTAACCTAGATAAGGTCAGGATTTCTATCACACATAAATGGTCTTCTAAAGTAATGCAGCTATCTGTAGCACAATATCATGCACTGGCTGCCATTTGGTTGGAACAAGGCTACGTAGCTGTGTTCGACATTTCAAATGGAGAGGTTGTCCAACAGTTAAACATAGATAATTATGTAACAAGCTTTGGAGTGAGCTGGGAATATGATTTAATCGTAATAGGTGACAACCAAGGACAGTTAATTATGTACGAAGCACAGACAGGGAAACACTTTGAGGATTTCAAGGCAGAAAATAATGAAATCGTTAAAGTGGCAATACTTGAAGATCAAGTTGTTACAGTAAGCAAAAGAAAATCAGCAAAAGTTTGGGTGCGAAGAACATTACTAAATACTGATGCTAATGAATCATCAAGAACAGATGTCAATGGAGAAGGTTCTGAAAAGCTGGGACATAAGGATATCATTAGTTTTGACGTTGACCTTAAAGGACACTGCATCATAACTTCATCAGACGACAACAATTTGAGAATCTGGTCAATGGATAGTTTTCAGCTAAAACAGAAGATTTACATTGGAATCACTGGCCATAAAGTATCAGCAGCAGTTAATTCAATTTGTATTGTTTTCGACAATCAAGCCCAAACATTAAAAGTGTTTAATTTCGAAGAAGGATATGAGGAAAAAAGCTTCCGAGCTAGACCCGTTTTAAGTTTCTGCCTGGGAGAAGATCATAAGACATTATGTATCCTTATAACTGACGAAAACAATCAATTTATTGAAATAATAGATCTCGTTCGTCTAAAATCTACAAAAACCATTCCGTTGAAGCAGGAGCTGACTTATGAAAGTATAGATCTGTCTATAAATAAATCAGAACGCTATCTTATCCTTAGAATTGCAATTCTTGGAAAAGAATATGCTAATATCCGAACCTTATGTCTTAGGCAAAGTGGAGGATTTTTTCCGCAGTCTCATAAACACAGGTTTTATGCTATAGACAAATTGCACGCTACAGGAGAACTAATTCCATGTACTCGAGTTCTCACGAAAATTCCACATCTAGGAGAAGTTGTCTGCCCCTATCAAGGAAATGTCATGATGGTCACAACTGGTGACAAGGTTATGTTTTGGGATATTAGTACTGGCAACTGTGAACAAATAAAGACAAGAGGAGAAAAACTAGGATTTATCATGTTTATGCACCGACCAGACCACTTGAGAACATCATGCAAAGGTACAAGTCTAGCAATGGAACAAAGTAGCGATGGAAATTATGTTGCTATAGGATATGAAGATGGTTATATGATTGTGTGGGATGCCAACACTGGCTACCCAGTGGGAAGAAAAGAACAAAAGAAAATGCACAAAGCTTCGGTAAGATTATTTAAAACTTTTTTTGGGTCAACTGCTATCAATGTAACAAGAGCAAGATTTATTGTTTTCCATTTTGATTGACATCTTCATTGTTGTGTTCGTTGTTAGATTTTGTTATCTGGTAAAGTCAATTTTAATATAGGTAAAGTTTATATGATTTAATTCATATATATATTATACTCAATGCATTGTATATTCAGAAATTAATTCAATCTGTTTTAAAACTATTCAAAATGTGAAACAGAAAGTGTTGCTAGTAGTATTGTTCTCAGTCGGAAACCAGGTTGAAATTGAACAAAAGAATCGAAGCTTTTTGTTAGAGAAGGCGATAAATGTTTACTGTATTGTTTACTATAGTGACACATTTTTTAAAAGTTAATAGAAACAAACAAAATTGCAATTTTCTTCTCAATAACGAGGTGTTTTATTTTAAATACACCATTTGCATAAGTACATAGTACATGATCATGTACATAGTTAAGCAGAACAATTAGATATCAAGTCGACGACATGGGTATCTTTCAAGTTGGATGAAGAAAATGCATAACCTCCGATTTTTTTGAAAAAATTACCACGGACGGAAAACATATCAATCTATTAGTTCAGTAATTTTCGTGTCTGCCCTTCCATTATGTGACTGAAGAAAAAATTCCAAAAAAAAAGTAACAATTGTATCGAAAAGAGAAAATCGAGTGCACCTTTTTATGATAGGGCGTGTTTGAGTTGAGTATTTTGTCTTGATATCGTACGAAGTAAGAATATTTCATACATCCTCTCGCTTCAGATTCTATCATTTTTATATATTAAAGCTACAGGTTGACTTATAACACAAATTTTTTTTTCTTACTGAAAGTACTTGACGACAGTCTTACAAGTTGGATGATGAAAATGCATATCTTCGAAAATTTCTAATTTTTTGTGTGTGATAACTAGGGTTTATAGTCTTCATACACTAAAAAAAATCTAGTCTGCCCCTCCACGAAATATTTAATTAGAATTTTTTTAAATGTTTATGAATTTTCGAAAATTTCACCTGATAACCGATCAGACAATAGTTTTAAGTTGAATCAATGCAGACAAGATCATTAACTGATGCTCATTAGCGAGTTGATACATTTGTCTTTTAAAATGCAACTGACATATAAGGATCGTACTGGTTCAATGTGGATACATTTATCGGTTTCCAAGACCAAAATTGGTAGCGCGTCATCCCTACAATGGCTTCCATTTCTACGATTGTGAAAATGAACTGGCGTAATGGGGAGATAATTTTGACGAAGTAGGATCCTCATTGTTCTATAACATGCAGATTCAGAATTTTAGTGGATACCAATTTGTGTTGATATTTGTTGTAGAATATGCTGCATTAGCACCTTTTTCATTTTACTGACCACAAAGAATTTATGGTTTACTTATTCTTGCCAAAAAAAACAAAGAAAAATAAAAAGTATTGTAGCATTTTGAAGACTATTTTGGCTTCTAAGTAAATAGCGTCTCTGACCTACATTTCCTACTTCATTTTAGATTTACATCTCAGTATCTTTGACTAAAAGGTAACTTAGAACAGTGTTGGACTCATATTGTCTAAAATTGATTAGGATGTATCTTTAAATAGATATGATAACCATCCGTCTCTAATGACATATTGTCCACTTTGAATTACAATTGCAAATTACTTTATTAATCCGTATGTATTGCCTTTTTTCTGAAATTCAATAATTTAACAGATAGTTCAACAAAAGAAAAACTATGAATGATCTATTACCTGTGTTATTCAGTCAAGCTTTATAATCGACTCTGTGTAGTATTTGTATTTCTATCCATCTGATGAGTAAAACCTTTTTGAACTGATTTGTATAGTTCGTTCTGTTACACCAGTCCCAGGTTAAGTGGAGGATTGGGATCTCGCTACCATGTTTTACCTCTCCACATTCTGCATGAATGTACCTGTTCCAAGTCAAGAGCCTATAAATCGGTATTTGATATTTTGTTTATGTGTTCGGTATTTGTTCTTCGTTCTTTTTTTTTTGTATTTAAATTAGGCCGTTAGTTTTCTCGTTTGAATTATTTTACATTGTTATTTCTGGTTCTTTTATTACTGACTATGCAAAATTGGCTTAGCTAATTGTTGAAGACCGTACGGTGACCTATAGTTGTTAATTTCTGTGTCATTTTGTGTCTTGCGGAGAGTTGTCTCATTGGCTATCATACCACATCTTTTTTTTAATTAATATTAAAGTGATGTTTTTATTAATTATAACAATGGATTGTTGATACGCATTAGATTGACATGTACTATTCACTTTTTTTTTTACTTTGTATCAGCAGTCTACTTATAATATTCTTGTTTATATAAAATAACAGATTAACATCTTAGCCATCAGAAATGCAAACAATAATTTCTAGGACATTTTTTTCTTTTATTTCTAATATTGAAAATATGTGATCAAATTTTAAAGAGTTTTTCAGCCATAACTGGAAAGATATTTTTTATTTATATCAGAACATATCTCACTCATCTAAAAATGAATAATTTCATAATATAAAAGAAGTGCACTATTTTGTTTGTAGGTGGTTACCATAACAATATCACCAGACAGTAAATGGGTTGCGTCTAGGTGTCTTAATAACATGCTGATATTTTGGGACATCACTACTGGAATAGACGTCATACAACTAAAGATCCCCTCTGATGTCCAACAGATGAAGTTCACAGCTGATTCTAAACATCTTGTTATCAGGATAGGAGTTCAGGCTACTAGAATTTTAGTGTACAAACTTCATCCCGGTCAACAGTAATACTAAGGCAAAGTTTACACGACGGGTGCCACATGTGGACCAGGATCTGCTTACCCTTCCGGAGCACCTGAGATCACCCCACGTTTTGGTTGGGTTTGTGTTACTTAGTCTTTAGTTTTATATGTTGTGTCTTGAGTACCATTATTTGTATGTTTGTCTTGATCTTTTTTAGACGTGGCGTTGTAAGTGTATTTTCGATCTAGGAGTTTTAATGTCCCTCTGGAATATTCCCCCGTTTTTACATTGGCAACGTATAATTGTACATGTTCCGCCTAAAAATTAGTTCCACGAGAATCTTTGTTACAAACAAATGTCATAATATCTGTTTCTGTTTGAAAAAATAATTTTTACCATTCATTCAGTTAGGAAAATAGAAATTCACTGAAAATAATATTCCAGAATATATTTTTTCCATTTTGGAACTTATATTATAGAGGAAAACAATCTTATTTTGTTTTTAAATACTCTACAATTAATAAGCTTTAAACAAACAGTTGTCTGATTTTGATTTTTTCCATAGAGGAAACTTACAACTGATTTCAATTACTGATATATTACGGATTTCATTAAGGGGAGGTAACTAGGGTACTGTAAAAAAAAGTTTTAAAAATGCAGAATCTTTTGGAGTATCACGTGTAGTAATAGACATTGATAACACTGTTGACTATTTTTTATTGAAGATTGTTATATATAAAATAATAGGTAGTTGAGTTTTTGATTCTGACTATATCATGTGCAATATCTAGACGAGCCCGTTAGGGCGAGTTGAAGATATTCAACATGATATAGTCAGTATCAAAAACTCAACTACCTATTATTCTGTTTATCGGTAATTATGACGTCACGCAATGTTATGACGTCACACAATGTATTGTCTAATATTTTCAGTGATACAGCCAGTACGTTGATACTCGAAAATATTTGGCAGTAAGATCAAAGGGAAAATATACTAATTACCGATAAAGTTAAGAGGGTGTCCATGGAAAAAACAGGCAGTGGATGTCACATGACATATTTTGTTTTCAAAATTTTTTCTTCTATTTCATATTACAAATTCATTCTTCCTCAAAGTTACATTTTGTTTTTTTATTAACTGCAACAAATAATGACAAAAAATATAAATAGAAAGCACTGAAAATTCATTGAAAAAGGGAGATAACTCTTCATTTTGTACAGAATTTTTTGCTTTGTTAGTGAACTTTAAAATTATTTTCTGAGCCATCCACTGTTAATTCAGAAATATCTTTGACATATATATGTCTTTTGTATGATAAAAACATTGCATCGGAACCAAATATTCAGTGGGACAAAAATTATGTTGTGCCATCCATATCATAGGATTTGCCTGATATTTACTTGGATAGCCTCTTAAATTATTAATAAAAAAGAACAAAAAATGTATGCATTTTTTCAGTATTGTAATATTTTATATTATTTTATTATTGTATTAATTGAATGACAAATCAAGAAAAAGGTGCCGTGTCTATTTCTAAAATATGTTACTGTGGATTTTTTTTCGTGGATTAAAAAATCTTTTCGTGGATATTTGATTTCGTGGTTTGGTCAAAGTCTATATACAACCTGATGGCAAATTTGTGATTCGTTGAACATTTAAATGCGGGGTTCACATGTTTCACCAAAAACAACGAAAATTGATATCCCACGAATAATAATGAATTCACTGTATATAAACTTCAACCTATATATTTTACTATGTTTAACATGTACTATATAACTTGATTTATGTTCATGTGTAAATAAAAAGAAACTCATTTAAAAAAGGTGCATGTTTATTTAACAACTTTAATGGACCTAAATTACTGCAGGCTAACATTGATTTCTTTTGTAAGCCATTACCGTGATATTGCTTTTTGCATAGTCTTAGCTTTTTCATAAAATGGAAAGAAAAAGAAAAAAATATGTTGACATTCAAAATGCAACTCAACAAAATATTCACTTTTGTTTCTTTTTTAAAGTCTCCACAGTGTTGATTTGGCATTAACTTAAATTTTAAATACTTCTTCAAATAATAAAACTATATTTCCTTTTATTTGGCTTTACTATATTCGTTTTAACTCATTTTTAAAGATATGCACACTGTCTTATTTCCACTGAGTGTTTAAAACAATTGTTAGTTTACATTTCATCGATATTTTTGAACTGGTTTTGTTAAAAAGTAATAAAACTACATTTGGTATAGTTATGAGGCCTTGCCGGCTCAATTTTTCGAATAAAATCATGTTTTTCGACATATATTTGATATACATATAATTCAGTGAATTTCCGGATTCATTTCATCGACCTATCCGACAATATCCGAAGTTGATTTACTTTTAATTGACGAATTGCTTTAGCACTGCATCATATTATTGTTTTGTGTTTATACCAATTAGATATATTTTTATTGATAGTATCATAGGTTTTATTGAACAAATGTGTAAAAAGATTTGTCTGATAAATTTCGGTCAACAATGAAAACAGCTTTCAGGAGAATACAGAACACACGTTTAACACGAAACAAAAGCATGGTCTATGACAAACATGTAATACATCCACATAATTGACTATTGGGATTATATAAAAATTGAAAATTGTAGTCATTTGTTTTGTTAGAATTATATATTCATATATTTGTTATTTGTAGAATGTAAAATTTATTTTTTGTTTTTAAAATAGAAAATTAGAAATATTGTTTGCTTAACCTTTTTACTCAGTATATGTATATAATATAGATTTTATACCAAAGCTGTTGTTATCATTTTTATAATTTTTTATGGGGCGAAATGTCCTATGTCGATTTCTATCTACTCTCACACACATGTTAGTAAGAAGCATTAAAACTAGGTTAAATCCTCCGTTTTCTGCATAAAAAAAAATGCCTGTACCAAGTCAGGAATAGGACAGTTGTTCCTGTTGTTATCCATTCGTTTGATGTGTTTGAGCTTTTGATTTTGCCATTTGGTTAGAAACTATCCGTTTTGAATTTTCCTCGGAGTTTAGTGTTTTTGTGATTTTACTTTTTCATGCTGACTGATGAACCCTCAAAAGTTTGGGCCAGTAGATACTTTATAATTGCGAAAAAGTAAACTACCTGTTAAAAAAGGGTTTAACCAGTAAGCTTGCAATGACACTTAAAAATTAAAATCACAAAAAAACAAACTGATCTCCGAGGAAATTTCAAAACCATAATTCCCTGAACCAATGGCAAAAGTCTGGGAGAACATAATATATGTATTATTTGTAATTGTTTCTGACCTAGCTTTGAAAAACTAAGAACAAACATTTAAGCGTATATCGAATCTTTTCTGATAGTTACTTATTTTTGGGTTTCATATCGATCTATTACTTTAGGTCAATTGCAAGTGATAAATACAGTTATGTCATATGTTGTGCTGTTACATGACTGTTAAATGCTAAAGGGGAAGAGGGACGGAAGATACCAAAGGGATAGTCAAACTCATAAATCTAAAAAAACTGACAACGCCATGGCTAAAAATGAAAAAGACAAACAGAAAAACAATAGTACACATGACACAACATAGAAAACTAAAGAATAAACAACACGAACCCCTCCAAAAACTAGGGGTGATCTCAGGTGCTCCGGAAGGGTAAGCAGATCCTGCTCTACATGTGGCACCCGTCGTGTTGCTTATGTGATTACAAATCCGGTAAATAGTCTAATTCGGTAGGTCACATTCATGAAAGGGAAGGGGATTGTAGTTACGACGTAAGGAACATATCCGATATCATTTGTGAAATGGTTATTCCATAACGGTCAACCAACTCGTGATGGCGTCCGGAAAATTTACGAAGGGATGATTTCAACTTCACCATTTGGAACTCTTGGTTTAATAGCTTCCTTGTTGAAGTTGAACACTTACAAACATGCTTAACCCCGGCCGCCACATTCTGTATACAATTGAGAATGGACATGGGGAATGTGTCAAAGAGACAACAACCTGACCATAGAACAGACAACAGCAGAAGGTCATGTTCATTTTCGTATTCAGTGAGTGTTGATGGTTAATGTCTGTTATATCTGTTTTTCATAAATTGTAACGTTAACGATTAAGCCGTCAGTTTCTCGTTAACAAAGTTTCACACACACAAATATGTAAGTCTATTATGACTGACTAAATGGTATGAGTTTATCTGATTGTTGCGGACCGTACCATACCATGACCGTTAATTGCTAACATAATCACATTAGTGTCAATCATAAAACATCTCCTTTATTTTTCATTTTTATATCAATTATAAAAGAACTTGTGCATTACTTGACATTTCTACAGTTCCTTTGTTATTCCTATAATAAATTATGATATGAACCCTGAAAAGAGAAGGCTGTCATTACCCATTCCCCGATTCAATGAGTATAGCATTTAGTCATCTTTTTCTCGAAACCTCTGTACTGAATGAAACCAGTATGAAAGTTTTTTTTTTAAATGAAATCATTTGTCATTTTCTTTATTGTTTCAACAGGATTTTTGTATCTTAAAATGTCGGATCCTAATTGGAGTTTTCATTTATAACCTGGAATTGCACCGAGCTGGTGTTGTATCGAGGTATTGTCATTTATGCACCGGCGAAAATGTCAGGGGCATATTAAATTACCCCTGTCCATCCGTCTGTTCGTCCGCCCCTCTGTTCGTTTGTTTTTGTTTGTCTCTCCGGGCATACATTTAGATACATGTTATGTCCAACTATCTTATCCTACAGTTTTTGAGCTACAACTTAATATTTTGAAGGTTTGTAATCGACGCGTTCACGTGCACATGATTTTGATTTATTCAATATATAAAATCCAAGATAGTTGAACTTAGCCATTTAATTGTACTAAAATGAGAAAGGGGATGTTAGATATTCACAAACACCGGTAGATGGACTTCACTTCCTTTCGCACTAGCTATATAATTAAAAACATGGTTTGTAATATAAAAGTATGTGGAACTATACTCATTCATAACTTTGACAGGACACACATGGCATAGTCTATATTTAGGTTTTACTTGAGTAGAATTTTTTTAATCTTTAGAGTCAATATAAATGGTTACTAATTCATATTTTGTCGCAACACTTTAATAGTAGCCGTACATGAAAGATGCTGAAAATAGAAAAATAAAAATACTCTTTATTTGTTACCGTTTTTTTATTGTTTGGCTCGGGATAGTCAAATAATCATGACGCCGTAAAAGGCTATTTTTTGTGTGCTAATTTTACATAGCTTTAACACATTCAGAACTGCAACAAAGAGAGATATAAAAGAAACGATATTTTGCAATTGTTATGATTAACAGAATCCTCCAGTCTCTAAATACTAAATAAGTCGGAGTAGTAAACTAGTCCGTCTTTTTTTAATTAGTGTTTTTGGCCACTGGTCCGATCTTCTTGCCTAAAAAAAGAATGTTTGTATTTGATATTGACTTTATCATGTTTATTGTTTATTTAATACGTTTGAGTAATTTAAATCATAAATGTCCAACTTTTAACTAGGGTACGAAATTTCGATTCTAATTGTTCGTTACCAAATATTTTTTCTAACAACATACATAACTTCTATAGTTGTCAGTTGCTGCGAGTACTCTCATGTCTTTACAATGTCTCTTTTATGTGGAGATGTATAAGTTCCACGCCACGTCCACTCTGTTTCTGTTACTTCTTTTTGTGATTTGTTTGGATCTCATAAGTAAAGCCCTTTCAAGTGATTTTTATAGTAACTTCTATTTTGAACTGTTACAACCCTGTTAGCGAAGAGTTGGGATCACTCTAATGTTTTGTAACCCTGCAATTTTATGTATTTGCCTTTTCAAAGTCAGGAGCCTGTAATTCCTTGATTGTCGTGTGTTGCTATTTATCATATTTGATTTTCGTTCATAATTTTTTACCTAAACCAGACCGTTATTTTTTCGTTTTAATAAGTTTGTATTTATCATTTCGGGGACTATTATAAAATTGAGAAAGGAAATGGTGAATATGTCAAAGCGACAACCACCCGACCATAGAGCAAACAACAGCCGAAGGCAACCAATGGGTCTTCAATGTAGCGAGAATTCCCGCACCCGTAGGTGTCCTTCAGCTGGCCCCTAAAATATGCATAATAGTACAGTGATAATGGACGTCATACTAAACTCCGAATTATACACAAGAAACTAAAATTTAAAATCATACAAGACTAACAAAGGCCTTACTATAAAACGTTTACAGTATATATCAACAGATGAAGCTTTTACCGGAAAAAGTTAATCTACGAAAACGTCGCCATGAGACCTTCACAAAAAGTCATCTTTTAAAAATGAGCAAATAGGTATAATTTCTCTAACAATTATTAGGTAGCATGGGATAATGTCAACTTGTTTTACATTTTTGAAGATATAAAACAAAGCATCTGTTATTCAATTTTTATGGATGTGAACTTAAGCATGGATGCAATTTGGATTCTTCTCATTATAAAATATTTACCATTTAGAGGTCGGTTCAAATCCGTTTATCTATGATTCAATATGGATTCAAAATTAAATTGCTGTAACCATTTAGTAAATAATGACACATCTGCAAAATAAACACAAAACTGGAAACTTTAGTCAGGATAATTTTTAAACGTGGGTGACAAAAACTGTAAAAATAGGTACCATTTAGGTACAATCACGTTAGACCATTGTGCATGTGCATTTGGGTCGTGTATAAGTATAAATTAATTATATATTACTGAAAAACAAAAAAGAAGGTATAATTGGGATACTAGAAAATAAAAAGATAATAGCATTGCTAACAGAATTAAGACACAATGGAAATAATGTCGGACAGAATATTACATAGAAAAAAGTAGACTATTAAACCCAAATCCTGCCAAAATACTGCACTCCTTCTTAACAATCATAATTTATTTATCATACTAAAACACAAAAAGTATTTCTTTATACAATTTTAACTTTCACATTTGACTGTCTAAGTATATGAGTATTCTTCTATATGTTATCTATCCGAAATTTTTGTTATTATGTATATTATTGTTTAAACGTCTCTGTAACCTTGGTACTATCATGGTTTTATGAGAATAACCTAGATATCTGTCATTTGTTCAGCTTTTGTATCCCCAATCGGCAATCCTCGGGTGAATCCGTATGGTCATTTGTTCGGCGTATGTAGCCCCAATCGGCAATCCTCGGGTGAATCCGTTACTCTCTTGTACGGAATTGGCCGAGTTGTGACGATTGATGTAGCCATGCAATTTGTTGCTGATGTTAAGAAGTAATAATCTTCCTACAATTGCATGCAGAATTTTTTTTCTAACCTCACACTTTAACAACTTCTAGAAAAAAAATGTCATTTAAACGTGAGAGTGTTGGTTATTTATGATGACTGTTTTAAAAAATTACAAATATATCTCGAATCAATCTTATTAAAATAAGTTCTCATCACTTGCTCCTCGATTTTTTATATGTCGCCGTGTGAGCACGGCGACATATAAAAAATCGAGGAGCAAGTGATGAGAACTTATTTTAATAAGATTGCAATCATTTCGGACTATTATTAATAATTATTATTTTAATCATGCGTTTCGGTATTTGTGAAAATAATCAAAAGATATTTCTATTATCATCCTTGGAGACTTTGCATATATTTCGTCAACGACTTGTCAAACAAGTTTTAGTAGTTACGTGTATCCGTGAAATTAGAAATCAACATGTATAGTCATAGCTATTCGTTCACATATTTAGATGTAACAAGCATTTTAAAATAATATATGTTAACCAAGGGAAACATACCGAATAGATATAGGAAGATGTGGTGTGAGTGCCAATGAGACAACTCTCCATATAAATAACAATTAAAAAGTAAACCATTATAGGTTAAAGTACGGCCTTCAACACGGAGCCTTGGCTCACACCGAACAACAAGCTATAAAGGGCCCCAAAATTACTAGTGTAAAACCATTCAAACGGAAAAACCAACGGTCTAATCTATATAAACAAACCGAGAAACGAGAAACACGTATATATTACATAAACAAACGACAACTACTGTACATCAGATTCCTGACTTAGGACAGGTGCAAACATTTGCAGCGGGATTAAACGTTTTAATGGATCCAAACCTTCTCCCTTTTTCTGAAACAATAGCATAACATCACAACAAAGACAAACATACGATAAAATATCAATTGGCAGACTTAACTCAATCAAAAAACGAAGCGCATATGTGCCACTATAGAAACCTTTCTGTGTCCTTTCTTCGTTTTTCAACCTATAAATAGATTGTAACTATGACGAGGTAAACAGTAAAACATAACAGGAAGAAGGAAAATTTAAGGTAAGATTATGGTTAAATGAATTTTAAATTTAAATGAAACCATTTTATTCAAGTTTATTTTGATTTATTTCAACTGAACTGTTCGTAGGATTTGAAACATATCTATTCAATTGAAGATAGATAACATTATTTACAAAAATATATTGGCATGTCCATCCTAGTGATGTCAACTTTTTTGGAATCCAATTACAATACAATATCGACGTTAAGCATTTTGATCATTATTGTGTAATTTTTTAATGCTTAATGTAGCAGAAAGAAAACAGCAATTATCATGTGATTATAAAGACAAATCTACCTAGTAAAAAAGAAAATGTTTATTTAAACAATCAGAGTTATCTCTCCTCATTCACTTACTGGAATTTTATGATTTATATTTTAATTTTTATAAAGCCAAACAAGTACAAAGTTGAAGAGCATTGAGGATCCAAAATTCCAAAAAAGTTGTGCCAAATACGGCTAAGGTAATCTATGCCTGGCATAAGAAAATCCTTAATTTTTCGAAAAATTCAAAGTTGTGAACAGGAAATTCATACAAATGACCACATTATTGATATTCATGTCAACACCGAAATGTTGACTACTGGGCTGGTGATACCCTCGGGGACGAAACGTCAGATTTTAATGTAATGTTCTAATGTATCGTATCTGATTAGCATATTCAGAGCGATACGAGTGAGAGAAAAAATGTATGAAAGTGTAAATGTTCGTTATAAATTTTGTAAAGTCCGAAAGGGCCTTGTGATTAGGTTTATGTAAAAGAGTTCAAGTTTTAATTTCAAGGATAAATTGTAACTTCATTCAACGTACGCTGAAAGATTCAAAGGTCTGCAAATACATTCAAGGTGGGTGTTGTTGATGTTGACCGTTAATAGTCTCTTATAACGTAGTTGATTACTATACACTTTTCTGGCCCTCATCTGGTATTAAACTATTGCTATGAATACATCAAATCATATCAAATTTTCCTAAATTGTTATGAGCCAAATTGTTTATTTTTCTACTTCCTTTACATATAAGTATATTATAATTTTTCTGTAATTAGTACCACTTGTTTATTCAGTTAACGATATCACTAATATAAAATAAAATCATTCAAAAAATCATTTGTGAAAATAATGAAATAGTCATGGTTTATGTAGTGGTTAATACCTGAAATAATATTATGTATTTTCCCTTCACATTAACAGGTTCTAAACTACGCCAGTCCTGATTACAATGTCTGGTGCAGGGGAAAAGTATGACGATGGGGACAAAGACTTAGCTCCTGAGGTAAAACGTATGAAATCGAGCTTCGAAAAGACAGACATAGCACTTATTGTCGATGGCAAAAGACTGTATATTAACAAAAATAAACTAATGGAGAAATCGCCAGTTTTTAAGACAATGTTAACAGCAGATTTTAAGGAAAGAAATGCGCTTGAAATTGAATTACCCAAAAAAGACTTGCATCATTTCTTGATGTTTCTAAGGTGCACCCTTGACGGGCATGATGATCAGATAAATAGTAAGTTTTAATAATAACATTTTTGAAAAGTTTGTTCCTCAATTGTAGTTAACATATTGATAATTGGTAAAATTGAAGGGTATTTTAAAATGGATTCACATAAAATGTGACATTTTTTGTAACGAAACACAAATATGACAGACGTGAACCAACGACAATCATTAAACTACAGGCTCATGAATTGGGACAGGCACATACATAATGTGGCGGGTGGAATATGTGTGTTTGCGTTCAACCCTTCTCTTATAACATTAACGGTACTAATTTTCCTGCACCAGATGCGCATTTCGACAATACATGTCTCTTCAGTGATGCTCGTGGCCAAAATATTTGAAATCTAAAGCTTTTATAAAAGGTGAAGAGCTATAATCCAAAAGGTCCAAAAAGTATAGCCAAATCCGTGAAAGGAATCAAAGATTTGCATGAGGGAGATACATTCCTTAATTTATTATAATTCTAACATTTTGTAACAGCAAATTTAAATAACACAAAAAATCCGTATTTACATGCTAGTACCGAAGTACTGGCTACTGGGTTGGCGATACCCTCGGGGACTAACAGTTCACAAGCAGAGGCATCGACCCAGTGGTAGTATAATAACATTAACGGTACTAATTTTCCTGCACCAGATGCGCATTTCGACAATACATGTCTCTTCAGTGATGCTCGTGGCCAAAATATTTGAAATCTAAAGCTTTTATAAAAGGTGAAGAGCTATAATCCAAAAGGTCCAAAAAGTATAGCCAAATCCGTGAAAGGAATCAAAGATTTGCATGAGGGAGATACATTCCTTAATTTATTATAATTCTAACATTTTGTAACAGCAAATTTAAATAACACAAAAAATCCGTATTTACATGCTAGTACCGAAGTACTGGCTACTGGGTTGGCGATACCCTCGGGGACTAACAGTTCACAAGTAGAGGCATCGACCCAGTGGTAGTATAATAACATTAACGGTACTAATTTTCCTGCACCAGATGCGCATTTCGACAATACATGTATCTTCAGTGATGCTCGTGGCCAAAATATTTGAAATCCAAAGCTTATATAAAAGGTGAAGAGCTATAATCCAAAAGGTCCAAAAAGTATAGCCAAATCCGTGAAAGGAATCAAAGCTTTGCATGAGGAAGATACATTCCTAAATTTATAATACTTCTAACATTTTGTAACAGCAAATTTAAATAACACAAAAAATCCGTATTTTCATGCCAGTACCGAAGTACTGGCTACTGGGCTGGTGATACCCTCGGGGACTAACAGTCCACCAGCAGAGGCATCGACCCAGTGGTAGTATAATAACATTAACGTTACTAATTTACCTGCACCAGACGCGCATTTCGACAATACATGTCTCTTCAGTGATGCTCGTGGCCAAAATATTTGTAATCCAAAGCTTATATAAAAGGTGAAGAGCTATACTCCAAAAGGTCCAAAAAGTATAGCCAAATCCGTGAAAGGAATCAAAGCTTTGCATGAGGGAGATACATTCCTTAATTTATTATGATTCTAACATTTTGTAACAGCAATTTTAAATAACACAAAAAATCCGTATTTTCATGCTAGTACCGAAGTACTGGCTACTGGGTTGGCGATACCCTCGGGGACTAACAGTTCACAAGCAGAGGCATCGACCCAGTGGTAGTATAATAACATTAACGGTACTAATTTTCCTGCACCAGATGCGCATTTCGACAATACATGTCTCTTCAGTGATGCTCGTGGCCAAAATATTTGAAATCCAAAGCTTATATAAAAGGTGAAGAGCTATAATCCAAAAGGTCCAAAAAGTATAGCCAAATCCGTGAAAGGAATCAGAGCTTTGCATGAGGGAGATACATCCTAAATTTATAATACTTCTAACATTTTGTAACAGCAAATTTAAATAACACAAAAATCCGTATTTTCATGCCAGTACCGAAGTACTGGCTACTGGGCTGGTGATACCCTCGGGTACTAACAGACCACCAGCAGAAGCATCGACCCAGTGGTAGTATAATAACATAAACGGTACTAATTTTCCTGCACCATATGCGCATTTCGACAATACATGTCCCTTCAGTGATGCTAATCTGTTACAGTGGTGTATCAATATATCATAAAAACAAACTTCAAAAATCAGTAGACGGATATAAATAGAAAGACATCTAACAAAAACACAGAGTCAACGTGAACTTTTACTTATACATCCCCATAACACAAAAAAAACCAAAGTACAGATCTGAGAATACTCACAATCACTGACTTCTAGTTATAAGCCAATAACAACTTATACAAAATTATGTATCTAAGACTAAAATGTCAATCAGTACATATCCAACATTAAATGGATTTATAGTAAAGACGTCTTAAACAGTGAAAGAAAACATGACATTATGTGATGCCAAACTATAGGTATCGGAAGATTTAATATAGTTCATGTGCATATGTGTAATATTTAGTATAATTTTAATTTACTGATATCAAAATCAATATTCATACCAATAAACTAATACTCAAAGATTTAATAACAGTGTTGAATAGGTAACCTTTTAAAATAAGTTCATTCAAAGGATTGATAAGTTTACCCGGGTCGAATTTAAACTTCCGGGCCCTGTTTACAACATCACTTTAAAATTTGGTATGTGCTATTCCGTATAAAATAAGTTTTCTGCAGGTACAGCCAAACTTGCAGACCAAATCTGTGTATCTGTGGAAGATTCAAGTAAATGTTTTATGTTATTTGTGTTAACGAAATCCCTGCGTTAATGATTTACTTGTAATACATAGATTGCGCTCTTGAAATGCAAAGCGCCAATACAGACACGAGACAGTCAGTATATTTAACGATTTGGGCTTCGACTTCCTGTATTTTCCTCTTTAAAGTCATAGGAAATGAGTGACTAGCGAAAATAAATATTAATCCAATTCTTGAACCAATGCATGTATATATCATATACTTAGCCTTCTGAACACGATTTAATAATTTTTTATGCCTTCATATCATATAATTGTAGAAAAGATTTTTTCTCTCTGTCTGTTATGATATGAAAATATGGCAGCTAATTTATTGTTGTGTTCTGATGCCGTAGTTTACTGGTTGTCACCTTATATAAACAACCAACAAAGAAGCATTGATTTTAAGCACGTGTATAACATGTACATTAAGATAATAGTGTATTTCAATGACAGATCTATGCGTATTGCGATCACTGGATGTTCACGCTGAATTCACTGCTTATGGAAACAATTGGCGAAATGTTTACTGGAAGCAAACAATTAAAAAAAATCTTCAAAATTTTTACAAATTATAATTTTTTTTTTAAAGTATATGTACATAATAGTTATCAAAGGTACCAGGATTATACTTACATAAGTTTTATAACAAAAACTAGCTATTTAATTATAAAAAAAACAAATGCATCATTTTTCATTTTAATCTGAAGTTTCATACGACTTTAATTTTGGTAGTTTGCAGGTTAAAATGAAATGTAAATCCTATCTTTCTATCAAACATAATTTTAATTCGTTTAGAATAAACTGCCTGATATACGAACTTACTAAAATTGAGGGACTAGACGTGAGGGTATTGCCTGATTTTTCATTTCAGAGGTACAGAAAATTTGACGTGACCTCAAATATATCAAACGTTTTCACATGAACTCAATTAGATGGATAGTCCGATATTACTTTGACGTCAAACGGCTGTTTTGTTAGACAAGCTATGGCAATATGACCTTAGAGAGCGTTCAATATCAAAACATTGATATTTGCCCGTCCAAAATTGATGCGCCACTTCGATGCTGGACTGATGTCCTTGCAATCATATAAATGGAGCCTTAATTTATTATTTTTTCTTTATCACTTATCTATATAAGTTTCTCGGTTTTGACATAAATATCAATAAGTTGGTCATTTTTGTAAATTTCCTGTTTACAAAACTTTGAATTTTTCGAAAAACTAAGGATTTTCTCATTCCAGGCATAGATTACCTTAACCGTATTTGGCACAACTTTTTGAAATTTTGGATCCTCAATGCTCTTCAACTTTGTACTTGTTTGGCTTTATAAATATTTCGATATGAGCGTCACTGATGAGTCTTATGGAGACGCAACGCGCGTCTGGCGTACTAAATTATAATCCTGGTACCTTTGATAACAATTTCTTCTTCTAAGATAAATAGTTGTGTTTAAATTTAACAAAAAATTTCATTTCACAAGATTATTATAAAAACGAGAAATGCTAAAAGGAAAATTGCAGGCTCAACAATTACTTAAGCAAAGTTTTGCATCAATGATTGGTTAACATATGAGATAGTGCATATTGGTATCCTTTTGTTTAAGCAACAAATATAATTGTATTGTGGTATTCTCCAAATATCACAACCAAAGATCTAGAAAGTCAAAAAACTTTAGGCCATTGTGAATCTTTTTTTAATTGATAATTATTGATTTTTATGACTCGGATTATTTGTGAGACAAGAACTTGACCGTATGCGATGTTTCACATTATTCTGTTGTATGAAAAAGCTTATTTCCACTTTTATTTTTCAGACATCAATGTTCACTGCATCATTCCAATAGCACACGAATATCAAGTGAAGGAAACTTTAGATAAAGCTGATATATTCTTGTCAAATAAATACCTACAAAGAAGTCTGAGGGATTGTTTAAGTACAGATATAATTAATGGTATTATCGAAGCCGAAAAATACGGTCTCACTCGAACGTTGAAAGAGTTGATAGACCGTGCATCAAGAAAAAAGTTTGAAACTTTTTCTAAGACAAGTGATTTCGATGCAATTTCAAAAGGAACTTTATATAAAATATCGATGGCAAGATGGCATAATGATATTGATGGTAATACTGGTGAACCATGTTCATTTACACTTGCTACAATCAATTCCGGAGTTCGAAACTAGTATTTTTAATAACAAAAAATTCATCATGATGAATTCTTAACTATATATTTTTCTGTCTTTTGCATTATGGTGAATATTATATCAGGAAATAGATATCAAAGTATTGACTAAAACTACAAAGAGCAATACTTATACCAGAATTAACCAGCAGTATATGACACAACAGGAAGAGTGGGTTGGACAGTTATTTTTTGCCGTGTTACAAAACTGTCATGAAATCATATATTTTTTTTGTCTCATTTCTTCTTTTAACAAGTATTAATTATCTGTGATTTCGCAAATAAATTTGAAGTTAACGTGTAACCTGTGTGGCTATTCTGTATCAAATGTGTGGATCATCAATTAAGAAGAAAGCAAAATATTGCCACATTTAAATGGTCATTTGATTATGACAGAATTGCTCCGTTTTTGTAGATCTCTGTTTTAAAATAAATAAAAAGAAGCTGAAAAAATTTCGCATAGTTAATCATATTAATAGAATGTTTTCATTGCATTTTGAAATGACGAATTTTGGTCGATTTGATTTTTTGTTGTTGAAAAAAATGAAAGAAAATGTCAATGACAATTACACTTTATATAAACTGTGTCTGAAATGCTTTCCTGTGATTTCCTCTACAGGGAGTGGTCAAACACTCCAAACAATAAAAACCAACGATATGTAATACATAAATAACATTTCGTGTTTGACCGATTAAAAAAAGAATAGTTCTTTTTATTATAAAGTTAATTCAATGATTACCAAATTCTTTATAAGCCCTTATTTGCATCACATGGAAGGAAATTCTTAATTTTGAATTTCAAAGTCGCAGGAAATGCCAAACATTAAATAAATCCTACCATTAATATTTCTATTTGCTATGTTCTCATGAACAGATTGACGAACGTCAATAACAAACTTACGCTGGAGGAATATTGAAATGTTTGCCCCTTTCTGTGTAATATAGAACGGATCTATAGAGAACATATATTCAAATATTGAACACCAAGTTAAACGGCAAATGAACTTTCCGATAAACTCTGTCAAAAAGTCACAGACACATAATCGTCCTTTAACGAAGTTGTTCATAACAATGTAATAGTCCTGGAAAATCATCAGATGAATGAAGCGCTAGATAATATATCAATGTTAAAACTTTCCTTGCTACTTATTTTTTAGTTCAAACGTTTGTTGAAACAGTGTACAGAATTATATAAGTAAGAATATTTGTATACAGATTACTGTACAACATATTTCGTAAATTAGATATATAATTTAAACTTCTTCCAACATATTTATTCAGTAGCAAAATTATATGAAGTTTCTTCCCTGCATCCAACTTTTAACTTGATATGTACACGTACGATATAGCTAGTTTTGCAAAGGCAATGTCGTATTTTTTTTCATCGCATTGTAAATAGTTCACATTCATAACATTAAAAGTGTTAAAATTACATAACTAGGAAATACATATATCATGATTTTAAATAATGCCGTGATTTTCCTCATTTGTGCTAATTTAAAATATTCTTTCCACTATACATATCAAGTAACAAATTACCTGTCCATAGCGGTATTAATCTTAATTGTTCACAAATGTTATAAATACATTTGTACTAAAAAGGAACTTGTGCAAATTTGTCCCATCTAACACTCCACCCCCCCTCACCCCCTCCCCCTATAGGACTATGATCCCGCAACGACTTCAGACCTTATAAAATTTTTAGAAGTTGAAGTAAGAACGCGATATTCTTAGTTAGGACATGCCAAGGTCTTCATGTTCGTGGAGGTTCACAACCAGATATTGAAGACCCCGTTTAGTGCGCCCTTAAAAGAAAACTCCAGTGTGGGAATTACGGCCGACTTATAACTGAATTTAAAGATGTAAAATCTACACTCACTCTTCAATTTGTTAGGGATGCCTGTAGATATGTTTGATGTATAATGGAACACGCCAAGTCATTCACAAGATAGACACCACGTAAGTGTCAAAATTAAAGGAGGGCTTGGAAGATATATAAGGCTTTTTGATTTCCAGAGTCAGATCAATAAAGTTTCTCGCAAGCTCTCCCATAATTTCATATTTTACGTTATAGTTTAATTAAATATTTTGTTTGAAGAAAAGGAGTAGTTGACATTACAAAGATTACACACTTGTTGTTGATACATCATATGCTTATTTTGCCATATGAATTATTAAAATTGATCATATGTGGGTTTTTAAGATCGCCTGGAACGAAGGACCAAGTGAGCTTTTTTCATCACTTGACGTCTGTCGTTTGTCGTTTTTAACTTTTACAAAATCTCCTCAGAAACTACAGGAAACAATGTAACCAAAGTTGACTTTATACGTCATCGGGGTCTTTAATTAAAAAACATGTGTCCGATGACCTCTCCTGCCAACCCAGATGGCCGACATGCCTAAAATTAAAACGTTTGTGGGTGAATTGTCAGTTTTGTCTATTATTTTGAAACCGTTATACTTATCAAACAGCTGCTATTACAACCTTATTCTCCGAAGAACAACTACTAGATGTTTGGAACAGTTTCAATGATTAAATTGATCATTGTGCAGATTAGATATACATATGTTTCACGTAAATAAACTCATCATAGATACCAGGACTAAATTTTGTATATACGCAAGACGCGCGTTAACGTTTCGTCTACAAAAGACTCTACATTTTGTAATTTAAATTTGGTTGTTCTAGAGAATATCGAAGAAAGAGTACTTAAAATCGAGAACCATGTGAAATGTGACTTGGAATGGAACTTTAGTTTTTTTACTTTCACTCAGTTGGCAACAGATGCTAGTGGAATATTAGTTTACCGTAGAGTACCAGTGATCCGTGCAGAAGCCATTGATTTTCATACTTAAAGTATGAAGTTTGTCTGTTAATTCCTTTGTAGAAGTTACGTAATTATATAAATATTACGGTTGACAAATTTTAATGTCGTGTGTAGAGTCTCTTAGACAAAAAGGAGTCAGTACGCATATTTCAAAATATTACGACATACTTCAGTTTTCTAGTAAAATAAGATGGCAGAAACAAAATGAAGGAAGGTGATTTTGAAGAGAAGGTGCATCAAACGTTATTACATTGTTGGTCTGGCAACCTCTTTTATTGAAAACCTTATTTAGCATTTGTCTAATAATCAATCGCCAGCAGAAGTTAAAGCTCAGATACACATGATACAGTGTGGTGATTAAATTTTCATATTTCTAGGAATTATATTCTTTATGGCCATCGTGATGTCGGAACCACAGCTTGTCTGAAGACCTGCATGTTAATCGTGGTTCAAAAATGACCACATTACTGCACTCAGAAACCATTCGCAGGATAAAATATTTTAAAATTGCAACACAGAATCAAATTTTATATACTTGAAATATAAATCGTATAATGCTGAATATCATACTTCATGTGTGGTTTTCGTTTGTTGCTCGTTTTGAATTAGTTAGGCCGCGACCTTTTTTTCCCTCAATTTTTTATATTTTGATATGTTGTGACCTTTTATAGATTTATATATATACGGTGTAAGTTTTGTAAATTGTTGAAAGTCATACGGTAACACATAGTTGTTATCATCTACATCATTTGGTCTCTAGTCAATTTTTGTTTCCTTGCCAATTATACTACATCTTCCTTTTTTTCTAGAAAAAAATTTAGGTATACGTTTTAAAAATAAAATGACAAAAATACCGGATGAACATTCAAACCGGAAAGAATGTAGTAAAAAGGCAAAATTTAAAGCCCAAACACATTGAACGCATGGATAACTGCTATATTTCTGACTATGTATAAATTGTTGGATTAAGGGGGCTCCTGGGTATAAATGAATTTTTTTTCTAATATAGGATTTCGCTATATTTTTTCATAAATGAACTTTATCATATACTTAAAAGAAAAATGAAATAAAAAAATGGGGTCACCGTTCATTTAAGCTAAAATCTGCCTCTGGAAGAAGCATACATTTTTGTTAATGTCCTTTATTTCTGTTAACTTATAGGAAAAAAAGAGGAAATATCGAAATAAAAAAATAACCTAATATAAGAAATCACTTAAATTTTACAAGTATTTAGTTTATGTACAGCTTATTTGAAAATAATAATAAAAAATATAGGTCACCGATGAGTTAAAAAAGATATTTCAAATTTAAGGCCAAAAAATGGCATGTTTGCACCAAAGGGAGATAATTTGGAGCTTTTTCAATTTTTAAAGTCATTTGGGGCCAAACCAAATCAATTTTTTGGGTTGTTTTTTGTAGCATATCATAAAGTTACAACTAGTAGTGTAATAAATAAAATTTGTAATGAAAAAATAAAGGTTTAATTTTTTGCTAAAATTTTTGTACCCATGAGCCACCTTAAACCTGGCTGTGTAGCTAGATTAACCGCTCACATATATGACCTTCTCTTAATAACTTTTTCGTTAGTCTGGCATAGCGCATCACTAAAGATACATTAATTTTCAAAATACGCATCTGGTACAGAAAAATTGGTATCGTTTATGTTATAACTACCTCTGGGTCGATTCCCTGCTGGTAGACTGATAGTACCTGAGGGTATCACCAGCACAGTTGCCAGTACTTTAGTACTGGCATGAGCATATGGATTTTATATTATCAAAATTTGCTGTAACGAAATTTTGGAAATTGTTTAAAATTTAGGATTGCATCTCCCTCTGATTCCTTGCCCGGCTTTGGCTATTATTTCTAGTCCTTCTTTGTTAATAGCTTTTTATATTTTTATTAATCTTTGGATTTTCAATATTTTGGCCTCGAGCCTCGAGCATCACTGAAGCGACATTGATTGTCGAAATGCGCATCTGGTGCAGAAACATTGGTACCGGTTATGCTATTAAAGAAACATATCGGTATTTGATATTATATTCTGCAGATATAGGTTTCTGACACAGAATAATTGCAACAAATACTTTCTTGTATAAAGTTAAACTTAAAGATTCAAAGCTTTGTACTTTTTGTAAGATTTCTGATGAAACCATGGAGCATTTATTCTATGAATGTCCAATAACACATTTTATATGGCAATCTTTTTCACAAAAATTGAAAAGATATTTTGTGAACTTTACATTATCTAAGAAGCATATTTTTCTTGGTCTTCAAAATGAGAGTTTACTGTTGAATTTGATCATTATTATTGCAAAGAACTATATATACAAATGTAAGTTGTATGAAAAGAAACCAAGTATTATAGGACTATTAGCAAAAATAAGAAAATATCAGGAAAATGAACATTATATAGCAAAGAAAAATGGTACCACACCTTATTTTCAAAAATTCTGGGCCCCAGTAGATTACATTTTTACTGATTAGTAATAATTACTTTTGATTCAAATCATATAAAATAAAAAAAAAATGAAACTTAATTTATAAAGAGCAGATCTTTACAAGGATAACATTTTTCTTTGCAATACACAAGTTGATATATATGTTTTGTTAATGCAATTGCGAGAATGTGTGTGTGTATGTGTGTGTGTTTTCTTTTCCCCTTTTTATTATAATGTTAATATTCAAATAGTATATATTCACAGTAGAAGAAAAAAAAATGTAGTCAATTTTTTGTTGTATATATTAAACCCCTTAACACCATAGTCAGGTGGTGATGTAAAGGGATTGTAAAAGCCTGACTACTGAAAAAAAAATAAAAAAAAAAAAAAAAAAGTTTCTGATACGATTTAAAAGGAGTTATTGAAAAAAGGTTAATCAATGTAAGTGTGGTTTTCACGCATCGTTGACAATGTAATGGAATTTGATGCGACTGTCATACAAGTGAGAGGTTTAGCTAGCTATAAAACCAGGTTCAATCCACCATTTTCTACATTAGAAAATGCCTGTACCAAGTCAGGAATATGACAGTTGGTATCCATTCTTTTTGATGTGTTTGGACTTTTGATTTTGCCTTTTGATTTTGTACTTTCCTTTTTGAATTTTCCTCGAAGTTCAGTATTTTTGTGTTTGTACTTTTTTCTTCACTATTCAAAGAATTGTTCTAGCGACAAACAGATGTTCAGTACATGGTATCAAAGTTTTACCTCGGGAACTTATAGCAGAATAGTTTTAGTTTTCTCGGCGTAAGATTACCTGTAGTTTTAACATATGTGCCTTTTTTTGATAGTTTTGTTTTCATTGACAATCACTTTTTATGATAAAATTCATTATACATGAACTTTCGTTTTTATGTAAATGTTAATACTAATTAGGTAAAAACAATTTTTAGAAGGAATATTAAACACAAAGTCTCCCTGATTGTCCGAAAATGGCTTATTTTACTGCACTTAAAACTAAAAAATTATAATTAAAAAATATAATATCATTCTGCTATGCAAAACCTGAGTAATATCTGATGACAATTATATAAGCTCTAACAAACAGACGAACGGACAATGTAATTTTAATATGACATTTATTTAATGAATGGAGTTAAAAAATTTCGACATTTTGTGTTTCACCAGCTGAACAGTGATATTCAATTCAAAAGTTCATATTTCAGAGAAAAAAAAAGATTGTACTAAATAAATCGTATCTTAGTATTCGTGGTAGAAATAGTCAACCAGAAAGCGTAAACATTTTTTTTAAGGAGAATGTGCCTTAAAACGAGCCCATGTTTTGATGACGTTGTACAAAGCTGTGCCTGGACATGTAGAGGTACTAACATCTCGATGTCCAAACAAAGCGTAGGATGATGAAACTTTTCCTTTAGTGATTCCACATTGGATCAACTTTTTAACAGCATTTAAAGCAGCAGAATTGGGAGAACGGGTAGCAAAATTTCCCATAAATGAGGCGGCTAACCCACGGCTGTTATAGCCTGAAGTATGAGCCCCTACTTTATCCCAGCCTCTTCCCTCATAGATTTTTCCATCTTCACCAACAAGGAAGCTGTAACCAATGTCTGCCCAGTCTGTAAATATTAAATAATTTTTATTTAATTTGGTATTTTTTTTGTACATGAACAAAGGTGGTATTAAAGACCATTGTAAATATATCACGTTTTTTAATGTTTAACATCATATCGTTATTTGCATGCTTTCTCCCTTGTTTTCGTCTGCCTGTTGTCACACGTTTTAAGGACAAGGAACCAGTCGAGAGTTTGCTATTGTTAAGTGAAATTACAAATGCTGTTGTCGCATTCTTTTAGTGATCGTGAACATTCTTTGATACAGTATCATCTTGTATTGCTTAACATTCAGTTGGGTTTTTCAAACAAGATATTGTAAGGCAATATCTAACGTTATACTAGGGCTTTATTTCCTCACAAGGAATGTATAAACCAATGTTGCCGAGTGATGATGCTAAATTGATCTATAAATACATTTTACGGACACCATTACGAGTTGGTATATTTCAACTGTCATAACTACAATCCTGTGTCCCTTCCTACAAATGTAACCTAGCAAATAAGACTTACCATCGTATGTGTACTTGTATGTGCAACACGACGGGTGCCACATGTGAAGCAACTGAGATCATCTTCATTTTTGTGGTAATCATGTTTCTCAGTCCATAGTTTTAATGCGTTTTTTTTTTATTTAATGTTATCTTCTATTTTCTATTATCTTTTTTATACATAGATTGTCAGTTGATATGTCCCTTTTGGTATCTTTGGTATCTCTTTTTTTTTGTTACGTTTTCTAGATAACTTTTATTATTTTACCGGTCGCTGTAGCTTGAGAATTGGTACTTTTGTATATCTAAGAAACATATCGAAGTACAAGCACATATTTGGATATCGAAAACGCTTAAAGCGTTAGGACCAAAATGATTTTTATAATAAAACCTAAATCCAGCTAAGGTAAATTTTGCTTTAAAAGTGAAACATAATTTCCTAGTTACAACATATCTATTGCTACTGATTCCTACCTAACTTTGAAAATAAAAGCGAAGCAAGGGGAATACAAGATGGGCAACTATATTTAATTTTTAGTTTTATAATTTTTATTGAATAACTCACTGCGGCTATCCATGTGGTAATTTTGTATTCCTTTCATTTTTGATATGCATGTAGAAAACGATGTACAATATCCACCAGCAGTATGATGTATAAAGAAGTCGGGAACTGGCGTATATATTGTCGATGTACTTCCTGGTCGTCGAGCTCCCCAGCTGTCACGTGATATTATCTTTACATCAGAACAGTCACCAGTATCTTGTTCTACAAACGAATTCAATAATATACTAATAACTTGAACATATTTATATTGTCTAATGGGCATGTTCCTACCATATGAGCTTGATGAGTGTTTGTACCATACGCGTATAATCCAACCTTGTCCTTATGGTCGAACTATATGAGTATTATACACGTTTGTTTATTGACGGAGTGGACCATGTTAGTATTAAGACCATGTAGGTATTTTTCTAATCAAGTTTTCTAAGTTGCTAATTGAATTAAGTTATCTTAGTGTAAAAATAATGTTTCAGACAAAAACTTCTTATATAAGAAGAGGATTTAATAACACAAATTCATGTGTGTTAAGCAACTGCATTCTTGCTAAAAAGTTCATTAAAATATTCTTTTTTCTTTTTATTAGGACAAATGGAGAAAAAAAACAATTCACTACGAATCTAACTTGTAAATTGATTTCGCTGTGTCCATTTATCACGTCACAATCCCTTCCATATGGAATAAATCAACATTCCCTTTGTAGAATCTTTTAAATAATAGGACTGTTATGCATGGTCCGGTAAAAAAATATTGATAAATACCCGATCAATGCGAGTATGTTAGTACCATACGATAATTCATGTATGTTCCAAATAGAACCGGTTTGGTTTCTTTATTCATGTCTAAATGAATGTATTTCAATGACATGAATGAGAAAGTACGAATTTATCTATATAATTATGTGAAATTATGTACATTTTGAAAATCTCTAATATTATAATTTTTATAGATATCTTCACTAATTATAGGTTATTTGTCATGAGTCATCAGAAAAGAAAACTAATTTGACTAGTCCTTGTTAAATTTCCCATTGTACACAATCGAATGCAATAGTAAATAACAAATTCTTTTACAGCATATGCCCTGTATGCATTTGGCTGTCTTTAATTTGGCTGAAACATAAGCAACACGACGGATACCACTTGTGGAGCAGGATTTGCTTACCCTTCCGGAGCACCTGAGACCACCCCTAGTTTTTTTGTGGGGTTCCTATTGCTTATTCTTTAGTTTTCTATGTTGCGTACTATTTGTCTGTCTGTCTGTCTGTTTTTTTTAATTTTTACTTTTTAGCCATGACATTGTCAGTTTATTTCCAATCTATGAGTTTGACTGTCCTTCTGGTATCTTTCGCCCCTCTTTTGTATAAAAAAAAAACCATGTAATAGCATGTGATTGCAAAATGTATCATGCTTTAATGCTAGGCAAATAAGCTTTCTTTAGCTGTATATCCCGTTCTCAAAATATAATCGACTTTGACTCACGTACTGTCAAGATATACTACGACCTAACTCAACAAGAAATGCATCTAAATAACCCGAATAATGGTTCAAAGGTGCCAGGATTATAATTTAATACGCCAGACGCGCGTTTCGTCTACATAAGACTCATCAGTGATGCTCAGATCAAAATAGTTATAAAGCCAAAAAAGTGCAAAGTTGAAGAGCATTAAGGACCCAAAATTCCAATACAGTTGTGTCAAATACGGCTAAGGTAATCTATTCCAGAGATAAGAAAATCCTTAGTTTTTCGAAACATTTAAAGTTTTGTCAACAGGAAATGTATCAAAATAAGCACATAATTGATATTCATGTCAACACCAAAGTGTTGACTACTAGGCTGGTTATACCCTCGGGTATGAAAGTCCACCAGCAGTGGCATCGAGACTTTCTTTGAAAAAGGATTGCACGAGTTGTTTGAGAGTTGAATTTCTTATGATAGTCTGCTGTACCATGTTTGATATATTTTATGTTACGTACCAACTGCTGTTGTTTTACAACAACGTATGGTCGAACTACCAGTACATTTCCCTGAGTAGTATGAACCACTGCATGTGTTGCTGTCATCCTGACAACTACCGCCTAGATCGGTGCATGGCTGGTCAACATCTGAAATTAAAAAATTGAAAAAAAAGTAAAAGCACAAAAATACTGAACTCCGAGGAAAATTCAAATCGGAATGTCCCTAATCAAATGGCAAAATCAAAGGATAAAACTCATCAAACGAATGGACAACAACTGTCATATTCATGACATTTTCAAATGTAGAACAGGTGGATTGAACCTGGTTTTATAGCGCTAAACCTGTTACTTTTATGACTGTCGCATCAAATTCCGTTCTTTTTACAACAATGCGTGAACAAAACAGACACAGTCGGTAAAATAGTGAAAATATGGTTACAGCAGTCATCACTGTGTTACAATCTCAAGACAAAAAAACATATACAAAAAAAACACAAATCTTTCCTATGTGCCTTCTTTTCTTTCTATTTGTAGTTCCAAGTTCTATACATCATCATGCAGTTGAAGTGTAGTGAACACCTTAGCGCCTGGTTGAATGTATTACTGAGACATTGAGACCCCGTCTTTTTTTGCTTTGATTTTGTCAAATTTCAGCACGTATTCTGTGTCATTAATATCTGTACCGTACTTATACTTTTTTTCTATTTAATTTATTTGTTTAAACTGTTCTCTTTCTTGATTTGCCTGAAGTTTGCGTCAATTGGTGTTAAGCAAACAAATTTATAAAAATTAAACATTGTTAAACTAATATGTAAACTCTAACACACATACATAAACATGCAGAACCTTTTTCAATACTGTTTTGTGCCATTTCGTTTTGTTTATTAACTTTCTTATTCGTGAACATATACATGTATGTCTACACTTCTGTGCGTCTTCAAGTTTCATTGATTTTGGCTGTAATATTTTGATAGAAACATGTGTTAAGCAGCTTTAAACCCCGATCTGTAAAATACACTCTACGTACCAACTGCTGCTGGTTTACAACAACGGTTGGATGCACTACCAGAACATTTCCCTGAGTAATATGAACCACTACATGGGTTGCTGTCATGCTGGCATTGCCCTCCAAAGTCTATACATGACTGGTCACCGGCTTAAATTGAAACAAAAATAAATACCTTACATATATGCCTTGTCTTTCTTATTCTTTCTATCTGTGCTTCTAAGTTCTAAAGGTTGTCGTGCAGTTGCAGTTTGGTGAAATGTAATGTTGTGTCATCATTATGTTTACTAAATTCCTACTCCAAACCAGTCCCGATCCCCCACTCCGGTCCCTGCCATCCGACCCATCCCCATTTTGTTGGTTTATTTCACTCGTTTTCTTGATTAAAGTACTTGTCTTTTTGCGTAATGCAAACTATTTAAAGTTTATATAGATCAAATATAATATGTATATACAAAACAAATAAACGAAACGCTTACACTCATGAATAAAAATACAGAAACATTTTAACTACTCTTTGGTGTCATTTTATTTTAGTTTACATTCCTTATTTATGTAAACATGTGTCTGCCTTTTTCTATTTTTTTTTCTATCCATGTCACGAAATTTGTTAAAATTGCCCCAATTATTACTCAAACGATGGTTTACATCGTCTTCTTTGCGAGTAGCTATTCTATTGACAGTCAATTGCTCCATGTTTAGTATATATGTCACGTTTACATACCCACTGTTGTTGGTTTACAACAACGTCTGTTTGTACTACCAGAACATTTCCCTGAGTAGTAAGAACCACTACATGGGTTGCTGTCATATTGGCAATTGCCTCCGAAATCTATACATGGCTGATCACCGGCTTAAATTGAAAAAAAAACTTTTAAAAGTTACAAATATGTCTGATCATTCATATTCTTTCTAGTTGACGTTTTAACTTCTATAGACTGTTGTACAGTTGTAGTTTTGTCAAATGTGCGTTAACATTTTGGGTCATTGGTATGTTTACATATTAATTGAAGACCCATTTGTGGACTTCGGCTGTTATCTTCTCTTTGGTCAGGATGTTGTCTCGTTAGAGTAAGTTCAATCCTGGTATCTATGATGAATTTATTTGACATACTCCCCATTTGTGTTGTAAACACAAATGATCGAAATGACTATCTTCATAAAATTATATTAATTCCATTAACTATGTCAAATGTATGTGACAAGAATTTCCATATGATTGAAAAAGTCAAAATTTGAATTTAAGAAACGTTTACTTTTAAAAGACACCTTTTCAACGTTCATCATGCTAATTATACGTACCATTAGCATGGTATTATCATATTGTATTGTGTCTCAAGTACTGTCAACGTCAAAAAAGGAATAATTGTAATTTTTTTTTCTGTCTATGAAGTGATTACATCAAAAATGTGTTGAACACTGAATATCCCAAGTAGCGTGTTATTTTGAAGTGTGCACCACATTTTTATGTTATTTCGAATAGACAGAAATGATATTACAGTCATTCCTTATAATTTAATTCTGAATTCCGTTATAAATCGGAGGAAATCATGAAAAAACGTTGATGACGCCACGGTCACATGACAAAATTATATCTATATAAAGCTGATAAACAAAAGAACTTCAGCTAGTCAGAAGACGCGTTACATCCAAATTAAATTATATTGCGATAGATTTAATTCAAAACGAAATATAAAAGATATGAATAATGACTGACGACTTCTTTGAAAGTCCTGATTCTATTGACAAGCGATTGAGCCATATTACGTACCCGGTGTACAACAACGGTTAGAAGCACTTTCAGAACATTTCCCCGAGTGATATGAACCACTACATGGGTTGCTGTCATGCTGGCATTGCCCTCCAAAATCTATACATGGCTGGTCACTGGCTTAAATTAAAAAAAATATAAACAATAATGTTTAATTTTCTAGTTCTTTCTAAAAGAAAATTCGCACATCTTGTCGGGGCCATACAGTCTTACCCTAAATGAGCCTTCTACAGAAGGAAAAACAATAAAATTAAGTCATACCCTTTCTTTGCTTTTTTTTAAAAGATAGCTTCCTGTTTATATGATAGATGTGAGTATGTATGTCATCAATATCTTTCATAGATATAATTTTGAGTAGTTTAAACGGTGAAAAATAGTTTCTTGTTAGTGTATCCATGGCAACAATATGCGTTCATATACTATCAAATATGTGACCCGCCATGACATTTGCAGGCTTATGGAGGTAGAACGTCATTGTTAGAAAAATTATAAACATGATAAATATCGAGATTCAATGAAATACGTATTTGTGAAAAAGAGATAAACACTTTCCTTGTCTTCTTTTTTGCTGACGCCGAACTATACATCATATATAAGTTTTGAAAAAGTTTAACTTTATCGTTTGAAGTGAAAAATATTTGAATCTACATTTTAAATTGATACAAAAAGAATAAAATTTCTGCTCTATAGATTTCCTTTCATAAATGAAATCTGAAATATATCCCTAACAAATGCACCGTATAAAATGCATATAAGAGAACACCTACTTTTAAACTGTTACGCGTCGCATACTAAGTATAGAGACATGCATAATAAATCTAAATTAAAAAAAGGAATTCTTAAAGCTTACTTTGACAAATTTAAACTAACTTCATTTCAACAAGTTTAAATTACATGTTCTAAAATAGAGCTAAGAATTGTTTGTATTATAGTAAATTTAAGTCTTTGAAATTTTTATTTTTTAAAACTTTTTTGGATTCGAGCGTCACTGATGAGTCTTTTGTAGACGAAACGCGCGTCTGGTGTATATATAAAATTTAGTCCTGGTATCTATGATGAGTTTATTTACAATCACTGGGTCGATGCCACTGCTGGTGGAGATTTATTTCCCCGAGGGTATCACAAGCCCAGTAGTCAGCACTGTTTGTGCTAACATGAATTATCATTGATATTCTTATATTTATAAATTAACTGTTTACAAAGTTTTGAATTTTTTGAAATACTAAGGCTTTTCTACCTCAGTCATAGATGACCTTAAAAGTTAGCTGAATTTGGCAACACTTTTAGGAATTTTGGATCTCAATGCTCTTCAACTTCGTAATTTATTTGGCTTTTTTTTTAAAACTTTTTTGGATTCGAACGTCACTGATGAGTCTTTTGTAGACGAAACACACGTCTGTCGTATATATAAAATTAAGTCTTGGTATCTATGATGAGTTTATTTACTAAGAGCCAATAAATACAATAATTTTGTATTTTATAAATTAGTGCCTTCAATAAATAAAAGCCGTCATAGAACAGTCTCATTTTCATACCGATATTCGAAATGACTATTACAACAAATATGTCATAATAACATGACAGAGAGTTTTGTTTCGGAATATTCTAGATAAATATACAAAAAGCAAATTTTAGACATTGTACCCTCCCAAGCCTGGAAGTGGCTAGTCACATATAGTTAACGGCGTTTTTCTCACAATGACGTTCTACCTCCACAAGCCTGGATATGTCATGGCTGGTCACATATTACGAAACAGAAATTGTATGAAAAATGTTGGCAAAGGTTGAATAATTTGTCAGATGAATTCTTTAATTTATATTAATCCATAGTGTCATGTTTTGACATACTCGTATTTATTATTTAGAGATAAATAAAGCAATTTGAATATTTTTTGTTTAACTTTGGACTGTAATTTTATGGTCGAATTAACATAAATTTTGACTCACCCAGGTCTAACTCATCAGGAGTTAAAATAAAGATTTCTTTTAAGGAACAAAGTATGAGTATCGGTAAAAATTCGATTCCTCCGAAATTGAGAGCCAAAAAGGTTCGAGACAACGAGCGATACAGAATCGATCTAAAGATTAAATTAAAAAAGTGTTCGTAAACTTTAAAAATAACTTGCTTACCTATGAACGGTCGTATATTGAAAAAACGGACAGTAAAAGAGACAATGGTCCTCCCCCCCCCCAAAAAAAAAAATTATATAAGAATTATAATGATAGTCTTATTAACCCACTTTAAATGCTTTGTTAGTCATCATATGTTTACAAATAAAATATTTTGCACAACAATATTGACGACCACAAAGGCAAAAATTCAAAACCACGCTCTTAAATGTGTATTGATACAGAATCTGTCATTCTGCAGTTTTATTGACTTTTTTTAAACCCATTAACATACTGAGATACTTTTAGAATATGGGTTAACTATGATGAGTGACGTTTTTTGACGAGCGGGCCCATTCGTGTCGCTTGTTATACACTTATCCGTAACTTTTTAAAGTCATGAAATCACATATTTAGTGTCATGATATGAGGTCACCTTAGATTTCTGCATCATCTCGAAATGCGGAGTGATCAAATAGATCCGGCATGGCTGAATCAAAAATCCTGTGAAAAAAGGGCTAAACTCGTCCGATCGATACAAAGCAGGAAAAACAAACATCTTACAAAAACACAAACCGGACGCAATAATGTATTTGTACATGTCTCAAAGTTCAAAGGTATTAAGAAATTTTACGATATAGTTTTAAGTGAATATTATTTTTATCTACGTATTAAATTAATTTTTAAAAGTCAAAATTATCTGCTCTATAGATTTTCATTAGCGAAATCTAAAATGCGTAGTAAAATATAAACCATTTCAAGTGCATATATGTAAACAACTACTACTTAAAAAATATTACGCTTCTTAGGCAGAGTGGTGTAGAGATATTCATCATATAAATCAAAGTTAAAAGGGAAAATAAAAAACAATAATTACAAAAGCTTTTTTGGCAAAATTCAAATTACATTTTGAAGTACATTTGTGTCTTGTGTACTTTTATTTGTCTGATTGTCCTTTTATTATTAAGCCATCGATTTGTCAGTTTATTTTCGATCTTTGAGTTTGACTGTCCCTCTGGTGTCTTTTGTCCCTCTTTGTTTCTTTTTATTCTTGAATTATGATGTATAAAAAACAACATTTATGAAAATCTTTATTCTTCAAGAATTAATCCTTTTACACATTTCCTCTTATATCTATATCATCGATATTCTAAGTTATGTTGTTCGAATCAATTTAAGATATCAATTAAAACATTAGTCATTCATTTATTTACAGATGATCATTTAACCATGGATACTACTTATAATTACAGATAACGGTATCAGGATTCGTTTGCAAGTAATTCCATACCCACTGTTCTATGATCCAATATATTAATTCAAAATCAAGTTGTTGGAACTATAAAGTAAAATAGGGATGCATCTACAAATAAACACAGAATGGAAACTTTAAACTGGGCCATAATAGGTTCAATTTGGGGTACCTTAACTTTAGAGTTTTAACTGGCAATTATACAAATTCCGATGCATTTTAACACGTATGTACGAAATTAGAACTACTGTATCCTGTAAAATTGATAAACATGTTTTCAAAGTGTTTGAAATTCAAAATTATCTGCTTTACAGAGTTGTCGTTAGTCAGCCCTGATCTTTTACGTAACACATGGTTATAAAAAATAAACTTCATCGTAAGTACGTCTTTATTCAGTCTCTTGTGAGAATTTTATAATCTCCAGAAAATTAAAATAATTTTTCATATCATTAAAATTGAATAATAAAAAAATCAACCGTATCGATTGAATATTTGATAAATAGTTTTGTTAACTACTTCTTAAACTGTTATGTGTGGTCGTAACACGCATAACGAATCTGTAAAACAATAAAATGTTAAGAAAACTCGACTAAACGCTCCCATTTAGACAAATTCTCAATGAATGTCTTTGTACGGCAAAACTGCATTATGCATTCATCTGTATTTTTCACTTTAACATTATTCAATTAAACTGACCTCCATCCATCACTGTCTTAATAAAATGCAAAGAATTACTATTGTGATAATTGTTTTAAAAGTTTCTCGTATTCAGTGCATTAAATAATTGCCACTAGACGTTACGAAATCAATCAATCTAAATGAATATAACTCAAAATATATCATTCAAAATTCTTACCCAGACAGCAGCCATGACATTCAAAATTTGGAAAATTGTATGAACATATTTCCTGATGGTCAAATTCATGCAGCTTTAAACCAGAAAAGGTTAGAATTAGAAAATATTAGAGGAAAAAAAATGAAGGTGTTTTTTTAAGATCCCACGCTAACTGGCAAGAGAATGGGGAAAAGTGTTCAGAGTTTTTTTTGTAAATTGGAAAAGAAACATTTTATTAAAAAAAAACGATAACTGAGCTCATAGACGAAAAAGGAAAACATATCTCAGATCAATCTAGAGTTTTACAAGAAGAAATGAATTTTTTTTAAACATTATACTCAAGTAAAAATCTGGAATGTGATGATGAATCCTTTTTCAAGCACAATGTTAAACTCACAGAAGAAGAGAAGGATTTGTGTGAGGGTACTATTTCTTTTAAAGAATGTGCAGAATCACTAAAATCTATGTCAAATGGAAAGAGTCCAGGCTCAGATGGGTATACTGTAGAATTTTACAAAGTCTTTTGGCGAGATATTGGACCTTTTCTTTTTAGATCGTTATATTTTGGCTATGAAAATGGGGAATTTTCTAAATTTCAGTATCAAAGTGTCATTACATGTATTCCAAAAGAAGATAAAGATAGACGTTATTTAGCTAATTGGCGCCCAATTAGCCTTATGAATACTGACACCAAGATTGCTTCTGCTGTGATTGATAATAGAATAAAACCTGTTTTACCATCTATTATCAGTGACTGTCAGAAAGGCAGTTTGTATAAAATATCCAGTTTATTTCATCTTATATTAGCGCTCCGATTTGTTGAAAACATCATTATCTAAATTTCATTTCTAACCTCAGTAAAAATGTATTAACCCCAAAAAAGTAAAACAGAAGTTACTAAAAAATTCGAAGTACACTTTGGTCGTTTTATAGTTTGTGTGTACTTACTTATAGAAAGACAACTATTGTGCTTGATACTCATATGATGAAGACATAATATTTCAATCAGTTTAATTGAGATCAGCTGGAGCTGGCATCTCAGTAATTAACTTCTAGTAACCCTTTGTGAATTTATGTATCATTGTCATGGAATCGGACTTCTTTTGAACTGAGTTTTACTGTGCGTATTGGTGCGTTTTTTTTTTTTTTTTTTTTTTTTTTTTTTTTTTTTCTTCAACATTGGCTAGAGGCATGGAGGGAGGGTCGAGATCTAAACAAAAAATTTATCACATAAACAATTGAATACATCCGCACCGTTGTCTACGTACAAGTTACTTTCAAAATAAGTTAAAAAAAAACACACACACACACACACACGTATATCTTTCATCATTGTTTTAAACAAAATAATGGAAAAAATAGCTAAATTCCAAATAATTAATTCATCATGAGAAATGGAAAAATAAATAAAAATGAAATAATTAAAAGACAGAGTCAATGTCCTGTTGAATAAATAATAAAATAATAAAGAAACGGAAAATATTCAGGTTGACTATGAATTAACTTTGTAAATGTACTACTACAGACAAATACATTTGTTACTGACAACTGAATGATAAAAATTGTAAGCTTATCATGATGTCGGAACTTGAACGCTTTCACTGTATATTTAGCATGTTTAGTCAGCTTTCTAGGGTCGTTTGTCATCAAAAAGAACATTTTTCCTCGTTGATTATATCTATTAATTCATTGTTAAAAAATACAGTGTTAAATGAACTCTCTGTCTCAAATCATTGTAAAACGGGATCAGTGGAGAGAAAAGGTGACACTCATTCTCCGTGGAGCTGCTGTTACAAAAAAATACATTATAAGTGTTCATTCGTTTGCTCGCCGTTATATCTTCCCGTCTCTAGCATCAAAAGAAGAATTCCACAATATAAAAAAGAAGATGTGGTATGATTGCCAATGGGACAACTATCCACAAAAGACCAAAATAACACAGACATCAACAACTATAGGTCACCGTATGGCCTACAACAATGAGCAAAGCCCATACCGCATAGTGAGCTATAAAAGGTCCAGATAAGACAATGTAAAACAATTCAAACGAGAAAACTAACACAACGCAGTTAATTTGTTTGATAGTTTCAAGTAAAAATTAAACACACGACAAAAAAAGGGGGGGGCGGGGTCGACTCCACTCAGAAAGCGCTTGTGCCTTAATTGGCATCTTGATCACAATAGATAACTTTTGTATAATTATACCCATAGACTAATAGAGACCCCCTTTCTTATGGAGCTACTTATATAATTGTACGCGTTTAATTTAAATAAAGTAAAACTCCAAAATTATGTAACCTTGTTCAAGTTTTTGCCTTACCCTTTCAAAAATTTTGATCCGTGTCTTATTACAATATGAAAAATAAATTTATCAATAACAATAAATAAATATATTTTATTTTATATGAACAATTGCTATTTAATATGTAACAGTATGCAGCTTGTGAGCATGTGATTATGAAAGATCTTCCCAGATCATGGGGATGAGATCGAATTTGTTGCGATTATTATAGGCAGATTCAATTGAACCAATCAAAAATAGGAAATTGTACGGCGGCCAAAATGGTGGACAATTTCGAAAACAGAGGTTAAATGTGGAGAACCTTTATCATTTACATCAAACTGTCTTCTCATTTGCCAAACAATATCAATAGATAGAATAACAAACTAAATATATCACTATTTAAGAAATTCTCAACTGGATAGACAGTTCCATCCGAAAGAAACAACCAGGTAACCACGTACGCTAAGTTTTATCGAAGCAAAATAACATGCACAAACTTGCTCTTCTTTCGTCCAGATGATCCCGACGTCTGCTGAGGGTGAATTAAAAAAGCATTACAGACGCAAATAGTATTTCCACTAGTTTATGAGATGTTATTTTTATATTGATAAACAATAAACATATCGTCGTGTCATATGTTTTCGTATGTCATATGTTTTCGTATCTGGAGTAATTGCATTGCTTTGTTGTACTGGTTAAATTTTCAAATCCTTTCTGAAAAAAAATCATTAGACTATTCTCTGTATATACAGTAAAATATTTAATACTATATTTTCATAGCGTTTTCCTTTGAAGGCATATGCAATCTTTCTTTTATTCATTCCATACGATTTCCTTGGTCGCCATCTTGGAAGTACACAAGCGATCACCAGAACCACGACTTTAGAAAAAATTTATTTCCGGATTTTGTAGTCATTTCCTGTCCGTGTACTGATCCAATTTTTATTTCATACGAAAACATATGACGCTGTTTTTTTGACATACAAAAATCGCAAAGTAATCGGAAACAGTAAAAAATCGTAGAAATCATTGACAAAAAAACTAGATACCTAAAATCAATCTACAGAACATGCTTTTTAAATCTGAGTAAACACCTAAATAAAAACTCAACAGTAAAAACCGTAAGCAGTGAAAATTGTTATTAGTACGAAAACACATTACACGATGATAATAAAGTTATATTCTGGTATCTTCAACGTTATTATTGTGTTGAGTTATCTCCCTTAGTCAGCCAGATTTATTCTTCTTAATTATTTGGAAGGATTTTGAAAAAAGGTGCAATTCAATCTCATTATCTTACTTGTCTCAAAAATTTTATTTAAATGTATTGAAACTTAATTTCATCTAACATGTCTTGAACAATGGTAGTTTTATTTTTCTATATATATCATTATTAACATGAGGAAGCAAACTAAGTAACGATCGACTGCTATATTACAGGGTCAGTATACCAAGGTCAACCTTGATGTCACCACACCGTGTCAAACCACAAAGGAGGAGTCAGTATGAACCTTCGGATTCAATGGCTTTGTCGAAGGTAATGCTATATTTTGTAATGATTTGATCATGTTGATAAAAGTAATCATACAGGTGATTTTATAAAAAAGATTTGTATCCTATGAAACCTTAGCTATAAATTCAGAAATTATTGTGGCATTCATTTAGGGGCCAGCTGAAGGACGCCTCCAGGTGTGGGAATTTCTCGCTACATTGAAGACCTGTTGGTGACCCTCTGCTGTTGTTTTTTATTTGGTCGGGTTGTTGTCTCCTTGACACATTCCCCATTTCCATTCTCAATTTTATTATTGTGATTTTGTTATTTAAGACTAAAATGCGAGAAAAAAAATTGCAGTATTGAGAAAAATCGTATTTAGTTCATATAAAAATTAATGCAATTATAATCCTGTCGCATTTTTGGCAAAAAAAAAACCATTGCAATAATTTCTGAATTTACAGTATATGAACCTGACAATGGAGGTTCAAAAATTCTGTCATGAATGGCATGAAGATATTTTGGCTTCCAAATGATATGTTATTTTTGTTCAAATTCGAGTTCCACTGTACGTGTAGACTTGACATAACCTTTTTTGTTTGTTCTGTAAAAATGGCATTTTCAAATGTCAGTCTGGTCATACAAATGTCAGATTTGAATTCATTAAATATATAGAGACTTCCATAAAAATTTAATAGAATTGCAGTTATGAATATAAAATAATGATAAAGATTTTAAACTATAAAAAATATTTGCCATCAAACACACGTGAATATAAGTTAAAGTAGTACAGTGAAACCTGGCTAAACTGAATCCTGCATACACCAAAAACCTGAATAAACCTTAAGCTCTGTCATATCAAATTGTATGCGTTGTGAACCTGACAAAATTGAACACAATCTTAAGTCCTGAAGAGGTTTGGTTTAAACAGGTTTCACTGCAATTTCCTTTTATATTTTTATAGCATTGTGTAATGGGATATGAGAGCTCCATCCCCTCAATGGTACCTGCTGCTTCAAACGTTGGTTTAAAGGATGCAACAACAGGAGTCAAATCTAAACTTCAGACGGTATGTTCATTATTTATACACTATAGTGTTGATATTTTTGAGTGAGCTGCTCGTTTTGCTAATTACAATTCAGAATTCTGCATTTGCGATAGGTTGTATGAATTTTATTACATCAGACATTCAGATATCAGAATGTTTGAGTTATTTCCAGAATACTTAACGGAGTTATCAAACTTTTTTTTTTAATTCTTTTAAAAAATACTACCATAAAACCCCCAATTTTAAAGATTTCAATTTAAATGGTCATGCTGTACATGATGTAAATCCACTAATTCTTATGCACACATATTTCTTTCAAAATAGAATATTTTGATATCAAATGAAAGCTTAAGGACTGATGATTGCAGTTGAACACTTTTGACTGATTATGTTTTTAAAAAAAAAAGCATGACATTTCAAAGGTGGACATACTTTCCCTGTTTCTCAGGTCGGAAGTACACATTTTCTGTAGTTGTGAAGTTCTAGGAATGTTGGCTTTTTTCAGCAGAAAACAATGAAATGTTTATCCCTTTATTTGAATTCAAGACAAAAGCATTTACAAGTAATGCTTGAAATCAAAGAGTTTAACATAGGAAAAAGTAAAATAACAAAAATACAGAACTCCAAGAAAAATTCAAACCAGAAAGCAGGAAGTAATGGGTGGAGAACCATTGATGTTCGTCAAGGAAAATTTCTTCAAAACAGATCAGTGGCAGACAAACTGAATTTTGGTTTTAGTTTTAGAAAATCTTCCAATCTGTTTTGATCTTCATGTGAATTTTATATTTAAATTTTATTTTTTTTAGTTTTAGAAATGAATTTTGTTATTGGTGTAAACATGGTCTATATACCATGCAATTTGTAATTAAAGTGCATTTTAAAGGCTTCCATTTACAAAATGATTTATGTAGTATTTTATATTTCAATTCCAATTATTTCAGGTTTCAGATGACTTTCATCAAACTGTTATAAAGGTGGTCATTGACACGATTTGCTTCCATTTAATAATATTAATAGTTACAAATGTTCACTAGTTATGTTTATTATATTATATATGTGTATTGTGTATCACTTGTCATCCATCATACAAACATCTTTTTAGTGGTGTTGTCAGGTTACTGTCTTATTGACATTTACCCAACTCTTCATATATCAGTCAGGGGACTTACTTAAACAAGTGATTTTCTAAATCACTGATTCAAGTAACATTATTTCCATAAAGGTTGGAAGTTAGAGTTGTCTTTCTTTAATAATCACCTATTTAAGTAGTACAAATTAATCACTAGAAGAAGTGATTTAATATTAGTGTAGCTTTAAATATAGAATACTAATGATCCAGGGACTAATTATGTTTCTAAACTTATCAGAACCAACATCTGTGTTGTCTAGGATGACCAGGTCATTTCAGGTGATGACCGTGTACTGAATCTAGGATAATGACATAAATATCACTTGTTTAAGTATCAGACTCAAATTCCTTCCCAAAAATCACTTCTTTAAGTATCATTCTTTTAATAACCCCCACTAATTTCAACACCCCCGAACAGTGAAATTTTTATCGCGAACAGTAGAATTTTATTACATAATCTGAAAGATGAAACCTTGAACTTCACAGGAAAAATACTCCCACTGCTGTGAAAAATCTTTTAAGAAAGTATCAGTTCATTATGCAAAGCCATTATTATAGCATTTTTTCAACTAAAATAGAATTTTCAGGTAAATGATAGCATCAGAGGCATAAACCTTGCTACTTAAAAGAAGCAAAAAGTTCATATTTTTAAATTTTATTAATTAAAAGATGTTATTTAAACCTATGTGTTTAAAATTTTGAAAAAAAATACAAAATCCCAATTTGTGACAAAACCTTGAATTTGCTACTCAAATAAGTGATTTAAAAATCACTTATTTCAGTAAGTCCCCTGACTGTATATTAAGTAAGCAAATTAATAAAAAAAAAAAAAAAAAAAAAAGAAGCAAATTTTGAATTCAATTAACTAATAAGACCTAGTTTTCCATTCAAATGTACATTCTGGGGAAGCACACAGGTATAGAACGGTTGTTCAGCGCACAGAAATATGCATAATTGCTTCCTCCCTGCATATTGTACATGAGAATGCAACAGTCTTTTAGTTGTTGGAATATTTTCACTAAAAGTTAATGTAAATTAATGTAAACCATTTCCTCTTGTAACCAGGTGAAGCATACACATTTTAAACATATTTATTTAATATGAGTAATTCCAGATATTACAGTAATACAGCTTTGATGTATTTAACATTCTAGATATTTATTAAGCTATGAAATTGTTAAAAAGGGATTATATCCAATTTTACATTTGGTTGTTAGTTTTATAGTGAATTCCCACAATTTTTTAAATACTATATCGAAGATTTCAGCTTAAGATGGTTGATTCTTTAATGATAAATTATATATCCTGATATATTATTAATTCGTATATTTTAACAAATTTGATTCGTTTAGGGATAGTCACATGTTAAACTATATTTTCGAAGGTAAAGAAAACGGCGGATAGCAAAACGCATATTGACCTGAAAAAAGCATATTGCACGGTTATTTTTAGAATTTCTAAAAACCAATATACTCTGTGACGTCATGTAATGAATTTCAGGATATTGTTTAACGTTTGGAACACATGATATCTGTGATCGATTATTTGACGAAAAAAATCTTCAAATACATAAAATGTCCAAAAAAGGGTAAATGAAATAACAACTAATATGTTGTTATTGTCAAGGAGACAATGTAATATCTATAAAATTCCAACAAACCTAAATGACGATTTTTATACAAATATGGTCAGAAATTAATAATATAACAAATATAGCCTTTGTATGAGGTCAATACAGGATATATCGACCCAAAGAAGTATATCGACCTCGGACTTCGTCCTCAGTCAATATACTTCTTTCAGGTCAATATATCCTTGTATCGACCTCATACAAAGGCTATATTTGTATAATATTATAATCTTCATGATTCTTAGAAATAACAATCTTAAAGCACTTTCACAATACAAGATATATTAAAGTTTGTGAAAGAAATTGTTGCACTACAAAAATTTCTGGAATGACTCATTTATATATGATAATAGTGTTTGATACCTCGTAATTCAGTTTATATACAGATATATTGCATGAATTACAAGATTACTGTTTATATGTTAAAATTGTTTGATTTTTGCTGTGTTTTTTCCATTGCTTAATTAACAAGTTTTCCTTCCAACAAATAAATATAAAATATATATCAAGAAATATTTAACCTTTCAGAAATGTGTAGCTACTAACAAAGTTGTCAAGCTTTAAATTTTAAAATCTCCAGTTTTTCATTCAAAATATAAAAAAAAGTTTAATATTTGGGTGGTTTGTATGTACAGCTTTGATAAAAAAAACAGGTATTTAGAGGCAGTTGAAATTAATCTCTTAACTATAAAAGAATACAAATGATATATTTGTCTTTACTTTTTTTTGGGAGGGTTGATTACTACAAATATGAGGTCAAACCCAAAATATAACATTTAATAGTAAATTGTCAACAAATTAGACATACTATGAACTTATTTACACATATGTTTGGTACTTACTTTCAATGATATCGTTGGTATAGACCACAGATCAACATTTAACCCATTGACAAATTAAGGTGAATTTGAATTCAATAGTTTCTGTGGTTACCATGGTTACCAAATTTCATGGATTGAAGAAGAAAAAAATATTTTCCTGGATATTTAATTTTGTGGTTTTAACAAGGGTTTGCAATGAACCTATAGGATGATAAATACAAACCAAAATATGAGAAAGAAAATGATTGCAGACATACATTTATTTTTAATGTTCCTGATGCTTTCAACAATCAACATTTACCTATATGATCTTTAATATTTTGTCAGACACGTAAATAAGATTTATTGACCATACATAATTATGAAGTGCTGCCTGACATTTAATAGTATCTATTAAATGTAATTTTAAAATGTTCTTTAAAGTGTTATATGTAGAGTGAATGCCAATTGTGTATATTATGTTGAATAATTTGTGTATAATTGTAATAGTGATAAGGACAAGGAGAAAATGCATTATAATAAGTTTGGCAAAATGTGTGAATTTTACTTTTCTTTTTATGGTGTTGGGAACTGCTCATAGTTTAGTTTTCATTAATCTCTCTACGATTCTTTAAAATTCTGTTTTTCTAATATTCCAATTCTATTTTTAGACATTGGCTGATGCGGAAAGAATGGCGACCAGTTACCCATTCCCTTACACGTCACATATGTCAAGCGTGAGAAAACCAACAAAAGAAAACACAGATTTGTACAAATCCTATATGGACATGACCCTACCTAGCAGTATGAAGTCTAACATTCCTGGAGTTGGTGAAGAATCTGTGTTACTGAAGAAAGCAACGGAAGATCTGCTTAACTCTACCTACTCAATGATGTATGAACTCGATAAAATCAAACAGGAGAGAGATTTTAAAGATTCTAGAAGTCTAGGACGTGTATAAATTGACTTATATTTTTATTTATTTTATTTATGACTATACTGACATTAAAAAGTAGAAGGATTTTAAGACATATTATGTGTTCTTTTTCTGTAAACTTAAAAAAAGGGACAAAGGACAAGTCAAGTTGTTTGATTTTATAATTTCAGATAGCACAGAACAAGAGCAATCATATTTATTCCATTTAAATCAATTTTATTATAAAGGTTGAAAGATTCCAATCAAGACTTGTTATACAGAATATCTGCCAGACTAGTAAAAAAAAATTGGGACTTCAAAAGTGGAGAATCCCTTCTTTCATCTTAGCCATTGAGAATCAATTATCCAGAAATTTTAACTGATTTCGTAGATGTTTTTAACATACAAAATGTATTCATCACAGTTCCCATACTTTCAATATCAGTTTCTAAAGTTGGAACTGATGTAAAGATTACTTTGAAAAACCCAAGTTTGCCGCAACCTTATAACAAATGCTTTATATGTGCTTGTACCATGTAGGTCTATCTTCCTGTCAAGGAGTAGACCAATTTTGAGTGTAAAATTTCCAGCGTGCTGAAAGGCTAAACATTTTCAAAGTATGCACCATTAAAATGAAATCTGTTTATACAAATAAAAAGTAAGATGGTATAAATTAGTTGAGGAGTAGTTTCGACACTCTGGCAGCTTCAATAATGTGTTGGCAATGGTCCCTTGACTGGGAAGCTAGAATATCTTAGAGGTAGGGTATTCCAAGATATGAGGATGTCATCTGCAAATAGGCATATGGTAGAATTAAAGCCAACTGATGTGTCATTGATGTAAAACAAAAATTTAGAAAAGACCTATAATCGACATTGCATCACTAAATTCTGCAGATGCTCCTGGAATACTTGAAGCAAAAGAAGATAATCTGTCTTGATTTTGAACATTTAAAAGCTAATGATGGGACTCTAAATCTGTTAATGGTTTAAAATTTTGATTGGTCCTCAGTAAATTTTTATTGGTCCTCAGTAAATTTTGGTTTCTTAATGTGTTGTAATAAAAAGATGCAGTGTCTGAAAAGGTGTGTGTTATTCAATGTATTGCTCATAATTTAGAATTAGCCAATCTAGATACTATTAAAAATTAACTATATGACAAAATTTGAAATGAACATACTTATGGGGAGATTTAAAGCCCTTTTCAACTTTACTTTTGATTCGCTTGATGTAGTCAAAAAGCGAGACATACATATATAAGTACGCTGTTTCCAAGTCGGCGGAGTCAGCTTCAACAATGTGGTAGGTCAATCATATTAGGTATGCAGTTATTTAAGCATTGGCACATCTTATTTCCATGGAGATTATTTAGACTTGCCCCCTCAGTCATGGTCTATTGATTTTGAAACTTGCTTAAAACCATTAGTGGCAGGCCAATATTAATTGGTATTCATTTGTATAAGCATTTGCGCATCTCAATTCCATTGAGAATATTTGACCAGCCTCCTAAGTCATGGTCTATCGACTTTAAAACTTTTGCTTAGTTTACACGTATTAGTGAGTGATTAGGACAGTTTAAGATGAACTGCTAATGTTAGGTCAATGATACTCTAGTATTTAATTTTTATGCGACAATTCTTTACTTTATAATAAAGATATTTTTCGCTGGAATTTACTGATTGTCAAAGTCATGTGATTTGCTATGGTGGAGTTGACCAGTGAGTCGAAAAAACGTCGCTCAGTCATTTTGAAATTCAAATTACAGTAACATATTGCTTAGGCTGAGGATGACAATCATGACACCTTCCGGTGAAAGCAACATAGGCTTGAGCAAGAACGTATTGACTTCCATTTCACTATTCCACCAAACAGAAAGTAAATACTCTATAGACTAAAAAAGTTCCACGGCAATATTATTTACCTACGAAAACATGTTTAACCCCAAACGCCCCGGCCTATTTTAATAACATAGCTGAATAATGATCCCCGGTCAGTATAAGCTCTAGATATATTTAAAGTCTAAGGTACGAACCATTTGATTTGAGGATACAGTCGGAGATATTTGAGAGAGAAAAAATTACTGATTTTTGCTTTAAATAAAAATTTTGGCTTTAGCTGGATTGATAACAATAATCTTGTCCACTGTTTTTGCTATTAGAAACGAAAATTTCCAACAGAATTATTTAGCATTAAATGAACATGATGAATAAAAACGGGTATATTTTTTTTGAGGCAGGGGTTTGCATGTCTGACCGAAATGTCTGTTTCGCCGAACGGATATATTAAATACTTTTTTCAAGACCAGACTGCAACCTGCCTGCTGGGTGTGGTGTGGCCTTTTTGTCTCCATTTGTCGACCGTCGTTCATAAATTCGTTGTCATTTCAGACTCATTCGTAGCTTTTGGTTGATTTGGAAACCCTCACTTCCCTTAGTTAATTTTGTTGGGTGAAACATATCAACCAAACATCTGGACAAAAATTGCTTGTTTGTCTTCTTTAATTGGTGTCGTATTGAAAATTGCAATAAACTTGTGGCCAAGATGTTATGCCACAAACATAAGGTGTCAATAATTTTTAGTACACCAGATCCGGATTTCGACAAAAATGTCTCTTCAGTGATGTTAGGGATCGAAACGGTAATTGGAAGGCCATAAAATTTACCCTCAATTTAATATAGAATCTTGAATTTTAAGAGTCAATGTAGGATGAACGGATCATATAAACCGGAGGGAAAATATGATACCAGCCCAAACGAAAAAATATAAACAAGTCTAAATTGAAAACTATGTTCAAACCTATGATTGCGATGGATAAAAACCGCAAGCTTTGTACGTGTGCATGTAAAACAAATTTCGTAGTAGAAGGGTCTAAATACAGCACAAACAACATTTTCCAAAAGACCAAAAAAGTGAAAAAGTATTATTTAAACAAAACGGCTACGCATTTGACTTACAGGTCGAACAACTGATGTTCTTTAACCGTGCTGACTGCCATTGGCGATTGCCAAATAAAATTGATCACAAGATGTAACAAAATGAATCTAAATATAAATTTATACTAAACAGAAAACAATAAACTTGTGGCCAAGATGTTATGCCACAAACATAAGGTGTCAATATTTTTTTAGTACACCAGATCTGGATTTCGGCAATAAATGTCTCTTCAGTGATGTTAGGGATCGAAACGGTATTTGGAAGGCCATAAAGTTGACCATCAATTTAATATACTCTAGAATTTTAAGAGTCAATATAGATATAAACCGGATGGATAATATGATACAAGCCCAAACGAAAAAATATAAACAAGTCTAAATTGAAAACTACGTTCAAACCTACGATTGCGTTGGATAAAAACCGCAAACTTTATACGTGTGCATGTAAAACAAATTTCGTTGTACAAGGGTCTAAAAACAGCACAAACAACATTTTCCAAAAGACCAAAAAAGTGAAAAAGTATATTTAAACAAAACGCATTTGACTAACAGGCATGCAGGCCGAACAACTGATGTTCTTTAACCCTGCTGACTGCCATTGGCGATTTCCAAATAAAATTTATCACAAGATGTAACAAAATGAATCTAAATATAAATGTAATACTAAACAGAAAACAAGAAACTTGTGGCCAAGATGTCATGCCACAAACATAAGGTGTCAATATTTTTTTAGTACACCAGATCCGGATTTCGACAATAAAAGAGGGACGAAAGATACCAAAGGGACAGTCAAACTCATAAATCTAAAACAAACTGACAACGCCATGGCTAAAAATGAAAAAGACAAACAGAAAAACAATAGTACACATGACACAACATAGAAAACTAAAAAATAAACAACACGAACCCCACCAAAAACTAGGGGTGATCTCAGCTAGGTGCTCCGGAAGGGTAAGCAGATCCTGCTCCACATGCGGCACCCGTCGCAATGTCTCTTCAGTGATGTTAGGGATCGAAACGGTAACTGGAAGGCCATAAAATTTACCCTCAATTTAATATAGACTCTTGAATTTTAAGAGTCAATATAGATATAAACCGTTGGGAAAATATGATACAAGCCCAAACGAAAAAATATAAACAAGTCTAAATTGAAAACTACGTTCAAACCTATGATTGGGTTGGATAAAAACCGCAATTTTTAAACGTGTGCATGTAAAACAAATTTCGTTGTAAAGAAGGGTCCAAATACAGCACAAACAACATTTTCCAAAAGACCAAAAAAGTGAAAAAATATATTTAAACAAAACGCATTTGACTAACAGGTCGAACAACTGATGTCATTTAACCCTGCTGACTACCATTGGCGATTGCCAAATAAAATTGATCCACAAGATGTAACAAAATGGATCTAAATATAAATTAATACTTAACAGAAAACAATAAACTTGTGGCCAAGATGTTATGCCACAAACATAAGGTTGTCAATATTTTTTAGTACACCAGATCCGGATTTCGATATATATGTTACAGGCATTTTCTAAATTTAGGCATTTTGTAAAATGGTTGATATTTTTAGGCATTTTCTAAAATGCCTGCATGATTTAGGCATTTTACAAATTGACTATTTTTTTCAGGCATTTTATAAAATGCCTGAAAAAATTGTAAGGCATTTTACAAAATGCCTAAAAGACTAAAACTGAATATTATGTACTCAAAATTAAACGACTTGAAATATCAAATAGATACTTTTATTCTATCATTAAATAAAGCATGCAATTTAAACAGTTACAGATTTTTAATTGTAATTGAATTATTTACATAAACAGTGAAGTTGACAATTATTTGTTGCTTCATGTAAGGTTTGGATGACAGCGACTGTTACACATTTGTCCCGACTTTTTGCAAAGACAACGTTTAGTGTTACATCTAGTCTTACCACTAGCACTACAGCCACATTTTATGTAACCCTGACCATTACATAAAGAAACTTTACTGACAGCTTTTCTAAAGGATATTTCATTATCATAATTTACAGATTGAATAGCAATAAAGTTACTGTCAGACAGTTCAAACTGATTCCTGGTGTAAAGTCCACGTAGTATTCCTTTTTTAATTCCCAGTTGATAACGATGCTCTTCCTTTCCAGTCACAACAGCCATAAGGTTAGGGGTCATCCATAATTGTCAACCATTTTCCAAAGTGTACAAAACGTACACTTGGATGGAGGGGGTTAAACAATCAAAATTTTACCGTATGCCTTTTATAAGTAAAACAGCCAGATATTTTTCAATCTATTTTCAATGCAAATTTTGATATGAATCTGAACAATAATAGACAGGATCTTCTTTTTATTAGGAATGATTGATTCTTGTCTTGAAATCTGAAAATGGTTGATGTACACTTTTTGAGGGAGGGTGGGGGGTCGGAAAAAGTGTATGTTTTGTACACTTTGGAAAATGGTTGACAATTATGGCTACATTTTTAAAGAATAATCTTTAATTTATTTTACTTAACCCTTTTGTGTAGCTTTACAATATATTTTTATCATCTATTTCATGTATTTCATATTTACACAATTTGCCTGAAAAATTTCAGGCATTTTACAAAATGACTAGGTTTTTTTAGGCATTTTGTAAAATGCCCGCCAACTTTAGGCATTTTAGAAATGGCCTAAAAATTCAGTCATTTTACAAAATGCCTAAATTTAGAAAATGCCTGTAACATATATATATATATATATATATATATATATATATATATATATTGAGTATATATATACATTATGTACACAGCCATGTATCACCATCATTGATGGCGATCCGATGGATACATCTGTTGTAGAGTTGTCACTGACTCAGACGTACTTATGAATATAATTATTTTCTGTGACTGTATATTACATTAATTTGTAGGATCCTTTACTATAGATAATTTAGCTGATCTGTAACAATAACATCTTCATGCCTTATATATCATGCACTGTAGTACGCCGCTAGATTAAAACTGACGTGGAAAGGTAACACATGCCCACCGAAAGCTCTTTTTTTGAGAGCCCAGGTGGTCGTGTGGTCTAGCGGGACGGCTGCAGTGCAGGCGATTTGGTGTCACGATATCACAGTAGCATGGGTTCGAATCCCGGCGAGGGAAGAACCAAAAATTTGCGAAAGCAAATTTACAGATCTAACATTGTTGGGTTGATGTTTAGACGAGTTATATATATATATATATATATATTGAGTTTCATGAATGACTAGTTCTGTATTTATCTACACGGGGTACACTGGCAAATTTGCATTGTGTGAAGGTTGGTTCCTAAATATTTTCTTCCCAAAAGGATTAAGCGATTATTGGTGGAATTAACAGCTAAGAAACATTCAGACTATTCTGTCGTTTGCAGTTTTAAGATCAGTTAATTCTGTAAACGAAAATTGAGTTTGCTCATTGTTTGATCTCACTGATCTGCCAGTTATAGTTAAGGAAGTTTTTCTACATTGCAATCTTAGTATTTGTATGAGGTGTTTTTCTCTACATAGACGTAACTTGGTGTGTGCTTTTTTGCAAGGTAAGTGGATCAGATATCTGAAAGAAAATACAGATGGGACAGCATCAATTATAACAGGAATTTACAGAAATGAGAATAATGAGACAAAACTAAGAAAAATGGATAAAAAAATAAAGAATAGACTAACGGAGATACAATATACTGACGGCTGGTTGCTTAATGTCCAGTGGCAAATATTTCATGCATGTTTATGACGATATGATACAATAGAAAGAATGGAGAAAAGTGGTGTGCTATAATTTGAAAAATAGATAATAATGGTATTGTATAGTATGAAGATAAGAGAATAAAGTGGACTAGTGTGAAATAATATAAGAATATATAGATTGATTTTAGGTTATACTTGGTTAATGCCGTCTTGCGGTAAATAATGATAATGTTAATGAAAATAAATTAACAATAAAGATACTGAAAAAAGGAGGTCCAAAAATTGTAGCCCGTTCGGGGTACAGGTCGGAGAAATTATGACTCACTAAAAAAATAGGGTATATTATATTGGGGCAGAAATATAGATTTAAGTGCAATGGTCCACCTATACGGACCCCTTTTTTAGCGCGCAGAGAGCGTGGTATCTTCTATACATGGACGGATCCAGAACTTGTTATTAGGGGGGGGGGGGGCACAACACTCACTCATGGTATACAGTGTTTCCCTATATAATCCAACTAGATTTTTCAATCGAAAAAAAGGGGATGGATCCGCCTATGACGAGTGCTATAAGATTTAGATAGGGCCGTAACGAGGGAGGCGTTTAGGTGCCGTCGTCTGCTGTACCCAGGAAAAAAAATATGCGTTTGGGTAATCGAGACTAATCAACTATAAGAGGAAAACAACGAAACAATAGAAATACTAAAGTGCAACAAAAAACCCAAACGAAAATGTAACACACTTCAGTTTGAAGGACTTTTTTGGAAATGTTATCATAGGCAGTTTAGTGAACTAAAAATTGTTTAACCACTATACACAAAGTAACCAGCTGTTCGTGCACACAGAGTCTAACGTATGATACTATGCAAGTGATTAGAAACATTTCTGAAGTTTTTTTGTATTGTTTTATTTAATCATTTGAACAAGGTTTTTTTCGCATTGGACTAGTTACAATACGTTACATCGATACTTATTTTATTTTCACAACTGAATTTAAACTCACACGAATTAATAATCCAACAGTGTATGGGTGTTATTTCGACAAGATTGAATAAATCAAACAAATATTGCATAATTTTCAACTTTTTGTTCTATTTCAAGTTCCTTTGATTCTTTCATTCTAATTCAGTAGATTGTATTTCACCCTGTTCTGGTATTTAAAAAGTTACGAATAGACTATTGATGTGTAAAAATACAGCATTTAAATTCGTTTATAATGAAGTTAAACGGATGAACTAAACATAATTAATAGGACTGATTTCAATGGAAATATGAAAATTTTGTCCTCAATGCTCTTCAACTTCGTACTTTATTTGGCCTTTTTAACTGATTTGGATTCGAGCGTTACTGATGAGTCTTTTGTAGACTAAACGCGCGTTTTAAAATTCAAAATTTAATCCTGGTCTCTATGATGAGTTTATTTATTTCTTTTCTTCCAACAAGGCATGTTGTATTGATCTGACGAGTCAAGCAATTTTCAACTTATTTTTATAGTTTGGTCTTATGTTATTCTATATCACCGCTGTGTCAGATGAGGGGAGGGTTGAGCACTCACAAACATGTTTAACAGCGCCACATTCGTTATATGCCTGTCCAACATAAGGAGTTTTTTATTCAGGGGTTGTGTGGTTGGTTTAAAATGCCTGTTATGCTTATCTTCGTAAATTGTTTATGTTAAAAATCGGGCCGCTATATTTCTCAGTTAAATTGTTTCATATTTTTCAGGCCGATTATACAGTTACGGTTTGCTCACTGTTGATTGCAGTATATGAGGGTGGTAAAGGGTTATTTTCGTGCAACGTTTTCGGCCTTTTTATTTCACGTGTTTTCGTGTTTTGGCGTTTTATTTCTCGTTTTCTCGTGTTTGGCTCGATTTGCGTGCTTCGTGTTTCCCCTTATTTATTTTCCGTGTTTCGTATCGGTGCTCTAAATTTCTCGTACATGTCCCGCATTTGATTAAAAATTCAGTCTGTTATAATACCTTCTGAAACTTGTGTAATCCAATAGAAATTGATGTATAAATAAAGGCAACAGTATAATCGTTACCATTGTACTTTTGCAATATGTGTGGTATTAATGAAGTCCATCAAATTACTATGAATAATATTTGTTTTCAAATAAGATGCAAGAAGCGGATGCTAAAAGGTGACCACAAGGTCTTTATGTCCATTAATAATGGCTGCATGATCTCCAAGAACGGCTGAGTAATAACTTCTGGTACTTTTTCCCTTAAAATTTACGATTCTATTTTACTATTTATCGTGCTTCGTTTTTCCCGATTTTTATTTCTCGTGCAACGTTTTTGCGATTTTTATTTCACGTGTTTCCGTGTTCAGTACCCCCCCCCCCCCCTCGTATATATGTTGCTTATACTTGCTTACATTTATTGCATTTGAACTTAGGGCTAAGGCGGGTAGTTGTTTCATTGGCACTCATACCACATCTCCTTATTATATATGATACACATAATGTAGGGGAGTTCATAATGCGTGCGTGCAAAAACTCAACCCCCTAAACGAATACCGTACGTAGTGTAAAAGCACAACACTAAAACAAACTCCGAAAGTCACTCAAAACGGTCTTGACGCATGAGATCGGCACGAGGCACACAAAAATAGCAAAAAAGGCAAAAGACAAAGTGATGTCGTAGTTATTTTTCGCTATTTTATAGCTTATTACAACTAAAAGATAAATAATATTTAATCTATTATATTTGAAAAGAAAAAGAAAAGTTATGTATGGTTATGTAAACCACATCGTGATATCATGCTTAGAAACATTGTGTGCGTGAGAACGCTTATCAGCACACTATATATTTGATAAAATTATGACAGTATATATAGTATTGAATTTGAAGAAGATAAACTGAAAATACGACATGTTTATTTTCAGTTCGTTGCTTTTTTCCTGTTGAAAAACACCCGGATCCTAAACAAGAGAAAGGTTTTGTGCTCAAGGTCAATAGATACATTGATTCGAATTATGTATGTCTATGTAGCAACATACCAGCAGCGCCTGCATACGGAGTATATATCTCCCAATTGATACGATATTCCCGGACCTGTATTTCCTATTATGATTTTCTTGATAGAGGGCTGCTGCTCACAAGAAAGCTATTAAATCAAGAGTTCCAAATGGTGAAAATCATCGATCCGTCGTAAATTTTACGGACACCATCACGAGTTTGTTGGCCGTTATGGAATATCTGTTTCATTATGTCGTAATTACAATCCTGTTCCCTTTTCACGAATATGACCTACCGAATTAGACTATTTACCGGGTTTGTAATAACATGAGCAACACGACGGGTGCCACATGTGGAAAAGGATCTGAAGCCCCTGAGATCACCCCAGTTTTTGGTGGGTTTCGTGTTGCTTAGTCTAGTTTTCTTTGTTGTATCTTGTGTTTTATTATTTGTCTTTTTCTTTATTTAGCATTGTCAGTTTATTTGCGATATATGAGCTTTGACTGTCCCTCTATAGTGTCTTTCGTCTCTCTTATGTATCTCAATCAGTAAACTAAGTTAAGAGTTACAAGTTTTTGTCATGGACTGATTCTAAAAAATAGTTTAATCCCACCCGATATTCAAATGCGTTTCCTTTGTCGAATGGTTTGTCTTGTGTCATACATACATTTTATTTTATTGTTTCGAGAATAGTGTTTTGACGTCTCAGTTTTCGAAAATGATATTTTTAAGGGTTGATATATAAATAAAGGCAACAGTAGTATAGTCATAAATCGAATAAGAGAAAACAAATCCGGATAACAAACTAAAACCGAGGGAAACACATCATCTTATATTTTCAAACTATGTATCCTATAAGACAGAGCTGTTTTAATACAAATTAAGCTTATTGTCCTCTTAAAAACTAATTTAACCCCGACACATAATTACGTGTCTGTTCCAATTCATAACCCTCTTAAGGGATTAATTGCCCTATGTCTTATCGAAATATCTCCTTTTTTTTTCTTTCTTTTTTTAGAATTCAGTGTAATTGGCTCAATTAACAGTTGTGAAACAGTTAAGAAAATTTATTATAATAATGAATCGAAATAGTTTAAGAAAAAAATCTGCCCCAATTTAAAAATCTATTCTGCTGTAAATATACTTAGTATGTTTATTTTGTTATATAATAGTGTTCAATGTTAATAATGATTACCATCATATATAACTGGGAATTTCATGATAAGAAGCTAGCAAAATATCAATTTCCTTGAAATATGTTTTTTTCTAGTAAAGATAAGGGTCTTTCTGGTTGTGATTTTACATATTTTTTCTTAATCTACTAGTCTCAATAGTTAAATCCATCACATATTCATTAGATTTGTATAGTGTGTGTTGCATTGTCATTTGTTTTTTTACACTTGTTTCGGGGTTTTTTTCCACTTATAGTTGATGTGTTTCCCTCGGTTTAAGTTTGTAACCCAGATTTGTTTTTTTCTCTCAATCGATTTATGACTTTCGTACAGCGATCTACAGTAGTATACAATGTTGCCTTTATTGAGTTTGACTTCTATTTTGATTATTAACAGTGGACGAACTAATGAAGCGTAAACAATAGACCGTTGTAACTCTTTTAACATTTAATAGCGCTGACGGAATTTTTTGTTTGTTCACGCCAGAGGGCATACTTACTATTAAAAAATTATTTCGAGCACATTACTTATTTTTTTAAATACTGTCTATCAAACTATACCATGCAGCTAGAAAATGCATGCAAACCCATATTATGTTTCAGTTTTATTCGCGATGTATAGAAAATAACCTTATAATACTGATAACGTTTTTGCTGCATAGTAAGGGGGAAAACAGGAGGAATTGAGTGCATACACAAAATAAAAGCGCTTCTGATTTTCAGAGTATTCTTTACAGTCCTTAGCATTGTACAATTTCCCGAAATCTACCTATAGAACAAATTTCTTCTTCTTCTTTTTCTTCTTCTTCTGGCCTCTCCGCGTCGTTCTTGGAGACCTTTCCAACCCAATTCGTTAATTATGTCCGTGTGTAGCGCTTGATGATGTATCGCGCAGCCCTCCTTTGAACTTTTTTAATTTGTTTCTGTGTGTGAATATACCGATTTAAAAGTCTGTTCATGTTAAGATATTTAAGGAAATTATTATCTGTGAAATTATTTTACATTACGAAGTCTAGACTTAACCTGTTTCGTTTGTCATTTGAAATTACATAACTTTCGAATATAAACTGGTACCCATGAACCCAATTTTAAATGATCAAAACTGAAATATTAATTAGAAATTAAGTGTTTATCTGTTTCCAATAAACAAATCTTACCACAACATTATTGGGTTACATCATGTTTGCTTGTATAGAAATTTTACAATTGAGCTGACTTGCAATAAATTAAAGAAACACGACACCCATTGATAACGATCGAATTTTGATGTGTAATTACAAAAATATATATCGATTTTGATGTTTAATTAAAAAATATATCATCTGTTATTAAAGAAGAATTTAGAAATGTATGCATTTTTGATTGTATTTATAGCACTAATGTGACTTGATTAGCATGATAATATAATTCGGAGAAAACACTGTGCGATATTTTTCATTCTTATTTCTTAAGACGGATAAAAATACCTAATTCAAACATACTTCTTGCAATGATTGATTTTTATAGTGGAAATGAACGCATATTTCTTCTATGATTATTTTGGTGTATTTGAAATTACAGACACAATTATTTTTATTGATTCTATCAATATACAAATCAGCATATATTGTATGATTTCCCAATGTGACCAGGAGTTTCTTAGAAAGTATACAAAGGGATAGCACTATCCCTTCACTTCACGTTTATAGATATTGTCATGTCACTAAGTTATCTTAGGTTGGTGATAATCGATTATTCGAATATCATTTTGGTATTCGATACCCGGTACTATCGAGCGAAACCCGAGTACCGTACTCGTTGACATCCCCTTAACTTTACGTTCCGCTATATAGATGATGTTCTCTCACTAAATAATACAAAATTTGGTGACTATATTAAACGAATCTATCCCATCAAACTAGAAATAAAGGATACTACAGATACAGTTAAGTCTGCCACATATCTTGACTTACATCTAGAAATTGACAATGAGGGTCGGTTGAAAACAAAACTTTACGACAAAAGAAATGATTTCAGCTTCCCAATTGTGAACTTTCCATTTCTATGTAGCAACATTCCAGCAGCGCCTGCATACGAAGTATATATCTCCCAATTGATACAATATTCCCGGGCTTGTATTTCCTATCATGATTTCCTTGATAGAGGATTGCTGCTCACAAGGAAGCTATTAAACCAAAAGTTAAAAATGGTGAAGTTGAAATCATTCCTTCGTAAATTTTACGGACGCCATTACGAGTTGATTGACCGTTATTGAATAACCGTTTCACAGATGATATCGGATATGTACCTTATGTCGTAACTACAATCTCCTTCCCTTTTCACGAATGTGATCTACCGAATTATACAATTTACCGGATTTGTGATAACATAAGCAACACGACGGGTGCCACATGTGGAGCAGGATTTGCTTACCCTTCCGGAGCAACTGAGATCACTCCAGTTTTTGGTGGGGTTCGTGTTGCGCAGACTTTCGTTTTCTATGTTATGTCTTCTGTACTATTTGTCTGTTAGTCTTTTTATTTTTAGCCATGGCGTTGTCAGTTTATTTTCGATATATGAGTTTGACAGTCCTTCTACTATCTTTCGTCCCTCTTTTTTAATATCCATGCATTTGTTTAATAATTTCTTAGAAAAATATAAACAATGCTTTGAAAATATCATGTGTCCTAATCAGGAACGATCAAAGCCGAATATTTTAAAGCCAAGGATGTAAGAGAATCGAAACAGTTGATCCCAGGCATAGATTACTTTAGCCGTATTTGGCACAACTTTTTGGAATTTTGGATCCTCAATGCTCTTCAACTTTGTACTTGTTTCGCTTTATAAATATTATGATATGAGCGTCACTGATGAGTCTTATGTAGACAAAACGCGCGTCTGGCGTACTAAATTATAATCCTTGTACCTTTGATAACTATTTACACCACTAGGTCGATGCCACTGCTGGTGGACATTTCAACCCCGAAGGTATCACCAGCCCAGTAGTCAACACTTCGGTGTTGACATGCATATGAATAATGTGGTCATTTTTATAAATTTCCTGTTTACAAAACTTTGAATTTTTCGAAAAACTAAGGATTTTCTTATCCTAGACATAGATTACCGTAGCCGTATTTGGCACAACGTTTTTGAATTTTGGATCCTCAATGCTCTTCAACTTTGTACTTTTTTGGCTTTATAAATATTTTGATATGAGCGTCACTGAGATGAGTCTTATGTAGACGAAATCTAATAATTATGAAATATTGACATACTAATGCATTAAATATTATATTCCCAAAAATAAGCTATAACCTAGCGATGTCGACCTGTTTATAATCATATTTTAAAAAAGTTTAAACATCACACAAGTATCAATTGAACTTATAATTGACAATCTTTAAAAATCTGTGATTTCGAGGGTGTTATTGGGGTTTACAACATAGATAATAATGTACCAAAAAAATTAAGAATAGATAGAAAAAATAAAAAATAGGCCACAACATACAAATAGTGATGGGGGTTCTAATAAATTATGTAAATAAATATCTGGCTAATTCTATACAGAATATAGAAAAATAGCCCTCACGATTAAACCCCATGTTATATTCTAACATGCGACTATCATTGTTATATATTAACTTAGTTAACCCACGTTTGATACGCATTTGTTAATCCACATTTGCTCGGTAGACATGGAAAAGATTGTAAAACTTTTACTGTTTATAATATCTCACGCAGCAATTCCATGTTTTGGACAGGCGGGTGGAGGGGATGAGGCAAAGACTCTTGTCACTAACCTGTTTTCAAGTTATAGTACTATGGTCCGACCTAACAAGGATTATTCGGAACCGATGAACGTTTATCTAGACATGACCCTTGTTGGTATTAATGGTTTAGATGAAGTCGAGGGTAAATTAACAACAACTGGTTACCTATCCGTTAGATGGATCGACGAATATTTAGTCTGGGACAATGATATCATGCAACTGTACATTCCTCAAAATAAAATATGGAAACCAGATTTGACACTTAAAAACGGCTTTACAAAATTGACCACACTTGGGTCCGATTTTATCCTAGTCCAGGTTATGCAACTGGGATTTGTATGGTGGCAGCCGTTCGAGGTTTTCGAATCTAAATGTTCGATTGACATTACACACTTTCCTTTTGATCAACAAACGTGCGACCTTGTTTTTGTAGTTTGGTCATACTTCATAATGGACGTGAATGTTACAAAAGGTACCAACGGAATTGAAACAGAAGATATGGAAGAAAGTGCACAATGGAGCATAGTTTCAACTTCTGCAAGAGAGGATAAAGAAGGAACAGAGTCAAAGGTCACATTTACACTTACAATACAACGGAGCTCTGGGTATTATATTTTCAACATTATCATCCCAGTTATATTTCTCGGACTACTAAATGTGTTTACCTATGTCCTTCCAGCGGATAGTGGAGAAAAGATGAGTTACGCTATGACTGTTTTCTTATCATTCGCCGTGTTCCTGACAATCGTAAGTTCGGAATTACCCAAGTCATCAGGATCCTATTTCGGATATTATTTAATGGTCTTATTAAGTTTTGGTGTGATAACAGTTTGTGTTACGGCACTTGAGCTCCGCCTGCATCACAGTCAGCGCAAGGTGCCAAGTTGGATAGAAAAGGTGATGCAATGTGCATGTTGCTGTTGCGAAGACAATCGCGTCGATGATTTGGGAAACACTAAGAGGAAAAAGCACGTGACTTGGTCTGATTTTATCGCTTTTATAGATTTTGCAATGTTTTGGATTTTGTTTATGTCATTCGTAGTTTTAACAGTAATTGTAATGATTATTTTGAAACTTAGGATTAAAATGTGATTTTGATTCGTAGAATCGTTTCTAAGGATTTATCTGTCTGCTTTACATGTGTAGCGAGGTTTAAAAATAGACAGAATGTAATGGGCTCGAAGATTGTTAATGCTTTGTCATAACCGGGGTCTTTATATCTCCGTTCTGCAATTTTGTATACTATTTTTCTTTCGTCTTTGTCTATTTTGTACATTATTCTTTATTCTTAGTATTTTAGCAGCCATTATTATATCTTCTTTATTATTGTGGTTCTATTTCTGCATTATTTATTTTGTTTGCCTTTCTATTGCACTTTTTGACCATTATTCTCTATTCTGTAAACCCCAGTAACTTGTTTTTGCGCGATCTATCTTTCAAACATAATTTAATTATATTTAAAGTAAACGTATGGTATTCGACAAGTAGAATTAATTCAATTTATCGCACCGCGGGTAAATTATGACGTTATGATTGGTTTAACGCCGTCACGTGGTGACCCCCTATGAGACCGTAGGGGGGTAGTAAATTTCATAGGGGGTTCATGACGCGTTAATGGTGACGTCATTTATTAATGTTGTTGTGTTTCATTGTTATTTTTCAACAAAACGCAGCAGAAAAATTCAAGCGTGCGATAAATTCGTTATACGGTAAACTTCTGACCCCCTACGGATCCATAGAGGGTGAATAAAATTCATAGGGGATTCGGCCTCCGGAACATGTAGGACAACCGGAAGCGCCTGAGTAAGGAAAATCAATGTACTGTAAACAAACAAGAACAAAAACGGAATGATGGTGTGATTAGCATACGCAACTTACATTTCGGAGTAGTTGAAACAATTAGTAGATGTCTGACAGATCTGACAAGCGCACATACGCTTACAACTCATTATTGACATCCTACTAAAAGGACATTATTTTGCTGATATATCGCAGAGAAAAGAGTCACGAAATTTTGCTTTTTAAACGAACTGACGGACAGAGAAGAACTGACTAGTGTTTGCTTAACGCCCGAATGACAAATACTTCATTCGTATTCAAGACGAGAACGAATACACTTTCAACAAAGGGGGTTCGTACGAGATTCAGACTTCTGAATAAAAACCAGCGTGACACTCTACCAACATGATGCAATTTTACGTATCATTTCGACTACATGGATTTTACCGTCGAATGGAAGGAGGCATGGCATTACAATATATAAAAATCACATTCAACAATGACTGGGCTACTCATTTCCTTCATATACAATACAAGAAAGTAACTCAATCATCCGAAATTTTCTTATAACTGTATCATTTCACTCCTTGACGAGGTCCTTATTGAAAGTTTTATTTAACAAACATCTGGCGGAAATTTGAAATTAACTAAGTATTTGCTCTTTTTTAAACAACATATATTCAAACATCAAAATATTATTCAGTGCTTATAAAACATATTTGATATGCCTTTGTCAAACTTAAAATAAACTAATGTCAACGATAAGTAAAATGAATTAATTTATATAATTAAAGGTGCACTAGCTTCGAGATATATAAAAAATATAAAGTTTGATTTTATTCTGTTCAATCAATAATGAAAGTAAAATAGTGAAATAACAATTCGCTTTTTGCAGCCAAAAAGGTTCAATTTTGTCAAATTACGTTAAGAAACATTGATAATAAGTTGTTCATTTGCAAGTGAATGAGTCAACCTCTTTAAATCCGTATTCATGTGACCTTCAATTTAATCCCTAGCTAGAGATTGACAACGCATGCATTGTACGTGTACTGGTTATTTAAAGAAAAAGAATGTCAACAATGAAAGTGAAACTACGGTAAATCATTTGATTACTAATTCGATGCACATAAAATCATTCTTATACGGTTAAAAACAATGAGAAACATCTATTTTTAATCTATAAAATCAAATCAAACAGACCTATAAAAATACAATTGCACGTGTTGGTTTAATCTATTCATATCTTTATTTATGTTTACATCGCTTATATGGTCATCTGAGGTCAAATCAATAGTTGATTAGATGGCGTCTGGACTAAAATACACACGAAACGAACCTATATATTGTCTACCACATGCTCTTTAAACTGTTCATTTTAGACTTTTGATAGTTTGGATAAATGTTTTACATTGTTATAAATCAAACATGAGAATTTGAGTCAAATCGGTGACCATAAATTTGACAGCTAGTGCCCCTTTAACATAGTTACTTGCAAAACAAGTTTGGTTTGGGTTAATAATAGCTTATTTATTGGGAAAATCTTATAATTTGGTGAAAGCTTACAAAAAGTGCACAGTATTTAAACTTTAAAATTTGATAAGTAATATGATAAAATGCTGTAATAACCTAGAACTATGAACACACTTATACTTAATGTCAATAAAAGGACTTTTTCAAAAATAATTCAGTAGAGAAAAGATATAATAGGTATGAATTAAAGGCATTCAAAACGTATGACAAGGGTGAGCTACTTGTAAGATCTCTGTCGCTCACAAATATCAAAACAGGCTACTAGTATATCAATGTTTATGTCATTCAACAACTACATTATGATTTAAATGAACTAAATAAACTAACTGTGCATGGGGTAATATAGCAGAAATTTAATAAAAATCAAACATAAAGATTGCCGCATTATTCTCAAGTCTTTTCTCTCTTTCTTTTCGGTTTAATTCAGTCAATTGTAAACACCTTTGTTTTAGTTAAAACCAGGACAACTTACGAAACTATCTATTTGGACAAATATAGCATTTGAATTCGTCTACAATTATTGTTATATCGAAGGAACAGAAAGGTTTTGGTGGCAGCGTTGAAATATATATATTAACGGTTTTTCCCCCTTCAAGTCGTTATATCATACAACGGGCATGACACTTGAGGCGTTGTCAGTTTATTTTCGATTTATGAGTTTGACTGTCCCTCTGGTATCTTTCGCCTTTTGAGACACCATATTGCACACCCCCATTGCGACAAGGCATATACATCTTTTGTTACCGGGCTGTTGCAGCACTAGTGTCATTGCCCGACATGATTAGTCCAGATGACCATATTTCTTTTCACCAACCAACCAGTGTAGTTATGAAGAAGCTAGGCATTAAACTTTAGAAAACAGTGAGAAAAAGAGTTATTTCAACGAACTGTCGGACAGAGAAGAACTGACTAGTGTTTGCTTAATTTCATAAAAATTAATCCAATAGAAACCTTGGACAAAGATGGTTCGCCAGGGACTCAAGACTTCCAAATGAAAAATGATGCAATTTCGTCTCCTTTCGAAAATATTCGGCTCCAAAGCATGGATTTTACTGCCGAATGGAAGGAGGCATGACATTACAATATATCTAATTCCTTAAAATAAATGAAGAAATCAATGTCTAGTAATTGAATTGACACAATTGTTTGTCCCAATAAAAACTGAACAGCCATCAGAGATGAACTATCGGCACCTAAATAATTTTAATGCTCTTCAACTTCGTACTTTAATTGGCCTTTTAAACTTTTTTTTATTTGAACTTCACTGATGAATCTTTTCTAGACGAAAAGCGCGTCTGGCGCAAATACAAAATTTCAATCATGGTATCTATGATGAGTTTATTTACGAACAATTAACCATAAAATTAAGACTGAACAACACGATCAGATTTAGAAATAGGTTTTGAATTCGAATTTCAAAATAGGGTCAGCATTTATGAATTATACTATATAATTTATGTTTTTGTAATGTGCTTATTTGCAAACTACATATATAAATATCATAGTTACTCATAGTATAAAGTATACTTGTGGTAGTAAGTCCATAGTACATCAGTAAAGTATAAACAAATAAAAAATTATTTTGTTTAGTCATTTTTACAAACTTATAAATAAATAATAATAGTGTACAAATCTCAGGCAGCGTGAAATACCAATTATCAAGTCTTGCAAAGTGATAAAACCTACAACCTCCTATAATCGACGTGAGCTTACTTCCAATAAACGAGCGAGCCGTTAAAGGTAATATCAAAGTTAACGCCCTTCAATCTGTTTAAAAAGTGATTGAAAAATCTCTTTCCATCTCATGTATTTTGAGAATTCAGAGTTTTTTTTGTGTTTTTTTTTTCAATTATGTTTTGGTCACATTAGCATGTAAACACAAGGTGATAATCCGTTTGCCAGTGTGGAAAGAAATAAGTACCGAACAGGTAAAACATTCTGTTATTCATTGTAATGGAACAAAATTCTAATTTGATCTATAAATAGTCATGGTGTAAACTACATAAAAATATCAAGTCAAAATCTTCAAGCATGACGACAAAAATGTTGAAAACTGAATATTTAAGTGAGTTTTTTATGTCCAAAAAAAAAAAAAAAATTAACTCTGCACAAAATCATTAGACCGGAACAAAATAACAACTTGATCTGTAACTTGTCATGATAAATCTGTATACAATTTGATAAGACTGTCATTCAATAAGGAGAGGTTTAGTAAAATAAAACCAGGTTTAATCCACCATTTTCTACATTTGAAAATGCCTTTACCAAGTCAAGAATATAACAGTTTGATGTGTTTTATCATTGGATTTTTCCATTTGATTAGGAACTTTCCGTTTAGAATTTTCCCTGGAGTGCAGTATTTTTGTGATTTTACTTTTTAATTATCAAATCAACATCTTCAAGAATGACAAACAAAACTACCACTTAAATATTCAAACAATTTACCTAAGACAAGAAACAAAAATGTCATTTTGTCTTTTAAATAAAAAAAAAGATTAATTTCCCTTTGAACAGAAATCTACTAATTAATAAGTATTTCATCAAACATTAAATTATAGGAAAAGGGCTTTAAATGAACAAAGAGAAAAGGTTAAATCGTGAAAATTGAACTTGACCTGTAACTTGTCATGATAAAACAAAATAATGAAATATCAAATAAAAATCTTCAAGCACAAAGAAAAGTCTGGAACACTGATTTGCCGGACAGACAGACGGACTGAATGCAAACCTAAAGACACCTTCGACTTCGTCGGTAGGGGACTAAAAATAAAAGATACAGGGTTTCTGAACCATGAATGCTGAATACAGGTGTATGCGTAAGAACGTTCAACAGCACACTATTTAGATCAAAATGCCATGCATAATACTGAACTAAAATACAACATGAAGATAAACCAAACTGATCTACAATCTAGATTGACACAACTAAGCCAAAGCGATCTTCACTCTGGACTAATTTTTATGGTCTCTCATTTGAAAATAAACAACTTTTTTATTCCCTTCCGTTTATTTCCACTTTTCTTTGTAATTTCCAGTTAAACAAATCTTGGACACTAATATGTTCAAACCGTTAATTTGCAAGTGTGAGATTTTTTTATAACATCAATATATAGTCAAGCTATTTATCTCAATCAGAAAAATAAGTTTTAAGTTTTTTTTAATCTGATGATGCCTATCAACAGATCTAAACGGGTTAGGCTATAAATTGAATTGAGTTCTATCTCCTGTCTATTTTTTTAATTTGCTTCAAAGGATTCTACATGAGAAAAAAACTACCAAGTCAGGAAAATAACAGTTTTTATCCATTCGTTAGATGTGCTTGAGCTTTTGATTTTGCCATTTGATTAGGGACTTTCCATTTTGAAATTTCCTCGGAGTTCAGTATTTTTGTGATTTAAGTTTTTTTCAATTTGGCTCAAAAATAAGTCACTATACTGTAAGCAGAATTATAAAAAACTTTTGTTACTCTTTCTGGCAACATTATGCTTTAAGCATGTTTCAAATATATATTGTAACATACATAGAAAACACCATTTTTATTAGAAGAAATAATTCAAAAACGCAAATTTCAATATTTATTTTTTAACAATTCAATATTACTATCTTGCTCCTTCCAAATGACAACTACAGTAGACATATTTAAAGAAAGTCCTAAAATTCATTTTCATAATATCAATATAAATTGAAAATAAAATGAAATTGACTTATAGTATGATTTATTTGATCACCTTGCACTTTCACAATGTGACTGGTTTGCTGAGGCTTTTCTATACCTCAGGAATAGATTACCGTAGCTGTTTTTGGCAAAAAATTTAGGAATTTTGGTCCTCAATGCTCTTCAACTTTGTACTTTCTTTCGCCTTTTAAACTTTTTCGGATTCGAGCATCACTGATGAGTCTTTTGTAGATGAAACCCACTTCTGGCATACAAAATTTAATCCTGGTATCTATGATGAGTTTATTTTCTACATCAGTTGCTAAAAATAACTGACCAGTTAAAAAGTTTAGTTTGATTCAACAAATTGTAATTTTCATAGAATTTTGAATAAACTCTAAAAGCTGGAGAGCAACACTAACAGACACGTTAGAGTAACAGGATCCAGCATCAGTTTACACACATAGTATCATCTGGTTTCAACTATAAAGTATTGAGGCCCCTCATGGGGGGGTCCTAGTAATCACATAATCACCATTTTTTTGCCAATATAATCACATAATCATTAAATATTTGCTTATCTTTAGTAATCAAATAATCATAAACTAAAAATACAGTCCTAGGTAATCAAATAATCATGAAATATTTGGCTTAATAATCAAATAATCATTAAAAAAACGGCCAAGTAATCACATAATCAAAAACCCCATGAGGGCCCTCAGTATTGTAACCAGTAAACTAGTCAATAACAATGGTCCAGCAATAGTAAACATAAGAGTTCAGACTTTAAATTCTTTAGTTTTCCTATGAAAAAGGTGTCAGGTCATGTAATAAATTGACGTCAGTACTCTATCTTTAGATGTAGAAAGCTAATCTATATAGGTTTCACCTCTAACAAGAATGTGTCCATAGTGCACGGATGCCCTGTCCGCACTATCATTTTCTATGTCCAATGGACCGTGAAAATGGGGGAAAATCTCTAATTTGGCGTTAAAATTAGCAATATCATATCATCGGGAACATGTATACTAAGTTTCAAGTTGATTGGACTTCAACTTCATCAAAAACTACCTCGACCAAAAACTTTAATCTGAAGCGGGACAGACAAACGAACGAACAGACAGACGCACAGACCAGACAACATAATGCCCATAAATGGGGCATAAAAATAGATTATAAGCATGAATTCTGAACCAATTTTCATTAGTCTTTATTCAACAACTTTAGCTCATATCTTTTGTTTCTTAAAATGCGTTCTAATCATTACTATTTTTAATGGTTTTCCTCAAACTGCTTAAGACATTAAACATATTACTATGTGAGAAATATTGGTTTGAGAAATTACGGTATTTTTTATACTGTAAATTCAGAAATTATTGCCATGTTTTTATTTTTTCGAAAAGTGCAATGATGGTTATAATCGCAGTAATTTATACTCTCATTTTGAATTATTTTTATTTGAATTAAACAGGATTTCTCTCAATATTGCAAAAATTAAAATCCAATTTTAGTCTAAAAGGACACATTTACAATAATAAATGCACGCAATAATTTCTGAATTTACAGTAGTTGATTTTCATTTCTGACATTACAATATATTGCATTCAATGATGAATGATACGTATACAGTAACCTTTTTATCAATATTTACTACTCCTAAATTGTCAGCAATTACTAGATGTCACTTGAGTTACTGTGATTTCAGAAAGTTTTGCAATGTTTTTATTAATGCAAAACTTTAATGGAATGTTATGGAAGTTTTGCATGTTGAATGGTATTTAATTGATTTAGGACACTGCAAGAATTTTATAGCATGGAATTTGAATTGCTGCTACATTCAAACAAACCAGTTATTGGACAAACTGGAAGAAATACATGTAAATAAAGGTAGATCTATAAAGACTGAATATTTTATTTTGGCCATATTTGTTGTCTTTGAGATTTGTCCATTTTTCCAAATGTTGAACTCTTCTGCGATTTAGCTGTAGAAAACTGTGGCTTATAAACCTAAAATTACACAAATAAACTACAATTAGCACATTGAATACTGTATCTGAATATTTTAATATTGAGAACTTTCAACATACTGTGGATTAATTAATATTAGTTGGATACCAATTTTCGTGGATTTAGTGGGTACAGGTAAACCACAAAGTTAAATGATCAACGAATAACAAATTAAATATAGGCTTGTGATCAGACTTTGGCAAAACCATAACATTTAATATCCATAAACATATATTAAAGTTTTCCTTTAACAACTAAAATTGGTAACCATGGAAATAAATGAGTCCAAAGTATCTACTACAACTTACACAATATCTTCTATCTAGATCTATATTTGTACACTTAGAAAAATGAATAAAATTATATTTCTTCTCAATTCACACTATGGAGAGTGCAAATTTTATATTAGGGTTGTATTCACTTTACAAATGCACTAAAATGGGTAACTGAATTAGAATTAGGCATAAATCTAAAAAAAAAAAAAAGGGATATTTGTGGTTGAACTATTATTCAAAACATAATCAGAGGGTTTCTGTGGTCTAATGACATCTTATATATAAGTGTCCTGGATGGCTAGTATAGTTTTCATGTGTTTCTTTTATAAGAACATTGTTTTTATTTCACGATCTCCAGGGTATACTGTAAATTCAAAAATAATGCATGCATTTATCATTATTGTGATTTTGTCATTTTAGACTTAAATGCGATTTTAATTTTTGTGATATTGAGAAAAATTCTGTTAAATTCAAATAAAAAATAATAAAATTAAAATGCAAATTTTAATTATTGCGATTATAAACCTATGTGACCTGGAATAATAAAAACATCATAATAATTTCTGAATTTCCAGTTTGCAAAAGGATATGCCTTTTTTGCCCATTTTGTCTTGGTATTTGTCAAAAAGTATAGGCCTCTTTTAACCCTTCAAAGAAATGTTTGATAGGCCCTGATAGATATAGGAAGATGTGGTATGTGCCAATGAGACAACTCTCCATCCCAATAACAATTTATAAAAGTAAACCATTATAGGTCAATGTAAGTCCTTCAATACGTAGCCTTGGCTGTATGTATGCAGTTCATTTTGCTTACATCTTGAAGGCTAAGAATAATGAAATTATTGGATTAATTTACTTAGTTTAAACATATTTATTTATAGTGGATAGGGAAACAAGTTTAGCAACTTATATTAATACCCTTCCACTTTGCGGGTGCGAGTGCTGCCTTGTAGGGGAATCGGATTGCCATTTATGGTCCCCTTCCGATGGACTATTCAAGACCATACTCGCAAATGGTGTCAAGGGAGAGCCTAAAAATTCAGTCCCTTAAAATTTCATCCCAGAAATTATTGGATGCTTAACTTAACCACCTTTATTCATAATCAGTGTAATTAAACACATATGTCATTATCACGAAATAGTTGGTTGAAAATTATTACTAGTGGTCATAATTGTAGTAAAATTCCCATAATTTTCAATACAGGCACTGTCATCATTCACCCTCGTCTTTAAGGATGCAATGGCGTCACATCATTTGGAATCAGGACACAATAACCATTAACCACTTTTTTGCCTCGGGCAGCAATATGAGTAGGACAATTTTGCAGTTATTACATATACATATGCAAAACCCAATGTTTTCGTAACAAATATGTGATAAATAGTCTTACCTTACTACCCCTTCCTCTTCTTCTCATTCCTGCATTTGGATCAAAGACTTTTTTCTTCCCTTCTTTAGAGGTCCCTCCTACAGTGAAATAATGAAAATATTTAGTAAAATACTTGGATTATATGCTGCCCATTTAAAAAAAAAAACGTAAACTGCTAAGCTGATATGGAAAGAAATTTGTGAATGTTATTACCTTTTAAGAGTATTAAAAGTAAAATCTCTTTAAAACCGATTGGCAGTTAGCACTTCCTCTGATCACTGTATCTTAATAAATGTAAGTTCTCAAATTATTAGTTGAATTTATTAATGTGATTGCTCAACAAACAACACAACTAAAAGTTTTTTTCTATTTTCTAATGTTGCATAAAAATATGATTTTAAAATTTAAAATGATTTATTTTTATTTTTGTGACACATATCTTGTAGCCTCTTTCACAATAAAAAGCATCTAAAAATGTCTTTCTTAATTGAAGTTTCTTTACAGAGTAAAAGTAAGAGATGAAATTTGTTCCCAAACTATATGGTGTTGATGGTTTGCTTCTCTTCTTTCATAATTAATTAAAATACCCATTTGCTACTTTAACAATAGTTTTGAGAAAAAAAATCCAAAGACAATTTAAATTTTAAAGGTATAATTTAAAGCTCAGTTTCACTCCAATCTAAACTCCAAAATTTGAAAAGTACAATTACTTCAAAGATTATGGTACACTTTGACATTTTTAATTTCAAGTTTATAAAACTAGATGCCATGCATTTGTAGTATCTTTTGGTACTTTCCAACTTTATATAAATGAATAATTCTTTCATTCAATAAAGCGCTGTTAAAATCAATGAATAGTTAAATTTGAGGGGGTCAGGTCACTTCTGAATTTACCAATATTCAATAAATTTCACATGTAATATAAAAAACAACGAAAATGTCCAAACCTTCAAATATATTCAAATTAACTTTGCTGTAATCGTATGGTGTAAATTCTTCTGCAGGCTCCTCCTCCTCCTCTTCCTCTAATTGTAATTCTCCTTCTTCCATTTTCCTCTTCTTTTTCTTCTTTCTGCTTGTTTCAATATCTGTATCTTTGCCAAGAATTCTTCCATGACCACTTTTGAGCTTCAAAAATATAAAAAATAGAGTTTAGGGCTTAAACATATTAAAACAACTATAGCTGTCTGCAGAGCATGAAATATTTCCACCATTGGCCCCTTTTTAAACATCTATTTTATAGAAATATGTCATAACGTAATTTTTTTTAAATTGTTTTCAAGCTTTTCAAGTAAGAAATATGTAGTAAGAAAATTAAAAAATTCTCTTCCAGTCCTATGATAAGTATAATTAAACCATGTCAAACCTGTTTATGCTAACCAAAAATAAATTGTTTTGTGCTTGCCTAGAGTGTGGATATCAGTCTAGTACAAAGCAGGATATGTACATTTCATATGGACATATTATCAATCAATCATTGAAACAATTCATATGCTGTTGACAATGTCACATACTTTATTTATATCAAAGTCTGTCTACAGAATTTGATGTGACTGTCATACAAGTGAGAGGTTTAGCAAGCTAAAAAACCAGGTTTAATCCACCATTTCTTACATAAGAAATGCCTGTACCAAGTCAAAATTTTGACAATTGTTATCAATTCGTGTGATGTATTTTGAGCTTTTGGTTTTGCCATTTGATTGGGGACTTTCCGTTTTGAATTTTCCTCACCGTTCAGTATTTTTGTGATTTGACTTTTTATGTAAATGCACAATTTAACTTCATACATAGATACCTTTCCAAACGGCTGTAACAAATCTCCAGTATCTTTAACTTCAACCTTTTGTCGCTTAGCAGCAGGTGGTCCTAAAGATTCAGAATAAAATAGCACAGTAAGAATTAAAAATTTCTTCCCAAAGGAAATTCAGCATTCCTTCAGTTTATTTTTTCTAAATAATTAGTATGGTTTTGGTAGCATTTTTATAGAACTATATATGGTAGCAAATTTTAGTTAATCAAGTTTTGAAAAGAGACTAAACTTTAGTTTTGAAAACTATATTTATTCATTAGTTGAAAAATTGAGAATGAAAATGGGGAATGTGTCAAAGAGGCAACAATCTGACCAAAGAGAGGGAAAATGCAACTCCCTGATGTGTGCTTCAGCTGGCCTTGATCAAAATTTGTTTTGAATTACATGCTGTTTGAACCTATCAAGAATTACTCTTATTTCAGTACTTTGACTGTTTTTTGGGGGGGGGCTTCATTCTGATCTAACGAGTCAAGAACTTGCCTTTTGTTGATCTCAGCAATATATGTTTTTTTAAATTTATCTACAATAAATCACCCCCATAAATATTATAATATAATTATTACAAATACCTGATGATGTTGCTGGAGTAGGGGGTGTTTCTTTTCTTTTTACTGCTGTATGTTTCATTAACATCCAGTTATTAAACACCTATAGCCAAAAATAAAATAAATCTTTAAATAATGTTTTTTAATTTTATAGAAATTATAACCTACATCTACCGGTATACTGTTCCATATAACATGTATAAGTGTAATTAAAGTACTTTTGATAACTTTTTCTTGGACAGTCGAAATACAAAATTGTGCATCAATTCTTCTTTCAGCAACTTCTGTGTTTATACAACAATAAATAATCAAAGTGATGGATATCACTCATGGAAAGATTAGAAGAGTAGTTTGGATAATTTCATATTAAGGTATGGTGGGGACAAAAGAACATAAATAAAGCACTACTGCTGAAAATTCTTCTAGTAAATGTTACCAACTACTCTTATAAGACATAAGCTATTAAAGAACTTTAAACACAGTGTCAACAATGATAATCTAAAAATGTTGTTTTGGGGCATTTTGTAAGTTAAAACATAGGTTATATGACATTGAAGATTAAAAGTTGTAGAATGCTTTTTGATCAATTTATATTTTTTAGACAATAGACAATACTTTATTAATAAACCTCAGACACATAGGTGTACAAGAGGACATCATATATACACGTATACACATGTTTATACATTCACACTAAACATAATAATGCTACATACATGGTAAAATATAGCAAAATGTCAATTTACAAACTACCATAACATTCAACTCAAAACAGACTAACATAAATCACAAGTATCGTGTAAGAATTTAAAAAAATATTGCTAAGTTTTTGTAAAGTTCTACATGACAAAATGTTAAAAGCTGTTTCAATTTGTACTCCTTTGGATTTGCAGTATAATATTGTGGTATATATTTATTTCTAAGCAGTTTTATTTCTTGTTTTTGACATTTAAAAAGATAATTAAATTCATCTCCTATTCCATTTCCACAGAGATGACAAATTCGTGCATTTTTTGGAATTCCGGACCATCTTCCCGTTTCTACAGGAATTTTTAAATTTGAACATCTGAGTTTTGCCATATAAATCCTGTCACACAGCTTCAACTTTATCAAATAGGTTTCCAAACGAAATTCCTCTTTATAAAATGAATAAAATGCACCTCTTGAAGAGTTATTCATTTGTGAAAACCAATGTTGGATGAATTGGTCATTCAGTTTTTGTGAGATAATGTTCTTTAAACACAGTTTATCCAATGGAAGTTGATTTTGCCAAATAAAACTAATTCCATTTTCTTCAAATATGGATTTAACGTACGTAATCCATTTAAATTTTGTGGGGTTTTGAAAATGTAATTTGAGCATTAATTTATACATAATGGAAAATAACTTGTTACTTTCCGATAATAAGTTATTCCAAAACACCACCATTTTTAGAACAGGGCATTGAAAATGTACTTTTTCAACGTTAACAAATTAAAAAACTTATTTTATTGAAATGCGGATTTTTTCTTGATTGCAAAAATATATATCCACTTCTTATAAAAATTCAAATGACTAAAATAGACATAATGTTTGATGGGGAATAAACTAATAAAAAATGGTTTGTTATAATCAAAAGTTTTAAAATTTTAAACTGTTTCAAGCCAATTACTGATAAAAAATAAATAAATGAACTAACCTAAATTGTTGATTAATTGCAGATGATTATTGGAAATAACTTTTATATATTCATATTTATATTTCATTTTTTTTAAAGATCTTGTTAATCCTTAATAAATCATTTATCTTTCAGACATAATTTACAGATTCACTTTATGTAATGTAGATCAAAAGTAATAGGCAATAAATAAATCTATCATCCTTATATATCAAACATCTAATATACACATTTGTGTATTCAATTATGAGGTCAAATATTCATTGATATTTGTTTTTTGGGATGTATATTGAAGCATAGATGTAATAGGGTCTGTATAATTATGTAAGACTGAGGTTGATAAGTAATGTGGTCAATTTGATTGACAGTTTAGGAGGTGGGGTCTGGTAATTACATGTTAAAGGTCCCTGTCCCTGAATGGTTGATGATAATGACAGATGTCAATCATCTTGTATTGTATCAATACTCAATTACCTAATCAAGATGTTTAAAAAAAAAGTCTTTCTATCAACACATCTTAATGACATATATTCTTGAATGAACTGCTCCAAAAATATACCCATTTGTTTACGGTTTTTATGTATACTATGTGCACATACATGAGAACTATAGGGAACTATATTTCAGTGTGAATACATTTAGTAATAGTAGCTAACCTGTCCTATTGTTAGGGAGGCCAGTGCCTAAGGAAAGATTTAGAACAAGTTCAAATCTTTCCAAAAAAAATCCTAGGTGCACAGGTCCTGTCAACAGTTTATGAGTAGCACAGTAGAGAAAAATAATTAATATACAGTTAAAGCTGTTTAACCTGTATGTAAAGGTCACCCTTGAAAAAAGTAAAAATATCTTAATAAGATGATGATGATGGAAGTGTTTAATGACCTTTACAATATTGGTGTGCTTAAGGGGGTACAGAACAACTAATGGAGTTAACCCATAAAAATCAGCTGCATGTTTTAATCACATAATATTACTAAGGAAAAATCAAGCTGTTCACCGATCAAAATATTTGTTTGTCAAACTGCTATATATCCAAACAAATTATTCCTGTAAACATGTGGTTCAAATGTCTAGAATTTTCATATTTTTGTCAACAGTCACGGTTATTATTTTGTCAAAACTTCATGAAAATTAAACAAGCCAAATCTGTTTAAGTGTTGGGAACCCCCTTAAGAGAAATATCATTGATATAGCAGTTAGACTACCAAGTCACTGAGAAGTGCTACAATGTTTATATATAAGCAGAACATACTCAGTAACAAAAAAGTTAGACTATGTAATTGACTTTACACCTTACCTGCTCATGTTTACCATCTTTAGTTTCTGGAAGATACTGTAAAAAAAATTATGTATAAATATTAGTTATTTTTTTATTACATCACCAAATTATAACCTTCCTGGAATACAAGAAAAATTAAGGGGTAATGTTTCCATGGGACACAGATGATGCCCACGCTTGCATATCACATAAAGTTATAAAGGGACATAACTGAAGAACGGTAAAAGTAACGTTACCCAAATTTCAACTTGATCTGATTTTGTGGTAATAAACATTGTGTATAAGTTTCATAACATTTGGTTGAAACCAACTATGAGATGTACTTTCTATATAATGTCATATTTCATACAGGATAATTTTCTTGCTGAAATTCTTCTGACATCCTATTTCCCTCCAATGCTGTTTCAAAAAATTAGGAAAAACTGAAATTATTACCTGTGAAATTGGACTAACAAAGGTGGCTGTTATTGCTGCTGCCATTCTCTGGGCTCTTGTAAATTCTTTAGGTGACTGAAATTCAAAACAGGTTGATCTATTAGAAACCAACATTAATATTCATCTCATATTCCCTTTTTACAAATCTATCATTTATAATAATGGGGGACAATAGAATTATACTTAACTTAAACAGTTACAATTCAAACAGAACACCAACTTTAACAGTGCTTATTTGTTTTCACAGGGGTTTGTATCCCTCGAATCCCGATGGCTATATATGGATGTGAAATCTACAAGTTTGAATGAACATAACTACAACATCAATTTTTCCTCTCTCTTGTTTAAAATTAATGAAACAGAGCTCATATCAAAGTATCTTTTAAATCGATAATCTTTAAAATGTGCACTTTGCTTGTGGTTGGAGGCCGTGTGGTGACCTATGGTTGATTGTTTCTGTGTCATTTGGTCTCTTGTGAAGAGTTGTCTTTTTGGCAATCATACCTTCTTTTTTATACTTACATGATTTTCAAATACTGTTAATAAAGGTTTTTCCTTCAGTATAGTAATATTTTCTTTACTATTTCCAAACATAGTTGGATTCTCTTTCAGTAACGTAGGATCTGAAATAAAAGAAATATAATGTGATTATCTTTATTGATGGCAGAAAACTTGTAGTTCCATGGACATGATGAACACTTAATTTCTAGAAAATTCTGCATATTAGCTTGTATAATTTTTTTTTTATCTCGTTGAACAATTAAATGTGTTGTTCATCTATACCCACAAAATCAACAAAACAAAATAATTATAAATTCAATGGCATGGTGACCATTACATGATATATTTGGAGAATAAGCTACAATGCTAAATATGATTAATAATTTGACTTGCTCAATAAAGATATAGGAAAAAACTTTATGCTGATTATGAAAGTAAATCTACAATGTATAAAAGTATTTTTTTTTCTTTTTCTCGTCCTGAATATGCATAAAATATTTGCCACTGGACGTTAAGCAACCATCAATCAATCATTATAAAAGTGTTTTGAATTCAGCAAGGCTATATATATTTTATCAATGAAGTAATTCTATAAGTTTTGACAAAGATATATTGTAGGGTATCAACAGCCTATGTTCAAGATATTACCATTTTGAAAATCAGTTATAAAAATATTTTGATAAGTTTTTGCAGTTTTTGCAATAGTCTGGTCAATCTAGCATAAATTTGACCCTAACCATGAAGTAATTGCAACAGAAGATTGTTAAGTTTTACTCTTTAGCATTATACCTAAAATATACACAGAAAAAAGTTCCATAAAATCTAACTTTCAAGAGGGAAACTAAAAAATAATGATCTTAAATGTCCTATGGAGATTTGCATTGATATGGGAGCTAACTCTGCCAAAAAAACAGAAATAACAATAAAAATTGATACAAAATTATAACTTCTCCGCTTCTATTCAACAGAATGTATTGATTCTTGATATCTTAGCCGTATTGAGAGCATAACAAACAACTCTTAATGTGTATCTTTTATCAAGCTACAACCTAGATTTCATAATTCATTAGTTGACCGTAAATTAGATTTTTCAGCATGTCATGGTAAAAAATCTCAAATTGAATAAAACTAATTTAGCATATCTTCTTTTCGTAGTTTAAAATTTCTTTTAACAGATAGATGCTGAACAAATACATGTATAATTGACAGATATAAACAATACCAAATATTAACATTATTTTTTTTAAATGGTCACAAAGCCATAAACTTGAAATTCTTTAATGAAAAATGTGCAAAAAAAATTTACCCATAACGCTTCGGTTTTGTACATTTCATGAGCAGAAGATTATATAATGTAGTAGAATACGAACTTATTACCCCATCAAAGTATCATATTTTACATAAATTTAAAGAAAATCAACCTAAAACTGACCAAAAAAAAAAGACTCAGTTTTGCGGAGTTAGTTCCCTTTCCAATGTTAATTTCCATAAGAAATTCAAAATGCAAAATTTGAGTTTTCCTCAAGTTAGATTTTATGGGCCTTTTTTCTGTGTAGATTTGGCACTTAATGCTATAGATTACAGTTAAAACAAGAATGTGTCCTCAGTACACGAATGCCCCACTCGCACTATCATTTTCCATGTTCAGTGGACCGTGAAATTGGGGTAAAAACTCTAATTTGGCATTAAAATTAGAAAGATCATATCATAGGGGACATGTGTACTAAGTTTGAAGTCGATTGGACTTAAACTTCATCAAAAACTACCTTGACCAAAAACTTTAACCTGAAGCGGGACAGACGGACGGACGGGCGGACGAACGAACGGACGGACGGACGGACGCACAGACCAGAAAACATAATGCCCCTCTACTATCGTAGGTGGGGCATAAAAATTATGTTGCAATTAGTTTGCGGTTCAAACTTAGTTTGACTGGACTACAAACATTTTGATCTCTCTGGGGTATAATTTATCTAGAATCATTCAGCAGTTCAAAACCCCTTACAATTCTGTAAACTTGTCTTTCCTACCAACCAATTTTAAAAGTTCAGTCGCAAATTGAAAACAAATTTCAAGTTGGTGTAAAATTAGTCCAACAATATCAATTGTTTAGGCTTACCCAGTAAACATGGTGTGTTTCCCAGATCTTGGTACTTCTGTTGGTATGACATATCATGTGTACAGTTTAACAGACTGTCAGGGTTATATTTGGGATGTTTGTACATACTCGGTTCCTTGATTTTAGGTGTTGAGACCTGAAAATATAAGTATAAGATCTATATTCTATTCTTACTGCAATCTTTTTGTTGTCTTCAATTTGTAAAACAAGTGTTCGCATCTTATTGTATAATTTATTTGTTAATATCAATGTGTAAATGATGTAAGTGGTTCTGAAAAACGGTAAATGGGTGAGTGATGAATCTGAAAATGCATCCAGTCTTCATGATCCAGAAGCTCAATTCTTTGAATATTTTAGACGTATTTTGTTGGCTTGCTGTGCCATCAAAGGTAAAGCTGACCTATATAAACCCTGAAACCAAATTTCAGAAATTCTTGTAATATAGATCTTGAAAAAATGTTTTCAGTGTTCACTAAGTATATCTGCATTGAGATAATATAAAAATAACTGTGCAATATCACTTTTGCTATCTGACGTTTTCTATCAACCTTCAAAAATATAGATCAACATGTGAATATCCCTGATAAATTCAAATAAGTTAAAATATACAAATAAGTAATAATATAGGGTTATTGCATGAATATTGGGGAATATTGTCCCGAGTAGAATTTTATATTGCACGAGCTTGCGAGTGCAATATATGTTCAATGAGGGACAATATTCCCCAATATTCATGCAATAACCCTTTTATTGTATAGCAATATATGTTCAACGAGGGACAATATTCCCCTATATTCATGCAATAACCCTTTTATTGTATAGCAATATATGTTCAACGAGGGACAATATTCCCCTATATTCATGCAATAACCCTTTTATTGTATAGCAATATATGTTCAACGAGGGACAATATTCCCCTATATTCATGCAATAACCCTTTTATTGTATAGCAATATATGTTCAACGAGGGACAATATTCCCCTATATTCATGCAATAACCCTTTTATTGTATAGCAATATATGTTCAACGAGGGACAATATTCCCCTATATTCATGCAATAACCCTTTTATTGTATAGCAATATATGTTCAACGAGGGACAATATTCCCCAATATTCATGCAATAACCCTTTTATTGTATAGCAATATATGTTCAACGAGGGACAATATTCCCCTATATTCATGCAATAACCCTTTTATTGTATAGCAATATATGTTCAACGAGGGACAATATTCCCCTATATTCATGCAATAACCCTTTTATTGTATAGCAATATATGTTCAACGAGGGACAATATTCCCCTATATTCATGCAATAACCCTTTTATTGTATAGCAATATATGTTCAACGAGGGACAATATTCCCCTATATTCATGCAATAACCCTTTTATTGTATAGCAATATATGTTCAACGAGGGACAATATTCCCCTATATTCATGCAATAACCCTTTTATTGTATAGCAATATATGTTCAACGAGGGACAATATTCCCCTATATTCATGCAATAACCCTTTTATTGTATAGCAATATATGTTCAACGAGGGACAATATTCCCCTATATTCATGCAATAACCCTTTTATTGTATAGCAATATATGTTCAACGAGGGACAATATTCCCCAATATTCATGCATTAACCCTTTTATTGTATAGCAATATATGTTCAACGAGGGACAATATTCCCCAATATTCATGCAATAACCCTTTTATTGTATAGCAATATATGTTCAACTAGGGACAATATTCCCCAATATTCATGCAATAACCCTTTTATTGTATAGCAATATATGTTCAACGAGGGACAATATTCCCCAATATTCATGCATTAACCCTTTTATTGTATAGCAATATATGTTCAACGAGGGACAATATTCCCCAATATTCATGCAATAACCCTTTTATTGTATAGCAATATATGTTCAACGAGGGACAATATTCCCCTATATTCATGCAATAACCCTTTTATTGTATAGCAATATATGTTCAACGAGGGACAATATTCCCCAATATTCATGCATTAACCCTTTTATTGTATAGCAATATATGTTCAACGAGGGACAATATTCCCCAATATTCATGCAATAACCCTTTTATTGTATAGCAATATATGTTCAATGAGGGACAATATTCCCCTATATTCATGCAATAACCCTTTTATTGTATAGCAATATATGTTCAACGAGGGACAATATTCCCCAATATTCATGCAATAACCCTTTTATTGTATAGCAATATATGTTCAACGAGGGACAATATTCCCCAATATTCATGCATTAACCCTTTTATTGTATAGCAATATAATATTTTAAAGTAAAAATTGAATTAAACTAAGATTTTGTCGTTGATGACGTCATGAATTTTGAAAATTTATTGCACTAGTCAATATTGGAATTTATTGCACGCTAACTTTTGGTTACTTTCTGTGGGAAATATTATATTGCTATGCAATAATATGGAATATCCTTACTGTAGTAAGAGGTACTTTTCTGGCTTCCATTATAATATTGTGTATTTCTATCAGATACTGTCTAACCAGTGGAGGTATAGGATTACTTACTGTAGTAAGGGGTACTTCTCTGCGCTTCCATTATAATATTGTGTATTTCTATCAGATACTGTCTAACCAGTGGAGGTATAGGATTACAACAAGCTAGCACACCTTGTCTCTCTCTTGGCAATATTTCACTTATTTGTAATAACATGTGGTTTGGTAATACATAACTGTAAAGAAACAGACATAAAACAATTACATGTACCCCGGTATACAGATTATGCAGATAATTACATTTTTCATATATCAAAAAATTTCACAAGCCTGCACAAGTTCTAGATATTACCCAAGCTACCTTGTTAATAATGGACTTGTTATGATTTTTGATTCATCAAATATAAACTGAAAGAAGACACATTTAATCTTTTCATTGCAAACTTGCTAATATTTGTCATTTGAGGAGCCTTAAATAGCTAGCTAATGTGTATAGGTTTTACTCATTGTTGAAGGCCGTACAATGACATACAGTATCTAAATTCTAAATCATTTTGTCTTGGATGGAGAGTCGTCTCATTGGCAATCAAACCTCATCTCCTTATTTTTACATATTAAATGTTGTTTTTCATATCAGCTCAATTTCTTAATATTGAAGCTTAAACAAAGACAACAGTTAAGGAGTATCAATATGAAACCAGTGCTGATATGAACAAGGAAAAGCATAATAAAACATGGTTTCTTACCCTATACTTTCATCCTCCACTCTGGCTACCCTTACCGAAAAAATCAGCCTCCTGCAAATAGTTGCTGCAGGTCTGCTGCGAACTTGCTGCAGACTTGCAGCGAACACAGAGTCTGTGTTTGCAGCGTGTTTGCTGCAAATACGCTGCAGGTCTGCTGCAAACAATTTACCATGCAAATGAGTGTTTGCTGCAGACCTGCTGCAAACATTTATATGCAAATGAGTGTTTGCGGCAGACCTGCTGCAAACATTTTTATGCAAATTAATCTTTCTCCTGCGTGTTTGCAGCAGACCTGCTGCGTGTTTGCTGCAGACCTGCTGCAAACATTTATATTCAAATTAATTTTCTCCTGCGTGTTTGCTGCAAACTTGCAGGAACTACATAAATGGTTATACAATATTAACTAATTAAGTCATGTTGTGTATACACATCACATTATCTTTATTACACAGTAAATTCTGAAAAGTTTGGTTACATACATACATACAATGATTCGAATAATTTATCATTTGCATAATTATCATAGCAAAGGTTTATTCCTTTAAAAAATAATTTAAAGATTTCTTGTTGTTCAAGTAAGTGCTAAAATGAATTGCATGCATATCTACAATACGAAAAAAGGTTTATTTGAAATTTATTTTGTGCATATATACTGCTTTTTAATTAATATTTTCACATAAATCAACTTGAATTATAACAACACAATATTTTAAAATAAGTTATAATCTCCAAACATTCTTGAGTGTACTGTATAGTTGTTACATGTTTGAAAATGTTTTTTCAAAACTTCATGCAGATATTTATTGATGGGACGAATTTCATATATTTACACGTCAATGAAGAATCAATACTTACAACAAATGTCTTTGAAAAATTTTCTTTTAATTTCCAACCTAAAATACTCCCTGCATACTAATACATTGTATGATAACATGACTCGAACACCTTCAACATTTTCAAATTTCAAATCTGTATCTTCCAGGAAGTTACCAATGGGCATGCTCATTCGTTTTATGTTATTCTTGCAATGCTCTTGCAAACATATAGAATTGTCAAAGATTCCTGCAATCTAGCTGCGAACATCACTTAAATTCTAGAGTTTCCTGCAATCTTACTGCAAACATAAACGTTTCTGCAAACTTGCCGCAAGCTTGCAGCAAAAAGCTGCAATGTTTGCAGGAGGTTAGCAGCTAGCTGCAAACTTCTGCAAACATTATTCAAAGGGTTCCTGCAAGCTTTTTGTTTGCAGCAGACCTGCAGCAAGTATGCTGCAGACCTGCTGCAAACATTTCAGTTCTGTAAGGGTATTCTGTCTCTCCAGGAATATAAGTTTTTTAATGCAGCCAATTGTCTAGAGTTGAACACTTTCTTACTCTTCTTGTATAATTCCATGTATAAACCATCTGTGTATATAGGTTTTCTGTACACCTATAATCAAGGAAATATTTAGATGTTTTTCCATGAGATTTTTTAATGCATTACATTTTGTGTGCAATAAATAAATTCAAAATTCTTCATTTCCCTCATTTCATGTGATCATAACCAACAATACTTAGGTAGCAAATTGTGAAACCAGATTAGGCAATGCAAAGGTTGAGCATGTTTTTTTTTTAAATCATTTTTGAAAGCAGAATAGTTGCCAATAATTGGTAAAATCCATCTGCAAAAAATGTCTCACTTCCGGTAAAATAAAAAATTGCGGTTATCATACTTAAATCCGCCCTTTACCGAAGGCTAATATGTGAAAAGGTATTATTATCATGCTACTAACATAATATTAAGTACTAACCTTTGTTATCTACTACCTTTGGCTATATGATAGAGATTAATTGTCTTCAAAACCCCTACTTCTGGTATAGTCCAACATGGCGCACATACTACTAGAATAAGCTTGTTTTTAGGGAGGGTAAATAAAATGTGTTTTAATGTATTGCTACTATCATTACATTGTGCAGCAAACCTTTCTTTTGTGTCTCTCGTGGATACAATGTATAAGACATATCTCTTTAAAAACATTACTTCCGGTAATATCCAAAATTGCGGACATAGAAATATCTATTTTCTATTTCAACATTCAACTGTTTTCAAAATAAAAAGAAAACACTTTTGTTGTGGGTTTTGTTGCTTGTCATTAAACTTTGTTTTCTAGTTCTCCACTAAATTATTCTGATCTACATTTTGTAAATAACACTTCCGGTAAAAAAAAACATATGGCGTAGATTTAAGAAAAGAGTCCCCAAACCACATCTTTGATTTAAAGTTTTAGATAGATTGATTAAAACAAAATAAAATTAATATAACACTAAAAAAAATCAAATTACTACTTTTTGGCTAAAAAAAACCATATTCATTCATTGTCACCACCACATGAAAACAAAGCAGTGCAGGGTAGACCTGACTTTTCACATTAACAACGACCGCGACATCCTCTGTATTTGTATCTGTATATACAATTGAGAATGGAAATGGAGAATGTGTCAAAGAGACAACAAACCGACCGAAAAAACAACAGCAGAGGGGCACCAACAAGTCTCCAATGTAGCGAGAAATTCCCGCACCCGGGGGCGTCCTTCAGCTAACCCCTAAACTAGTACTAGTTTAGTGATAATGAACGCCATACCAATTTCCAAATTGTAAACAAGAAACTAAAATTAAAATAATACAAGCCTAACAAAGGCCAGAGGCTCCTGCCTTGGGACAGGCGCAAACATGCTGCTGGGTTAAACATGTTTGTGAGATCCCAACCCTCCACCTATACCTCGATCTAACGTAGAAAAGTAAACACATAACAATACGCACACTTAAATTCAGTTCAAGAGAAATTCGAGTCTGATATCAGAAGATGTAACCAAAGAAAATGAACAAAATGACAATAATACATAAATAACAACAGACTACTAGCAGTTTACTGACATGCCAGCTCCAGACTTCAATTAAACTGACTGAAAGATTATGATTTCATAATCCTTCTCGTTAGGGGTTTAATATCATACCATCATAACATAAATGAGAAGAACACAACCCGTGTCATGCCAACAACTGTTTTTTGATAAATGTGTTTAGTTCCGATGCAAAGACCCTATAAGTGAATCAATATTAACACCAAAATATGCAATCTTTAATGACCTGACAACAGTATCGTAACTATATCCCTTCTTAATAAGTCTATTCAAGGGTTTTGTTTGTTTCTGAGGTAAATACTGACACCTTTGTGCTTTATAAAGAATATTTTCATAAAAAATGAATACATTGTCGATACCCATTCTGGATTTAATATAACGGTTTGAGAGAGCGCGCAGATATATTGACGAGCATTAAGAGCAAATTTTACGCTCTCTACGCTTGATGCGCACACTTAGTCTCCAATGTTGTGTAGCTGATTCGACGCGATCACTGTCTTTTCAAAGAGTGAGTTTGAGTATTGTGGTGTTTTGCTTAGTGGAATAAAAGAGAAATAGTTTAGGAAGGTCTGTGCCAAATTTCATGTTTGTAGCAGGATGTGCCCAATTTTTCACAAAGATGTCGTACTATATCAACCATATAAGTTATGTAAATGGTATTACAGCAGTCTTCCATCTACAGCTTTTTTTCCCGCAGACGGTCATGGTATAAAAACCATTCAAACCCCCAAGAAACTAAAATTGAGAAAGGAAATGGTGAATATGTCAAAGCGACAACCACCCGACCATAAAGCAAACAACAGCCGAAGGCTTTGTTTGCGGGGACAACAACATATTAATATTTAACTTTTTTCCCAATGTAAAGAAAATGTTTTTTTAGCTGGTCACTAAATTTTTGGCTTTAAGTCATCCTCAAAACCACTAGTATAATTAGTGATCTTGCAAACCAGCAATCGCATGCAAACATATCTCAAAGACTAAGACGGTAGGCAAATCGATCGAGAGGTATGAATAAATGACTTATCACAAATCAGAATTAAGAAACTGAATGGGTCCATCAATGCCCATGCTACGACAATCTTCAAAGACCCAAATGTTTCTAAACACCTATCCGACCTCTATGATAAATATGTTGTTGTCCCCGCAGACAAAGCCCCAAATAACATCGTTTTTGTCTGTAAAAGTCATTACATTAAATGCTTGATAAACGAATTATGTATAGACAATTCACTTGGAAACTCCACATATACCCTCACGACACCTGCAAAAGAGGAAATACTGGATAATCATAGGTCTGTTCTTTGTTCCTTTGGTATTTCAACCAAAGAGGAAGAGCTGGATCTTCCATCACTGTATTGGATACCTAAGCTACATAAGTGTCCTTACAAACAACGGTATATTGCTGGGTCTTCCAAGTGCTCCACGAAACCCCTTTATAAATTATTAACATCTATTTTATCAGCAGTCAAATACGGGCTTCAAAGTTATTGTGAAACTGCCTATTCTAGAGGTGGCGTGAATCAGATGTGGATACTTTAAAGTTCCAAAGATCTTTTAGAGTACATACAATCTAACTCTCTTTCATCTTGTAACAGTATTAAAACATTTGACTTTTCTACTCTTTACACAAGTATTCCACATGCCAAACTAAAAGACAAATTAAAAGAGTTGGTATTACTTTGCTTCATAAAAAAGAATGGCCAACGTAGATACTAGTATCTTGTCTTAGGGAGGGATAAATCCTACTTTGTAAAGAATCACTCTGATTCAAACAAAAAATTCTCTGAAACCGAAATTATCAAGATGCTTGATTTTTTGTTTGACAACATATTTGTTACGTTCGGAGAACGTGTTTTTCAACAGACTGTCGGCATCCCAGTGGGAACAAACTGTGCCCCTCTACTTGCTGACTTGTTTCTTTATTATTATGAGGCTGAATTCATGCAGGAACTTCTTAGGAAGAAAGATAAGAAGTTAGCAATATCCTTTAACTCTACTTTCCGCTATAAAGATGACGTTCTTTCACTAAACAATTCAAAATTTGATGACTATGTGGGACGCATCTATCCCATTGAATTGGAGATAAAGGATACTACAGATACAGTTAAGTCGGCTTCATATCTTGACTTACATCTGGACATTGACAATGAGGGTCGGTTGAAGACAAAACTTTACGACAAAAGAGATGATTTCAGCTTTCCAATTGTGAACTTTCCATTTCTAAGTAGCAACATTCCAGCAGCACCTGCATACTGGGTATATATCTCCCAATTGATACGATAATCCCGTGCTTGCATTTCCTATCATGATTTTCTTGATAGAGGGTTACTGCTCACAAGGAAGCTATTAAACCAAGAGTTACAAATGGTGAAGTTGAAATCATCCCTTCGTAAATTTTACGGACGCCATCACATGTTGGTTGACCGTTATGGAATAACCATTTCACAAATGATATCGGATATGTTCCTCACGTCGTAACTACAATCCCCTTCCCTTTCATGAATTTGACCTACCGAATTAGACTATTTACCGAATTTGTTATCACATAAGCAACACGACGGGTGCCGCATGTGGAGCAGGATCTGCTTACCCTTCCGGAGCACCTGAGATCACCCCTAGTTTTTGGTGGGGTTCGTGTTGTTTATTCTTTAGTTTTCTATGTTGTGTCATGTGTACTATTGTTTTTCTGTTTGTCTTTTTCATTTTTAGCCATGGCGTTGTCAGTTTGTTTTAGATTTATGAGTTTGACTGTCCCTTTGGTATCTTTCGTCCCTCTTTTCTTCGAAAACGGACTGCCAAGTCTGCATTCGTTTGTCCCATGCAAAGCTGGCTCACCTCTCTAAAGGTTCAAAAGATTACCACCAAAAAGGTACTGGTGGAATGAATCGGAAGCTGAGTACAACCCAAATGAAGGTAAACGCAACAAGTAGGTGGATATCTACCCATGTTGGCAGGGCTGGAAATAAGGGCACTCCCCATGGTAGCAAAAGACCATTCTACCAGCCTTGGATGTTAGAGCCATGGGCAGTTTGGGTGGTGAAGCCGTCAACAAGGCCTTAAGGTCTGTATTGTACCTGTAGCGTGGTTGATGCGTTTGCGCAGTGAATCCCAGTGTCAACGGTCTCTACCTTAAATCCTCAAACGCCCGGATTACCTATGGGACTGGACTTTACTTGAAGCGTGGTCAGCAATTCCACGACGGAGCTGGTCTGATCTTATATTTGGATGCTAACAGCCTCTTCAAAAACATTCCCCTCCTCGGTATGCTCCTATAAAATAGATGAACGATTTAGATTCTGGGTACCGGCGACTATAGTCGAATGTGTGTAGAATCAACTCGATACAGAAATTGAAGGTATCAAACTACATTTAACGCCTATGTACGTCTAGACAAAGCTGTATCTGTAACACTGTGTGCTTGTTCTGTGGGTAGTACCCTGGGTTCAGCTTTGACCGGCACAGGTGTTAAAGCCACCCTTCCTCTGGGATTTCTATCTTGCTTGAATGCTATCACCGTAATGGATCTCACACTATTTGCTAGGCATGTAACCAAAAAGAAAAAGAAACACCACGATACTTTGCGATTGGCCCAGTCCAAAAAGTCCTTGGTTGAACAATGTGTCAGATCGGCTTTAGCTGATGATGACCTGATCGATGATGCCGAGTTTGACTCCAAAACTACTACGACCTTAAAGATCAGATGCAGCAACCCATGTCAAGTTTCAGCGAGGATCTGTCAAAATGCTCCTTTTAGGTTTTTCCTACCATCCCCAATTCAACGGTTTGAACCCCATTTTCAGGCCTAAACAACATATTCTTACACTTCCAATCATACCATTTTTATTAAAAATATAAAATTTGTCGTAGTCATACCCTGTGCACCTGTTCTTAGCTCACTTGAGTGAGCTTTTCTCACCATTTGGCGTCCGTCGTCCGTCGTCGTCCGTCGTCGTCCGTCGTCGTCGTTAACCTTTTACATTTTGAACTTCTTCTGGAGAACCACTAAATGGAACAAAACGAAACATGGCATGAATGTTCCTTATGAGGTTCTGACCAAGTGTTGTTACTTTGTAGCCGATCCATCATCCAAGATGACCGGCAGCGGGGGGGGGCTTAGTTTAACATAGGACCCTATGGGAAATGCATACAAATGACTTCTTTTAGAGAACGACTGAATGGAATGAAACCAAACATGGCATAAATGTTCCTTAAGAGGTGCTGACCAAGTGTTGTTACTTTGTAGCCGATCCATCATCCAAGATGGCTTCCAGAGAGGACTTAGTTTCACATAGGACCCTTTGGGAAATGCATACAAATGACTTCTTTTAGAGAACGACTGAATGGAATCAAACCAAATATGGCATAAATGTTCCTTGAGGGGTGCTGACCAAGTTTTGTTACTGTGTTGCCGATCCATCATCCAAGATCGCTGCCAGAGGGGGGCTTAGTTTCACATAGGACCCTTTGGGAAATGCATACAAATGACTTCTTTTAGAGAACCACTGAATGGAATGAAACCAAACATGGCATACATGTTCCTTAAGAGGTGCTGACCAAGTGTTGTTACTTTGTAGCCGATCCATCATCCAAGATCTCTGATAGAGGGGGACTTAGCTCACATAGGACCCTTTGGGAAATGCATACAAATGACTTCTTTTAGAGAACTACTGAATGGAATGAAACCAAACATGGCATGAATGTTCCTTTTGAGGTGCTGACCAAGTGTTGTCACTTTGTAGCCGATCCATCATCCAAGATGGCCGCCAGTGGGGGAATTAGTTTAACATAGGACCCTATGTGAAATGCATACACAAGTCTTCTTCTAGAGAACCACTGAATTGAATGAATCAAATATAGCCTGAATGTTCCTTTCCTTATGAGGTTGTGTTGTTAGTTTTAGCCAAATTTTATATTTGTTTATATGATTTCAAAAACCCAAGTAGAATCAGGTGAGCGACACAGGCTCTTGAGAGCCTCTAGTTTTTCATCTCATAGCTCACGATTTGTCTTTGTCCAGACGGTGTTTAGCTGCTTGTTAAGTCTTTCACATCCCCAAGTGCGGATATTTTTCTCTTTCCAGCACAAGGTTATAACTTTTGCGAACCAACACTTCATGTCAATATTTTAAATGTCTTTGACAGTCCAGGGTGAGTACTGACCTACTTCTCGCCAGTTGAGGGTTTCCTCATCAGTATTTTCCAAAATTTCTACCTCTTGCGCCATTAACTCTCTGATCAGACATATTTGTAATCTTACAATCCATTGTGTTTATTCTATCTGTGGATTTGTTTTGGTGTATTTTTTTTTCTCCACAAAATTACATTTTCCCACGACCCCAACCCCCACTTTTTCCCTTCGAGCGTATTTCGATTTTTAGTCCCTTGTTACTGCACGGAATAAATTTACTATATACCATTTGTTCCTCTTTTTATAAGCTTCCAAATGAGGTAAAAGGTATGTCTGTAGTTAAGGGCGGAAGGGTCCCAGCAGTCCTTTCCATTATTAAAAATATCCATTTCATTATTCAAAATAGACTGTTTCTTATTTTTCACGCGTATTTTAGCATTTACGTCCCCCGTAACCCCTCTTATGGTCATTGCAGAACATATCGTTTATACTCAGTCTATTTCTCTATCAATAAGCTTTTATTTGGTGTATACATTTTGCCTTTATTAGGGACTGTAGGATTTCAGAAGTTCATTCTATTATTCAACATAAGCTATTTCTTATTGTTCAAGCGTATTTCGATATTTAGGTCGTTCGTTACTTCTCTAATATGCGTTGCGGAACTTGTTGACTATATCCATTTTGTTCCTCTCGTAATAAGCTTTCGAATGAGGTATAAGGTTTATCTATAATTAGGGGCAAAAGGGTCGCAGCAGTCCATTCCATTATTCAAAATATCAATTTCAATATTCAAAATATTAATTTCATTATTCAAATTGGCTATTTCTTAACTTTCACGCGTATTTCGACATTTAAGTCCTCTAATATGTGTTGCGGAACATGTTGACTATATACATTTTGTTCCTCTTGTTATAAGCTTTCGAATGAGGTATAAGGTTAATCTATAATTAGGGGCTAAAGGGTCGCAGCAGTCCATTCCATTATTCAAAATCTCCATTTCATTACTGTAAAAGCAGAAATTTTCGTGGAGGATTTAATTTCGTTTATTTCGTTGAAAGAATATATCCACGAAATTAAAACCCCACGAAAATTTAACTTCCATATAAAACCACATACAGTTTAAGGAAACCACGAAATTAAATCCCCATGAAATCTTACAGAGGGACAAAACCACGAAATTTTAACCCCACGAAAATTAATGTTTCTACAGTATTCAAAATTGGCTATTTCGTAATTTTCACTCGTATTTTGACATTCAAGTCCTGTAATATGCGTTGTGGAACATGTTGACTATATACATTTTGTTTCTCTTGTTATAAGCTTTCGAATGAGGTATAAAGTTTATCTATAATAAGGAGCTAAAAGCTCGCGGCAGTCCATTCCATTATTCAAAATATCCATTTCATTATTAAAAATTGGCTATTTCTTAATTTTCACGCATATTTCGACATTTAAGTCATCTAATATGCGTTGCGGAACATGTTGACTATATACATTGTGTTCTTCCCGAAATTAGCTTTCAAATGAGGTATAAGGTTTATCTATAATTAGGGGCTAAAGGGTCGCAGCAGTCCATTCCATTATTCAAAATATCCATTTCATTATTCAAAATTGGCTATTTTTTTTTTAACTTTCACGCGTATTTCGACATTTAAGTCCTCTAATATGCGTTGCAGAACATGTTGACTATACGCATTTTGTTCCTCCCGAAATAAGCTTTCAAATAAGGTTGAAGGTTTATCTACAATCAGGGGTTAAAGGGTCGCAGCAGTCCATTCCATTATTCAAAATATCCATTTCATTATTAAAAATTTGCTATTTCTTTACTTTCACGCGTATTTCGACATTTAAGTCATCTAATATGCGTTGCGGAACATGTTGACTATAAACATTTTGTTACGCTCATTATAAGCTTTCGAATGAGGTATAAAGTTTATCTATAATTAGGGGCTAAAGGTTTGCAGCAGTCCATTCCATTATTCAAAATATCCATTTCATTATTCAAAATTGGCTATTTCTTAACTTTCACTCGTATTTCGACATTTAAGTCCTGTAATATGCGTTGCGGATCATGCTGACTATATAAATTTTGTTACGCCCGTTATAAGCTTTCGAATTAGGTATAAAGTTCATCTTTAATTAGGTACTAAAGGGTCGCAGCAGTCCATTCCATTATTCAAAATATCCATTTTATTATTCAAAATTGGCTATTTCTTAACTTTCACGCGTAATTCGACATTTAAGTCCTCTAACATGCGTTGCGGAACATGTTGAATATATACATTTTGTTTTAAGTCCTGTAATATGCGTTGCGGAACATGTTGACTATGTACATTTTGTTCCTCTCGTTATAAGCTTTCGAAGGAGGTATAAAGTTTATCTTTAATCAGGGGCTAAAGGGTCGCAGCAGTCCATTCCATTATTCAAAATATTTATTTCATTATTCAAAATTGGCTATTTCTTAACTTTCACGCGTATTTCGACATTTCAGTCCTCTAATATGCGTTGCAAAACATGTTGATTATATACATTTTGTTCCTCTTGTTAAAAGCTTTCGAATGAGGTATAAGGTTTATCTATAATTAAGGGCTAAAGGGTCGCAGCAATCTATTCCATTATTCAAAATATTCATTTCATTAATCAAAATTGGCTCTTAAATAATTTCACGCGTATTTCGACATTTAAGTCCTGTAATATGAGTTGCAGAACATGTTGATCATATACATTTTGTTCCTTTCGTTATAAGCTTACGAATAAGTTATAAAGTTTATTTATTATTAGGGGCTAAAGGGTCGCCGCAGTCCATTCCATTATTCAAAATATCCATTTCATTATTCAAAATTAGCTATTTCGTTATTTCCACGCGTATTTCGACATTAAAGTCATCTAATATGCGTTGCAGAACATGTTGACTATATACATTTTGTTACGCTCATTATAAGCTTTTGAATGAGGTATAAAGTTTATCTATAATTAGGGGCTAAAATTTTGCAGCAGTCCATTCCATTATTCAAAATATCCATTTCATTATTCAAAATTGGCTATTTCTTAACTTTCACTCGTATTTCGACATTTAAGTCCTGTAATATGCGTTGCGGAACATGTTGACTATATTAATTTTGTTACGCCCGTTATAAGCTTTCGAATTAGGTATAAAGTTCATCTATAATTAGGTACTAAAGGGTCGCAGCAGTTCATTCCATTATTCAAAATATCCATTTTATTATTCAAAATTGGCTATTTCTTAACTCTCACGCGTATTTCGACATTTAAGTCCTCTAATATGCGTTGCGGAACATGTTTTCCTGAATACATTTTGTTCCTCCCGAAATAAGCTTTCAAATTAGGTATAAGGTTTATCTACAATCAGGGGTTAAAGGGTCCTAGCAGTCCATTCCATTATTCAAAATATCCATTTCATTATTCAAAATTGGCCTTTTCTTAATTTTCACTCGTATTTCGACATTTAAGTCCTGTAATATGCGTAGTGGAACATGTTGACTATAAACATTTTGTTCCTTATAAAATAAGCGTTCGAATGAGGTATAAGGTTTATCAATAGTTAGGGGCTAAAAGGTCGCAGCAGTCCCTTCCATTATTCAAAATATCCATTTCATTATTCAAAATTGGCTATTTCTTAATTTTCACGCGTATTTCGACATTTAAGTCCTCTAATATGCGTTGCGGAACATGTTGACTATATACATTTTGTTCCTCTTGTTATAAGCTTTCCAATAAGGTATAAAGTTTATCAATAGTTAGGGGCTAAAAGGTCGCAGCAGTCCATTCCATTATTCAAAATATCCATTTCATTAATCAAAATTGGCTCTTAAATAATTTTCACGCGTATTTCGACATTTAAGTCCTGTAATATGAGTTGCAGAACATGTTGATCATATACATTTTGTTCCTTTCGTTATAAGCTTACGAATAAGTTATAAAGTTTATCTATTATTAGGGGCTAAAGGGTCGCCGCAGTCCATTCCATTATTCAAAATATCCATTTCATTATTCAAAATTAGCTATTTCGTTATTTTCACGCGTATTTCGACATTAAAGTCCTCTAATATGCGTTGCAGAACATGTTGACTATATACATTTTGTTACGCTCATTATAAGCTTTTGAATGAGGTATAAAGTTTATCTATTATTAGGGGCTAAAATTTTGCAGCAGTCCATTCCATTATTCAAAATATCCATTTCATTATTCAAAATTGGCTATTTCTTAACTTTCACTCGTATTTCGACATTTAAGTCCTGTAATATGCGTTGCGCAACATGTTGACTATATTAATTTTGTTACGCCCGTTATAAGCTTTCGAATTAGGTATAAAGTTCATCTATAATTAGGTACTAAAGGGTCGCAGCAGTCCATTCCATTATTCAAAATATCCATTTTAATATTCAAAATTGGCTATTTCTTAACTCTCACGCGTATTTCGACATTTAAGTCCTCTAATATGCGTTGAGGAACATGTTGCCTATATACATTTTGTTCCTCCCGAAATAAGCTTTCAAATGAGGTATAAGGTTTGTCTACAATCAGGGGTTAAAGGGTCCTAACAGTCCACTCCATTATTCAAAATATCCATTTCATTATTCAAAATTGGCTTTTTCTTAATTTTCACTCGTATTTCGACATTTAAGTCCTGTAATATGCGTTGTGGAACATGTTGACTATATACATTTTGTTCCTTATAAAATAAGCGTTCGAATGAGGTATAAGGTATATCAATTGTTAGGGGCTAAAAGGTCGCAGCAGTCCCTTCCATTATTCAAAATATCCATTTCATTATTCAAAATTGGCTATTTCTTAATTTTAACGCGTATTTCGACATTTAAGTCCTCTAATATGCGTTGCGGAACATGGTGACTATACACATGTTTTTCTTCCTGTTATAAGCTTTCGAATGAGGTATAAAGTTTATCTATAATTAGGGGCTAAAAGGTCGCAGCAGTCCATTCCATTATTCAAAATACCCATTTCATTATTCAAAATTGGCTATTTCTTAATTTTCACGCGTATTTCGACATTTAAGTCCTCTAATATGAGTTGCGGAACATGTTGACTATATACATTTTGTTCCTCTCGTTACAAGCTTCTGAATTAGGTATAAAGTTTATCTATAATTATAGGCTAAAGGGTCGCAGCAGTCCATTCCATTATTCAAAATATCCATTTCATTATTCAAAATTGGCTATTTTTTTTAACTTTCACGCGTATTTCGACATTTTAGTCCTCTAATATGCGTTGCAGAACATGTTGACTATACACATTTTGTTCCTCCCGAAATAAGCTTTCAAATAAGGTTGAAGGTTTATCTACAATCAGGGGTTAAAGGGTCGCAGCAGTCCATTCCATTATTCAAAATATCCATTTCATTATTAAAAATTGGCTATTTCTATACTTTCACGCGTATTTCGACATTTAAGTCATCTAATATGCGTTGCGGAACATGTTGACTATATACATTGTGTTCTTCCCGAAATTAGCTTTCAAATGAGGTATAAGGTTTATCTATAATTAGGGGCTAAAGGGTCGCAGCAGTCCATTCCATTATTCAAAATATCCATTTCATTATTCAAAATTGGCTATTTTTTTTTAACTTTCACGCGTATTTCGACATTTAAGTCCTCTAATATGCGTTGCAGAACATGTTGACTATACACATTTTGTTCCTCCCGAAATAAGCTTTCAAATAAGGTTGAAGGTTTATCTACAATCAGGGGTTAAAGGGTCGCAGCAGTCCATTCCATTATTCAAAATATCCATTTCATTATTAAAAATTGGCTATTTCTTTACTTTCACGCGTATTTCGACATTTAAGTCATCTAATATGCGTTGCGGAACATGTTGACTATATACATTGTGTTCTTCCCGAAATAAGCTTTCAAATGAGGTATAAGGTTTATCTATAATTAGGGGCTAAAGGGTCGCAGCAGTCCATTTCATTATTCAAAATATCCATTTTATTATTCAAAATTGGCTATTTCTTAACTTTCACGCGTATTTCGACATTTAAGTCCTCTAATATGCGTTGCGGAACATGTTGACTATATACATTTTGTTCCTCTTTTGTTATAAGCTTTAGAATGAGGTATACAGTTTATCTATAATTAGGGGCTGAAGGGTCGCAGCAGTCCATTCCATTATTCAAAATATCCATTTCATTATTCAAAATTGGCTATTTCTTAACTTTCACGCGTATTTCGACATTTAAGTCCTGTAATATGCGTTGCGAAACATGTTGACTATATACATTTTGTTCCTCCCGAAATTAGCTTTCAAATGAGGTATAAGGTTTATCTATAATTAGGGACTAAAGGGTCGCAGCAGTCCATTCCTTTATTCAAAATATCCATTTCATTATTCAAAATTGGCTAACATGTTGAACCCCGTCGAATTATTTATGTATGTGTCTGTCCCATTTCAGGAGTCTGTAATTTAGTGGTTGTCGTTTGTCTTTGTGTTACATATTTGTTTTTTGTTCATTTTTTAAAATAAATAAGGCCGTTAGTTGTCTTGTTTAAATTGTTTGACATTGTCTTATTGGGGCCTTTTATAGCTGAATATGCGGTACTGATGGGCTTTTTTCATTGTTGTAGGCTGTACGGTGAGCTTTAGTTGTTGATGTCTGTGTCATTTTGGTCTTTTGTGGATGGTTGTCTCATTGAAAATAATACCACATCTTCTTTTTTATATTTCCTCATTTTTATGCATATTGTGGCATTTAGGTCGTCCGTAAACCCTCATATGGTCATTGCGAATCAAAATATAGCTATAGTGTCACGGTCAATTTTTTTTATATTTTTTTCACTATTCACCGCTTCAATTTGAATAATGAAACATAAACCATTTCATTATTCATTATTCATTTTTCAATATTGAATAGTGAATAAAGAAATATTTCATTATTCATTATTGAATAATGAATAATGAACTATGAATAATGGACGTACTTCAGCCCGGTAGATTTCAGTGAGTATGAAGCTAAGAGTGATATCTTTGGTTAGCTTGCTTGTTAACTGAACCGTGAAGTCATTGTAAGGTTAGGTAAACTACCCTCCTTTCATAATAGACTAGCCCAACAGATAACCAATCTATCTCTCTTTAGGACTAATCTACTTTAAAGGGAGGGTAGTATTTCTTACCTTACAATGACTTCACGGTTCAGCTAACAAGCAAGCTAACCAAAGATATTACCTATAGCTTCATTCTGACTGAAATCTGCTGTAGATTAATTAACCTTGAAGTTCTTCAATACTTCATATATTTTTTGGGATTATAACAAATAAATTATTGACATAACTGATGTTTCGCGATCATGAACCCATCGCCTCATTTTGCTTTCCACGTTTTTTTTTTGTTATGGTGTTTTCTTTCACGTCCGCATTTACGCAGTTAAAAATAGAACAGAAATCTTTAAATAGATGCATGTATAAACAGTATATTGTTTGAAGAGTTACAAGCATGACTTAAAGCAAAGTTGATACATCAAATTTTAAAATCCTGCCTCTAACTTTTATTGCAATGAAACGAAAAATAAAAAAATATCTTCTATTTCTCTTTTTTTCGATTGTCGCATATAAGAATCCAACCTACGTAACGCGTATTTTGGAACGTACTAACCAAGAACAAATCAAAATGATGATTATTACACTGAAATCACCCATAAAGCTTCTCAATAATCAGTTTAAAGAAAGCAACTCAACAATATTGTTACATATTTCCATGTATAATGTAAATAAAACTAACCTCCGTTTAAATAACCTCCGTGACGCAGTTATCTACAGTTAAGTTGTCAGGCTTTTTTTTCAGTATCAGCGGCTGCTTGCACTGCCGAAAGTCATTTTTGTAGCAGACAGCATTTATTATTAAGGAAACAGACAAACAAAATACAGATTTTGAGGAAAAAAAAATTGTTTTGAGGAAGGTAGGTTAACTTGTTTTTCCCTTTTATGTGAGCAACATTATAACGTTTAATAAACGTTATATCAGCCATTTTCTTAGATGTAAAATAGTCTACAACACAACTTGTGTAATTACGACGACAATCATAACTTTAACAGCGGTTTATGGCAAACATTTTCAAGATCATTTAGGACTCATCAACATAACGGAGGTTATGCAAATAAAAAAAATCTAAACATGCATGTAAACACAATCATACCAATTGAAATGCTTGTACATTGTTATAGATACCAAATCAGTCCATCAATTATCACTAATAAATATCCTAAGGTGATGTCAATCATAGACGACATCATTGATTTACGTTACGGAGGATAGAAATTTTAGGGAAAAAAGTTTTTTTCTCTAACAGGACTTTACTCTTTTTCGATAAGGATTTACTAAGAAAAATGTTTAATTCTGTTGTCTTGTTTGTCATTTAATTCCAATATTTACATTCATTTATATGTTGGTAAGAACTGGAATTGTCCGTTATGGAGGTTTTAAATGTCGTTACGGATGATAGAAATTTTTGAAATGAAACTATTTTGACCCCAAAACTTCATAGTTTAGTATAATATATACATAATAGTGTGAAGGAAGATGACATTATCTGTATAAAGCTAATAAAATTAAGTTGAACAGTTTTCGGTTTAGGTAAAACATATTTTTGACTGAAAGTTCATGAATCGTTACGGAGATTTTGACAAGAACAAGTCCATTTGACTAAAAGAAACATATAACTTGATAGAAAACAGTTTTTTAGTTTGTAATGTCAATAAATTGTTTAGAAAAGCTAGCATTAAAGAGTTAAGTGTTACTATGTATCAGCATTTAGATACTGGTTTGGTATTAACCTCCGTAACAAAGATGGGGGTGTGGATTAATGCAAGCATAAAAATACATACAAGTGATTCAAAACATATATAATAGGGTTTTTCCTGGAAAGCTGTATTATGAAACTAAAATATTATACAGCATAACATTTCATTAGTTTAAATTCATTACTAAATAAGTTGTGAAAACTACTAATTTGAATTATTTTTTAAACGCTATATTAATTCAGACCTTAAAATTGGTATTTGCTTTCAATATATACAGAATAATACGTATAAATCAGTTTGCTATGGTGGTAAATGCAAGATAGTCGAAAAGATTTATGAATTGGTTACCAAAACATGAAAAGTTCAACTATCTCCCATAAGAGCAAATAATTTTAAAAATCAAAACCATGACCACATGCACACCTTTCGTAAATTTGTACAAACGGACAGCAAAGTGAAAACTTCCTGGGATTTAAACTGTATGAAGAGTTGTGTGGAAAAACTATAAATATAGGAAGATGTGTATATCTATTATGGGACGGAAGGACAGACGGACAAGGGTAACGCAATATGACACCCCACCCCCACTTTCAGTTAAAAAAAATATTCAATTTGCTTTAATTTTATCTTTTATTAAATCAAGCAATAATATGAGTGATTAAATCTATTTTATGTTTTACTATTTTTCGACGTGTATGTACTTACAAAGTATTTTTGTCTAAACTGATATTTTTCTTCAACATGTACATATTGATAATGAACATATTGGGTTTTTTTTTCAACATTAAATATCTTTAAAATACGTGTCTATAAAAGACGGTCTGATTTAGGGTTTACGGAATACAAAAAAAAAGGGGAAAATTGCAGAATAAAAGGCCAAAAAAAAGAAAACAGAATAATGGGGTGCTAAAATATAAAGAATAAACTAGAATACTGGTAATAAAAAATAAAAATTAATGGTAATTACCCAGACTCTTATGATAAAAAGAATCTATCAATACAAATCACATAATCTTCGTGCATAATCAACATGAAGAACTTTGAACATTATAAGCATGATAACTTGACCATATGTAATAAAAATAACGACGTCAAGATTTTTGATTTTTTTTTGCCAAAATGTTGAGTTTGCGTCGCTTCTACAGGCAAAACGAAGTCGGTGACCGTATCTTTTTAAAGCATCATCTAATTTTTAGACAAAGAGGAAGAACATATTGTTTTTTGTTGAAATTCTATGGAGCGGTTCACGTGATTTATTCAGGAAACCGAAAATTGTTGAAGAAAAATATTGATTTTCCCTATATATTCAACGTAATTTAGTACCCTATCGGACCATTTGAAAAATGGGTTTTTCTCGAAAACGAAGTCGGTGACATATACTTTTTTTTTTACATTTTCTGATGTATATTTTCAATATCTAATTCAGTTGTAAATTTAAAAAAAACATCTATGGACTGGTCATTTACTGATCCTTGACCTTAAAGACAACTTTGACACATTTCCCCTTGATTTCACTAAGATGTAGTTTTTGCCATAATCCAGTTCTTAAAACAGTGTCAAAAGCTTTTCTTAAGTCAATAAATGTACCAAAAAGTTTTTTTCCAAATGAAAAATATAATTCTACAAGTGCATGTAACACAAAAATATTATCTGTTGTTGCATATCCTTTCCTAAAGCCAGCTTGATTTTCTGATATAAGCGAAATTTTATTCGCAAAAAAATTTAGTCTAGTATTGATAATGGAAGTAAATAATTTTCCCAAACAGCTGATAAGTGTAATAGTCCTAAAATTGTCAGGATCTGTAGGATAGCCTTTTTTTTTTTAACACAGGTTTAATAATGCCATTTGTCCAAGAGTCTGGAATAATTCCAATAAATAATACAATATTAAATAATTTACAATACAATGATATAAAATCAGGTGGTGAATTTAAAAAAAAAATCATTTTAGTATTTTTTTCAGAACCAGGAGCCTTGTTTTTTTTTTTTTTTTTTCATCGCTTGTAAAACTTCCAGTTCAGCAATACTTCTATTTAGTATTTCATCATAAATGGGGTTACTAGATACCTGACTAATGTCAAGATCGGGTAAATGTATATCTTCTTCTTCACCCGCATTTAAATCCTTAAAATAATCGTAAAATGTATTTATATCTATTGGTGGAGATTCTTTTTTAGTGTAAGACATTTTTTTTTGTGTTTTCCCAAATCCTTTTGTGTCATGCTTTGACAATGTTCTCAGCTCATTTGAACATTTGTCTTTTTATTTGTGATAATTAACTTGTAGATTTTTTTTATATTCTCGAGCTGTGTGATTTAATGGTACCGATTTAATACGGCTGTGTTTGCATCTGATTTTGCTTTTTTATATGTACTTTTGCTTTGATGAAATGCATCTCGTTTGCTTCGACATTCTTTGTTAAAGCATGGTTTGTTTTCATGGTCGGGTTTGTGAAGTTTCTTTTTTTATTTACCAAATACAGTCTCAGCCGTGTCTAAAAGTACACGACCTAGGTCATTTACTAGACCGTTAACACTTTCACTGTTGGCTGTGTCAATTTTAATACTATTCAAAATATAATTTAACTGTTGTAATGAGCTACCTGTATCGTTTGTCAACACCTGAGTGAAATCGTCTGTTTTTGTACTGTCCCACCTGATTACTGTTTATTGTATTAATATGTGAATTGTTTAATGAATTGCTCGAGGGAAACGAAAATGAAAAATATAATCTATTGTGAACATCAGAAACCATAGAATTAAAATCAACAATACCGAAATCTGATGTTATATCAAACATACTTAGAACATACTCACCCCTTCTCGTCCAATGAAAAGTCAGTTTTTTGCCCTCTAATTTTCATAGTACATGGTTTTCCATGCACTATGAAATGCCATACATGAATGACTTTTCATTGTCAGCTAATTATGAAAGCGAACTCCTAATAACTGCACTAACAAAGTGTAAAATTCCCTGAGGCATTTCCCTTGGAAAAAAGTCTACTGATGACAGGTTAAAGAGCTAAGATTAAAACAAGACATTTTTAATTTTGCAAATGTTCATACATTTTCTAATGGTACACATACATGTATATAGAATTATAAACAAAAATAATTAGAGTAACTAAAGGATATATTTAAATAGTATTCATTTAATTTTATACCCGACATTTGAGGGATTTTGTTTCTTTCAAGAAAACAATGCCAGACTGGTGATATATAGGTGTAATACTACCATTGATTTTCCCCTATAAGTCTTTGTTAAATTTGCACTTTTCAAAAAATTGTGCAGAATTTATCTTTGTTTCAAATAAAGAAATACTTGGCATGAGTAAAGTTTCATCCTGTCCAGTTCTATAGAAAAAGTTTCACATAACATTTCATTGCATATAAGAAAATAACCATAATTGGAAAATAACCAATCAAATTTCTCCCCTTATTCTATCTGTGTACAAGGTTTAGTCACCATGTAACCTCAGGATTACAAAATTTTCTATAGAAATCACAAATAAAAAATAATGGTGTTTTGAAATACCCAAGACATATGTTTATGACACAGAAATAGTTTTACTGCAATAAAATGTAGGATTGATTACCTACAACGGTCAAATTCAAGGGAATATTTTTTTAGACCTACTTTCGTATGCAACCGGATGTGACGTACCATGATTTGGTGGTATTACACCTATACAGCAAAGGATTTTTGTTTTCAGAGAAACACAATACATGTACATTTATCAATAGAAAGTATTCTTTTAATGTTGAATGTTCTGAAATTAAATATCTATAAGGAGAGTTTTATAATTATAAAAAAAAATCAAAAAGGGAATTTATATAATATTGTGTTGCTTTTTTAAACAAAAAAATCTTAAGATAAATAAGTATTAAATTTTACCTGAAGCAGAAGAAAACAATTTATCCATTTGGTTCTGACAAACTATGCCAGAGCTATTTCATTCCATCCATTGAAATGATGATTACCTATGTTTTACATTTAGTTCATTATAAAAAGTGAACTCTTATTTGGGAAAGGGAAAGGATTATTTTGTAAGGTCACTCGAAAGTGTGAATATGTTCTAAATTGGTCAGACTATACTTGGTCATGTTTTATGAAGATTTAAGCCCTCGGCTTCGCCTTGGGTTAAATCTTCATAAAACATGACCAAGTATAGTCTAACCTATAAATGGAGACATAATTAAATAATCTACTAAACTTGCATCTTTACAAGTTGTGCAACCAATATGTTTATCAGCAAATAATCTGCCATTACAAATATAAATACCATTTCTTTAATTTACAAAGTTCTGTTAACATATTACCATATTTATTTACTCTACCACGATCTTTACTATCCTCTCAAGAGGGATATTTTTATCTTTAAGATGAAGGTATGAAAAAATATTATCATCATTATCATAAAAATCATTGACATCTAAAATTTCTAATAAGTTTTCGTCAGGAATAATGTAATCTGAAACAGTAGAAGTTCTGGCGTTAAAATCACCGATTATTGCAATATTTTTTGTATCAGTTGAGTATTTAATTAATTCATCTTCAATTTCCAAAAACGACTCTTCAGAAGCATATCGTGTATTTTTGGGGGGTATATAAATACAACATAGTAAAATGTTTTCTCGCAAGTTTGATATATTCTTTGAAATTTCTACCCACTGAACAAATTCAGATTCAGAATTTATGAAATTTAAATATTTCGACAGGTGTTTTCTATAAACAACAATACCACCTGATTTCTTTTTACATTTTTTTTTCTATGTTTTGCATAAAAAGTATAATCGTGTGGTAATTTCATGTCATCTAGGTCACCAGTTTTAGTTTCAGTAAATATAAGAATGTCATAACTCTTTATTAATGTAGCAAAATCTGGATTCAGCAATTCAGAATTAATACCACAAACGTTAAGATATGTAAATTTTAAGTTGTCCACTGTCCAATTTAAAGGTCCTTGATTCACAGTGTAGATACTATTCTGTACGCTTTCCGGAAGTCGCGATTTTCGAAGCGAGAACTTTTTGGATCACATTTTAAATTTGTCGGATATACTATATTAAACGGTAAGATGTTCATCTGTACATTACTTAATGATTAGTTCAGTTGACATCGATACTCACAAATGGTTTATAAATAAATTTAGCACATTCATTATTCGTATCTTTGCCTTAATTAAGAGATTTTCAAGTGCATCACTAAGGAAAATCAGTTGGTGAACCTAAAAACAATCTTTTTGCACTCTTACTGTACAAATTAACGTAAAATCCAGACTTAATTTACTAGATAAAGTGTATTTTAAGTGGTGGTAAAAGTTTCAGCCAGATCTTTGAAGCCAGAAATAAGAAAATTACACTTGTTTGAATTTCTCACTGTACGATCAGTCTCGCTTGTATATTTTGAAACTATGATCAGTCGTTATTTCACTGTATTCTAGTAGTGATTTCAAAGTTATTTACGATACATTAGAAGATGACATTTTTCTAAATAACACAAATATATTTTAATAAATTCACATTCTGTAAACTTTTCAAACATGCTTTAGCTTGATAGGGTGTACTCGACTTACTACATTAAGTATAAGGATGTTTGAATGTGGCTGAAATAAGAAGGTTTGTTTGTTTATAGAAGTTTCAGAAATGTCCTCCGTTATACTTAAAATTGTACAAACACATAGATTTAATTGTTACTATATAAAAATGCATGAATTTACAAACATTCGAGGCCGTACTGTAGCCTATAATTGATCACAGTTCCTTCACTTTGTTTTGGATGTAGATCTGTCTCTTTCACAATCAATTGTACACCACTTTGTAAAGCGATGGTTTATAGTGATAATGAAGTCCGTCTTTCCGTTCGTCCGTTGGACCGGTACAACATATGTTTCGCCGGTTTTGCAAGCGCATCTCCTCATAAACCACTTAATATACATTGGGGTTTCCAGACATTTTTAAATGGAGAGGGGGTCCAATCCAGGAGAAAAGAGGATTCCAAATATATGTTCCCATACAAATGCATTGAAAGTAAAAAAAAAGAGTTTCAAACCGCCGGATCCCAATTTTCTTGAATCCGTCACTGGTATAACTATTAATTATTTTTTTCTCGGATTCCGCATCATAAATATAAAAAATATAAAAAAGAAGATGCGGTATGATTGCCAATGAGACAACCGTTCACAAGAGATCAAAATGACACAGATATTAACAAATATAGGTCACCGTATGGCCTTCAACAATAAGCAAAGCCAATACCACAGAGTCGGCTATAAAAAGCCCCGAAATGACAATGTAAAACAATTCAAACGAGAAAATTAACGGCCTTATTTATATAAAAAAAAAGGAATGTATTTCTTATTTTATTAAAAATATTTTATGGGGTCTCTTTATATAAGATACGGACTTGAACATTGCATTATATGGGGGCACCCATCAGATATTTCCAACCGTGACCTCCAAAACCAATTGTTAAACTTTTCTAAAATTGCTCCATTTGTAATCTATTAATGTACTATGGACCTTCTATTTCGATTATTTTGTAAAAATATTTTTGATGTTTCTCTATCGTAAATACGGCCTTTGTCATAACCTTCTATTGGGCGTACCTATTTTATATCCACAACTTCCTTCAGACACTTGTCATAGCTTAATGAATTTTTTTTCCAGATTCCTTATCATTTAATTCAATTGTGTACCTCTTATTTTGGTTTTTCGAAAAATCATCAGTTTTTTATTTCCATGATATGGACTTTTCCATTACCTTATTGGGTGGTACCCGCTTACTATACGCAACTTTCAAAAACTTACCATATACTAGTATTAATAAAACTTTCTGATATTCGTTATTAAATGATGCCCCTGTGCACCTATAATTTAGTTTTTCTGGTGGTTTATTTTTTTCCAAAACATGGACTATAGAAGTGGCGGGGTATATTTTCGTTAATTCTTTCCTCAATACCTAAAGTTTTTTAACAAAGCTTTCTCTATCTTTTTTTTTTTTCATTTTAAAAGAGACAGGCTTGATGTATGTAATCACCAATTGATCAACGGTAGACGGTGTAAATAGTCTTTGAAAATGTAATGGTTAAACAGATAACTGCAACGACACACTAATACAAAGTCCACAAGCGAATCATGTATTGCTTTTTAGGCATTTGATTTTAAGTAAGACTGACGGAACAAAAATTAATTTGCCGTCTACAAAAATCATCAGAAATATATTTGTATTGTCTGATGAAAGAAATAACACGTTATAGTTCCATGGACACAATCATAATATCACATAGACACGTATATACCTTCAAATTGCCGTTGTTTTTCAGTCAAGGTCGTTAAAAACTTCCATTTGTTTTTGTTTTTTTCTTCAAAATCACGACTGGTCATACAGACAAAAAATCTGAAATCGCTACTAGAATACAGTCAGTTTTAGACTGATCGTACAGTAATTTATTTTGGGATCCTCAAGGAAAGCATATTTTTTTATTTGAAATACGAACATTCTACTTATTAATACGGTAGGAATATTGAAACAGTATATATTTTACTGTAAACTGATGCAAATATTCGCAATAAAAGATTATTTGCTTTGTACTACGAGAGCAAAATTGTCAATCGATTTCACTTTTTTCTATGAAGTTGGTGTGATGCACGCGAATATTTTATATTCTACTGCATGTTTTTGTTACAGTTACTCATATTTATGATGTTATACATACATTTAAGATGTGCAAAGCACTTTATAGATATAGGAGTAAACAAATGATGAGAAAAAGCACCAAAACAAACCCGTTCTGTTATGCCAGTTTGAAATCCTCGCTTCGAAAATCGCGACTTCCGGATAGCGTACAGAATAGTATCTACACTGTGTGATTGTCTGATGTGTTGTCCTTACTCAGTCGGAAACCAGTTTGAAATAGAACAAAAGAATCGAAGCTCTTTGTTAGAGAAGGCGATAAATGTTTACTGTATTGTTTACTATAGTAACACAATTTTTAAAAGTTAATAGAAACAAACAAAATTGCAATTTTCTTCTAAATTACGAGGTATTTTATTTTGAAAACACCATTTGCATAAGTTTTCAATTTATCTAGTACATAGTAAAGCAGAACAATTAGATATCAAGTCGACGACATGGGTATCTTTCAAGATCTTCCAAATTGGATGAAGAAAATGCATAACCTCCGAATATTTTGAAAAAAAATATTTTGTCTTGATATCGTACAAAGTAAGAATATTTCATACATCGTCTCGCTTCAGATTCTATCATTTTTATATATTAAAGCTACAGATTGACTTTATTACACAAAAAAATCACAGTACTAAAAGATGAAATATATGGGTCAAGTGAAATACCTATCTAATGAGTCACAAAAACAGAGAAGGTGTGTTCGAATAGCTATTTTTTTACTGAAAGTACTTGACGACAGTCTTTCAAGTTGGATGATAAAAATGCATATCTTCAAAAAATTCTATTTTTGTGTGTGTGATAACTAGGGTTTATAGTCTTTATGCACTAAACAAATCTAGTCTGCCCTTCCACGAAATATTTAATGATAATTTTTTTTTAAATGTTTATGAATTTTCGAAAATTCCACCTGACAACCGATCAGACAATAGTTTTAAGTTGAATCAATGCAGACAAGATTATTAACTGATGCTAATTAGCTAGTTGATACATTTGTCATTTAAAATACAACTGACATATAAGGATCGTAATGGTGCAATGTGGATAAATTTATCGGTTTTCAAAAGCAAATTTTAAATTGGCAGCGCGTCATCCCAACAATGGCTTCCATTTCTACGATTGTGAAAATGAACTGGCGTAATGGGGAGATAATTTTGACGAAGTAGAATCCTGACTACCGTTGTGTATTGGGTTAGGAGGCTCATCACGGGATGGATTGTAAGGTTGTCCGTCTACCATTATTTGGTTGTAAATTAAGGAAGCTTTCATGGTACCTCGGCGCTGGAGTTTAGGGATCAACGCTTTACGACGATTGCTAATTTTGATTTGATACTGTTGTTCACTGAGAATTGTGGTTTTGATTTAAGTTTATTAGGCACAGATTTACGTACACGTTCGTGGTCACAGTAATTTGTAAATCTAGCGATAATATTGCGTGGTTTCCCATCACGACGTTTTCTTAGTCTGTTTTGAAATTGAATAGCATCTGCATTTGGGATTTCCAGTTCTTTTTCTAGAAAGTTTTTAATCACAGCTTCTGTGTCTTCGTGATTATCATCATGGGGCTGTGGAATTCCACCAAAAATAAGGTTATACTTCATCGAGTGACTCTGAAGTTTTAAGAAATCTTCCCTGATATTGTTTGAATCAATTTCTATATTTTGTGTATAGTTTTCTACCACTCGCATTCTATCAGAAATTTCGTGACGATGCGTTTCTTCAGTTTTTAAAATGTCATCATGCATTTTCTGTGTCTCCTTAATTTCATCTATCTTTTGCCTCCTCCCTGTTAAATTTTGATCTATTGCTCCGAAACGTTCATCTATTTTTTTGTCAAGTTGAGAAAAGCGGTTAGTAAATTCCAAATCAAATTTTTCAAATCTTTGGTTCATCACATTAATTGACGAGAACAACATTTCCATAGTTATATGGGTACGTACACTATCAGTTGAGACAGGAAATGGTTGAGATGCAAATGGAGGTTGTGAATTGTGATATGCAGGATATGTAATATCTGTTGGTATACTTGTATATTCAAACGTCTGGTTCATAGGATTATGTTGATATTGTGGTGGAATGGGCACACCTCTGTTAGATAAATTATGTGGTGTGCTAGTATGCAAAGTGTCATGAGTTTGGTTCAGTACTTGAGAAAAACTTTTGTTGCTGTTGTTGAAAGGGCGACGCCATATTTGATTTTGTTTTGTTTGGAGGTGTAAAACCTGTTTGGCTACCAGTGCTCCTTGTTCTCTTTTTGCCCATTTAGATCAAGATGCATATTAAATGTTCAGTATATATCACTTTCGAAAACAAAATTCGTTTGAAATTCATGTTTTTCAACAAATTCAGTCGAAATTTTTCGGGAGCTCTTGCATACCGACCTACTCACTCCGCCATTATGTTTATTTCTTGATCAAAGCTATTAATCTGACGTTGAGAAAAAAAACAAAAAAACTGTCATCTTTTAAAAGGATAAAAATGTTGGTAATTTGCCTTAGGAAAATAACACTTAAAGTGTTAATATTGTCCACTTAATAATTCTGCAAAGTAAGTAAGGATTTTGAATAATCCTTTTATTGCATTTACGTAACTTAATAAAATATATGTCAATCATATAAATCTATAAAAGAAAAAGAGAATAGTTGACCAATAAAAAGTAACTTTAGAAAATTCAAAATTGACGCTTAAATTTCATAGGTGAATAAAATAATTCCAATCAGCACGTGATGTTGGGGTTAAAAAGGGGAGACCGCAAACTCCCAACATCACATATCACACTTCAATATAGATACTGTTTTGGAATAAATAACTGAAACATCATTTTATTTTATTCACCAGGTATGTAAATTGTTTAAGTGTAAACTATCTTAAATTGTATTTTAAAAGTAAGAATTTGGCTTAATTCTGATTTAATAACTTAGTTTCGTATTTAAAACTTACCTTAAATTTATAAAAGATTTTCATTAACAGAAATAAGTTAAAACAAAGTTAACTATTTGATCACTATTCACACTTCAATATAGATAGCTGTTTTGGAATAAATAATTGAAACATCATTGTATTTTATTCACCAGCGGCAGGCCTCGAAAGGAGAAAGTGTCCGAGATTAGGGACACGACAGCAGACGGCATTACTTAGACCTGAAATGAGTGAGCTAGTCTATTCCCCTGATTTTTTTACGAAAGAAGCTAGAATCCCCGTATACATAAAAGCGAGTCACAGTAGTCCCTAGTGAAAGACGTTAGTCCCCCGACATTTAAGTTTATAATCGTTTTGGAGGGAAAGGGGAGACAACATGATAGAGCAGCGATTCTTCCCCCTTTTCCTGCATTACAGATCTTTTCCTGCATTACAGTGGTATGAAATCCAATGAGACAACTCTCCATTCAGGTCATAATTTGTAAAACCATTTTAGGTAAAAGTCAGGTCTTTCAAACGGAGCCTTGGCTTACACCGAACAGTAGGGGCTCCACAAATGCCTAGTGTAAAACCATTGCAACGGTCTAATCTATCTAATTTTAGAAACGAGAAACATTTATGAACCACATCAACAATCGACAAGAGCCATATTTCTTGCACATTAAGGACGCCCTTGTAGATTTCGATAAAGATTAGAATAATGACACTACAAGGCAGCACTCGAACCCGCAAAGTGGAGAGAGATTAATATAAGCTGCAATATCGTGTTACCCAATCTGCTATAGAGAAATATGTTTAAACTAACAAACGGCAATCATGTCTGTCGTAGAAAAAAGGGGACATATATATTCTCAATGTGCTATTGGTCTAGTTCTGATTTATTTATTAAAATAAAAAAAAACCTTCATATACATGTACTATAGTGTCATAAACATGTAGACTAGTTTTTATAGTTCTAACATACTTTTGAGTTTGAATAATCAGCCAAGAATTTCATAATTTTTTTCATAATATCACGGACCGAGTGCTAATTTAACAATTCTTATTTCTCCTATATTCTTTATGGCATTTTAAAAAATCTTTCACAAAAATATCTTTATATGTGGCCATCTATTATTGCATAGCTAAATCCTTATTATGAATATTTTTTGTCGATAATTTCCGTACATAAAGATTTTTATTTCATTTCTTTAAATACATGTTGCAGGCAAGGGTATGTAGCACTAACTTCTTGTTAATCACACATAAATATGACTAGCTGTATTTGTTGAGCATTACTAGTGCATGCTTCCATCGAATACATTTCTCAGTTAACACGAGAGACTACCGAGATATTGTCCAAAATTAATTAAATTTTTGACCTTTGACCGCAGTTTTCAAAAATCTGTACCACTTTTGCACTCTACGAAATGCCTTAATCAAAGGATATTATATTTATCTACAAAGTAAGACCAAAATTAGCCGTGAGGTATTATGGCCCATTAAATTTTCAAAGAGGTAGGGCCAATATGCCGAGGATTTTTTTCACAGAAGGGCCAATTTCAAAAAGTGCCAACATAGTAAAATTTCCTATAAAAACCAAAAATAAAAATGCTTTTTGATCAATATCTCGATTTACATATAGTATGATATGTGTGATCAATAGTTAAGTTAACCCTAAAAAAGGATGAAAGTCCAATATCCGGATTTTCGGGTGTTTTTATGTGGAAAAAACAGGGAATCCCCCAAGAAGGACATTTCAAACCAAAGAAAAGTTATGCTTTTTATGATTGTTGTTATTCATACTACTTTTTACTTCAAAAATGAAATTGGTTTAGTGTGTCCTTATTACATAAAAAACAACTTTTTAAAGAAAAAATTGTAACATCGATAAATTGTACCAATATAGCTTCTAAATAAGAGACATAATGATAAGAATCGCTGTAGCTCCACCAGTAGAGCACATAACTACTAATAAATGACGGTTTTGAAGAAAGGGTTCGAACCTCGCTCAGAACTTTTGCATTTTTTTGTGTTGTTATATTAAATTTTAAAGTTTCTATCATATTTTTTCGGTTGTTTGCTTGATTCATAGAGTCATTTTGGTTCATTTTGACTATTCAGTTAGTGTACTAGTAAATAATTTTACGTGTATCAAAGAAAAAACAATGTATCGCTTATTGTGTGTAATCCTATGACTGTCCATACTCTTTCTATTCATGTGTTTACGTTATTACATATATCCAAGGGACAACTGCCGTCAAACTGATGTAGGTGCCTGTACATAACCAATAACACGAGAATTAATTCTATAGAAATTAAGCCTACATGTTGCGGGTGTAATATACACATAACTTAAAATAAGGCCATTGTATACAATTTTCATAACAACAAAACACATTTCGTCGAAACTTTTTTTGAACATGGTATTATATGTAACAAATGCAGTCAACAACAATTTTGTCGCCAAATCATAAACTGTACAGATACTAGTACTGAAATTTTTACCACCGTCTATACACGGGTACATAACTCATCAGAAAAATAAAACAACATAACAGAACAAATCAATTACACTACAAATCGTGATTGTAGGTAAAACATCAAGAAGCTGTTGCATCTGTATCACAACGAAGGGCTGATTTGTTAAAATTACAGAAAAGGCAATACAACATGAAGTAGTAACACAGGGTGATCTATGACCAACTGATGTAAGATGTTCTCCGGTTAAAATATATACATGTACATGTATTTTCTTGTCTAATCTTATCGACGATAAAACCTTAAAAGACCAGGACAAATACTGTGTAACAGATATACATATTCAGAATGAGAAAATCAACATTTGTGAATTAGTTCGATATTATTTGGCTCCTTGAGAAGTTACATGGTATGGCACCTTGCATAAAGGATGTTAATAATAAAATAAAATCAATATTAAAAAATCAATAGTCATGGCCTTGTTTTTGTAGGAATACCTGTTCAAGGTATGAAAATAAATGATGTGACGTATTTTTATGTACTATAAATAGCATCTATCGGGCTATTTAAAACATGATTTACCTATCTTATCGAATGAAACAAATTGCCGACAAATTGTCCCTACCTCTTTTCTTTACTTGCCACCGTACTAAAATGATTGCCGATGAGATAAGTCTTTACAAAAAATCCAATGACACAGAAAAAAACAACTATAGGTTACGGTACGGCCGTGAACAATGAGCAAAGAACATACCACAAAGTCAACTATAAACCCGAAATTACAAATATAAACAATTCAAACTATAAAACATACTGCCTAATTTATGTACTATATAACAAATATGTATCACAGCAACAAACGACAACCACTGAAATACAGGCCCTTGACTTGGGACAGGCACATACATTCAGAATGTGGCGGGTTTAATCATGTAAGCAGGATCTCAATCCTCCACTACCATTGGACAGTTATATTTCATCATGTGTTTTTCTATTTTGTGATGTTATGCTATTGTTTCAGAAAAAGGGAGAAGGTTTGGATCCATTAAAACGTTTAATCCCGCTGCAAATGATTGCACCTGTCCTAGGTCAGGAATCTGATGTACAGTAGTTGTCGTTTGTTTATGTAATATATACGTGTTTCTCGTTTCGCGTTTTGTTTATATAGATTAGACCGTTGGTTTTCCCGTTTGAATGGTTTTACACTAGTAATTTTGGAGCCCTTTATAGCTTGAAGTTCGGTGTGAGCCAAGGCTCCGTATTGAAGGCCGTACTTTAACCTATAATGGTTTACTTTTTAAATTGTTACTTGGATGGAGAGTTGTCTCATTGACACTCACGCCACATCTTCCTATATCTATATAAAAGTACAACATCACAACGAATTAAAAGACTTTAAATTATATGTAATGTTTTTTATTATCATGTCCATTGGATAATTTTATTTTTGTTTACAGTCTTATCTTTTACCATTGAACAGATACCGTTTGGATGCTCCTTTGGTATGTATATAGAATACAAAATTTCAATCTTAGTATCTAGGATGAGTTTATTTACATCAATCTATACAAGTCAATTGACAGTAAATTATGCAGTCACAGTTGAATTTTTATTTATACAATTTGTACAGTACTAGTGTATTAAATTAAATACCATATTGTTTTACTGTTACAAAAAGTCTCGTGTTTTTACAATTTTCTCTTTAAGATCAAGGAACGTTTTTAACAAATTAAAACTATAACATTATTTGAAAATGAATATTTTATCCGTCTGAAATTACCGTTTACAGTTTGTTACAATTACTGTTGATGATTAAAGCTTCCGTATTTGTATACATGTGTTATGTTCTTATTTCTAGAGAAGATACATCCCTCTCACCAGCCTGGTTAACACCACGTCTTTTGTAATTACATAATTGTAATTTCTTTTCATTTCATCAATAACAAGCAGCTGTCAGGGGTGTTTTGGCCATACCAGCAACCTGTTCAAGATTATATACTAGTACTTTTTTCTTCAAGTAACTGTCCTATCTTAGCATTTCCTCCGTTATATGCAACCACTAGATGTTTCCCTCTCTCATCACATCCTTGGTCGTGAGGAAACTGTACAATCTTTTCATTTCCTCCTCTAGATGTATAAGCTGCTTCCAAAGGTATTACTTCCATTCCATCTACCTGGTTGATAACACATCATCTTTGTATAAGTAATTGTACTTATGTGTGACTACTTTCCACACAAACAGCTATCAAAGGTCCACTATTATCAACTTGGTTAACAACACATCCTTTGTCAATAAGTAACTGGACTATTTTCTCATTTCCTTCCCAACGAGCAGCTGTCATAGGTCTATCTCCTGAACCATCAGCCTGGTTAACATCAAATCCTTTGTCAAAGGCTAACTGGACTATCTTCTCATTTCCTTCCCAACGAGCAGCTGTCATAGGTCTGTCTTCTGAACCATCAGCCTTGGTAACATCACATCCTTTGTCATTAAGTAACTGGACTATCTTCTCATTTCCTTCCAAACGAGCAGCTGTCATAGGTCTGTCTTCTGAACCATCAGCTTGGGTAACATCACATCCTTTGTCAATAAGTAACTGGACTATCTTCTTATTTCCATCGCAACGAGCAGCTGTCATAGGTCTGTCTTCTGAACCATCAGCCTGAGTAACATCACATCCTTTGTCAATAAGTAACTGGACTATCTTCTCATTGCCTTCGCAACGAGCAGCTGTCATGGGTCTGTCTTCTGAAGCATCAGCCTGGGTAACATCACATCCTTTGTCAATAAGTAACTGGACTATCTTCTCATAGCCTCCCCTACAAGCAGCTGTCATAGGTCTGTCTTCTGAACCATCAGCCTGGGTTACATCACATCCTTTGTCAATAAGTAACTGGACTATCTTCTCATAGCCTCCCCTACAAGCAGTTGTCATAGGTCTGTCTTCTGATCCATCAGCCTGGGTAACATCACATCCTTTGTCAATAAGTAACTGGACTATCTTCTCATTTCCTTCTCTACAAGCAGCTGTCAAAGGTGTGTCTGTCTCCTGAACCATCAGCCTGGTTCACATCACATCATTTGTCAATAAGAAATTTGACTATCTTTTCATTGCCTCCCCTACAAGCAGCTGTCATAGGTCTGTCTTCTGAACCATCAACCTGGGTAACATCACATCCTTTGTCAATAAGTAACTGGACTATCTTCTCATAGCCTCCCCTACAAGCAGCTGTTATAGGTGCGTCTCCTGAACCATCAGCCTGAGTAACATCACATCCTTTGTTAATAAGTAACTTGACTGTCTTCTCATAGCCTCCCCTACAAGCAGCTGTCATAGGTGTGTCTCCTGAACCATCAGCCTGGGTAACATCACATCCTTTGTCAATCAGTAACTTGACTATCTTCTCATTTCCTTCCCTACAAGCAACTGTCAAAGGTTCGTCTGTCTCCTGAAATATCGGCCTAGTTAACAGCACATCCTTTGTCAATAAGTAACTGGACTATCTTCTCACTTTTTCCTAAACACGCAGTTGTCATAGGTGTGTTTCCTGAGCCATAAGCCTGGTTAACATTCCATTCTTTCTCAATTAGTAACTGGACTATCTTCTCATTTTCTTTCCAACACGCAGCTGCCATAGGTGTGTCTCCTGAACCATCAGCTTGGTTAAAATCACATCTTTTGTCATTAAGTAATTATTTGACTATATTCTCATTTTCTTGCCAACATGCAGCTGTCATAGGTGTGTCTCCTGAACCATCAGCCTGGTAAACATCCCATCCTTTGTCAATAAGTAACTGTGCTATCTTCTCATTTCCTTCCCTACAAGCAACTGTCAAAGGTGTGTCTGATTCCTGAACCATCAGTCAGTGTAACATCACATCATTTGTCAATAAGTAACTGGACTATCTTTCCATTTTCTACCTAACACACAGCTGTCATAGGTGTGTCTTCTGAACCATCGTCCTGGTTAACATCAAATCCTTTGTCAAGAAACTGGACCATCTTCTCATTTTCTCCCGTACAAGCATCTGTCATATGTTTGTCTCCTAAAACCATCAAACTGGTTAGCATCACATCCTTTGTCAATCAGTAACTGGACTATCGTCTCATTTCCTCACCAACACGCAGCTGTCATAGGTGTGTATCCTGAACCATCAGCCTGCTTAACATCACATCCTTTGTCAATAAGTAACTGGACTATCTTCTCATTTCCTCCCCAACACGCAGCTGTCATAGGTGTGTTTCCTGAACCATCAGCCTGGGTAATATCAAATCCTATGTCAATTAGTAATTTGACTATCTTCTCATTTCCTCTCATACAAGCAGCTGTCATAGGTGTGTTTCCTGACCCATCAGTCTGGGTAATATCACATTCTTTGTCAATAAGTAACTCTACAATCTTCTATTTTTTTCCGAAACGCGCAACTGTAATAGGTGTGTCTCCTGAACCATCAGCCTGGTTAACATCAAATCCTTTGTTAATAAGTAACTGGACCATCTTCTCATTTTCTCCCCAACAAGCAGCTGTCATAGATGAGTCTCCTGAATCATCAGCCTGATTAACATCACATCCTTTGTCAATTAGTAACTGGACTATCTTCTCATTTTCTGTATAATACGCAACTGTCATAGGTGTGTCTCCTGAACCATCAGCCTGGTTAACATCACATCCTTTGTCAATTAGTAACTGGACTATCTTCTCATTTTCGGACCAACACGCATCTGTCATAGGTGTGTCTCTTAAACCATCAGCCTGGTTAACACCAAACCCTATGTCAATAAGAAACTGGACTATTTTAACTTTTTCTCATCTACAAGCAGCTGTCATAGGTGTGACTACTGAAATATCAGTCTGTGTAACATCACATCCTTTGTCAATAAGAACCTGGACCATCTTCGCATTTCCTCCCGTACAAGCATCTGGCATATGTTTGTCTCCTGAACTATCAGCCTGGTTAGCATCACATCCTTTGTCAATAAGTAACTGGACTATCTTTTCATTTTCTCCCCAAAACGCAGCTGTCATAGGTGTGTATCCTGAACCTTCAGCCTGGTTAACATTACATCCTTTGTTAATAAGTAACTGGACTATCTTCTCATTTTCTCTCCAGCACGCAGCTGTTATTGGTGTGTCTCCTGAATCATCAGCCTGGTTAACTACACATCATAATTTTTAATAAGAAACTGGACTATCTTTTCATTTTCTCACCAAAACGCAGCTGTCATAGGTGTGTCTCCTGAACCATCAGCCAGGATAACATCACATCCTTTGTCAATAAGTAACTAAACTATCTTCTCATTTTCTCTCAAACACGTAGCTGTCATAAGTGTGTCTCCTGATTCATTAACCTGGTTAACATCACATCCTTTGTCAATAAGTAACTGTACTATCTTCTCATTTCCTCCCCGACACGCAGCTGTCATAGGTGTGTTTCCTGAACCATCAGCCTGGGTAATATCACATCCTATGTCAATAAGTAATTGGACTATCTTCTCATGTCCTCTCCTACAAGCAGCTGTCATAGGTGTGTCTCCTGAACCATCACCCTGTGTAACATCACATCCTTTGTCAATAAGTAACTGGACTATCTTCTCATTTCCGTCCCGACACGCAGCTGTCATAGGTGTGTTTCCTGAACCATCAGCCTGGGTAATATCACATCCTATGTCAATAAGTAACTGGACTATCTTCTCATTTCCTCCCCAACACGCAGCTGTCATAGGTGTGTTTCCTAACCCATCAGTCTGGGTAATATCACATCCTTTGTCAATAAGTAACTGGACTATCTTCTCATTTTCTCTCCAACACGCAGCTGTTATTGGTGTGTCTCCTGAATCATCAGCCTGGTTAACTACACATCATAATTTTTAATAAGAAACTGGACTATCTTTTCATTTTCTCACCAAAACGCAGCTGTCATAGGTGTGTCTCCTGAACCATCAGCCAGGATAACATCACATCCTTTGTCAATAAGTAACTAAACTATCTTCTCATTTTCTCTCAAACACGTAGCTGTCATAAGTGTGTCTCCTGATTCATTAACCTGGTTAACATCACATCCTTTGTCAATAAGTAACTGTACTATCTTCTCATTTCCTCCCCGACACGCAGCTGTCATAGGTGTGTTTCCTGAACCATCAGCCTGGGTAATATCACATCCTATGTCAATAAGTAATTGGACTATCTTCTCATGTCCTCTCCTACAAGCAGCTGTCATAGGTGTGTCTCCTGAACCATCACCCTGTGTAACATCACATCCTTTGTCAATAAGTAACTGGACTATCTTCTCATTTCCGTCCAGACACGCAGCTGTCATAGGTGTGTTTCCTGAACCATCAGCCTGGGTAATATCACATCCTATGTCAATAAGTAACTGGACTATCTTCTCATTTCCTCCCCAACACGCAGCTGTCATAGGTGTGTTTCCTAACCCATCAGTCTGGGTAATATCACATCCTTTGTCAATAAGTAACTGGACAATCTTCTCATTTTCTCCCAAACGCGCAACTGTAATAGGTGTTTCTCCTGAACCATCAGCCTGGTTAACATCACATCCTTTGTCAATAAGTAACTGGACTATATTCTCGTTTCCTCCCCAACAAGCAGCTATCATAGGTGTGTTTCCTGAACCATCAGCCTGGTTAACATCACATCCTTTGTCAATTAGTAACTGGACTATCTTCTCATTTGCTGACCAACACGCATCTGTCATAGGTGTGTCTCCTAAACCATCAGCCTGGTTAACATCAAACCCTATGTCAATAAGAAACTGGACTATCTTAACTTTTCCTCTTCTACAAGCAGCTGTCATAGGTGTGACTTCTGAAATATCAGTCTGTGTAACATCACATCCTCTGTCAATAAGAAACTGGACCATCTTTTCATTTCCTCCCGTACAAGCATCTGGCAAATGTTTGTCTCCTGAACCATCAGCCTGGTTAGCATCACATCCTTTGTCAATAAGTAACTGGACTATCTTTTCATTTTCTCCCCAACACGCAGCTGTCATAGGTGTGTATCCTGAACCATCAGCCTGGTTAACATTACATCCTTTGTCAATAAGTAACTGGACTATCTTCTCATTTTCTCTCCAACACGCAGCTGTCATTGGTGTGTCTCCTGAACCATCAGCCTGGTTAACATGACATCCTTGGTCAATAAGTAACTGGACTATCTTTTTGTTTTCTGCCATACAAGCTGCAGTCATTGGTGTTTGTTTCCTACCATCAGCCTTGTTAATATCACATCCATGATCAATAAGTAACTGGACTATCTTCTTTTTTCCTCCCATACATGCAGCTGTCATAGGTGTGTCTTCTGAACCATCAGCCTGGGTAACATCACATCCTTTGTCAATAAGTAACTGGACTATCTTCTTATTTCCTTTCTTACAAGCAACTGTCATAGGTGTTTCTCCTGAGCCATCAGCCTGGTTAACATCACATCCTTTGTCAATAAGTAACTGGACTATCTTTTCATTTTCTCTCCAACACGCAGCTGTCATAGGTGTCTCTCCTGACCCATCAACCTGGTTAACATGACATCCTTTGTCAATTAGTAACTTTACTATAGTCTCATATCCTTCCCAACACGCAGCTGTCATGGGTGTGTTTCCTGAACCATTAGCCTGGGTAACATCAAATCCTTTGTCAATTAGTAACTGAACTATTTTCACGTGTCCTCTCCTACAAGCAACGGTCATAGGTGTTTCTCCTGAACCATCAGCCTGGGTAACATCACATCCTTTATCAATCAGTAACTTGACTATCTTCTCATTTCCTTCCCTACAAACAGCTATCATAGGTGTGTCTCCTGAACCATTAGCCTGGGTAACATCAAATCCTTTGTCAATTAGTAACTGAACTATCATCACGTGTCCTATCCTACAAGCAACGGTCATAGGTGTGTCTCCTGAACCATCAGTCTGGATAATATCACATCCTTTGTCAATCAGTAACTGGACTATCTTCAAATGTCCGTTGCTACAAGCAGCTATCAAAGGTGTAAATTTCGAACAAATAGCCTGGGTAACATTACATTTTTTTTCTATAAGTAACTGTACTATCTTCTCGTTTCCTTGATAACAAGCATGTGTCATGGGTGTATGCGTCTCACTATCAGTCTGGTAAACATCACATCCCTTGTCATTAAGTAACTGTATCTTCTTTTTTCCTCCGCGACCTGCAGCTGTCATAGTTGTATGTTCCACACCCTCAGCCTGGTTTACATCACATTGTTTGTCAATGAGTAACGTGGCTAGGTCATAATTTCCTCCAACAAACGCAGCTGTCATAGGTGTTAATTTCGAACCAGCAGGCTGGGTATCATCACATCGTCCTTTGTCAATAAGTAACTGGACTATCTTCTTATTTCCACTCATACAAGCTGCTGTCATGGGTGTGTCTCCTGAACCATCAGTCTGGGTAACATCACATCCTTTATCTATAAGTAACTGTACTATCTTCTCGTTTCCTCCCCTACAAGCAGCTATCATAGGTGTGTCTTCTGAACCTTTAGCCTGGGCAACATCACATCCTTTGTCAATAAGTAACTGTACTATTTTTTCGTTTCCTTGATAACAAGCAGCTATAATTGGTGTATGTATCTTACCATCAGTCTGGTTAACATCACATCCTTTATCTATAAGTAACTGTACTATCTTCTCGTTTCCTCCCCTACAAGCAGCTATCATAGGTGTGTCTTCTGAACCTTTAGCCTGGGCAAAATCACATCCTTTGTCAATAAGTAACTGTACTATTTTTTCGTTTCCTTGATAACAAGCAGCTATAATTGGTGTATGTGTCTTACCATCAGTCTGGTTAACATCACATCCACATCCTTTGTCAATAAGTAACTTTACTATTTTCTCGTATCCTTTCCAACACGCAGCTGTCATAGGTGTGTTTCCTGAAACATCAGCCTGATTAACATCACATCCTTTGTCAATAAGTAACTGGACTATCTTCTCTTTTCCCCCAATACAAGCTGCTGTCATGGATGTGTGTTTGGAACCATCAGCATGGGTAACATCACATCCTTTGCCAATAAGTAACTGGACTATCTTTTCATTTCCTCCCATACAAGCTGCTGTCATGGGTGTGTGCATGTTACCATCAGTCTGGTTAACATTACATCCTTTGTCAATCAGTAACTGGACTATCTTCAAATGTCCTTTGCTACAAGCAGCTGTCATAGGTGTGACTCCTACAACATCAGCCTGGGTAACATCACATCCTTTGTCAATAAGTAACTGGACTATCTTCTCATAGCCTCCCCTACAAGCAGCTGTCATAGGTGTGTCTCCTGAACCATCAGCGTGGGTAACATCACATCCTTTGTCAATAAGTAACTGGACTATCTTCTCATTCCCCCCTATACAAGCTGCTGTCGTGGATGTGTGTTTGGAACCATCAGCATGGGTAACATCACATCCTTTGCCAATAAGTAACTGGACTATCTTTTCATTTCCTCCACTACAAGCAGCTGTCATAGGTGTGTCTCCTGAACCATCAGCGTGGTTAACATCACATCCTTTGTCAATAAGTAACTGGACTATCTTCTCATTTCCCCACTTACAAGCTTCTGTCATGGGTGTAATTTTGAAACCATCAGCCTGGGTAACATCACATCCTTTGTCAATAAGTAACTGGACTATCTTCTCATTTCCCCCAATACAAGCTGCTGTCATGGATGTGTGTATGGAACCATCAGCATGGGTAACATCACATCCTTTGCCAATAAGTAACTGGACTATCTTTTCATTTCCTCCCATACAAGCTGCTGTCATGGGTGTTTGTCCCCAACCATCAGCCTGGTTGATATCACATCCATGGTCAATAAGGAACTGGACTATCTTCTCATTCCCCCTTATACAACATGTACAAGCTGCTGTCATGGGTGTTTTTTTCGAACCATCAGTCTCGCTAACATCACATCCTTTGTTAATAAGTAACTGGACTATGTTTTCATGTCCCATCCAACAAGCTGCTATCATGGGTGTTTCTTTCGTACCATCAGCCTGGTTCATATCACATCCATGGTCAATAAGTAACTGGACTATCTTCTCATTTCCCCCTGAACAAGCTGCTATCATGGGTGTTTCTTTCGTACCATCAGCCTGGTTCATATCACATCCCTGGTCAATAAGTAACTGGACTATCTTCTCATTTCCCCCTGTACAAGCTGCTGTCATGGATGTATGTTTCGTACCATCAACCTGGTTAATATCACATCCATGGTCAATAAGTAACTGGACTATCTTCTCATTTTTTCCGCAACATGCAGCTGTCATGGGTGTATGTTTCGTACCATCAACCTGGTTAATATCACATCCATGGTCAATAAGTAACTGGACTATCTTCTCATTTCCCCCTGAACAAGCTGCTGTCATGGGTGTATGTTTCGTACCATCAGTCTGGTTAACATCACATCCGTTGTCAATTAGTAATTGGACTATCTTCTCATTTCCTCTACGACAAGCAGCTGTCATAGGCGTTTTTAATGAATAATAGTTCTTCAGATCAACATATTTGGTGAAAAAGAAATGAACTATATTATAATATCCTCGAGAGCATGATGTTATTAAAGGTTCAGACAAATCGCCATCGGCATCAGCACCTGGAGAATCTTCATTGTACTCTATATTTGGTTCAACATCAATATGTTCTTTATGTTTTGAAGTATATTGCAAACATTTTCTCGAAAACATTTGGTCAAAAAGAAAGTTGTCGTCTATAGTCTGTAATACTTTGAGAAATTTAGCTCTATGTTTTTCATGCTTCATCTGTGAATTGCAAAAGCATTGATTTATTTTTCCGAGATGTATATCATCTTTTATTCTTTCAAAATATTCCTGTTCATTAGTCTTTGATATCAATATAGTAAATTTGTCATATTTTTCATTGATAGATTCTAATTGTGTTCTTTCATTGAAAACTCGGATGTCTCCGTAACGCAATATAAATCTGACCAGTGTATCCTTCGAACCAAAATAAGAACATAAAAAGTCAAACATGTTGTCATGTAATACGCTGTATTCACTTTTTGTTTTCACTAAGTAAGTTCCAATCATGCTGTCGAAGGTTGATTTCATTTTTATTCTCGATGTACCTCGATTCAATTCGCAGATTTCATAAATGTTTTTCCAGATATTTTTATTTATGTTATTGCTTTCATTAGTGATGTCAAATAAAGACTTCTTCATAATGCCATTGTGAATTACGCATAAAAGTAGTGAGCAATATTTGTGTGGATTTGTTGCTATTAACTTTTCCCATTCTTGTTGGTATGTATCGTAGGGACAGTGTAAAAATTCTGTTAAATTGAATTCTTCATTTTTTGAGTATAGATAACACATTAAAGGTGTAAACTCTACCTTTTGATCTTTCAACATCTCACAACTCGTTTTTGATAAATACTTCATACATATCTTTAACTTGTCATCTTTAGAGTATTCTTCAGATAAGTTGAAGATATTTGGTTGAAAAACTGTACATGATTTACATACGGTTCCCTCAAGATAAATATCTAAACGGCATGTTGCTACTATTTTCATTTTCCCCTTCTCAAGCATCCGTTTTAACTTTTCTTCATTTTTTATCAACCATTCAATGGCCGACAAACTAGGTGTAAATCGTCCACAAAAATCATCAATAACAAACATCTGCTTTCTGTCTATAGTATAATGGTTAAATATATCCTGCATTCCTGAACATGGTACTATACAAAAACTTGTTGTCGAATGTATTTTTAAAGCGACATGCTGCATCAACATGCTCTTACCGATGCCAGGTTCTCCTACTATTAATGAAGTATGTGCTGATTCAAGTGACTGTAAAATCTTTATAACAGCAGGTGTTTCAACGAACAGTTTTTCTTCCTGCTTCCAAAATTCCATCTCACTAAGTTGAAAACCTGAAGACAAAAAAAATGAAATGAAACTAGTATTCAAAATTGTCGTGGAAAGCCTTGATTGTTTACCACGTAAATTATTTGTAACATGTAGCAGGTTGTTTTTTCGAATAGGTAAATTCCGGTTAAGGGCGTAAATCATCTTTATATTTCCATTAATTGATTTGAAATCACATGCAAAAGAGTGCATGAAAATGTACAAAATCATATAGTAGTTTTAGTTTAAACATATTTATTTATAGTGGATTGGGAAACAAGTTTTACAACTTATATTAATCCCTTTCCACTTTGCGGGTGCGAGTGCTGCCTTGTAGCGGCATTAGCCTACACTTTTTTCGAAATCCACAAGGGTGTCTTTAACGTGCAAGAGATATGGCTCTCTCTTAACACGGGTCAGCCATTTATCGTCCCCGTCCGACGGACTATCATCGTTTCCTCAAGACCATACTCGCAAATGGTGTCAAGGGAGGGCCGAAAATTGAATTCCTGAAATTTTCATCATCATATAGTAAAATGGAATGAACAGGTTTCAAAACAAAGTTTACTTTATGATGACAATTCATTGATTTTTCAGATAAATCTACTCATTTGATTGACAAAAGCCACGCTATCACCATGTAGTAAAACGTATTTTTATATTTGATACTTTTTCATAGTTTTAGCCCAGCGCGACTAGTTTAAGATAGACTTTTACTGAACTAATTACGATGCCTTGTTGTATAATATGGAACTTGAAGCACAGGTGGTAAAACAGAAATCATAATAAAAGTTTTATTCCTACATGCTTTTTTGCTGCTTGTGGGTTAACAATTTAAATAGCACACAACGTACTAATCCTAAACTCATACAACACTGTCTAGATTGAGTTGGTCTGTTAAGCTTGGTTACGGACGTACGTTTAAGAAAGCAATATGTAATAAAGAAAAGAGAAGAAGTAGCGGATTCCTAAACGATAACCAATGAACGACGTTAGTTGCAAATTGATTATCGTTTCCGATAATCTACTACTTCTTACCAGTTGTCTAGCTTAACACATTTCTTATAAAACGACTGTTTTTTTTTAATGATTTGACAATGAATCAATTGAATTTCATAAAAATAATGTCGTATTTAGTCTTTTTTCATTCTATAAGAGCTGGAAATGATTATATCAACTCGGTTAACTTCTTAATTTAAGTTAACATAAGTGAAATATTATTAGTTAAATGGGTTGTTACATGTGGCTTCCCTTTATATTTTTATATACTTGTATTTGTATATATTTAGTTTTTAATCATTACATTAAATTATATAGATTTTGGTATTGATGATTTATAAAATTGACATATATTATGTATTGAATTTATTGATTTTTTTTAAAGTATTTTTTTTTTAATTAAGAATCTTTTGAAATTTATATATCGCGCATTATATTATCACTGAAAAAGCGTTACGATTGACTACAATTTAGACGTACTCCATCAGGTACACAAATTTAGCGTAGTTGCAACAATAATATCATGTTATGATGCGCCACATGATTGTGCTCGTCTCATTTGACCAATTATACATCATTCTAATTTGAAGTGCTTCTTTCGCTTTATGAACAAACCCTTGCGCTAAATCCAATATTTTTGTTTGCACATGCGTATAATGACTACTGAAGAATAATGAATTTTATCAAATTGGCATGCATTTAATTTATCTCATTAACTTAAAACACTTCCAAACTTTTATATGATGCACATGTTGTTACAAATTTATTTATTTACGACTGTAATGTGCTGCATTCCGAAATTGACATATTTGACCTAGATAGGACGACCGTTCATGCTGGGTATTGAAGAACTCCTCCCTCTGAAAAATCACAGTGCCAGCTGTTTTCTTCTTTTCAAACAGAAAAGAAGGTTCATGGAAAAAGCTACTCAATCGCTTAATACTTATTTACATCGAACATAGAATTTACCTTCATTGTAAATTTTTTTTCTCGACCAAAATATTGATAAAATTTTATCGGTATAATATGTTTTATTTTCAGGGCGATTATTTTATTTCTGGTTTAATCGTCAGAAGAAGTTTCACGGTCGTAGCCGATGTGTCACACTTTATTCAAATTAGAGTCCGTTCAATGTTGATGTATATTTTGACCATTCATAATAAATAAATGAAACAAAATATTGATAACGTAATATCTTTTTCAGACTAAAACAATAAGTAAGCATTTGCTATGATGAAAGGGAACTAAAGTTCATTTGAATTAATAGTGACAAGTTTAATGGGCTTATGGATATTTATTTTATCAAAGAATTGTAATATTTTTTTTTCTAATTCTTCGTCAATATATCCCTCTCTGCATTCATTGTATCAAACAATTTAATCAACGTGTGGTTCGTTTGTTAAAATTCGATTATGACGTCGAATTTTGTTTCTTCGTAATGTCCTATTGTGACGGCATGAAAAAGGCGACTATGCCTCATGACGTCACATAGAAAGAACACATCTTTTGGCCGGCCATTCGCAAAGAAGAAATAATTTTGCCTGCGTATTGTTTGAAACTTATAAGATTAGATTACAAAAGCGAATTATCTATGAGATAGAAAAAAAACAGTTTATTGACACGTTTTAACAGTTATGCGTTTTTAGAGTGTTATTTATAAATAGTGGAATAGTTGTATCCTGCATGGAATAAAGACTACTGATTTGCAAGACAATACACGCGACATCGAACCCTTCATCGTTTTGTGAGGTTCAAATATCGTAATATAAAAGTTAAAAGTTATGACATAAGCTATCCTAAGTTAACACAGTGGTCGGTTGATGCTAGAAAAATAATCTACTGTAAGAACAATAGACTGACGTCAGAGAAATACATAAAATGATATACATGTAAGATCATGGCAAGACTATAACTGTACATATTGCTTTATCATTAAGTTAATTAAAACTCACCATGGCATGGGCTCTGGCTACTGTTTTCTCTTAGTATCTCTGAAATAATAAAGGGTAAATATCAATAGTATTCTATCAAAAATATGATCCTTTTTACACAAAGATCGATTATTAAACCTGGTGTGATCGTAAAACTTTTTTTTACAGGTATTGCACCTTTTTCAAAAACCTTAAGTATTACTCCACCTACCTAAGAATGATGCAATATGAAGAAAAAGTGATTTACCCCATGTAAACCAATTACTATATTTTATCACCGGTGTAAGGAAATAATTCGTAAATATAACTCAACATGCAGACATCTTATACGTTCAGGTATTTCACATCCAATTTTTTATGGAAATATTCTTTATAAAGCACAAAAATGTCAGTATTCTCCTCAGAAACTAACAAAACCTTTAAATAGACTTATTAAAAGGGGATATAGTTACGATACTGTTGTCAGGTCATTAAAGATTGCATATTTTGGCTTTAACATTGATTCACTGATAGGGTCTTTGCATCGGAACTAAACACATTTATTTCTAAAAAAAACAGTTGTTGGCATGACACGGGTTGTGTTCTTCTCATATATTTTATGATAGTATGATAATAAACCCCTAACGGGAGGGATTGTACCTGATATTCATATGATGAAGACATAATCTTTTAATCAGTTTAATTGAGGTCTGGAGCTGGCATGTCAGTTAACTGCTAGTAGTCTGTTGTTATTTATGTATTATTGTCATTTTATTTATTTTCTTTTGTTACATCTTTTGACATCGGACTCGGACTTCTCTTGAACTGAATTTTAATGTGCGTATTGTTATTCTTTTACTTTTCTACATTGGCTAGAGGTATAGGGGGAGGGTTGAGATCTCATAAACATGTTTACCCCCGCCGCAATTTTGCGCCTGTCCCAAGTCAGGAGCCTCTGGCCTTTGTTAGTCTTGTATGATTTCAAATTTTAGTTTCTTGTGTATAGTTCGGAGTTTAGTATGACGTCCATTATCACTGTACTATTATGCATAATTTTAGGGGCCAGCTGAAGGACACCTACGGGTGCGGGAATTCTCGCTACATTGAAGACCCATTGGTTGCCTTCGGCTGTTGTTTGCTCTATGGTCGGTGGTTGTCGCTTTGACATATTCACCATTTCCTTTCTCAATTTTATGCTTGATATTTGGTTATGTGACATAATTTGAGTCAAAAATAACATATTTTCAACCATAATTGTTAATGCCAACTATAAATGTCATTTATACCTTAATAAAAATTCAGATGGGCATGTTTTTCTCACTATATAAGTATTGGAAATATGATGGATGCTATAACATATATCTCCTGTGAGCAGACGAGTTATAGTAAACCATTTAGCATTTCAGAAAATATGGAATCTCCCAAACAACATATCAAAAAATATATTTGTAGCATATTATCAGAAGAAGGTTATTTTCATTTTAAATTCACCGCTTTTTCTTACTATTTCAAGATAGACAACTCTTGTTGAACTTCAAAACAAGTAAAAAAAATAATTTCATACAGTATTCTGCAGTTTTTATACAACTGCAATTAACAGTGTTAAGATATTGATAATTTAGTAAAGATTCAGTGTTTATTACGTTCAATTGGTTAGATTATTTTTACTGATGATTTTTGTTCAGTGCATCGTGTCTTGAAAACACTTTATAACTTCCGGTTCTGCTGAACTACATGTGGAGGCAAATTTACGATGTTGTTTATCATACAATCTGCAGCTGTCATCAAAGATATTCTAGTTGTGTTCATTACTAATGTTACTCTAAAGACACAACTAAAGCTAAGTTTGTGTCACAGAGATGTTAAATTTCATTTCAAATTAGCTTTTGGACCGAAAGTATCGCTCCGTAAAAATTACAAATTATCAAGAAATAACATCCCACAGAGAATGGATGTTTACCACTTATTTTTCACTCAGAGTTTATAAACCACACTGTAACAAACTTGGTAAAGAGTTTCATCAGAGTAATTAAAAGTTACAAATGGAAACTTGTGTAACGGAGGGGGTCGGTGACGACACCTTCCGGGACGTGTAGCGGCCAGTACTTCGCCCCTATTCGACCATTGGGATACCTGATATCAGATTATGGCTGAACAACAGACAATGAATCAAACGAAACTATATTTTATTCACAAATGTACAATAATTGCATGTATTAAACAAATTCGGATATAAATAGGAGTCAGAAAACTTTCTAAACTGAAGTTCAAAAATAGAGTAATTTCAAAGGTAAAATGAAAATGAATTGTTCCCAGAGTTAGTCTTAAAAGTAAAGTAAATTTTACTTCGCGTAGTGTTTTAAAGTAGTCAAATTTGCACCATAGAGGGGTGACTCTGGCGAACTGCACCGAAGTGGTGGCTAACTCTAAACTCGAGTGGACTGATACAGTCCGGCGAGTATTTGGAGGCCTGTGCAAGGCCCGACTCCGACTCAATATCAAATGATATTCTAAACTTTTCATTAAACAGGGTAACTTTAACTGAAACGGTACTGAAGAAAAGTTGAATAAATAAATATTCATAAAACATTATAAAAACATTGAAAGTTAAATACCAAAACAGTTAAATTAACAATCCATACTTTTATCTTACTATGTTTAAATCAAATTAAACTTAAAATAAACATTTAAATACCAAATAATTAATCTGTCCAAATTAAGGGGAATTAACCTAGGCAAATCAAGGCACATCTATTACATTCCTCCCCCCTTAGGACAAATATTAAAGAAATTAATATTTGGGAAAAAAATATTTAAAATAGATGTGTTGAAAACAATAAACAATATAAAACAATACAAACAAAATGTCAATTAATGTCACAAAAATGTAAAATTAACACACGGCCCAACCATCAGGAAAGTTCCACACGGTATAAACGTCCAGGAATAGGCGGTAAACACAGTTTATAGAGTACAATAATCCATAGCATATATATCCAACGGTAAATGGACACAGCATATGTACAGCATTCCACAAATATTCCTTCAAACGGAAACGGAATGTAAATATGGCTAATCTGCATGGTTCAAGTTGTACCAGGTATAGTACACCAATTGTTGATCTCACAAAAAACACTTTTAACTTGTGTTTTCGGGTTCTTGAAGTCCATCGTTGTACCAGGTTTAGTCCACCATTGTAGATCTCACAGAATCACGTTAAACATGTGATTCCGGGTTCAAGATGACCAAACGTTGTACCAAAAGTAAGAAAGGTGTTCTCGGTACAAGAACGGCTTACTATATCAGCTGGTTGTCTTCGCACATAAACTAACTGCCACTCAATAGATTTCTGCCATGACTTTAAAAAGTCACAAAAGGAATACCATAACCCAATGAAACAAATTTAAAACAATAAAACTTGTTCAGAGAGGTTAAAAATCCAAATAAATGAGCAAACTCATAAATAAAACTATTCCAACAAGAAACTAAGCTACAATCTAAACAAACCAACATCTAAAGAAAACACAATCTAATCAAACAACGTTTTTGAGGGTGGTTTCGATAACAAAACCGGCTCATTAACGTGACCAAGAAAAACAACAAATCCAAAAACTTGGAAACCATACCTTCTAAACAATAATATAAACTGACAAAATAAGTAAAATACTAAATATACAAATTAAAACAAATAAAACATATTATATGAAAACTTTAACTGGCTTATCCTTCCAACAAGAAAAATCATCCATGCTAGAAATCAAATAATCAGATAAAGAACTATGCAAATCAGTTGGAAATAAACTTTGAACTCTTTTGACAACTCTACATGATTTTTTCACATTCTTATTACATGTATTAACTGAAGTAGAAACTGTTTTTTCTGGTTCAACAACATGAACAGAATTGACACTTTTACAAACTTTATTGGGACACTTAGCTCTGATATGTCCAACTACCGAACAATTAAAACATTTTCTAACTTTAAACTTCCTACAAACCAGGGCCCAGTTTCACGAAGCTGTCTTAGGACTAAGACATGTCTTAGGATGGTCTTACGACATATCTTAGTCCTAAGTGGGTTTCACAAAGTGGTCCTAAATTAGGACATCTCTTAAAGTTGGTCATAAAGTTAGGACAACGCGAGAGGTGTCTTATGATGGTCTTAGGATAGTTATACGTTTATTTATACAAATTACAATTATTTTTTATATTAATTTTGAAAAAAATATCTTATTAACATCTAATTATCTATTCTCCTGTTCCTGCTTTAAATGCAATTTTTCTAGATTGACGTATTATCATGATTTGTCAACAATGTAAATTCGATGTATAATTGATATCAAGATTGCACGATTTTATCCCTTAACCTTTTATAACCAATAAAGTCGAAATTGAATTCAACTCACTTGTACCAAAATAATTATCATTTTATATTCTTGTTTTCTTAATTTTTCATTAAAAATTTCATATTTATATTGATGTATTGTTTAAAGATAATTTATAAATAAATGACTTTTACTTTTTTTATATTTATTTTGCAAATTATGTCATTTATATTGATCAATACGTTTAGAATAATTTATTGTAAGACATACTACATTTACATGATTTTTTCCCGTAAATCATATTTATATTTGAAAATTTAAAGAACTTGAGACAGGTTTAGGATGTCTTAGCTAAGATCATCCTAAGACAGCTTCGAGACGAGGTTTGAGATATGTCCTAGGATAGTCATAAGAGGATCATAAGACATGTCCTAAGATATGTCTTATGACATGTCTTAGGATAGCTTCGTGAAACCGGCCCCAGCTTCTTAAGAACTTTGACAATTTGATCAAAACCAGACTTCAAACAACTTAAATCTAAACTTTCTTCACTTTCCTCAATTTCACATTCAACAGGTTCAACTGTCAACTTAAAAGACTCAAACTCTGTAGCCAAAAATATAGCATCATCAAAAGTTGCAGGATGCTTAAAACGAACAAACTCTCCCATTTCCTTCTCTAATTTGTCAATGAAAATGTCCATACCATAAGGTTCCATACTATGGAAATTATCTGGATATGCACGATGGCATAAAAGTTTTAATCTATGTCCAAAATCAAACACAGATTCATCTGGCAAAATTGTACAATTTTTCAGTTGAAATTTATAAAAAAGTATCCTTTCCTTAGGATTAAAACGTTGCATTGACAACCTTTTCAAAAAACTGTAGCTTTGCAACTGACCAGGAGTAAGAAGACGTAAAATTGTTCGTGCTTCTTCTCTTAAATTTATTACTAACTGAAGAGCCATTTCAGAAAAATTCCAGTTATTCCAAAAACTAACTGCTTCACATTGAATAAAATACTCTTGTACGTCATCACTAACACCGTCAAAAGTACAAGGTTTCTGTTCAAACTTTATCATTTTGAAAATCAAAAATTTAAATAATTTGAAAATCAAAAGAAATTATAATCAAAAATAATGTTCAAACCAAAACCTGAGGGATCAGATATCCTGGTCACGGCACCATTTGTAACGGAGGGGGTCGGTGACGACACCTTCCGGGACGTGTAGCGGCCAGTACTTCGCCCCTATTCGACCATTGGGATACCTGATATCAGATTATGGCTGAACAACAGACAATGAATCAAACGAAACTATATTTTATTCACAAATGTACAATAATTGCATGTATTAAACAAATTCGGATATAAATAGGAGTCGGAAAACTTTCTAAACTGAAGTTCAAAAATAGAGTAATTTCAAAGGTAAAATGAAAATGAATTGTTCCCAGAGTTAGTCTTAAAAGTAAAGTAAATTTTACTTCGCGTAGTGTTTTAAAGTAGTCAAATTTGCACCATAGCGGGGTGACTCTGGCGAACTGCACCGAAGTGGTGGCTAACTCTAAACTGGAGTGGACTGATACAGTCCGGCAAGTATTTGGAGGCCTGTGCAAGGCCGACTCAGACTCAATATCAAATGATATTCTAAACTTGTCATTAAACAGGGTAACTTTAACTGAAACGGTACTGAAGAAAAGTTGAATAAATAAACATTCATAAAACATTATAAAAACATTGAAAGTTAAATACTAAAACAGTTAAATTAACAATCCATACTTTTATCTTACTATGTTTAAATCAAATTAAACTTAAAATAAACATTTAAATACCAAAAAATTAATCTGTCCAAATTAAGGGGAATTAAACTAGGCAAATCAAGGCACATCTATTACACTTGATATGAGAATGAAGACCAAACACAGACATTCAGAGACCTTTTCAGAGCCAGAGGAGGCTGAAGGAATATAAAATACTTCTCCTAGTTGAAAGTGGTAGGTTTAACAACATGATTACTTTTTTTTTCTTAAATGTGGAATAAAAGTACATTCATAAAACAGGGTGGGTTTTTTTTGGAAAGGGGGAGGGGCAATGACTCAATTTAGTATATATGTTTAAGTGTTTACTGGGTTCCATGGAATCCGGGTCTGTCCGCCCTGATTCTGGTTCGCCCTAGTTTCTGTTCGACCTAATACCTGTTTGCCCCGAGTCCTTTTGCCCTGATTTATTTTTTTAGTATAGTGTTGCGTTGTGTGTATATAATTGAATGTGTTGAAGTCAGACTACAATTTCGACGAATATTTACGATGTTTCATGTTAACTTGTCTAAAGCTAGCTGCTATACTAGGTTATCAGTTTCAGTACATTTCAGGACTAAAAGATATTGTGACTTCAAGGTATTTAGGACTAAGTTTGTATCTGTATGTAATAACGTTACTATAAAATATAAGTTTCTGTGAATTTCAGCACTACATTATATTTTTAAATGTTAAACAACTGAAAACTAATTTATTTGTATGTGATCATGGTAATTGAACATGTTGAAGTTTACATTCACCGAATATATATTAATTGATACATTTTAACAATTTAAAAATACAATATACATATAATAAATGAATATAGGACGAACGGACTATCAGGGCTAACAAACTCAGTGCGAACGAACCTAGGGCGAACATGTAATCAGGGAGAACGATCACAATACCGGTTCCACGTACATTGCAACAGTGAAATGCTAGACATGAAGTCATGACAGTTTACCTGTTAAGTTAAATTATTTATTTTAATTTTATTAATATTAAATAAGCCTAAATATTTGAATTGAAATATACAAATAGGAAGATCTGGAATGATAGCCGTTCGCCCTGATTCACGTTCGCCAAGGGTTCATTCGCCCTGATTTTCAATTTTTTTTTTCAAAATGTTTTCTAGTTTCTTTGTTTATTATATACAGTGATATTGTTTTGCCTTAAATTAGTGGAGAATAAATGCTTTTTCCCCTGAAGAAAATTCCCAATTTGAAAAAAAAATGGCTTAAAATTATTCCCAAAAAGACAACTTATTTCCCAAACAGTACAGTTTCAGTAGTAATTGTGCATGGATATTAACTGAAAAACATTCATTTAAACAATTGTTTTGTCTAAAATGACTATATGTGCACATTTGAGGGTCTATTTATATATAATTACATGTATGTATCATCCCTTACAAAATGTGGTCTTATTTTAAAGCACAGTTTGACTCTTGAAATGGGTCTGGAAATTGAAGATTCAGTCAAATTCATGGGTCATTTTAAATTTCCCAATTTAATGAAAATGACGCAAATTTTCCCCAAAAAAAACGGTAGAGGTAGCTTTGAAAAAAGCTAACAAGGTCACTGAATATATGTGAACAAAATATGTTGAAAAATTACCGTAATATTTGTATTAGCCGAAACCAATTTATTTTTTTCCTTTGATTTGTTATATGTCATTGATCAATAATTGATCCAAAACAAGCCATCAACTTTAAAATATTTCCATTATACAGTTTTCATAAAGGAGTAGGTTCAGTAAGACCTCTTTTTGGCCCCAAAATAAAGCAGTTTTACAAAATTGTTAAAATTTAAACTTTTTTTTTAGTTATTGGATAGTAGAATGGTTCTGCTATATAAATATGGGCTGTTTTTGACAATACAATGCACATATATTGGGTACTAGCACCATGAAGTCGTGCTAGATTACTGAAATCTTCACAATTCCAGCATTTTAGTTAAATTTTAGACGGTTTCCGGGTAAAACGAAAGTGGCCGCATTCGTGTTCATCCAAAATATTGAAATGGAAGTTGTATTTGATGATAATACATAACATATGTAAAGATTGAGGATGAACACGGATGCGGCCACTTTTGTTTTTGACAAAAACCATCTGAAAAGTGAAATTTTTTCGCATATTTGGTAGATTTGTCATATTTGAGCTTGAATTGGATCGTTTTTGATGACTAAATAAGTTAAAATCTTGCACATAAATTAATTGAATCATATGAAATAGACACTTAAGTGTTTAAAAAGTGGTCCAAATCTTTTGTCAGATGAAACTTAAATTTGAGGCCAAAATCGGTCCTTACCGGACCTACTCCTTTAAAAAATAAAAATATCTTTTTTCAACTTCAATGCCCTCATGTCAATATTATTTTTTTTAATCATGTTAGTAAGGTGAATAGACTCTATGGGCAATTTTAACCCAGGGTGAACATGTTATTAGGGCGAAAGGACCCAATAGCAATGAAAGCATTCTTTATTACCAAGATAACAGGTAGACATGCTAGAGATCAATTGACAGTCTGTCACAGTCAAATACTTTCTATGTTACTGTCAATAACACTATCATGTCACTTTACAAACTTTAACAATGATCAGGTAATCCATACTGTAAGGTATATACATGTAGTAAGATCTAAATAACCCAGAAATAACAAATGTAAAGCATTCCAAACAGAAAACTATTAAACGGTCTGATTTTTATCAATTTTTGTTATATAAAAAACAAATGCTGGTATGATATATAAATATATATACATGAGACGCCTCATGGTACGGGAATTTCTTGTCATTGAAGAACTGTTCAGTGTTGGTGACCTTTTGCTGTTGTCTGCTCTATGTTCGGATTGTTGTCTCTTTGGCACATTCCCCATTTCCATTCTAAATTTTATGATACCGGGTATATATTACATGTATATATACAACATTTAGTAGTACATGTACATAAACAAAGGACAACCACAAGCACTGAATTACATGTATAACAGACTTTTAAGGCTGCTTTTAAAGGTCAATATAAGTGTGTAATTTGTGTGCTTTCACAGGTGGTGAGCGCAAAGAGCAGCAGAAACAATGCTCCCTTCATGCGACTGAAGGGCATAACAATTAAATTGTCTCTTTGGCACATTCCCCATTTCCATTCTAAATTTTATGATATATTTTACATGTATATATACAACATTTAGTAGTACATGTACATAAACAAAGGACAACCACATGCACTGAATTATATGTATAACAGACTTTTAAGGCTGCTTTTAAAGGTCAATGTAAGTGTGTAATTCGTGTGCTTTCACAGGTGGTGAGCGCAAAGAGCAGCAGCAACAATGCTCCCTTCATGCGACGGATGGGCATAACAATTAATCAAAAAGTTTGAATTATTTTTGCATTATTCAAAACAAGTATTCAATTCTTGTTATATTGTTATGATACAACCATTACATTCCGAGTTTTTGGAATGCCTCACGATTGTTGTTTGTCACTGAAAATAACGGATTCAAATGAAATGTACATTTGACATGAGTAGTGTTGTTATTCCAAAGTATATGTTGGAAAAATAATGTTATCGGATAAGACAAAAAAGGGATTGTTTCGAATTGACACAATTAAAAAGTCTTTTTTTTTAAATGTATAGAAGTGTTGTTATTTGTTATCCCATATTAACATTATAGTTCGGGTAATGATTAAAGTCAACTGTTGGAATTTGTTGAATACTACAAATCTGTGTTGCTTCCTGTCTTCTTTTCTATTTATCAACATGAGTCCATTGAATGATTGACCAGAACTGTGACATAAGAACAGGACCATTGTACGGGATTATGCACAACCGATTTTACGAATTTTAAAAGTAAATTGTATTGTTATGAATTAAACCTATATTTTTTTCCAATAGACCACTTTCTAGTTCCTTCCATTCACTTCATAATCTCTGGTTTAAGTGAATATCATTCGTGCATATAGGGGCATTATCACGTCATTCCCATGTTGACCGAGCGGTTGAATAAATATTTATAGATTATCACATGCCCTTTTCCATATTGACTCAACACTCCCATTTCAGCCCGATGCTTATATTATTTTTTTCACATCATATTTAAGTTTTGTAGAAAAACGTTCAATTATAACTATTTGAAAAAATTTCGTAACAATTAAAATCGAAAATCATTTATCACATTTCCCATTATTTTTTCTACTTACTGCTTTATTGTAATATTTCCACTTATTTTTCAACATCGATATTTAAAATAACAGTGACGTTTCGTTATTTGGAATCGGGGCATATTAACCAAGAACCACTTGTTTGCCCAAGGCAGCAATATGAGTAGGGCAATTTTACTGTTAAAAATGCAAAATCCAACAATTCCTTACCATATATATGTGATAAGATCGATGCTAATATTGCACGAATTATGCGGCAAAATAAACTCTGATAATAAAAAATCAGCGTTATTGTCATGAAGGAATGTGATTAAGTACATACAGAACAATCATTAATTATAGTTTGTCCTGTATAAAGATGGCGATCACGAGAACACTCGAATGACTATAGAAATGTAGGGATACAGTCAATTCCCTCTATCGGTTAACGACGTCATAATGGCGCATATTTTTTATGAACTTTCACAGTGAGCGCCATTACTCAAACGTGGTCTGTTGAATTGTTTCATAAATTCAATGAACAGGGATTTTAATAGCCGACTATACGGTATATGTTCTTCTCAATATTGAGGGAAGTACGTTTGCCTTTAATTCTTATCATATGTTTTTCATTGTCCATCTGCCCAAACTTATTTCTTTTAAATAGTTATATTACTTACTTAATTGTGTATCGTGATCCACGAGCACCTGCAAATATTGAAATTTATACTTTGTGCTTTTACTAATACATTTATGTTATAAATGCCATAAATAATTTAATCCGATACCTGTCCTTCCATCGAACATTTAAGAGAACCATAGATCAAAGATTTTATGTATAACAGGTTGATTTGATGATTAAACAAATATAATGTAAAGTTAATTCGAAGAATGTTTTAAATTCAAAATGTCAAAATTGTCACATGGACTCGTAATTGCATGGTGGTAAATATTTTTAAACCTACTAGAACCAGTTTCTACATTTAAAAATGCCTGTTGCAAGTCAGGAAAATAGACTATAGTTGATGAGCTATGCCCTCGTGTAACAATACTTATCTCTCTTGGGATTTAAACACATTGAGATTGAGATTGCATTGTCTCCATTTGAAAACAGCCAGTACCAAAACACGATTATTTGTTTGGTGACTGTTTTATTGATAAATAATATTTAAATAAAGGAAAAGGATAATACTTTCAATTTCGAGGTCACACAAAGGCTTTTCTCCGATTATTCTAATTTTACATTGAAAACCCAAATTAAATTGAAAAGGCTATTAAGTATACCATAAGACATTACTGGTTGAGCAACTTCAAAAGGGCAAACACTAATTTCCAAAGCAACACTACGTCGTTCGTTTTTTATTTCGTTTTTGAAAACATGCTTTTTGCAGAAGTGGAACTATTGCCGCTGATGTGTTCAACGTAAACGGGACATAATTAGCTTTGATGCATATATATTTCCTATTTTGTCTTCTGAGACAATGGACTGATTTGTAACTTGGACTTATCGAAAAAGCCACTTACAAATCTAAAATAAAGTCAAAATGATCAAAATGGATATGACGGAGACCTTCCGAATATATCTGCAGTCTTACTCACTTTATCTATTTCAAATAATAGTTTCTCTATATCTTTCTTTAATTGGTCTAGGTTATGGAGGAGGAGGATTTCAACTCTTTTCAGTTCATTCTGCATCCTTATAAAATTATCATCTGTTTCTGTTGTTACCAGTTGTAAATATTCAGCAAGCGCACGTGTTTGTTGCCGAAACTCGTTTACTAATTCAAGACCATAAGTTGTTCCACTAAGAAAACGTGGACCTAAACAAACAAAAAAGTAAATTTAAGTATAAATGGGTAGTATTGCTTACCTGAACAGTAATAAAAAAATGTGTTTTCAGTAGATTAAGATACATTAAATGCTTCGCTGAGCGCAGCTTGATACGACAGCAGGTGTCCAACCTTGAACGGTTTGGTCCAAAATGGACACGATATTCACACTGGATACAGGTCTGATATTACATATGCATGGTAATTAAATTTTTGGACACATAATAGCTTTCTGACTCAGAATAACTGTAGTCAAAGAACTTCAAATTGGTTATATAATTTGAATTTATATTAATTTTTTTTGGCTTTTGTACAATACATTATGCTGTTGAATATTAACCCCCCAAACAAAAAATTGAAGAAATGTTCTTACAATTTCTGAAATCTGAAATGAGAAAAAATGCTCACCCTTCTTGATTTTTTTCTCCCGTATTCCCGAAAAATAACTTTCCCTCAAGCTATGGTCAGTATCTCAATTTCTTATGGAGTTTGCAACAATAATTACCCAATCAAATACATCATACAAGTTTTAAACTATGAAATAACACACATAGTCATAGTTAAAGTCAATATTAATTATTAGTAAAGTTTTGTTAAAAATAGATTGACAGCTAAACATCCAAGACAATTATCATTTCTTAATACAAGCAGGGTAAGCGAGTTAATCAAACATTGGTTTAATTGATTTGGAGTACCTCCCTCACACTGCTTTTCAAATGTCTATATTGTCATTCAAGGTTGTCCCCGTCTGTTGCCACCTATTCCTAAATGTTTAAAGCCATAAGCACTCAACGTCAATCCTAAGCATCCCTTTGTTATATGAAAACTTGTGGTATAAACTTTAACATATGTCATTATTTAGAAATGCTTATTTGGGACTCTTTTTGGCCCCTTAATCCTAAACAGTTATGATCATAACCCCTAAAATCAATCCAATTCTTTTTTTAGTGGTGAACAATTTTATTGATTTCTATCTACTTATACTAAAGTTAGTATCCGGAAAGTATCTGTCTACGGACAATGCTGACGACGACGACGACAACGTGATACCAATATACGACAATTTATTTTTATTTTTGCGGCCGTATAGCAAGAAAAGATGAGGTATGATTGCCAATGAGACAACTCTTCACAATATACCAAATGACAGAGAAATTGAAAATTATATGTCACTAAACGGTATACAACAATGATCAAAGTTAGCAATTAAAAGCCTCGAAAGTCAACTGTAAAACATTCAAACAAGAAACACGAATTTTTACTCTGGAATGGAAATTTTTTCGACAGGTTACTCACCTAGTGGTAAGAAGATCCTGAAACTCGGTCAATTATGAGGGACCAACATAAGTTATTTGATAATATTTTAGTAAAGTGTAAAATAACTTTATTCTGTCTATATATATATATGTCTACATTGTCTCTTAAAATTCAAGAGTCAATCTTAAATTGAGAGTAAATTATATGGCCTTCCAAATACCGTTTCGATCCCTAACATCACTGAAGAGACATATATTGTCGAAATCTAGATCTGGTGTACTAAAGAAATATTGACACCGAATATTTGTGGCACAACATCGTAGCCACAAGTTAACAAAATTTGTTTTCTGTGACATATTAAATTTATATTAAGATCCATTTTGTTACATCTTGAATGTGATCAATTTTATTTGGCAATCGTCAATGGCAGTCAGCAGGGTTAAAGAACATCAGTTGTTCGACCTGTAAGTCAAATGCGTTTTGTTGACATATACTTCACTTTTTTGGTCTTTTGGAAAATGTTGTTTGTGCTGTTTTTAGACCCTTCTACAACGAAATTTGTTTGACATGCACACGTATAAAAATTGCGGTTTTTATCCAACGCAATCATAGGTTTGAACGTAGTTTTCAATTTAGACTCGTTTATATTTTTTGTTTGGGCATGTATCATATTTTCCCTCCGGTTTATATGATCCGTTCATCCTATATTGTCTCTTAAAATTCAAGAGTCAATCTGAAATTGAGAGTAAATTATATGGCCTTCCAAATACCGTTTCGATCCCTAACATCGCTGAAGAGACATATATTGTCGAAATCTAGATCTGGTGTACTAAAGAAATATTGACACCGAATATTTGTGGCACAACATCGTAGCAACAAGTTAACAAATTTTTTTTTCTGTGACGTATTAAATTTATATTAAGATCCATTTTGTTACATCTTGTGATCAATTTTATTTGGCAATCGTCAATGGCAGTCGGCAGGGTTAAAGAACATCAGTTGTTCGACCTGTTAGTCAAATGCGTTTTGTTTAAATATACTTCACTTTTTTGGTCTTTTGGAAAATGTTGTTTGTGCTGTTTTTAGACCCTTCTACAACGAAATTTGTTTGACATGCACACGTATAAAAATTGCGGTTTTTATCCAACGCAATCATAGGTTTGAACGTAGTTTTCAATTTAGACTCGTTTATATATTAAAAAGAAACTTTTTTTTTATATATATAAACGAGTCTAAATTGAAAACAACGTTCAAACCTAATCTATGATTGCGTCGGATAAAAACCGGAATTTTCATACGTGTGCATATAAAACAATGTTCGTTGTAGAAGGGTTTAAACACAGCACAAACAACATTTTCCAAAAGACCAAAAAAGTGGAAAAGTATATTTAAACAAAACGCATTTGACTAACAGGTCGAACAACTGATGTTCTTTAACCCTGCTGACTGCTATTGGCGAATGCCATATAAAATTGACCACAAGATGTAACACAATGGATCTTAATATAATTTAATACTAAACAATTTTTTTTTAACTTGTGGCCACGATGTTATGCCACAAACATACGGTGTCAATACCTTTTTAGTACACCAGATCCAGATTTCGACAATAAATGTCTCTTCAGAGATGTTAGGGAGCGAAACGGTATTTGGAAGGCCATATAAAAGTACCCTCACTTTTAGAAAAAGTACCTTCCATATATATATGTTCAGCAAATTAAAAAACAATTTTCAAAAATACGTATTTTAAACATTACCATTCATTTCCCATTTTTCTATTTCCCCGATGATTCGCGTTTCCTCATTGAGACTGAGCTTAAGGTCCTTGACCAGCTTCTTCATTAGTTGGAATGAATTGGAATACTTAACAGCATCCCATTCAGTAAAATCACAATGAGCCCAAGGATTTCTTATATATCGTCGTACCTGTCATAAACAAAAATTGTCATTTAGGGCATACGATACAGTTTTGATCCAATGATGAAAATTTGATGGAAAATTTGCATATCTGCTATATTTTACATTTCTTGATTTAATCACAGTATGACATGTTCCTACATTTTCTTTTCGCAGTCATTGCACAAATGAATGATGTCCAATTTTGTCACATGGAAAAAAATTATAACATGAGTTTAACGAATTTTGAGGAAACTGTCATGCCACTTAAATTTTAAAATTGGGTCATGTTTACCGGTAAAATTAATTAATTTAAATATGATCTAAATATACAAACAATCAACAACAGATGATTTATCAAGATTTTTCAATTTAGTTAATCAAATTTTGAAAATGAATTATCGAGAATTTTCAAATTTGATTAATCACACTTAATATAAATGAAGACTTCTCACTTCCCAAATTATGAATGTCTCAAATTTTTTTCTAGAAATGCGTAGCTGACACCATGCATTCAATTTGTTAGTGTAACATTTTAAGGCCTTTTGAAACCTCTCGTTATAAAAAGATTGCGTTTGGATTAAAATCTTTTTGGTTTCATTTTACTACCTTTAAAATACCACTGGTTTCACAAGTAAATAGAATACTATAAAACACATTTAACGAATAATATAAGTAACGGATCATGCCAGAAGGATGGTTCTATGGGGGCCTACTTTACATTGATATATCGAAAGTATATTCATTCAAGTATAATGATACTAGCGACGTGCATGTAAAAAGTGTGTGTTTACTTGTTGAAAATTTCACGATGTAAAATGTATCCTTATAGAACCATCCCTTTTCTGACATAATCATGGGGTCAAAGAATAAACCGTATCATTATTGAACTTGTGTTTACAAATGTAAAGGGATCAATTAAGACATATACTTAACGTACATCCTCGGCAACCGATTTTACTACTGGATCGAATTGGTCAATGTTGATGATCAATCCTAGCAAAGCGGAGGAGTCGCATGTGTCATCAAAGCCTGTGTAATGTGCCATATGTGTTTGTAGGAATAGCTTGGATAAATCCAAAACACTCTTGATCTTGTAGTCGTACTTTGCTTTGTTATAACCATGTTTGACTTTGTTGTTGTTGACTGCTTCGTAATTAAGTAAGGTCCTGTTTGTAAGTGGGTGTTTTTGTAAACGTGTTGGAAATGTTTGTGTTTCAAGTTTATGTTTAATAGATAACTTATAACAAAGTTTTGTTAAAGTTGGAACAACATAATTCCTGATGGCTGGGGATATTACACTGTGTAGGCATATTCCAACAACCAACCATCTTTTCTGATTCTCGTCTAAATCTGCTGGTTCTGCTGTAAATAAGGTTTAAATAAGAATCAATTATATATCCTGTCAAATTTAGAGAGCATGTGAATGAATAACAGGGATGGAATTCTTACATTTGATGTGTAACTGTTGTTGGATAAGTGTTTCCAACAGAAAATGCGCATTTTTTGTATGTCTTTTGTACTGTCATGCGTCGATGAAGTTCTAAAAATTCAAATCGTTCAAATATTTTGATTTCAGTCTCCTTGCGAATTTCTATCTATTCTAAATAAAGCTTTATCTGTTAGACTTGTCTGACTCAAATACGACAACTTATTTAAACGTTACAGTCCTTGGATGGTGTAAACTTCCCAAAAAAACGTGTATGGTGTAATGGTGTATGGCATATGGTGTAATGGTGTAAGGTTTATGGTGATATGGTATATGGTGTAAGGGGAATGGTTTAATGGTGTTTGAGGAATGGTGTGATTGTGTAACGTAAGATCGGGAGTGGTGTGAATGATGGTGTACGACATTTCATTGGTTGAAAACGAAGTTCTTTTTTTTTTAAATTTTTTCGAATTGTAAACATAAACAATAATAATAATCTTAATATTTGAAATTTAATTGCATTATGGGTAATTTCGGATCGTGTGTAGAATGAGGAGGGGTGCATTGTGTAATGTGTAAGGTGTATGATGCAAAGGTGTAACGTGTATGGTGTATTTGTACAAGGTGTATAGTTAACAATGGTTAATGCTGTATGGTGTTAGTGGAAAGTTTACACCATCCAAGGACTGTATATAAAATTCACAAAAGACACAATTAATAATGCATGATTTGATTATAGTATACTCCATCCTAGGAATCATATAGATGACCTCTGTAGAAGTGCAATGACCTGAACCGATATAAACATTAAGTTGAACATAAATATACTAAAATCATACGATACCGATTTGAGTGCGTCTTACTTTGACATTAAATGTCTCTCCAGTGATGTTTGAATACCTATACAAGCATATGTAACAGTGTAATGACATATTGCATGTTGATCTGTCTGAAAATCATTGATGTCACCTGTATTGAAGTTCTTATGTTTTTAAAACGTAACCAAAGAGAAAAGGATACCAAAGGGACATTCAAACTCTTATGTAACCCATCTCAAGCGTCACGACATATAGTAGAACGCATCAATCCGGATGCAAATGAGAATGATATTGTTTTACTTGCAACTCAATATAATACCGGAGATGCTTTTACGTATATTTAAAAGTTACAGTAACTGCTTATTATGACATTTCCTCAAATATTCCGATCTTATATAATATGTTAAATATTGAATCATATTTTAGTGTTTGGTCTGAATAATAGATAATATGAAACAAGATGAGATATAATTGCTTGTGAGAAAACTCTCAACCATGACCATTTAAAGAAATTTTTAGGTGAAGCAACAGTTTTATTTTCTAGATAAGATGATATATTATAGTTTAACACGGAGAAGAGGCTTTCAGAACAATATCTGCCCTATTGGAAATTTTTTCTTATTAGACGACGTGGTTCCTTTGGTCCTTCTTCATGTCCTTACAGCAAAAATAGTCCAACATAGTTTGTTCTGTTCGTTTCTGTCATTCTTACTGAAGTGTTGTTTTAGATTTTAATAAATGTTATCTACGTATACCATGGACATCCTAAAGTTATGGACATATTGATGACAAGCTACTTTAAAACAAAACATATTCTTTTTATAGAAACAAAGTACTACTATTGCTTGGAGGTTTGACTGTAAATGTAGAACACTTATTGTAACTTAATATCAAATAAATTTAACGGGGATTAGTTCTAACTGATACACCGGTTAGACATGTCAGATATGTAAACATATTGATTCTTTGGATTTATGTAGCATGTGCACGTTTTTAAACTGTAAAAATGCACATGATCAACCAATCCATATCAATCAATTTATTATTTATGCTTTCTCTTAAGGAAGTTCGCTACTCAGTTTTAAAATAACAATCTTTTCGTAACATTTGTATACATTGATAGGGGATTAATAAAGAAAAATTGATAGCAAAAATAAGATAAAGATCAATGTACTTGTTTTAGAGATACAAACCATTAAAATTTTGGCGGGAAAATGTTCTCTCTTGATTTGTCATAGCTTTACCATAGACAATTTAAACCTCTCGAAAACTTTAGAATTAATTAAGATTTTTTAATACTTTTACAGATAGCTTATAATTATGCATGTACCATGTTTATAAAATGAATTATTGGTGTGAACGGGCATTTGTTTTAAACCATTCAAATAGATAAAACAAGAGGATTGCGAAAATGGGACAAAAATTCAAAACATGGCAAGCGAATTTTCTTTACAAAGGGACCATTATTTAACGCGAAACTTTAACTTTAAAGTATGGTCACACTTTGTTTATTATATGATGTAGAAATACCTGTTGCTCGTGGTTGTTTTGAAACTATTTCATCGATTTCATCTCGTAACTCTTGCGGGATTGAACGTTTTATGCCACTTGATGTCGAAGGTTCTTCTTCCATGTTCTGTAGGTAACAAGGCTATGTGTTGTCACTGCATGTGCTTTTATAGATTGTCTTCCATTTCTAGATCTTTTTAACCACAGCGATTTTTTAATTGGCAATTTCTTCTAGGAAAATAATATTAAGAAGCATAAAGTTTGTTATTTGGTTTACAAAAATGTTAACTCCTTAAGTTATCATAAACGATTTACAAGATAACACTAAAGTTGTTTCATTAAAAGGCTGTTCCGCATAAAATCAGAAGACACTTAAAGACAATTAGAAGAAGTATTAAAACAATCGAATATATTCTTAGAAGATTTAAAAACCGGTTGTATTAGATATGAACTCCCATCAAATATGTCTAACAAAAATATTAAAAAAACCAAAACTTTTACATACAGTACAACCTGTGAAGTCCTCTTAATTATGTCGAACCTTTTGTATGGTCACCATCAAATGTTGACCATTTATTGAGGTATTCAATCATTAGATCTTGGCCATTTATTTGGGTCATAAAACAAAGGTTGATTTTCATTCTAACTATGTTACCTGCTGAAATCAATCAGGGATGACGTTTTCAGCTTGTAAGTTTCATTACAATTTACCTTTACAGGTAGCTCAGGTTTTTTTTTTAAATTGACATTTCACCTTCTTTTGAAAAATAAAGTATAAAATGTTGTTTTAGTCTTTGTTAACTTCTATTATTTGTTGATTTTTGTGTTTCAAAATTCATTTTTATACATATATTTTATTTTGTGTTTTATTTGTGTTTTATTCATTTTTGTATGGTTTTCTTTTTCTTTTATCTTTGTAAATTCTCTTTAACTTGAAATAATGAAAATACCGAAAATCATATAAAATGATACTTTATAATTTGTCATGAAAACTTAATCTACTATAGAACCATGAAGCAAATAGTTTTTATAACAAATAAAAATTATCACTATCATTATCCCTTTACAATAAATTCTGATAACACAGTTGTACAGACTATCAAGAAAACTACAAAGATCAGTATGTGGGTTAGATAACAACTATTTTTGTATATCTTTATTTTTTTTTGTAATCTCATTACAGGAGCTGCGCATGAAGGATCACTGAAGAGACTTTTTTTCCAAATGAGAAGGTTGCTAATTGCTCAATAAAATGCTAAGTATAATGTAAAATGTTCTTATCTCTGAATAAAGTGAATATTTTGAAAAGAATTTATTTAAAGAAAAATTGTCTAGTTTTTTTTGAAGCAATTGTAGACTTATCAAAATTGTTATCTACAGTTTGGTTAATATCTGCCGGTAAACAGCCAAAGTATGTATCCAGGAAAACATAAATTCTTCTTCTATAGATTGTGACATTTTAATTGTCTATTAGTTAAATAACTTTTCGTTTCTGTGTATCATATTGTCGAAACTGCTGGACTGGCATGATAAATATTCTTAGTATATATTTGCATGGAATATTTCACCCAACTCTTGCCTTTAAGATAACGTTATTAACTGATTGGACTTGAATGAGTAAGACTCTTTAAAGCCCTGGATTAAAAATAAACAAGTTTTGAAGAAACTGTAAACTCAAATGCTTCACTAAGAAAAGAGCTAGTGGTCAAATTTAGAAATTGAAAATATTGGATAATATAAAACTTATAGAAAGGAAAGAATATGTCAAGTATGCTACTTCCGGGGCGATGAAGAACACTTCCTCTTTGATTTTAAAATTAACAGAACAACTAAGAGATAATCTGTTTGATAAAATTGCTTACCTTAATTCCCATGATATAGTCTCTTTCATAAGACTGAACAAACGCTTAACCTCTATAACATAGAATGTGTTTTGATTTCGTATCGAATAAATATTTCTTTGCATTATAATGTTTGTTTTGAATTTACTGTAATAAAATTTTGAATATATTTATTCTATAGAAAAATAATGACTTGTCTAATTTTTATTAAGAAAAAGTCCTAACGATAATCTTAAACGTTTTTTAAACAATGTTGAATGAAGATCAGTCTCTCTAAGTTTTAACAATTTTAATTTTAGAAAATAAATTGGAGAAACTCCTTTTCAATAATAAGAATAAAATCCGCAAACATTGTGAAAATTTGCATTATATTAGAACATGATATTCATTTTTCTTCACATGCCAAAAGGAACATGTAAAATAATACTTAAATTGATAGAAATATTTAAATGGTAAATCATCGAAAACAAACAGTCATGAGACAATTATAATTTCAACACATCAATGCAGTCATTATTTCCCTTTGTCATTTACTAGTTTTGATCAATACCCTGTCTTTTAAATACGCAACAGGGGTTATGATGATAGATATATAGGGTCATCATGGTGGACATAGCCAGCATTTATCAGATAAAGTCACAAGAAGTACTGTATTACACATTATATAATAAATTTTAATACACTAAGCTTGTCACGCTAAAGAGAGGCAAAAGATACCAGATGGACATTCAAACTTATAGATAGAAAATAAACTGAAAACGCATTGGCTAAAAGGGGAAAAGACAAACAGAAAATAATTGTACTTAAGACACACCATAAAATCTAAAGACTAAGCAATAAGAACCCCACAGTACAGATTGACATGTTTTACTTGGAAGAACGAAATCTCTTATTTCGACCTATGAAATCATTAAATCGACGACCGATACCAAATTAGACCTGTTTGGCAAAACCTTCTAAATACAGAAGATATCCACAAATGAACAACTATCCTGCGAATTTGGGATAATTGAAAAGTTTAAAGAATTAATATTCCTGTAGTGGATCAGAATTTACATTGAAAAGTCAAATTATGAGATAAAATTAGATATTGGAAGTGTTTCTTTACGACAATTATCAACGACCTCAGTCAACGACACGCAATTTCAAAATGCATCGTAGAGTATGAATTTCAAGCAAAGTACAAACTCCGAAAAATAAGGTTTTACTTACAACGTATATGTCAATAATGTCTCAACGCCATTTAAATAGGGAAGTAGTATGAAATAGTTTAGTTATGCGTCCTCAGTAAGTTGATATCTTCATCGTGATTCTTTCGTGCTATCTTTCATTTGAATAACAATAAAATCGTTTTTTAACAAATAATGTTTTGTTAAGGGCCTTTCAATGGGGAAGAACATAATCACACAATACTCATTTGTATTGCTAAACATTAAAGCTCGCTGTAGTGAGATGTTTAAGATAACGACTAAAGATTTCTTTTTTTCTTTTTATTGTTTCATTTGAAAAGAAAAAAAACATATTAGGATGTAAATTTTTAGAACATGAAGTCATTCAAGATAAAATAGAATGTTATTTAAAAACAGAATCCAAGACCTCAATAAATTTATTATCTTACTCTGAAATAGATAATTTTGAATGGAACAAACTATAAACCGTGCGATCGCATATAAAACTCATATGACAATGAGTTCATCATGATTATTTAAGTACTAAGGTATTTATGCAAAATATATATTATTCCTGTACGTACAAGTTGGAAAATCAGACGATGCTTTAAAATATTAAAATAGATTTTTTTGTTTGGTTGAATATAACTTAGTTGAGGACAAAACTTAACATTTTATAAAAATCAATGTAAATAAGGTTGATATTTTGATAGCCTATAGTTGTGTTAATTTTCTGTGTCATTTTAGACTCTTGTGGAGAGTTGTCTCATTGGCAATCATACCACATCTCCTTTTTATATTTATAGACAAAGAATAGAAATAAAGGAAATGTCGGGTACACACGAATGACACAGCATCTAAGCATGACATATTTGAATGAGGAAACAGTTCATAAAAGAAACTTCTGCCTTTTCAGTGGCATCGTGTAATATCTAACTTCATCATTGCTCGGAAGTTGAAACTTGACAGAAATAAAAAAAACATGTTCGATATGTTATCATGTAGGATATAAAAAAAACACAAAATACGAAACTACATCAACAAAGAATTTATGAATTGTGAACACATGTATACTACAGTTGCCTTTATTTAGTTTTTCTTTTACTTCTACACTTTAGATTTGTAATCGTTGTAAATTGTTTAACGCAACAGCAACAATTTCTCTTTTTCAGGACAAAGCTGCATATAAACTATTTCAATTTCAACTATTTCAACATACCTTTATTGTCTCATGATATTTTTATCCAAGTTATTAATTTTCATATTTTATCACTCACTCTTAAAACAGTTTATCGGCATTAATACTCCAGGAGTTAGACAAACCTTGTAAAAAGACTATCAAAAGGAATACGATGCGGTCATACTTCTTAGTAAATTAAGAAGACAGATGTTCACTGATGAGACCGAGAGCGGCGACAGGTTTAATTGTATTGCATGTATCACTTGCCATGCGAATCCACACTCGTTCAAAATTTCACAAAGCGGGAACAGGGCACCATCATTCAAATTACAAATCAGACGATTATACTGTGATCTTTAGATCGAAGAACGCAAAAGCAAAAATTACTTGAGACATCAAAACATCGAATAAGTGTTAGTGACTGTAATGTACTGAAGATTTTATTCGTGCTTCGTGACACGGGTTATGTTCTTCTCGTATATGATGGTATGCTACTAAACCCCTATAGCTAACGGGAAGGATTGTGCCTGATATTCATAATCAATATTTTAATCAGTTTAATTGAAGTCTGGAGCTGGTATGTCCGTTAACTGCTAGTAGTGTTTTATTGTCATTTTGTTAATTTTCTTTGGTTACATTTTCTGACATCAGACTCGGACTTCTCTTGAACTGACTTTTACATGTGCGTATGCATATACTTTTCTACCTTGGCTACAGGTATTGGGGGAGGGTTGATATCTCATAAATATGTTTAACCCCGCCGCATTTTTGCACCTGTCTCAATTCATCCGAGTGCGGGAATTTCTCGCTACATTGAAGACATGTTGGTGACCATCTGTTGTTGTTTTTTCTATGGTCGAGTTGTTGTCTCTTTGACACATTCCCGATTTTCATTCTAAATTTTATTCTTCATATCTCTATTGGAGGAGTTTGTGTGTGAGGAACAAATCCAAATTCCATCTGAGATGGTAATTTTTATCTGAACAGATGTATATAGAATGACCATAAACTGTTCAGTCAGATTTAAGACTTTTAAAAGAGGGACAAAAGATACTAGAGGGACAGTCAAACTCATAAATGGAAAATAAACTGACAACGCCATGGCTAAAAATTTTTAAAAAAACCAGACAAACAATAGTACATATGCCACAACATAGAAAACTAAAGAAAAAGCAGTACGAACCCCACCAAAAACTAGGGGTGATATCAGGTGCTCTGACAGGGTAAACAGATCCTGCTCCACATGTGGCATCAGGTTGCTTATGTGATAACAAATCCGGTCAATAGTCTTAATCGGTAGGTCACATTCGTGAAAAGGAAGAGGATTGTAGTTACGACATAAGGAACATATCCGATATGTGAAGCAGTTATTCCATAACGGTCAACCAACTCGTGATGGCGTCCGTAAAATTTACGAAGGGATTATTTCAACTTCACCATTTGAAACTCTTGGTTTAATGGCTTTCTTGGGAGCAACAATTCTCTATTATGGTAATGCAAGCATGGGAATATTGTTTCAATTGGGAGATATATACCCCGTATACAGGTGCTGCTGGAATGTTGCTACTTAGAAATGGAAAGTTTACAATTGGAAAGCTGAAATCATAACTTTTGTCGTAATGTTTCGATTTTAACCGACCCTCATTGTCAATTTCTAGATGTTGGTCAAGATATGAGGCCGACTTAACTGTATCTGTAGTACCCTCTATCTTTACTTTGATGGGATAGATGCGTTCAACATAGTCACCAAGTTTTAAATTATTTAGTGAAAGAACATTATCTATATAGCTGAAAGTAGAGTTAAAGGATATTGCTAACTTCTTGTCTTTCTTCCTAAGAAGTGCCTGTATGAAGTCAGCCTCGTAATAATAATAATGAAGAAACAAGTTGGCAAGAAGAGAGGCAAAATTTGATCCCATTGGATTGCCGACAGTCTGTTGAAAAACACGTCCTCTGAACGTAACAACTATGTTGTCAGTCAAGAAATCAAGCATTTTCAGTTTCAGAGAAATTTTTGTTTTAATCAGATTGATCCTTTACAAAAAGTATGATTTATCCCTTTTAACAGATTTAAACTGCGGTAAAGTCGGTGCTGGTCAGACATTTGACTTGTAGTCAATTGATCTACTCAATCTATGTTCAGACTGTTTATTAGTTGTTATGTACCGCTACACATAGACGATATACTGAAATATCTGACCGCTACTTAACGATTAACTCACCCTTATCATTATCTCTAGCAATGCTAGGGTTTGTCTACTGTGTATAGTCAAGTGCGTGTATCAATTTTAGTTATTAATTAATGTACATTTGCCTTACCTGCCAGTAATGCATCTTACGTTTTGAAAAGTATTCTAAGTATCTTTGATGACGTAAACAATCACGTGTTCGTTACCATAGGCTTACGTTTCATGTCCGAGGATAAAACTATCTGAGGGGTCAACAACTTTGTGGCATTGGTCGGGTCTTCAACTACAAGTTTTTGTTCATTTAACTTTAAAATTCTTTCGAGACACTTAGGTTGTTCTATTCTAAGCGTAAATGGTATTAACAATATTTTCTTGGTTTTAAGAACTGAACATGGTTAGATTATTAAAATTGTTGTAAATTTTTAGATTGTTATGCATACTTTTTTACTGTTTTAAGATAACGAAAGGCTATTTACTCATGCTATGATTGAAGAGTTAACAATGAACAACTCTCAATAATATATCGATGCAAGACATTTACATGTACTGTATTCAATGTTTGAAAAGAGGGATGAAAGTTATATATTTACTTAAACCTGATATATCAATTGATACACGTGTGGTAATACATACTCTTTGATATGACAGAAAGTAATATTTATGATATTTGGATATAGAAAAAAACAATCCGAAAGGATGAGCTAGTTTCTGTTAAATTAAATACTAATATCATTCAATTACAGAAGTAAGCAAACATATCCATGAAATACGAAACAATTGTGATCATACTTGAAACATAATACTAACTCATTTAATCAAATTCATTTTCTCTCTTAGTAGTATTGAAATAAATAGGACGTAAAACGATACAACTTATTAATTTAGATGATACTTGTTCACATTTCAAATAATTGTAATACATGTAATGATTTAATTACTTTGTACAATACGATTATATGCTTTACTATGACAGCAGCATAGGTAATCGTTATTGTCCAATCACAACTGAGATTATAAAATCTTTTTACAGGATTGATTAGCGTCGTTTTTCAAAATCAGAGATTTGTGACGTTACATTTGTTTAGTATTAATGTATGCTCTGTGGGCGGTACGGGAACATATATAACTCTATCCTATACATTGCTTTTTTCTCTTGTAACAAAAGTTAATGAATTGATAAAGACAATACAATTATAGCAGAGCCAAAAGAAGTGAAGTTGTAATAGAATAGAATTATGAATTTCAGCAAAAGTTTATCAATTATTGTAAAGTTTTTGACAGTTTTACTGGTACTGGTATTATCGACAAATGCACAAATGGATGTTGACGAAAAGGCTCTTTCAACAGTAAGTTCATAAAGTATTTTGTAGTTACTCTTTCATTTTTGTCACTGATTATTGCAAAGTTTTCATCAAAATAAAAATGCCTTTTTAATCAGTAAAACAGTTGAAATATTTACGATTTCAAATTTGTATGAAATTAACGAACAGTTGAAAACATTGGAATTTTTATTTCAGCTTTAATATTAAACACTTGTAAATATTTATTAAATACTTTCTTAACTATGTTTGACTTTGAAGGAATACTATTACATTTTTGCCTTTGATGACAGAACGAGATTGATCAATCCTAAGTGTATTGTCAATATTAAAGATTAAGACATAGTTGATTTGATAACAAAGAAGAGTTAAAATGAAAAAAATATGTAGTTAAAATATCAACGGAAACACAACCCAAAGAATGACATCTTAAATTGATAATGTTATGTACGAATAATGCTTCGGATGGTATAATACCACAACTAGCTTTGGAACAGAGAGCAGTGGCAATTTTTACATTTCTAATATAGATGTCCGTATGCGAGTAATCCCGTTATTTACACATAAGATGTTTTATAGAAAATAAGCAAAATTATCGTTTATGTGCTAGGTTGTTTGCTTTTGCAACGTAGTGGGAGTTAAAAATATTTTTTTTAGGAATATGACAGTTGTATTCACTCGTTTGATGTGTTTTATCTTTTGTTTTGCTATTTGATTAGGGACTTTCCGTTTTGAATTTTTCACGCAGTTCAGTAATTTTGTGATTTCACTCTTTTTAGAGCTGCAAGGCATTTTACTTTATTTCAAATCCTTTTTAATAAAGCTCTTCAAACAAAAAATTATGAAAACAGTTGTTTATTTGTATTATATAGTATTGTCCATTGTTAAGCAGTTTTTCTTAAATATTTGTTTCAGTTTTATTGGTAACGTTAACATATATAGGTCATATATTTCAAGTTTTGTTTCATGTATACATATGAATAATTCGATAAACACTACGCATACTAGTAATAACAAGCCATTAAGATAGGTCATTCTATCATTTGTTATTAAGTTAATCAAAATAAAACCAAAAGTTTAAGTAAAGTTTCATTAGTACTAAACAATACCATACTTTTATGCTTAAATTGGAAATTTCTTTTATTGCAATGGTTTCGCTTTCTTTGAATATAAGACTAGCCAGTCTTGTATCATGCGGATACATATCAATAATAATTCAATGGCCTTCTGGTTTCGTAAAGATAAATGCAACAAAGAAGCAGGAGTTTCGTCGTCGAAGCAGTACATTTATTTATTTTTCCACAAATCACACACATTTAAACTAGTGCACAGAAACATACAAGGAAACGTCCAATTCTTATAAATTTCAATCAATGTTTGATACCCAAAGCAAACATATGACATTCCTAACCGGATATTTTGAAATCAAGTGTTCAATCATACGCCTGTTAACATTTTTCATGTGCAATATCATCTCTTTAAAATTTGGTAATCTGTAATGTTTGCACAGGTTATAATGTCCGTTTTACCCAGCATGAGGTGTCAGTCCTTATAAATAAAATAACGTCCCACACATAATATTATCGCTAACAAATATATTATCAAACATATTTTAATTTGCTCTTATTTATGATAATACAGATAAACAATGGTTTAGATTTTACATTTATAAATACCTGGTAATTTCTGTCATTATATAAATGACAGGATATGTTTTCTATTTGTTCAGCATAGATTCCTTAAGAAATCATCCAAAGTTTGATCATCTGCTAGTTTTGTCATTTTCCTGAGCGGGATTTTTTGCTTTTGTGATGTTTTTACAACCCAGTCTGCTCTATGTGCAATACTCTACACCATTAGGCCTTTAGCCGTAGGTTTCATTTAATTTAATGGTTGATGGCATAAACATCTATTTTTCGTCAGTCTTAAAAGAATTACTGACCTCGAAGTGGCGTCACTATGTTTCACTTTCTCACAAATTTTATATACGTCGAAAAAACATTGTCATTCTGATATATCATGCATTATACGGGGCTAACACAATGAATACATATACTGGATCTGCAATGATACCCAACAGTTTAAGACAGTCACATTCACTATCAATTCTGGTAATAACATAAGAGGGATTTGGATACAGAATTATGTGACATCATGACAACCTTCTAAACTGTTTGCATAGTTCTAGACCATTCTATCAACTATACAATACAACTTTCGTCATATTGAATTAAAATATTGTACACGATGTATATTTGCATGAATCTATATGTGATAAACTGACTTTTAAAGAACTGTGTAATAATGGGTGGAAGGAACTCATAACGTGTTTTTTTTCGAAAGTAACATTTTGATTGATAGGATTTAATCGAAATTATAGATCGCAAATGCAATGGGTTTTATTATAAGTAGTCATGGGCGCCCATAAATAAGATTTCTGAGTTGATGTGGCAAAAACAAATTTATTATTTTCACCGTGTTTTTTGCCATTCTATAAAGATGAAATTGAATTTTCCAAAACGAAATTCAATAGTTAGTATGAATGCTAGCTTATATAGAATTATTATTGCTGATCATGTTCTTTGTTAATGATTAATACAGTCCTTTGATCTTATTTATATTTGGCTATCAATAGTAAGTCTGTCAATTTTAATGTAAAACAAAGCTGCTCTTTTAAAGGAAAAATAACATCATACAGATATATATCCCTTTTTTAGACATATCAACGTCAACACTTTGCGGTTATAAATATCAACGTGGAAGTTAAACTTAATAAAAGAGTGCAATTATGTAATATGAAACGTGATAGTTTTATGTGATATGCCATTTGTGAATATCAGAAATATAAACGTATTTGTAACTTATCAATCAAAATCGAAAACTAATCCTCAAATATTGTATTATTTATGACTTTCAACTGATTTTACTCGGAAGATGGTCTTTGAAAATAATTATTGGTATAGTTTTGCCGATACTGACAGCCCCTATGAGACATACTAGCTCTAAATTTATATCAACAAGGGAAATGGGAAATTAAAAACTCATTACGCATTTACTAATTCTTTTCCTTTATTTCTATCTGTTTAAATGCACTTGATTGTTTTATTTAAGCTTTCTAAATTGACGGAAGTCATTCAAGCATAATTAAATTCAAGAGCTTTGCAATTTGAGTCCTACTTTTATTTTAGCATGTGTTCTATATATTGGCAAAAGGACCTATTTAATGGCTCACACCACCAATTATAATGCACCGGAAGTGTTTTTTTGAAAAAGAAATTGTCTTTTTATGTTTAAGTTTTTCCGTTGAGATAATTGAACCAGATACAGATGTTGATAGTTTTGTCTGACCGACTTGCATGTTTAATTGATACACATATAATCAATATGATTTTTATGGTAACATTAAGAATGGAAATGGGAAATATGTCAAAGAAATAACAACCCGACCAAAGAGCAGATGTAATTGTTGTATATTATATGTTTATAAAGCTTGAACTAATTTGTATATTTGTTTGTTATATACATGTGGATATGCTTATATAAAAATGAAACATGGAAACGTGTTATGAAATGGTGGTGTAAAACATCGAATGAAAATGTTTATAACAAAGCATCTTCTACTGTATATAAAATAAGAATGACAATAATGAATACAATGTACGAACATATTAATCGAACTTTCAAAGGAAGAAATACATTCTGTGATCTACCTGATAGGATAGTTTGATAAATTGCCATAGTGGTTATTGGTTGGCATGTAACTGTAAATAAACATTCTCACCTTTAAAAAAGTATTTTTCAAAATGTTATGAAAAATTCAAAGTAGATGTTTTTATTACAAAACATCGTATAAGTATCGGACGAAAAAGCGATGAAGAATAACGTTGACGCAAATAGTTGAAAATGTTTAATAACCAATGTTAAACATCAAACGTATTGAGATAAGTTTGGAACAATTTCTGTATTACAAAACATGAAAGCGATTTAAAATCAAACACAATGTTACATATATGAAGACATTGAAGGAGATAATAACATATAGTGTAAACTTGACGTCAAATATAAAAAGAAGCTGTGATAGGATTGACAATGAGACCACTATCCTCAAAAGACCAAAATGACACAGACATTAACAACTATAGGTCACCGTACGGCCTTCAACAATGAGCAAAGCTCATACCGCATAGTCAGAGCTATAGAAGGCCCCGTCAAGACAATGTTAAACAACTCAAACGAGAAAACTAACGGCCTTATTTATGTATAATAATGAACGAAAAACAAATATGTAACACATAAACAAACGACAACCACTGAATTACAGGTTCCGGATGCCATGAAAAATACATATTTAAACTGTTTAGCAGTAATGTTTCGTTAAGCATATCAGACATGTCAGTACCATAAGTAAGACTTATGTCTCTTCTCCTTGTGGTCGTTCATCAATATATATATATTTGTAACTACAGGCCACAGTTTTTCCCTTTATGATATTAAATCGAATCGTTTGATTCCCTAGTAGAGTCCAAATAGTGTCATAACTATTCACAACCGTTCCGTTTCCAGTTTTGATAAATATCGTGAAAAAAAACTTCTTTGCATTGTTGTCCAATCGTATCATACTATATCATGTTGAGTAAATGTATCAGACGTTATGTAATCATTCGTTGATATTGTCTTCATGGTACCCTGAATTCCTGAAATAATTGACACTCTAGTGTTATCGGATTCCAAACCCCTCGGTTGAAGATATGATGATCTATGTTATAAGAGTTGCATTCCTATAGAATCAATTGAACTTGAGCTCCGGCCTTGTTATATTTTAGTTCTATTACCAATATTTTTAAAAAGGCCCATAAAACCGTTAATTGTCTTTTATAAGAACATTTCGTTACTAATACAATAGTAACTATAAATGAAATTACTTGCTAGCTAAATATTATTTACGGATTTTACACAAACAAGAGAGATGAAGAAACTCATCTTAGTTACCAGGACTAAATTTTGTATATACGCTAGACGCGCGTTTCGTCTACAAAAGACTCATCAGTGACGCTCGAATTCAAAACAGTTAAAAGGCCAAATGAAGTACGAAGTTGAAGAGCATTGAGGACCAAAATTCCTGAAAGTTTTGCCAAATCCAGCTAAGGTAATCTATGCCTGAGGTACAAAAGCCTTAGTATTTAAAAAATTCTAAATTTTGTTAACATATAATTTATAAATATATAACCATATCAATGATAATTCATGTCAGCACAAAACGTGCTGACTACTGGGCTTGTGATACCCTCGGGGAAATAAATCTCTACCAACAGTAGCATCGACCCAGTGGTAGTAAATAAACTCATCATAGATACCAGGACTAAATTTTGTATATACGCCAGACGCGCGATTCGTCTACAGAAGACTCATCAGTGACGCTCGTGAAATTTCTTAAACGGTAACGGATCAGCCACTATCCAATACAAATAATAAAAAGACAGATATAGCGAACAATTTAAAAATGTTAAGCTGTGAATTTACCGACATATAAGAAGAAACAAGCAGATTTCAAACTGATGTTTTATTTGGTATTATTTGATGGAGCTGTTTTTCTTTTGTCGTTTTATTTTTGCAAAAGGTACACGGTATTAATTAATTAATTAATTAATTGTGACTGTTTATTTAACGCATCATGTAAATATAACGGAATTTGATGAGACTGTTATTAAAGAGAGAGGGTTAGCGCTATAAAACCAGGTTTAATCCACCATTTTCCTCATTTGAAAATACCTGTACCAAGTCAGGAATATGACAGTTCTTGTCTATTCGTTTTTGATGAGTTTTGTTATTTGATTTTGCCATGTGATTATGGACTTTCCGTATTGATTTTCCCCTGAGTTCAGTATTTTTGTGATTTTACTTTTTATCCGTTTTCATTTTAAAGTTATAATAAAATTAACGGTACCAATTTTCTTGCACCAGATGCGCATTATATAAAATATACGGTATCTGGACAAAACATCTCAAACAAAACCCATTGTGATATGACAAAACGTAAGTAGTAATGAGGATCGTGATCTCCTATAAACACATGCATGAATTAGGAAATTCAAATAATAAATGGCTGATGAAATGAGGCGACAGTTGCGTACTTATGTTCAAATCGTTAAAAGCAAACAGAGCGTACACGCAGAAGATTTTTAAGCTACAATAAACAAGTAAAATAACACTTTCAATAGCACCAGAAAAACCTCTACGATTTCCTTGTGTTTGTTGAATTAAGAATACTTTAGTCTGTTCTGATTGAAAATGAGGTTCTGATTACTTTAAAAACAAATGATTTATTTCCAATGACATTATTTAGATGAAAACGTAATATATGATTGAAAAACATCTTATAAATGTCGTGTTTCCGAATCAATTTGTGGATTTAAATTTCCAACTTTTGTTACCAAATACAAGCACGTAAAAGTTTAATGATCTTTACACATACTCCTTCGTCCAAACGACTTGGCATTTCCTTAGGACATTTTGTTTGTATACGATTGTTTCTTTCCTGTTATTATTACTATATAAATTTGCATATTGCATATGAAGTTTTAATGTCAAAAAAACATTGTGTATGCTTAGTAGTAGACTTTGTCTAAACCTCTTGTCTTGTCTTGTCTTATCAATTTTATCAAGGTTTGTTGGAATCGAAAGATTTAATTTTTGCTTCATAGATTTCCATTTTTAGTTCTAGACAAACAAGTTTTTCCAATACTTTTTCATCAAAATGATATTTGGAACATTGTGGGGATGATCCTAAAGAGGATCCAATTGAACTAGCACAGCACCCAACGTAAAATACACAAAGGCACATAGCCCAAACTAAGGTCACTATGGCTATATATCTATCCATTACATACGTGTAAATGTTTGTATTAATTGTGTACAGAACAATTTATACATTTCGTTTGTCTAGACACAGAGCTGACCCCGATTCAATTGGTAATAGCGAAGTACGAAGAAACAGAAATGGCGTTTATCAAATTCCGAAGTGAATTAGAAATTTATCATTTCATCTAATTGGATAGCATGTGTTGCATATCTATTAATTAAAACGGATATTTGGGAATTTTACCACTAATAATTTTAAGCATATTAGATATCACATCAAATGTATACCTAACACTACATGCTTAGATATGTGTTCGTGCTGTTATTTGTTTATTTTTGTTTCACGCCAAATCTATGAATGTTTAAATTCTAAAGCTTGTCTATGATTGTCAAATTTTCATATTATGCAAGGCCTAAGATTCAACCCATGATTGTGTGACAAAAACATGCATTCTTTCTTCTTTATAGTTTGTCTGTTAAAAACACAATAATATATTGGCCCAATTCTAAAGTTTGGACCATTATATTTTACATATGTCTTTTCAATTTGTATTTTGAACAATTCAAATTATCATGAACAATGATGATATATAGGAAACTATTTACAAATGCAGGATTGTAGAATCCAAAAAAATAATTGAATTTAATTTCACTTGAGAATATTTTACCGTTTTTGTTAGTTATCCTGTCGTTATCCTTACAGATAATATTTTGTGTTACTCGTGTAATCTTATGCATAACTCGGGTCGGCTATTGATCAGATATAATTGTTATGAGAACGAAAACCTACTAGAATAAGGTCAATAAGTTGTTTCTTGGCTTGTCATCGTCCTACTTATCCGTTATCAATTTTCTATATTTATAAACAAAATGCTTATATTGGGCGTTGGTCGATTATTGTTTCAAAGAAAATCCTTACATATCTCCTTAGATTTGTAGGATATATATACTAGTCAACAAAAGTAACGATATCAAAGTTTGAACTCCAATTTATCATTTCTTGTGACACACGGAGTCATATTTGGCAGAATAGTCAGGACTGGTAAAATCTTTAGAAATAATCTTGTCAACGACATGATCAAGATGAATATTGTGTCCACTACTAAGGATATACAATTGTTTCATGTTTTTACGGCGCAATATTTTAGTTTGTGTCATATAAGAAGAAGAGTTACTTAATTCATAATAGTATTATGTCAATCATATATATTCAATATAGGTATCATCCTGCAATATCCACAATAAAATTCACATTCTTAATAAAAAAAAAATACAAACCCTTTACCCACACAAACATAAACTTTCCACTGCGTGTAGTCAAAACCTGTTTTAAACTAAATGATTAAAGCTACATGAAAACAGCAATTTTTATTAATAGGAACATAATTGAAGTGAAGTGACAATATACAATATTTTTTTTACATCCATCACTCCAAACGTTGGATAGCACACACACTCTTTTACATGTATCACTCCAAACGTTGGATAGCACACACACCCTTTTTACATGTATCACTTAAAACGTTGGAAGGCACACACACCCTTTTTCAAAAGTTTGGAAATGCAATTTCAAATTTAATAAATTCACTAAAATAATACGAACATTATAATGTCCTTCTTTTCACCATATTATCAAGATACAATTCAAATATATTCTATACAATGTAAAATATTCAGTCTTCTTGTTTTATTTGAACAATTGGACCATTTATATACTTGCTTGTATACGATTAAAAATCTTCTGATCATTATTTGTGTAGGTGCTTTTTTTTTATGAAATGGCTGAGACATTTGATTTCTTTCTGACAGTTTTAAAAATATGAGACAACCTCATTCTACATTCATTACACATCATTATACGTTTCATAGTTATAACAACGGCAAATGTATGTAATACCATTACCACTCGTAAACATTTTGATACGCAGTCGGATAGTGGCTTGAACCTCAGAAACACTTCATAAAAAATAATTGTTATAACAAAACGAAAAGCTTGTGTACAGTTTTTCAGCGACACAATTCAGATTGTTTTGTTGATTCGTGTATCACATATGTTAATGTTAAGAAAACATAAATTCAGGTTATCGGTAAATGTTTTTTTTATAATTTTAACTGACATTTACTAAATGAAAAATACCATTCTAGTATTACATCAAGAAACTGGATTTAAAAATGCAAGAGTTGTTGCTCTTTTACTAGTCAATTATATGTTCTTTTGTAGCAGAATTTATGAAACAGTTTAATTATCATGCATTATAATATATAAACAGCAATAAAACATTTAGGTATTTTTATTGTTTGTTTGTTTGTTTTGGTGTTTTTCCCCATTCTGATGCGAATTACAGTGTAATGTGTTCCTAACGAACAATATGTTATTCAAAATGAGGAATCAAACATTCCCAACTACAGTCTATTATGGATACACCACATAAACCAACATATATGTCATATTAAAAGATAAAAAATATAAGTAGATAATTAGGTTTCTATAAATTTCGAATAATGCCATATTTTTATTTCAATCGAAATAATTGTAGATTATAAAATGTCCTTTTCCATACTGGATCTGATATCATTCCAAGACTCCCACATAAGCCTTAGGCGCTAGACACGGACTCGAATGGACCGATATATGATACTATAGTCCATATTGAAGAGTATATGGTATTATCTATTTACTATGAAAACATTTGTTTACATGTATAAACAAAGGCTTCAAAATGGTAATAATGGAATTAATCCGTCGACTAAGATTGTGCATTGTTTTCCGTCATTGAAACTCTTCTTTTATTACAATTTAACAGTTAATTTAAAATTCTTGTACTTATTATTTGCTTCTAGTTGTTTTCATATTGTTTTTCACAAATTTATTTTGATCGACATTGACAAAATTACGATCGTCCTCGTCCGTTGTTCGTATTAGAACAAACGGTTAAACGACCCGGATAGAAATAAGAATAATCACCCAAAACAATTATCTCTGTCTTGTTAGGGCGACATGATAACGTTTGACTAGCAATACACCAACGTTATATTGTTGGTTTTGTTATCAAATTCAACTTCACAAACAACTCCTTTTGCCTTTCAAACAACTGAAGTCAGAAGTGTGTCTACAGTAATTTTTTACCAAACCATTGACACACCCGTTGAACGACGATCTACATAGTCGCCATTTATGTGACTGTTACTTTTATACTGTAAACCATAACTTTGTAGACTTACAACGTCCTACAAATATCATGTAAACGGCATTTTTTTTTATCTAGTGTACGAATAATGATCATCCGCCATTCCTTATTAATGATGGCATCTGCAAAGGTGAAGGTAAAAATCCTGTAAACATTATTTAGATCCGATGTCATGTTGCCTATCTGACTATACAATATTTGTATGAGGACTAGAATGTGCCGCTAAAATATAGTATCAAACGTGTCGACGGAGTTATAGATTTTTTTTCTCTGTCGTTCAGTAGTTAAACCGGTGTTACAGTGCGGTGTTCAATTAGCAATATGAAATTATGGCATTAGATCCAATGCCGTCTGTAGACAGTGCAATCCTGTACGAATAACCCTTGTAACATTTCTCTAATGGATTTGTTCTATGTGGGTTGCTGTTAAGCAAAACCTCTGTCGCTAACCATCATACCCACATTTTCCAATGAGCATCCAAACTGCCCCCCCCTTTTCATGCTGATGAACTTTTCCCTTACAGGACCTACAGATTGAATAATACATGTTTGAAATGCTTGCCAATGCACGTGAAGCAAACCAATTGTTATCAACCAATCTGACATAACGCAACTGATATATGCTCTCTGGAATCAAATAATTAATTAGATCAATCAATTATACATGTTACTCTTCATTAAATACGATACTATTGATTTTAAATATGAATAAGTGATAATAAAATCATTCCTTTTATTACGATTTATTGCTTGAGCTATAATATTAACTATTCACAATCGTACATATTTGCAATTTTGGTGAAATTCTTTAAGAATTTGTATGATAATCTTGGTACAATCAACTACCTTAACCTGGTTATCTATTTGTTGGTGGGAAGGGCTCAGACAGCAGGAATTTAGTATTTTGTTTATTTGCAATTTGAATATGAATTATATATTATATCATAACTTCAAAGAAACTGATATCAAAAATAAATCGAGTAATTGTCCTTTCGCCAGTATTTTTTTTTCATTCTGAGCAGACTTGATATATACTACCAATGCAATTTGTTATAAATGACTTTATCACAATGGAATACAGAATGAAAGAACCAATACTAGCATTTTAGTGTAACATATATAAAATAAATAAAAATCAAGGATAAACAACATCAAATCCACTAGATAGATATTTGTTCACTTCTTTCTTCTACGGTACCGCCTTCAAGTGAAAATTCATGCAAACACATGTATGAACAAAACTATATACATATACGAACATATGCTTTGAAGACGTGATAGATATGAAAATAAAAACCATTATCGAAACATTCTGGCTTTATGCTTAAATTCCACTGGAATTTAACACAATACAATGCATGAATAAGCTAACGTTTTTATTTTTTAAAGTACCTATTAGTAATATAAATGAATTGTTCATGTAAAAAGTAAAATCAACAAAATACTGAACACCTTGGAAAGTTTAGTAAAAAAAGTCTCTAATCAAATGGTGATATTAAAGGTCCAAACACATCAAACGAATGATACCAACTTTCATATTCCTGACTTGGTACAGATATTTTCTTATGTAGAAATAGGTGGATTGAACCTGATGTTATCGCTAGCTAGACCTCTCACTTGTATGACAATCAAGTCCAATTATATTGACGAAAAACGTATTTTGTATGTCTTTGAAATGCCAAACACAACTATAAAATGTTTGACACATTTGTCGGGTTATTATTATTGTGCAATTATAGCTCACAGAAAAATTTGTATATTGATATCCCTTTGACAAAGATAGGTCGGTGTCTTCTAAGTGTTATTTTGTTTAAATCTTTTGTGATCAAAGCTCAGAACAAGTTAAATCATACAGTACAGTTTGCACCTTATGTATTCATCTGCACTAGTCTACCCCAATATAGTATTACAACTCATCTATATCCCATTTGTCTTATGATAAAACCTAAGTTATCGTAACCTTTTCATCTATTGTATACATATAAGAAGATGCACATTTGTCGTGCAGATACGATTTAGGTTAAATAGTTCTAAACATGCAAAAGGTTAAATGTTTGATCTTACAAACCGCCTTAATGTACCCAATATATCTGATCTTATCAAAGTACTGTTAAATGTTTATATATTTATTGACAACTCTTAATACCCTTGTATAACCTCATGATTGGACATTACTATATTATATTGTTCCTGCCTATAATTTTTGTACTGTATTGTAGGAGTTTGATACTTTGAGTTACAATCATGTTGTTTGCTAGCCTTATAGAAATGTTAAAATAATAGTTTTTAACTATAATGAACAGACTTTAATACATTGTGATTTGACTACAGAGTTGGTTCATTTGCACTCATATCCCATATTGTTATTTATATCGATACCAATAAAAATAGAAATAGATGAAATTATATCGTATAGAAAAAGAAATATGTCAGCATAATACAGACTTACAGTATTGTTCTTTTTTCCAAAATAAAATAATACATTCTAGAACATTCTTTGAAGTCCCCTGAACAAGTATAAAAACATTAAGTATAATAACAAAAAATATCAAAGTCAGAGAAAAATTCCAGTCATTTATTCGACAATTTGTACAAATATTTCTCATGTAGAAAATGTTGGGTTAAACTTGTGTTTATAACTAGCTAAACGTGTCATTTGTATGATACCCTTTCCCTTTTCACAAATGCGACCTACCGTATTTGTAATAACATAAGCAACACGACGGGTGCCCCATACGGAACAGAATCTGCTTACCCTTCTACAGCACATGCTATCACCTCCAGCTTTTGGTGGGGTTCGCGTTGCTTAGTCTTCAGTTTTCTATGTTGTGTATTCTGTACTTTTATTTGCCTGTTTGTCTTTTTATTTTTTGAAATTACAAAATGTACATGTATTTTATAATTTATGTTAATAAGCCATCATCAACATTTGCTTTACATTTTGTCTTCGGTTTATAGTAAATATATTTAGATAAACATGGTTTTTTTATAGAGTAAAATAAATGTTAATGAGTAGGAAACATATTTTATAGAAATTTGTCTACGTCTTAAAAGCATTAAGTGAAGGAAAGCAGCAAAAATAGGGGGGTTTTCTAAACCTGTTTTGCTATGTTGAAAATGAAAAATAATAAAATACAAATATTGTGCTTCCTAATCGCTTTTCAGGAACTACCTTTCATGTGGCTAAGCCTTTAGTTTCTAAGTTGTGTCTTTTGTACTATTATTTGTCCCTTTATCTTTTTCGAGTTTGACTGTCCCTCGGGTTTCTTTCGCCCCTTTTTACACCAGGAGCGCATATGTCCAATCATTTGAAAACACGGGATGTATGAGAAAACATAGAAACATAACACTAATATATAAATTTTTAAATGAATTAAAACATTTTCATCTGAAAAAGCACATACTTTTACTAATCTAAACTCATCCGCATAGTTTTCAAGCTATTGTTATAAACATCCCATGATTCATTAACGGATATATAAAGATCATAACATTGCATGTTAGGTATATATTAAAATTAAATGATCTTCGTAAAGTCAAACTCCGCTTTGTTACCAAATTGATGTCAAATGATCTCTTTATCTATAAATTGATTATGTCAGACAAGTTCTCTTAGTACCAAACCATTTGGAAAAGCCAGAAAATTCATTAAGGTATGCAACAAGATCCACCTTTCCGTGATAAATTGTAAAGATTAAAGGACAACAAGGTTGCTGTATTTCTCAAGTTGATGACTATAAACATTGAAAAACCACTATAGGTTATGTTATTTAACTGATCTAATGCATATTTCAGATAAGGTATTTGAAGGATTAAATCTAGCTTTAAATTCCAAATTCACTATATTTTTAAGAAAATGTAACACCCAAAAAAGAAATTGCGTTCCTGGATTTAGAGTGTTTAACTAATCTACTGCATGTTTTTGGAGGATTAATACAAACATATAGTAGCTCTTAATTTTTAATAAAGTATAGCATGTTAAGAAACTGTAACACTAAAAGAAATGGTGTTCCTGGAATTTAGTTAAATTAGTAGAAAAAATAATAAATAATAAATGAGTGTAAATATTTTTTTTATTTGGTTTAATTTTTAAAGCATTGTCATTTTCAAAGAGTTTTTCAATTTTATTTAAATTGACGTTACCTTGGAGACATGTATATTTTTGCCTTTCTGACATTATACATAGCATATTTCTGAACCGTTGATTACTTATAAACGCCTGAAAATACTTGAAATAAGAATTTTAAAAGGAGGAATTTTATATTCGGATACAAAATTATATCCCCTTGTAAATCATAATTGAAACCCTTAAAACAACTTGGACTAAAAATAATTGTACTAGGTTGTCACAACGGCATTATTGTTGTTGGTGATTCTGAGGAAGTTTCTTTGAATATTAGTTAGAATAAATCATATGGTGAGATTCCGAGAATCTGCCATTCAACACTGATCATGGCAAACGATTATGGGTTATTGGATATCGGATACAACTTGGTAACTGTTCTATTTGTATTTAACCACCACATTATAAAAAGGACAAAACAAATCAGAAAGGATAAATCTTTTGACTCAAATGATACAAATTCAAAATAAAAACAAATAGTGTTAAAAAAAAATTCTATTAAATACAAAAAATCAACTTTAAAACCAAGCATAGAATGAAAACTTCCAATATTACTAGAATTTAACATATTAAAACAATGTGAAAATATGTCTGAACAGTCAAATTTAGAATTTTGCAATGACGTAAAATGTCTTACATGTCTTTTTTGTAAGATAATAAATCACACTGAATTTTATAATCATGTCAGGTTATACATTGTTTCTGCTAAGCCATTATGATAGTTATCTTATTATTTCTAAACAAAAAACTTCAACTACGTCCTTGCCAAACTCCGTTTCCTCACCGTACAACCGTTTTAAAGCCTAAGAAATATACACAATCACCTTACGATTTCATCTATTTAACCTGTCTTTCAATTTTAGTTGAACCATTATATCACTGTCACCCATTTAACAATGACAACATAGATTACCAGTATGATAATTATAAGGAAAGGATGCGAACAAATGAGGCGTCAGTTGTTATCCTTGATAAACACCGATGATAATTTCAAAGGTGAGAATTTGACAAATTACTTTTATAATTGTGTCATTCAGATTTATCATTTGTTAAGACTGTTATCTGCAGTTATAAAGCAACTATCCAGTACACATATTTTAATTATTTCATAGGAATTATAGTTAGAGTGCTTTCAATCAAAGATTTTATTTTGCAAAAAAAGCCGGATATTAATCAATCAATTACAGCTGATACATGCGTATACCATACTCTGATCAACTGATCAAATCGCCTACTTTGAAAACTAAAAAAAGTCTTCTTTTACTTTAATTCATCATATACCTAAATGTCTAGATCTTGCTGTGCAATTGACAATAACATAGGAATATAAATGAGGGGGGGGGGAAATACTAGAAGGACATTCAAGATCTCTTATCTATTTGAGCGTCCTTCTGTTTCAAACGAGGGTATTCGGGCAAAACGACTATAATATATATTTGATATATATGCACATTGTCGGAAAATATAAAATTTAGTAGTATAATTAAAAAAAAAATACAAGAATGCTGAATGATGTTTTACATCCTTCTAGTGTGCGTTTTGTTTAGCATTAAACAAAAATCAATGTTAAAGAAAACATAACTTAAAACATTGATATAGAAATGAGCAACAACAACTAATTTAAAAAATATTGCACTACAATTGATTGTTTGAATAAAAAAAGAAGCAAGTTATGATCTTCCTAATAATTTCAAATTGTTTCGAAGACGACATCTCGTTCTCTTCATCCGAAACTAAGTTAATTGTTAATTGCTGATTTTATAATGTTTGACATATTGTCTGATGGTAAAGCGACTTTTACAGCAACTTTGTGTGTGAGGTTTTGAATTTTGTATCAATTAAATGTCTGATAGGAATTGATTACTTGTTGATACTATGATCTTTATTCGAATAAGATATCGCTCTTAACACCGCTAGGGTTCGGTCATAATTGCAAGTTTTTCTTTCAGCATCAAATCCAGATATTGAAAAGTTGGTATTGGCACAAAACACTTTCAACAAACAACAAAGACAAATATACTGATGTGTGCAGTATTACGTACTTGATTTATATATTGTGCCAGTTAATCCGATAGATTGAAAATTAATTTAGTTTTAGACAAAAATCATTGTTCTTTTTAAATTTGAAATTCTGCCGACGACAAACCGATCCCGCGGTCTATATTCTAATGAAATATCTCAGTTTAACTATATCAGTGTCATAAAAATTTATTAGATTGATATACTTCAAACTATTATGCGTCTTTTTAATCATAAATTTCTGGATGCTAAGTGTCCAGTGGCAAACAGTTCATGCCGTTTGTAAGGAAAAGTATAATGTATCAACTGGTCTGTGGTAAGTATTTATAAATTTGACAGCGGATGGTCCAATTGTGTGACTGCAAAGAAAGACACTTACAGAAGGTTAATAACATATAGTAAGGCCTTCCCCCGAAGAGTTGTTGCAATTCATTTCATATTGTCTTCAAACTTGTCCCACGCGTGATTTGTATAAACAATTAATCAAGATAATGTTCGATTGTAATACAAGCCGAATCGCTTATCGTGTACTGTTTATAAAATGTACTTTCACAGGCATATTTATTGGTGACCACCACACCTCTGCCTTTATTGTAAGGTTCGTCATTCTTAAAAACAAATAGGCAATATATCTATTCATTCTGTTAGCGAAAGTTACTTTCATACAGAATTTCTATTAGATGCGTTTCCATGATGGAATTCCTTCTGCATATTCACGATGAATTACACAAACGCTTTAAAAGTTAAAACATCCACGAGAGGATGATATCGATATACGGAAATGAAAAACATGGCTGATTAGATGTCCGATTTCATCGACAAAAATATATAAAAAGTTGTAGAATAGAAATGTAATATTAACAGCTCGAAGTGTAAAGTTTTTTTTACAAAATGAAAGCATATAGATAAATTAACAAGAGGGAAAATGGATACACGCGTGAATCTCAATGGTATCTGTTGATAACTGAGAAACTTTTTCATGGTTCATTACCTCCCTTTGAAGCGATGGTAGAAATTGACATCGTGAATTGTCATTAGTGTTTTAATTTAATTTGTCAGTAATGTTTTCAAATGAATGGAACATTTTTCTCAATTTGATGAGAATATAATGTATTGAAAATATTCACATCTTTATTGGAAACTTTCCTGTAATGTTTTGTCAGATTCACGTCTTCCGTTGAATAACAAAAAGTACAAAATGTTAGTGAATAGACTAGCAGGTATAGATAGGGAATATATGTTTTCTTCATACTAATGCTATTTTTATTAGACAAGAATTCAAGTTAGAATTCAAATTATTCTGAGCAAAAATCCTGCAGATCGCTGCGAAATTAGTAAACGACATAGTTTTAAACAAACTTTGCATTCAGATTTTTGAAACGTAAACTAATGATGGCGAAAAGGAATCGAACTCAAAGCACATCCCACTCATCGGTTGGGAATTTGAAAACATCATGATATATTATACATTTCATTTTCTCTATCAATGACAAAACTTTAGCGACTTTATGCAGTCTTTCTCCTTCCCATGATTTTTTTTTATTTGTGATGCTTTCAAAAAAATATAAGACGACCTTAAAGTACCATACCATGATGGCCTTTTTTATTTCGGTCATTCTCTTTGTTCTTGGTTTGTTGTTTCATCGAAGTTGACATTTTATTCCCTTACTCAACTAGGTAACAACAATGAAAAAATTCTAGAGTATCTGTTTTAGTCAAAGTAAAGTTAGAAGTATACGGAAGCTCAAGTTTTTGCGTGATGTAAATTGCTGTCCATTCTATCTGTCAATCGAGACATACTCGCCCTTTCCGATACCAAATTAGTAGAGAACGTAGCAAAAACAAGCTAAGACGACTTCTCATTACTAACAAACTACTAACAAAACAATACAGTCTCGGGATCCACAATGATAAGATAATTAACCGAAATTGACATCTTCCTTCTCTAAGTTGTCAATCATCCAAGAAGAATTTCAATTTCTTTATACGAAATCGACAAATTCGGTTTCATCCTGTTTGCAGAATGCGTGATTATATGAATCCTATATTGCCCATTTGGGAAACTGTCTGTCGCTAAAAGACACTCCGGATTGACAACTCACAACACTGATTATACATGACAGTGGGGATAATTGATCCTTAAGTCGGGTGATGCTCTTTTAATTGCCATTTTAACACTCAACGGAAACAGAAATAGTGCCCTTTACTTAAAGATACACTTAATTTGTCGGTCCAGAGATTGTTAACTGGATCTGTAAGCGCAATTTCTTTCTGTCGATGATTTGTAGGAGTCTTGGGGTTAATGATAGTTCTGATATACATTTGTACATTGGGATGCGTTTCCTTGTACGAATACTCGAAGTGTGTCTTTGTATTGTGAGCAGTGCAAGGGGAAGACTTTTTCATTTGTATCTTTTTAAAGGACGCTAATTGTAGAATTGTATATACCTTCCATGTATTTCTTTTAGACTTTAATCAAATCAGTTTTTATGTAAGAAACTTTATATTAATTCGGAAATGAAGTCTCCGTATTGCTCTAGAATATGTCATCGTGTATAGCAAGATATAAAAACTATTTGCTCAGTTGTGGAAAACAGCATCATATATTCGCACTTAAATTAATTTATTTCAATAAATACATATAAGGCAGAGCATGAACCGTTTAAGGAAATTGTTGCTCATTAAAAAAAAACCCTTATAAAACCAAATTAAGTCGTCGGAAAATATTTATTTTTTAAGTCCCTTATTCGTCTTGAAATAAGACACTGCACGAATTACGTCATGTTCAGCTATGGGTACATCAATTTTACCAAAGACGTCTTTTAATATCTACATTAATTTCTAAATAAAATAGAAAACGCTAGTGATATCTCTAATATCGAACCTTTGACAGAATGACTTTCCATCTTCAAAAATTTGATTATAACCATATTGAAGATTGGCAATTCAGCATATTGTCACTGCTAAATTTATTGTTTCAAAAATAACTGATGACATTCTATATGATCTTGGGACATTTCGAAGATGAAGAATATTATTATCAATAACTTATTTTTGAGAAAGAAGTGAAATCTGATTATTTGGTGATCAATCTTTCCATGAAAAGAAATTCATCTTTTTCATTCTCTGTGTTGGTGTCCATATAAAGCCTACAGAAGCAATTACAGCTTTTGTCTCCAATCTTTTTCATTTTTCTCTATCTTATTTGCGTCTTCTTAACGAGTTTTGGCATTTGATCTTATCCCTTTATTATGCATAATGGACAATTTCCAGAAGAAATCTATTCGTCTTATTTTTTTGGCATTATAAAATTTCGCTAAGTATCTTTCTCACGAGAAAGGATTAATAAGATATATTTGAAGACTTAATTAATTTTATATTGTGTCAATAATAATTAATTTCGTAGTGCTAAACAACGCTAATCCATCAGTTGAAAATTAACAAACATTACCAAGACGTTCCTTGCCAAGTGCTATCAACAATCAAAGACCCGGATAATGACTGATAATGAACGATAAAAACAGCTAACCTCGCAAAGTGGATGCCATTTCTATCAAACGCAGCAGGGATACAGAAAGGTGATGTTAGACATATCAACCACTAGCACGAGTCATTGAACGAATACAAAATTGCATCTAATTAACAGAAGAAAGTACCTTTAATGGCATCTTTATAGATTGAATTTATATCTCTTAGTAATAGAAACTCATCTGTGCATACTACCTGTTTTGCACGTAAAGCTTCAAAAAACGATGAGTTTTTCCTGGGAATCTCTTAGATTAAAAGACCATTTCCATGTAAAATAGAAGTAATGGATTCCCATGTTTCCAGATCATGAGAAAATATCAAGTCTTCTGAAGAATTCCTCGAAGACAATGCAGACGAAATGAAAAGATTAAATAAAAAAGGAAAGAAAGGATTGTTAAAGATCCTGGTGGTCTTTGAGAAAATAGATTGAATACACTTAACATCACTTCTTAATACAATAGTAAATGAAGTAGTATATCTTTATAAACGACTCGTCTAGGTTGAAAAATAATTTCACACAAGATTGGTTTCTGTGAAATTCAGAAGTTTGACATTTTAAAAACATGAAGAGTATTTTAGTTGTAAATAACTAAACATAATGAAGGTTTGAGTACTAAGTTTATATTATTAAAGCCTTTATAATCATGACAGAAGTCAGTGCTACTGATATTCCCTAAATGAATTAGCTGGACGACTTTTGTTCTTAATCATAAACCAATGTATAGAACTAATGGATGCTCGGCGTTTGTAGTTTAACGGATTTGAAATAAATTGAGTATGCATTGTCTAGATAAATAAGATTTTAGTGTTTGAAAAACATTTCGATCCTGTGAATAGAACATTCGGTGCAGTTTCATCAACTATTGTTGGTTCAACAAATGTCTGAAGCAAAAAATAAATATAAATAAATTCAGAAATAACGTCACTTATTTCTCCAAAAATATTCAACTTGCAATAAACTGAATCACACAGAACCATAGATAAAAGCATCAAACAATTGAACGTCTTTTACTTATTACACGGACGTAACGTTTAAGATCATGGCTGATATGCATTAAACCACTTACGCTAAGATATCCAGTCGTAGTACCTATTCATGGGCTTCGTTTTAAATGGATAAAATTTATTATTAGAGTTCTTTATAAAAAAATACTTGACATAATATCCTGACCAATGCCTGGACTGTGCATTATTGTATACGAGCAATGCATTAGTATATGTTTATTTATAGAAAGGCTCAGTTAAAGCAGTTAACGCAGTTTTTGTTTTTATAAAGGAGTATTTATGTGAGACAAACGATTGGGCCTCCAATGTTGAATTAATACAACATAAGTCGAATAATCGTAAAGAAACTAAAATGAGTAGAATAAACCTTCAGACCAAAAATTCATAATTCGGATATACATCTGCATTTTTTTTAATTTTATTTACTGTTTAAAGAAAAAGAACTACTGTTATGAACTCTGATATAGAGGCAACCATGCCATATCTTCTAATTTTCCTATATATATAATTTTATTATGTTTATGTGATAACAAGGCAATGCAATTTGCGTTTAAAAATACTCTTTTGTCATTCGTAGGATGTGTTTGAGCTTTTTGTTTTGCCATTTGATTAGGGACTTTCCGTTTTGAATTTTCCTCGGAGTTCAGTATTCTTGTGATTTTACTTTTTTATATTGCGTTATACAGCTTGTGATTACATTTTATTCTTTCTATCTACATTATAACGACTTATCAGTGTTTGATATACTGTGTGTACATTTGTTACAACTCCCCGTGTCACATTCCTCAAAAGGTGTCCATTTTCAATAGTAATCGAATTAGAGGCCATCGGTGTTACTTTTTTAAGCAATCAAAATAATTTTACTCTTTATCTTAAATTAAATTAAGTTGCATATTCAGATTTTTATTTATTTAGTGCGTTTTACTGTTAAAAAAGTGTTGAAATAATTAAATTTCAAAATAGAAAGTTTTCTTAATTTCTTAATTAATGTTATCGTTTATCAGAAAATTAATGAGGTTAAATAATTAGACTAGGACCACAGTGCAAGCGTGGGAATATATCGATAACATACAAGGTATGAATGGAAAAATGATCAGATATGTATATACTTCTTGTATCATGTACGGTAAAAACGCGAAGCTGTCAATCAAACCAATGGCTGACATTCCATTTACGGAAGTGACTAAGACTCGTCACGATCGAGTACCCAAATCAAATATGTATTTAATATATTTATCATTTTCTTATCAAGGATGAGTCTTTAAAGTGTCATAGGGGGTACATTACATTTATAAACAAATTATCTCTTAATCGTACCCAATACCCTATGCTTAATGTATTGAAAAAGTGTATGGAAGACCACCCCAAGATTTATTCACGAGGTATTGGTACGGGTGCTCAATTGTTAAAGGTTTTTTCAGTGTTATTCATCAACGTCAAAAAATGTATTTTGTTCGGATTAATACATCATCATTATGGCCCTTTGTAGTCTTACGGGTGGACAAATGTAAAAGCAGGCAGACGATTTTGTCAACCGATGTTAAGACACATTTTTGTTTTGTATAAATAATTTTCTATGTCAGTGAATTTGAATTAAAGAGATAATTGTTTGTTAGTATGTGATTTAGTGAATGACATTTCACACTTTTTTCCCGTTTTTAAATCATAGTTTTGACATTTGAATAATTTTATCAGTAAGCATCTTCATGTCACCATAAAATATTTCAAAAGGTTATTGATTTTGACAAATAAATCACATTACAACCGCAGAAACTGTGAAAAATACAACCCATGTATCGCACAATACGTCCTTATGTTTTCAAGATTAAAAACACCCTCGCAGTAGATATTCTCTGGATTAATCTTCAATTTGGTAAACTCAAGGCCAAGGGTTTGAATAACAATTATGATAAACAAAACAAGATGGCAAATAGAAAGAATAGAAGCAAAACCCTATTAAATGAGCTAAATCATTTAAAAAAAAAAGTGTTGCTCGAGTCATACGTGTCATAGAAGAGACAGATCTAAGATATTTAGCTAGCTATAAAACCTGGTTTAATCCACCATTGTCTACATAAGAAAATGCCTGTACCAAGTCAGGAATATGACAGTTGATTTCATTTGTTTCATTTGTTTGGGCTTTTGATTTGGCTATTTGATAACTGACATTTTCATTTTCATTGGAGTTTGGATTTTGTATTATTTTACCTTTAAAAAAAGTTGCGATTCTTAGTACCTTTAGTAATTTAATCGTTTTATAGTTGAACAACAATCAGAATCTTAGTAGTCACGTGCAAAAAACAATGCCATTCTTGACCTGTTTCGAAGCACTGATGCTTTGCAGAACGTCTTAACATATACAACCTCGAATATCAAATTCATAACGTTTTCATGGTAAACTAAAATAAGGATTCCCAATATGACAAAAGAGGGACGAAAGATACCAAAGAGACAGTCAAACTCATAAATCTAAAACAAACTGACAACGTCATGGCTAAAAATGAAAATATACAAACAGATAAACAATAGTACACATGACACAACATAGAAAACCAAAGAATAAACAACACGAACCCAACCAAAAACTAGGGGTGATTTCAGGTGCTCCGGAAGGGTAAGCAGATCATGTTCCACAACTATCACATACTGCAAATGACATGTACAAAACAAAAACCGAAAAAAACAACCCAGATATAACATACAGCAATCACCAACAACCACGCATTACAAGCATCAGATTTCGGACAGGCACAAACATAATAAGGTACAACACTCCCCAATACTGACCTTTAAACACATCGATCTTTGGTTTTAAATGTTCAATTTTTAGAAAAAAAAAATATCATCGTCTCAGCATTAAATTCTAAATTCGAGTTGACGTGCTAGATCTATCCTGTATCGGAAGTCTGAGTATGGGGAAATCGGAAGTAGTGCGTGACAGATCATGAAAACAGGATAAAGTGTCAGACAGTTCCGGAAACGCAAAAACGTTACAACTCATCACAGTCTAGCTGCTGGTCAAACATGAATTCATTCTGTTTGGTTTTACTGGCGGAACGAGTGACGAAATATTTCATATTTTGAGAAATGAAAGTATCAGCAATCAGGATTCGAGAGTTAAAAATTGGAACTGTTCTTTTATGGTTCAACTCATCTCTGCCACGTTATTGCTAAATACGACGCCATTCTGTTCAATGGTACGTGTATCTGCGAAAACAGTGATAACATGTTTGACGGAAGAACGATCCGATGGACTGAAGAACAAGGTTACTATAATCGAGGCCTTGATATACTATAGTAATTTTGTAAATGATATGAATATATATACTCATATTGAATTCCTCATTGGTTAACGTGTACTATATACATAGATAGTTCTTTTCTTGATCAGAATAGTAGTGTACTATTCTAAAGAACGATTTTGAAAAATTGAGATATCAAACAATAAGTTTCACCTCATAACAGAGGGACGACAGATACCAGAGGGAGATTCAAACTCATAGATAGAAAATAAACTGACAACGCCATGACTAAAAATAAAAAGACAAACAGACAGAGAATGGTACAGAAGACACAACATAGAAAAACTAAAGACTAAGCAACACGAACCCTTACCATAAAATTCGCTTTGACTTCCATTAGTGATGGACATCTTCAGTGGTTGGCTTTATTTATATCGAAATGTGTTATGAAGAAACGTGCGAATTGATTGTAAGTTGTTGATAGAACAGTCTCCAGGACAAGTTTGCAATTCCGCTGAATGCAAAATTTGGCATCTTAATTATTGAAAGTAGATCGAAATGAAGTTGACTACTTGGTTGGTATTGGTTCCCTGATATTTGTCCTTAAACAATTTGGCTTTGCACCTATGTTGAAGAAGTTTTGCCCCTTGTGTTAACAAACTTCCACAGAGGAAAAGTTATTTTTTGCTAAAGGGAATTAAATTTCTTTAATGGAAGAAATTTTTTCCTCGAGGGAATTTTTTTCTCCCTTAAAGAAAGGAGATTTCACGGAGGTATTTGCTGCATAATGGGGATTCAAGTTTTTCTTTCTTTTGGGGAAGTCTATTTCCTCGGAGGAATTTTGCTGCCTCAATTCTTTTTTCCTATTGGAAAATTTTGTCAACTACCATTTGCTTTGAGGACATTTTTAACAACATTTTTCCTTAAAGGAAAATTCAAGACAGCAAATTTCTTTTAAAGAAAAACTTGATCACCAAAATTCCCCTAAGAAAATCTTTGTACATCAAATTACCTCATAGGGATTGTGTTCCCCTATTATTCCTTAAATGACATTATTCAACAATACAAACAGTATGAGTATAATAAATCTTATTACATTGTTTTACCTTTCTAGACTCTACATTTGGTATTGTTTTTTTGTGTCATTGGTTTCTATCTTATTGATGCATTGCATCAATCTCCTTGTATTAATGCCTATTGTATTAGACAACTTTAAATTTTGAAAACATAATGTTACGACATTCATCTTCCCTGTTACCGTTCGATTAATTATCCAACCATTCAAATCGCACTTTCATATGCAGAGTCAATCACACTATTTAAACTACTAATAATAATTCATTGAAATTTCGCATTTAGACAGATCATACTTATTTCAGTATTTTAGGCGAAAAAAAAATTGGGGTCACCGATGTTGTTTTCGAGATATGACGTCATCAAAAAGTAAAGAATTGCGTTATACTGTAATATAGAAATAGGGCTCAAAAATGCTAAAAGAAGGCAAAATTATTGAAAACCTATGTTTAACTGGTTTAACAAAAACAGTCAATTGTAACTTTAATCTAATGCACATTTTTTTTCTCACTTTCCTTATTTTTTTAGGCCTTTTTCCATTTCCCGCCATTTTTAATTGCCGTTTATTAGAGATTTTTCTTGAAATAAAAAAAATCTACTAATGTTTTTTCCTTCAAACTTCTGCATTAGTTGCAGCTTCAGGGGAGATTTTAAAAGCATTAATAAAAAAGGGGGGTCACCGATAATTTAAATCCGCTACAGTGGGAATAATCTTATTATCATTTTTTGGCGGGAATTATAACTTTTTCTTCTAACGTTACGTTATGGAACGACGTTGCTATCATATCAGCATTTCTTTCAATGCTTGGAACTATTGGGTTAAAATTATATATTTTTATGCCCCACCTACGATAGTAGAGGGGCATTATGTTTTCTGGTCTGTGCCTCCGTTCGTTCGTTCGCTCGTTCGTCCGTCTGTGCGTCCGTTCGTCCGTTCGTCCCGCTTTAGGTTAAAGTTTTTGGTCGAGGTAGTTTTTGATGAAGTTGAAGTTCAATCAATTTGAAACTTAGTTCACATGTTCCCCATGATACGATCTTTCTAATTTTAATGCAAAATTGTAGTTTTGACCCCAATTTCATGGTCCACTGAACATAGAAAATGATAGTGCGAAGTTCAGGTTAAAGTTTTTGGTCAAGGTAGTTTTTGATGAAGCTAAAGTTACATCAACTTGAAACTTAGTACACATGCTCCCTATGACATGTTTTTTTTTCTAATTTTAATTCCAAATTAAAGTTCTGACCCCAATTTTCACGGTCCACTGAACACAGAAAATGATAGTGCGAGTGGGGCATCCGTGTACAATGGACACCTTCTTGTTTTTTTCATATTTTCATATTTTTCTAAGGTATTTTGATTATTCATTATTAAACATACAGTAACAGTTTATTAAAAACAGGGACGTATATAGAACTTGTTAAAAAGTAAGTGTCAAAGTTGGAGTCATCTAAATTTTTTAATTGTAATTGTTGTATAGGAAAACTAATGTGTGGCACATGCTGTATATTAAAGAATTAATATCACGGCTTTCAGATTTAGAATCTTCTACTTCGGAAGATTGGGGGTATCTGGGCTGAAAAGTAACACGTTCCATTTAGACTACAAACAGAATAAATTCACTTACTTGTCCATTGTACCGCGGGGAAGATAAAACACGAATTACCGTGTTTAAAAGCCACAAACGCGGCAATTTAAAAGAAAGGCTCTCAACAATGACACTGTTTTCGGAAGAAATTTAAAATTGTCTAACATTTCTGTTATTACACAACGCTCCATAATCGACACAAATTAAGTTCGAGTTTCAGTTTTATTTTGATTTCGAATATTTTTTCCAGAAAGATTTCTAGTTTAAGCTCGAGTTACACTTAGAACTTCTTGAGTTATTCTGTTAGATAGAGTAAAAATTCTGTTGAGAGTTTAAATTTTGATATCCGATGAAATTAAGAGTAAGAATGTGGTTTCTGTTTTCTGTTGGTGCACCTCTTTTTGTTTGAATGTATATTCTTTTATCAAATTTATCTTTCATTGTCACAGTTGTAAATGCACCTATTTTTGCCAATACTTATTAATGAGGGGGCTGGACCTTTTTAGGGACGTCGGGATCAAGTGTTTTTAAGCTCGGGATCCGGGACTTCTTTTTCAATGTTCGGGATGTCAGGAGTTTGTTTTTTTTAATTCTGGACCTCGGGATTTCATGTTTTTAAGATCGGGATTTCGGGATCAGGACCCCTCTGCCCCCAACCCCTCATTAATCATAGTTAATTTGAAAATAATTAATTGAATTTGTGTGCCAATATTTAAGCACTCTCTGATATATCATGTTGGCTATTTTTGTGTAAAGAACCAACAAATAAAGAGTAAAAAAACTGGACGTCCTTTTCAGTCACGGTCTCCGACAATATACCTTTATCACTGTCGACAGTGATCACATTGAGAGATGCAAACTCGAACCTACATTTGAACTTTTATTACTACATGTATTTATTAATTTTTTTAACCATTGTTTTCTTGATTTTTGCAAAACTTTCAGTGGCAAATATTATATGAACATCAGCACAAAACATTTGTCTATATGAGTGGAAAATTCTTTCACCAGGCGGACCATTAATGTGTTTGTTACAGTTTAGCAGAACTCTGAGACATGTGTATATCTCTACATAAATACATGTGTGTGAGTGTTAAATATATCTCTTGTTGGAGACTGGTAAAGCCAAATGTATAGTACGTGTTGAATTATTATACGCCCGGTTACGGAACATATTATGGTAAACATCTGTACGTCCGTCCATCGTCAACATGTCGGACATTAGTTCAAGAACGCTTTGATAAATTGTTTATATCTGGTGATACCCTTTTGATTTTCATAAATTTCTAATATGACATTGCTCAAAACGTTCAGGAATTAGGGGCCACAAACAAGCATTTCACTAAAATTACTATTAATAATTTTACAATGACTTGTGTTATGGATCTATCTAAAATTGTACTACAAGGTTCCATACCAGACAGGGAAGGCTGGGATTGTTTTTGGTAGTAATTACTCCAAAAGGGGAGGGGTGGCGTTTCATTTTAAAAAAAAAATTTTGCAAATTTTTTGAAATATCTCGAAAAGAAATCTCTAATTTCACAGTATTGCACAATAGATTTTTAATACCTTTGGCCACATTTATTTTGTGTCAGAAACCTATATTATGTCAAAAATTGTATCACAATCTAAATTTAGACCGTATCAAGCTTTAATATTGTATCCAAACTTGTCCCAACTGTTCAGGGTTCAGAGGCGTTAGATATCAAAGGAACATTTGGGAAAGATGGACGACTCTTATATCATTTATGTCGCCACATGTGAAATAAATAACGATTTCCAATAGGACTTCACACATTTACGTCCAGTTGCAAGTTTAATGCATATTCAGAACTAGAACATATGAACTTGACTCTGCTTCATAAAATACCCGACAGGCTGAGCCGGATAAATACTTATATAAAATGAGATGATTGATGAATTATTTATACATGTAGTATAGAAGACTATAATAGTTATGACGTTGCATGCATGTGATATGAGCTATACGCTAACATGCTGGTACTCTACATGTACACCCCCACCCCCCCCGAAAATATACGCTGAACCCTACATAACCACATCGCGGCGATACGCTGCCAAAGTTGTGCCATTTCATGACAACTTTCGGCTAGTTTTGCCATACATTTTGTCAATTTCGAGTAGCATTTTCATTTTTGCACTTAAGATCAAGATAAGTCCATAATATTTTTGGAAATTTACAATTCAATTAGATATTGAACATATACATCAGAAAATAAAAAACAAACAATATATGTCACCGACTTCGTTATCGAGTAAATGGTCGGAGATGGTACTAAATATAAGTTACATTGAATATACTATGCAATTCCAAAGTTCTTGTGTTGATTATGCATGATGATTATGTGTTTTGTATTGGATAGATCTTTTTATCATATTGGTCTCGATAGTGGGTCATTCATTTATTAATGTTTATTTCGTGTTTCCAATATTTTTTATTCTTTATATTTTCGCACCTCATCATTCAACCTTTTTTTTTTTGCCTTTTATTCTGCAGTATTTGCCCATTTTTTGTATTCCGCAGGTAAACCCCGATACAATCTAGAAACTCGCTAGTACAATATATCAGTTGTAAAATATATGATATGTCCATTATCATTTCTCCTGCCGAAAGTTTAGTGGAACATGACTTCGAGCGTTCGCTTTTTCATAAATTAGCAACATTTACGGCGGAATCGAAAACGGCGACGTCATAATACAGGTACGACACTATGGCGGCGCCGAGAGCGATGCGTATAAACAATAGTGTGATTTCCCTTTAACTCCTCGTTAATTTTTTTTATATGCACGCCTACATTAGGTGTAGATAAAATGGCCGAGTATAATATAACAAATAACTTCATCAGGAAAAACGTAACGTTGCTGCATTTTTCCTTACATCATTGTCTAATATTTTCTAATATTTTCGAGTGATACGTCCTGTCCATGATCAAACAAATATAAAGAAGACGGATCAAACAAGAAATATACAAACTGCCGATAAAACATGAATACAACCATATTACAAAATGTACTCGTTGGATCTAGATTAACACTTTCTGCTTCTATTTTAACACCCGTTCCAGTTAGTTCATGTTAATATATTTGTATAATTTATAGGATTTATAACGGATTGTAAGATATAAACAAATTATTAACCATAAGATCGTGTTATTTGTCTTTAACTGCTGACAGATGACTTCTTGATTATTTATCAATTATACATTGTACTAACAAAGTTATATTTTGGGCAAAGTTGATCTCAATTCATGTTTCTTTTTTTTTTACAATCTGGGGCTTTTTTCGGGATTTTTTTTCTTTCTGTTTAAACATTTTAACAACTATTATTGTAGCAGTTATAGTTGCATTACACAATTTTTTTAAGATTAATGTCAGAAGGAATATCATTTTTTTTTCTGTATCTGAAATGAAGTTGTTGAATGGCTAAGTAAACCTTGCATTTCCTCAGTTTCTAAGCCTTATGTCATAAAGTTGTTAATAATCTGACATGATATTAACCTTATATTGTATGTTAACCTTTAAAATGACTAAATGTGAGGATTAGAAAAATGTCAATACGAAGTGATTTTCGAAACAAACAAAATACAGCAAGACCGACATGTCAATTTCGTCCTGATTTCAGTTTACTGCTTTACATATGAGGTATGTTTTAGAGCTAAAAATGAGAAAGGTATGCAGCTAAAGTAGATGCCGCAAAAGTACTCAAGGAAAACAGTCGAATTACCCTGTAAGAGGACCGTATTTTAAGGTAAGGTAATATAAAACTCGACGAGTACAAAACATAGACAATTTAGGTTCATAACTTAAAGGTAACGTCTTGTGACATTTGATAAGCGATCTGACCTTATATATCATTCTTCTTTAAACAGTTCATAAGTTACAAAAGTCCCGTGTCACCCTTTCAATAGTTATGAATGAAAGACAACAAATTGCCCAATATCATATCACACACTAATTGTTTCTAAATGAGCCGCTTATCTCCCCTTAACAATGACGGTGTCATCACGCGATACGTTATTTAGCGATACCAGTCATTTATCGTTTTTCTAAATGAATAAAAAACATAAATTTAAACAGTGTCATTTAAAGAAGAAAAATGATTTAAACGATTTTAAAATATGACATTTGACAATCTGTAATCCGTACTTTGGAGGACAAATTTTCGTATAAGGTGTGGGACCACCTTCAGTTAAATGTTAATTGAAGACCAAAGAGTGTGTATGTTGGTGGGTGTTTGACAGATGTTCAATTATTTGAAACATTGATATTATCCGCCTTCAATCCTGGTAATAAGCGCGCATTTTCAGACGATCTTCATGGACAAAACAATAATTAATTTAAAATGTGTTCAACGTTAAATACAGTAGAATTAACATACACGTTATTCTTGCCCCAGTCTTTAAATTTCCATTCTGTAAACCTTTTTGTGTATAAAAACAGATGTGGTATAATAACTAATGAAAAAACTATCTACCAGAGACCAAATGGTCTAGATGTAAGCAAATATATAGAACAGATAGACGATAACATATATGCTCTTCTCAACGCTGTCATCCTCTCTCTGTACTAACCCAATTCTACAGCCAGGCTCCGGGGTTAAGGTGAATTGTGTTGCTTATGACAATTAGAGCGTGCTTTTACAAAACATCATATACTATATTCTAAGGGTAATGTGTCTGTTTTTTTACAAGACTTTTAAGGGTACACATATCGACGTAGGTGTCACAGTTTATGCTGAGGTCACTAGCTTACATCGGGAAACAAATGCAGACAAATCATAGATATCAATAGATTGTAATATTTTTTTATCTTTATTTGACTTTTTAGAAATACAACGTATTTTTGTTTTATTCTTTGTGTACAGGACCGTTATTCATTATGATCCCTTCGTTAGAACGTTGGGTAATTAGTATTTTAACGTTCCATATCTTAGACTTATGTTATGTTGTTTGTAGCGGGTGATACGCGATCCTAGTTATTCTCACTTCATTTTCTATCATTATTGTTATTATTATATCAGAATCCTCAGAGCGTTGACCTTTCAAATTGTCTTGTATAACATGAGAAGTTATTTAGTAATTATATTTAGACCAAAACTGTATCGTCGGTGCCAGCTAGCTGTAGAGAACAGGATTGATACAATTTGAAGGGTGACAATGATGTAGAGGACATACATGTTTTCGTATATCTATTCTTTGTAGGGATATCGACCCATTGCTGTAAAAATTAAAATAACACTTTATACATTGCATACTTCCCGGGCTCTTTTCTTGACTGCCCCACTAGGTTCCCAGGAAATCGTTTTATTCTTCGAGCACAACAACCAAGCATACTTAAAAAGAAAGTGAGGGGGTCTAATATAATTTCTTTGGCACAATACGCTTGCGATGTTTTTGGTGATGTAAAACTAAAACATTTGCTTTTCACTCTAAACATGATGGACACTCACGCTTTTTATTCTGCTAGCTACATGCATTTACGATAACTGGACATTTGCGCTGTTTACCTGTTATGATATTGAGTTGCAATTACTTAATATAATTCACGCAAGCGTCTTATCAAATACCCAACAAAGGGCTATTAGAACTTCTTAAACTAGTCCTTCACTGCAACAATTTCACTTTTAACAATAGAACTTATCTACAAGTCGGTGGCACAGCCATGGGCACCAACGTGGCTCCGTCTTTTGCTAATATCTTCATGGGACATCTAGAGGAGAAACAACTAAGTGGATTCCCTCTTAAGCCATTCTTATACCTTAGGTTCATTGATGATATTTTCATTATTTGGACACATGGTAAAGAATGGCTCAATAACTTCATACAATACATGAATTCGCAGCATAGAACAATCAAATTTACTGCTGAAATATCTGAAGAACAAGTTGAATTCTTAGACACTATTGTGAAATTCCATAAAACATTAGGCACAGTAGAGGTTGAACTATATACCAAACCCACTGATACCATTCGTACCTCCACTACGATTCGGAACATCCAATACCATGTAAAAAGCTGGACCCTATGGGCAGTTCCTTCGGATGAAAAAAAAATTGCACAAATGACGCAGACTTCCGTAAACACTCGGCAATTTTTTTGAAATATTACAAATTCCGAGGCTATAATGAAACTCTTCTCAATACTAGCCTTAAAAAAGCAGAAGCAAAAGACCGTAAAGCATTACTAAATCCTGTCAAAAAAGACCCCCTAAAAATGATAAGAATTCCACTAGTGTTGAGCTATACAAAAGCCAGTCCTAATAATAGACAGACTATAGACATAACTTGACCACTGTTGCATATTAAAGAAACAATCAAACATATTTTTAGTGAACAACCTCTCTTTGCCTACAAAAGAAATAAAAACCTCAAAGATATTCTAGTTAGAGCGGCATTCCAATATCCGCCCATCACACCGGGGACATCAGGTATTAGTACACTAAATAAGTTGACCAAATGCAGCAACGACGAATGTAGAGCCTGCTCTATTGTCCTTGGATTAATTTCCGAAGGTCTTTCACAAGCACATTCACAGAACGCAAATATAGAAAAAAAAACTATATTGGGGACTGCAACACACCAAATATCATGATATACATGCAGGTTTTGCAAACAACGATTTGTTGGCAAAAGCAAACATCCATTTAAAGCTCGGCTCGGCGAACATCTCCGATATGTCAAAAATAAGTCATCGGAGCCCACTGGCAAACATTTCAACCAGACAGGGCACAACATCCACCATATGTCTTTCGAAATCATCGAAGTCCTCTGGAACGATCCTAATGACGTCAGACGTCCTTAGGAGAAAAAGAGAGGATTATTGGATACTCCAACTCAGAGCGCTAAATCCCATTGGAATCAACAGCTTAGAGACTTCCAAATTTCAGTACATCACTCACTCTATTCTCTATAATTCACGAAAGCAACTTGGCGATTGTTATAAAATTAAGAAAATGTGGTATGTACTAATAAATCACAGTTTTATCCATCAGAGATGTAGGCAACAACAGTTTATGCTTTACATCGGTAAACCAAAGCAGACGAAATATGTTTTTTTTTATGATAAAAATTTATAAATTGTTCCTTTTTTATCTTTATATGACTGTTTAAGAATGTTTTTGTTTTATTACTAATGTAAAATGTTGTTTTGCATAACGATTCGACGCTTTCGTAAAAATGTTTGTGAATTTTTATCTCAACGTTCATTATCTAAATGCTGTCAGCTGTAGAGAATGACATAAGATTCTTATGATTCTTACTCAATTTTCCACCTTAGTTCTAATTATTATTTCAGAATCCTAAGAGCTTTGACACTGTACAAAATGAAAACGATACTTTATAAATCACATGCGCCCTAAGCGATGTTCTAGATGTACCCACTAGCAGGTTCTCAGAATGGTTGGTGCACAACAAAGAAGCATATTCAAAAAGAATGACAGGAGTTCGTATTATTTCTTTGGCACAATATGTAAATATACAATATTTGGTCAATATCTGAAAAATACTTTTTTGTATGAGGCTGAAAAACTGGGGAAAGGCGTTGTTCTACCGAGTCCTTCCACAGTTTGGTGCCAAATACAAAAAAAGTTTAAATTTTCTGACATTGACCTGATATTGTTTTGATACTGCAAATTAAATTAATAAATCGATAGCTTTTTAAATCAATACACAAATGTCAAACTTATTGTCATCCCTAAATACGGGCGCACTACGTTTGCGCGCATTTGGGGATTAAAATATTTTACGTTTGCGCGCAGCTTTTGATTACATTTGCGCGCATTTATTTTACAGGTAATCTCAGGTAAAAATATAAATAAAAATTAAAAATTATATTAAGTTATGAATAACTATTTTGTTTTTGTATTTTCATATTAATCAATTATTAATTTTAAAAATAGTTTGTTTATCAGTCAAATTATATACTGTTCATATTGAATTCTAAAAGCAAGTAAAAACTCCGTTAAAAAAATGCGGGCAAATGTAATGGAAAGCTGCGCGCAAACGTAATGATTTTTGCGCGCAAATGTAATGGTAATGCGCGCAAACGTAATGCACCGCTAAATACACCCTTGATTGTTGAGAAAGTGTTCCATGATGAAACTGACATTTTACAAAACATAGCTTTGTTACTACATTTAGGAAATAAACATAACGACTTGCAGTATAAAACTAAAAGGACATTTGTTTTACTCTCCAAACATGACGGACACTTACCCCTTATTGTTACATTCCTATTTTTGGTCGGGATTGCCTCACACAATTCATCTATCATGTCGGAAAAGGTGGAACATGTTTCAGATATTAATGTTAACGTTGGTTGTCTTCTGCCAGTGCATTAAAATGGCCTTGTAAGGAAAATTATTGAAGTAAAGTGTGGAGAACAGTTTATCCGTCAACTCGTTATTTGGACTTACCATAGTCCCCAAGTCAAGTACACGATATTGTATTTTGTTAGCTACATGCATTTACCATATTCATTGGACATTTGCGCTGTTTACCTGACAGTGTTACAATATTGAATTCAGAATTCATTCATACAATATTGAGAGAATAAATGATAAAGGTTCCGATTTTTGTTTCTAGTAGGATAACAAGAATTACCTAGTACCACTTCAACATCTAACTTATCCAATAGAAAGCACGGAAGCACCTGATTTTAAGAACACTTTGTACCTTTGACAGTGTTTTACTCCCAGCCGTACACATATAAGAATTTATAATTGTTTTTTCTATTTCCTTATATTTAATAACCTTATTTAAATCATTAATAGTTATCAAAGGTACCAGGATTATAATTTAGTACGCCAGACGCGCGTTTCGTCTACATAAGATTCATCAGTGACGCTCATATCAAAATATCCATAAAGCCAAACAAGTACAAAGTTGAAGAGCAAGAAACAGTGAGTTGAGAGAAGATTGAATAACAATACCGTTAGAAAAGATGAAGAAAATTAGAATGAGAACAAATTGAAATATCCCTTGATATAATAGCATAAAACAAGCCATTCTATTGATTGCCCTAGTGTTTAATATCTGGTGTGTAGATGACAACTTAAACAATTATCTTTATTGATGTCCAGGTACACTTGATGCTTATCTCTATAACTAGTCTTTCTTAAATAAACAAGCATTCTGAAGCCCTTGCTTCCTTGGCAACCACGTGATAATGATGCCATTTTATCGTCCTTTGTTGACTGAATACGGACGGAAGCTGACAAGAGAAAATAAGGGACATCTTGTTTTATTTGTTTAGGATGACGTCCGATTCTCATCAAATAAAATTTTATTCCTTCAAGATTTTTTTATTGAAAGATAAAATGACGGTAGTAGAAAATGTTGCAAGTAGTAAAATATTATATTGCACTTGTTCAATATTAATCTAGAAGATAAAACATGGCTCATTTTATTGTCATACTAACATGATGTAAGGAAGAAACTATCATGTTTCTGTCAGCCCTTCCGTTTTAAGCGTAGGCAGTTCTTCCATTTTAGGTGGCATTTCCAACTTGCGTGGTAACAGGACTGCATAAATTTATTACCGATGGCATACTAATATTCTATCCATAAATGAGTAAAATGTCACTTTAAACTGTTTGTTGTATTCTTTTATGTCCAAGGTACTGGATACCAGGATTGAAATTTTATATTTGCACAAGATGCGCGTTTTGTCTCCAAAAGACTCATCAGTGACGCTCAAATCAAAAATTGTTAAAAAGGTCAAATTAAGTACGAAGTTAAATAGCATTGAGGACCCAAAATTCTTATAAGTTTTATGTGTCTGTTTATGTTTCGTATAAAAACAAATGGAAGTTTTTAACGACCTTGACTGGCTATACAGCAGCCCTTGCACGGTCGGTTGTTTCGTATGTAAAACATCGAATGGTAAACAATTTAGCCATGTTCAGAACGCAAAAAAATATAAATATAAATCCAATATTTAGGTTTTACAAAGTTGGTTGATGAGGACCAATTTAGATTGCCACAGCATAAAAAAGAAAGTATATTAGACAGGGCTGTTTTTTTTTTAATTTTATGGACATGGAGTAAACATACTTGTATTGTTGTTCTTTTGTTTAACAATTCCATATACCATGTATGCTCGCCTTACCCTGAACAACTCGACTAGTGTTACATGTGGGGCAAGGTATCTGCTTAACGTTCCGGAGCACATGATTTTACCTCCGATTTTTTATGCGGTTCGTGTTGCTCAGTCTTTAGTTTTCTATTTTGTATACTGTTGTTTGTCTGTTGATCTTTTTCTTTTTTAGGTTTTCCTTTTTTTAGACTTATGCATTTGAAGTAAAATTCCAAAAAGTACTGAACTCCGAGGAAAATTCGAAACGGAAAGTTCCTAATCAAAATGTTAAAATCAAAAGTTCAAACACATCAAACGAATGGATAACAACTGTCATATTCCTATATAGGTACAGATATAGGAAGATGTGGTGTGAGTGCCAATGAGACAACTCTCCATCCAAATAACAATTTAAAAATTAAACCATTATAGGTTAAAGTACGGCCTTCAACACGGAGCCTTGGCTCACACCGAACAACAAGCTATAAAGGGCCCCAAAATTACTAGTGTAAAACCATTCAAACGGGAAAACCAACGGTCTAATCTATATAAACAGGCATTTTCTTATATAGAAATGGTGAATGTCCCTTTGATATCATTTGTTTCTCTACAGAAATCTGACTTGATAAAAAAGAATGGATCATAGTATTTTTATTTTAAAATTAATTTGTGTGGGTACTGCATGTGACTACAATATATTTTAAGATATTTTCGAAATGTCCGGTAAATCAAATAATAGAATCATGTCATTGTGTTTCGTTGGTTCTATTGTTTGATTTAAACATATTTATTTATAGTGGATTGGCAAACAAGTTTTGCAACTTATATTAATCCATCCCTTTTCACTTTTAACGTGAAAGAGAAATGGCTCTCTCGCAACACGGGTCAGTCATTTATCGTCCCCGTCCGACAGATTAGCATCGTTTCCTAGCATCGTGGTACTATTGTTTGACTGCAATATAAAAATATGATCGCCATGAGATCCCCCAACAAACCAATCCGTTAAAGAGCGCGAGGAACGTCCTGTAACAGCATTTTTAAGCAGCCGTGGTTGACCTTTAGCAATGATCAATATTCACCATACTTTTAGTTTACATTAACATCCATAGTCCTCGTGCTTTATCCATGTTGGCTTATTTTGCAGAGCCAAACTTTTTGACTTGTCTTTTAATTTATCGTCCTAAATAAACATGCGGGATTTTCTCGCTTTGTTGAAGACCAATTGGTTGATTACGGCTGTTGTCTGCTATTTGGTCGGGTTATTATCTCTTTGACGTATTCCCTATTTCCATTCTCAGTTTTCTGAAATATTTGCTACTGGATCTTAACAGTCATTAAGGTGTCGTTTGTTTGATTTCGTAAATGCCTTAGGTGTGTTTCGTTTGTTTACTGACTTATATTCCGTGTTGAATCTGTGTGTTAAAGCCCCGAAGGAAAACCAGAAATAAAAATTTGTCCAGGTTCCTCCAATCTGCTCTATATGAGCGTCTGTACGAAATGTTTATATACACATACACGTCTGGTCGAATATACAGACTTAAAACGTTTAATCCCGCTGCAAATGTTTGAACCTTTCCTAAGTCAGGAGTCTGATGTACAGTAGTTGTCGTTTGTTTATGGAATTTATACATGTTTCTCGTTTCTCGTTTTTTTTATATAGATAAGACCGTTGGTTTTCCCTTTTGAATGGATTTACAGTTGTAATTTTGGGGTCCTTTGCAGCTTGTTGTTCGGTGTGAGCCAAGGCTCCGTGTTGAACATATAATTGTTTACTTTTATAATTTGTTATTTGGATGGAGAGTTGTCTCATTTGCACTCATACCACATCTTCTTATACCTATTAAAACCCGATTAATCCATTCAATATGTGCATTTTTTTTATAAATTGTAACTTGGATGGAAAGTGGTCTTATTTGCACACATTCCACATCTTCCTATATCATAATCTAGGGGTTAGAAGGTAGCTTCTGCATGACAAACGTGTTCCCTAGTTTTCAGATGAAGTGCCGATTTTTCTCAATTCATGCCGGCCAAAAAAAACCAGTATCAATTTTATTGTTCGTATTCTGTCCATCTTGTTCCTTTCTCCAATCTGTTTTAAATAGCATACAGCTGTACTCATTAACAATTATGAAATATTTTAATGCTTGAATGTAAAATCCGTTTGGCATTTTAAATAACTAACAATTCAAAAGCAACACAAATTAAAGACATTAGGAGAATAAAGGATTTGAGAAGTATTCACTAACAACCTATATTATCTTCCGAGTCCTTTCGACTTCATCCATTTTTTTCCATCCATTTAGAAAATTTCTATTCGCCAAATTCATCGATATCTTCTTATCTTTTGCATATAATTTAAGATATCAGTTAATATTTTATTGATACATGTAGTAAGTCATGTTTTAATCCTTTAAATATGTGACAAATATAAGCTATATGATTTTTGTAATAGATGCAAAGCGCATGTTTTATCAACAATGTTCTGCATTTATCTGCAATGACCTTAATATACAAAAGATTTTATCATTTGGCGCAATCTATGTACTTTTTTGACAAGTCAGGAATATGACAGTTGTTATCCATTTGTTTGATATGTTAGAGCTTTTGATTTTGTAGTTTGATAAGGGACTTTCCTTTTTAATTTTCCTCGGAGTTCAGTATTTTTGTGTTTTTTGGCTTCCGTTGTCCTATTTTTGTATTATCATGTTTTATTTTTATCTGTCTCATTTTTGATGCAGTATATTTTAGCACTATCTGTTAACGCAATTATTTTTTTTCTTTTTGATATACATTAAATTTTATATTAATAAATATTGTAACAATTAACAGTTAATACTGCATGAATCATAAGGATACAGCTAAATATCCGACCTTGCTATTTCATTGAACAAAAGTCTTTTCACTCGTATGTATTTCATTCGTTTACTTATTTATAACAGGGTTCATATTAGTATTTCTTCAGTGTACATTTGATTTGTTTAATAATACGTTTATAATGTAAATTTCCAATACGATTAAGTTGTTAAATTAAAATGTCACTCTCTCTTCCTTGGTGGCAGCAGTCATACCACAAAATCATTCGTTTTCAAAATGCATATTTTTTATTTATTTTGTTACAGGTTTCACCAAATAAACTTTTTAATGTTTGGCGAATTTGCTAATGCATTTTTTTTTTTAAATCACTTGAAGAAGGAATGTTTTTAATTCTTATACTTTAAAGCAAAACAAATTCGAAAAATTAAACGGAATAAAAACAAAATGTTATGCTAATACCTACTTTGAAGTATCAAATATCACTCAATGTCTAGAAAACACAAAAACAATACATGCAATAATTCATGCCTTAACTTCATGTGCTGTGAAATATTTTAATTGGTTCAATAATGCTAATTTAACGAAACATGTCAATCAAGTGTGCATTTCAACATTTCGAACACTAAAGATATTGAAACGATAAAAACTAATACGGGTGAATGTGTTAACATTGTACAAAAACAAACATTGTAAAAAAAGGAGAGTGCCTATTGGACCGTACTGTACCGCCCACTGTTCGTGATTGACAGTTATGAATCAATGACATTTAACCACAAGATTTAATGGAAAATATGCCGGTGAAAATACCAGTAATTAATAGGTGATTCTAACAGGTGTTACTGGATACTTTTTTTAGAGAAATTGTAGAAAGAAAAAACCAAAAGAAGAGAACAAGAATGGACAAAGAAGGTAGATAAAGTCATTTATTTATTTATTTATTCCCTTGTCTTAATTTTATTGACTCTTTTGATATTCTTTTAGATTTGTATTTATTTTTAATATGATTTTTTCATATTTCGTTTGTTTGACAGTCATTCCTTTTTTTTTATCTTAATCCCTCCTTGTTTAATAAAAATAATAAAGTATTGTATTTAAGTATATTTTTTTAGACTCATTATCTATTTTAAATAAATTTCATTTAGTGGAAATAATTCATGAAAAAGAACTTAATTGTATCAATAGTATTTTAATATTTAACTTTCACCTATTGGTATATAAAAGAGTAAGGATTGCCGTGTATATGAAAGAAGTCAAAAAGTCATGTAAATCATAAGGTTGTTTTTTTTTTTTTTATTATTTTCTTTATTTTTTCTTCTTTTTTTTAACAACGCTTGTTGCAGTAATTTCATTAAGTATAAAGTTAAAAGGTCAAAATTAACAAAAAAATTTAATACAGAAGTTGAAAACTTAAAACTATATGTTTTTAAGCAAACGAATAAATCTATTCTACTTAGAAATACAAATTTACCACTTTAAAACATTATTAATATTTGAATAATCGAGTCCATAGATTTGTAACTTTTTTGGCCACTTGAAATTCTTCAAATATCTACTTTTATCTTAAAAAATACTTAAAGAAGAAATGAAAAGTAGTTTGTCTATATTAAAAGTTGTCAATTGCATGGCATATATGCATACGTATTGCTATGGCTATATACATATATAATATATAGATACGAAATAAAGGATATACTATCCTTCACATAAGCAAATGTGCTGTACCGGAGAAATAAAATACAAATTGTTCTACATGCTGTACGTGTAGCAATAATAAAATATGTATTTTCAACATCGATAAATCGTTGCAGTGTTGCATTGCTAAGAATATTGGACCTACCGGGGGGAAAAATTGATACTTTTTGTATAAATGCAGCCACTATCTAGACTGTTGACCCTGTAGAAACGGTAATATTGCAATTCAATTTGAAGATGTTATTATTTACATTTTTGTGTGTAGGTAGTTATATGTATGTGACTGTCATCATACAAGTGAGAGGTTTAGCTAGCGATAAGACCAGGTTTAATCCACCATTTTCAACATAAATCAGGAATATGACAGTTGCTATCCATTCGGTAATGTGTTTAAGCATTTGATTTTCCCATTTGATATTAAGGGACTTTCCATTTTTAAGTTTTCCTCAGAGTTCGTTATTGTTGTGATTTTAATTTGTATTTGACAAAGAGTTATATTGTCCTCCTAAATTTTACACATTTAATTAAATGAAAGATTAGATAATAAACACTCATTATAATAAATAGTGCATTGTCTTTTTCGATAATGTAAGTAAAAAATCGAAAAGAAAAAACTAAGTCTTTGACATTTTCAATTTTAATTCAAATATAAAAATAATGAGACCAGAGTGCAAAATGACGTGGATGTCATCTTACGGGCTTTAACAATGAGCAAAACCCGTATCATATACATGTAGTCATGCAGCTATAAAAGACCCCAATATGGTAAAATGTAAAACAAAAGAAGGTTGCAAATTTATATATCTTAGACTGTAAATTGCGTATAACAATTGAATAAGCAATATTTCTAAACAAATATAATTTGACATACAACACTTCGTAATACTGTCAATAACGTATAGATGTGATGGACCTTTTACACAGTAAACATGTCCGGTCGTTTTCTACAGTCATTTTGCCTTTACTAAAAAAGAGAAAGAATTGCTTAAGTTTATCAATATGTAACACTAGTGATGTTATGGACATTATATACATTAAAAATGTCCGGCCACTTTCTACAGTCCTTTAGCTTTTACTAAAATTGAAAAAAGAATTTCATATGTTTATGAATATATATCACATGACAGCAACCTGTCAAACATCATGGCGTCGCTTGTTAGTCTTGTGTGGACGTGGCGTGCGTCTGGCGTATTAATGTTTTAACCAGGTACCTTTTGTTGGCTATTAATCGTTAGTTTTTCCTATATTTTCTCCCATTTATTTGTATTGTAGTCCTGTCATGTAATGTTGTCATTTTAATGTTATAATTAACATTGCCATTAAAGCGGGATGTTTGGCATGCCACAAAACCAGGTTAAATCCATCATTTTTGTCTAAAATGCCCTGTACCAAGTCAGGGAAATGGCCATTGTTATATTATAGATCGTTTCAGTGTGTATAACACTTTAATGTTGTGTTTCTGTTGTGTTGTGGTTCTCTTATGTTTGAGGCGTTTCCCTCAGTTTAAGTTGGAAACTCGGATTTGTTGTTTCTCTATCGATTTATAAATTTCGAACAGCGGTATACTACTGCCTATATTTATAATAGAACTGTTATTTATAATTGTGATATTGTTATTTCAGAGATTATTTTCTATGTGGTATTAAATCATCCGAACCCTAAACAGAGTTAGTTTTAATTTGACCCAAGAATTGACTCTGTTTCAAAATGGCGCCCAACGTAGTAGTATGAATAGATGGCATAGTCAGATTATGGTACCCGTGTGTGTGTAGTGACCACCGAAGCAGACGACAAATGAGACCACGTGATGTGTTTGTTTACCAACCATGCGCAGATGTTCGAAGAGGCACGTGCCAGTGTTTAAATCCGTTGATGTCCACATGTCTTTATTTACATTGACAGTGTATCCTGTTTAAAGATTGGAGATTTTCATCGTCCTTTTTTATGTTGATATCAAGGAAAAGAAGGACGGAATTTTGAAACTAAACAATCAAAACAAATATTGTCTTTGTCTACTGGAACAATAACATATTTGTCATCAATAGAGAATGGCTGTTACAACCTCGGGATTCTCAAAGGTGTCAGAGACACGTCAACTCTTCGTACATTGTAGATTTGAATTCGCTTCTGAATGCAGCTTTGTACGTTCAGGTGTCATTCAAATAAACTTTTGCTTTATCTTGTTTTACATATTTTCATACATGTTCCTCGACCAGCTTTTATCACCATGTTAAAATCTGTTAATGTATGTAATTAAATTAGGATGTATACAAACTACGAATTTTATTTTTTTTATAAACATGTAAACTATTTGAAACTGTATGGCTTTTGTTTTATGGAATCTATCACTTTCGGTAATATGTTTTAGAATAATATCTATCAACTAACAATATGTATGAATCCATAATTTAAAACAAACCTATGCATTGATAGTATATTGTAGCATACAAAGGTTCTGACCAACATGGATTGTAGTCCATGACCACTGTACACGTATCTTTCCACATGCACTGGTCCTGTAGGCGTTTGTATGAAATTGTGGATTTGCAATCATTGCTTGTGTGAGTCCGTCCTGTACAAAAGAACGGATTAAAAGGCTTCCAACCATAATAATCATTCCACAATAAATCGTACACTATGTTCGTTATACCAATAGACCGTTTGTACGGACATGTTAGGACAACTTCGTTTTGCATACATACATCTTCTATAAACAGAAATGTAAGTTTGTGTAAGAATTTAAAATGATTTTGCACAATAATCATTGATAGTTTGACAATCCTTACAAATATATGTCTACATCAGATTGTTCATGAAACATCTTTTTTATATTAATAACACCCTTTTATTTGATACATGCAATGTTGAAATTTTCAAATGCAAACTTAAAAATTTCCAGTTTACGAGGTGCGCAAGTTGTATTCAAAAAGAAGTTTAAAATTAATTTGAATTTAATTTAACATTTAATCTTGACAATGACTGTTTTAGCTATATAATTTAATTGTTTTTGTTTTGGTGCCCTAGGATGATTTTGGTGGTTTCGCTTCAAACACAATTGTTCGCAAAAAATCCTTATTTATAATTCTATGACTATGTGCTTTGAGCTGAAAATATCGAATGCTTACATCGGACAATACGATTTTGTATGACCAATTGTTATGAAAGAGGAGACATTAACAAGGGGTAGTCGTATGCTTTTCAACTTTGTACTTTATTTGGCCTTTTTAACATTTTTGAATTCGAGCGTCACTAATAAGTCTTTTGTAAACGAAACGCGCGTCTGGCGTAAATACAAAATTTAATCCTGGTATCTTTATACGATGACTTTATTTATCGAATAGATCAATCACAGAACGATTAACATTGTAATAAAAACAAGACGATCCTCAAACACAACATTCTACAAAGGACTAAGCAAACTACTTTTGAAACAAGAAACAAACTCACAAATGTGAATATAAGACAATGGAAAAGAAGGGATATGTATTTTGTGTTTTATTTTGTGTGTTTGTTTATTGCTTTGGTCATTTTGTTTGTCTTGCAAAAATGACATGCAACTTTAGGTCAACAAACGTAAATTACTACAGATTGATTGAGTGGGCAAAAAAACGCGTTTAATCCCTTTGTCTTGCTTTTGGATCTCAAACTTTCTTTTACATTTCTTGTTCACAGTGAAAACTGAACAAATAACAACCGATCTTATGATTCAAATGTTATATTAGTTTCCAAAAATTATAAATTACATTTACCAGATTAACTGTATCAATTGTAATGAATGGATGTGCATTTTGACAATTAATGGATCTTTGGTGCACGTGATGGCTGCAGCATAAATATTGATTCATCCAAAACCTATTAATAAGGACAAATAAAAGCAAAACCTGGAGTTATGCATTTCTTAATTTTAACATGATCCAGCAGTTTTCAAACAACAAAACGTTACTCAAAAGATACGTATCAATTATATGTCAATATAGAAGAAAATTTGATAATGCTTACTGTGAAAGACATGTCCACTTGAAACACTTTCAGCGAATAGAATAATAAATAACACATTTATGATTTGTCCCACCATTTTGATTTCGTTACGTTTATCTACGTAAGTTTTCTTTTTTGTGTTTATTTGCACAAAAATCGATATACTGTTAATCATACCCGTTTGTGAACTGATAAGCGTGATTTAGGGTATTCAGAGGTAGATACCTACTAGCATATTAAAGTAAATACATGTGTAAAACATGTATCTATTTTAGAAACTGACGATCGAGGAAATATTCATATCCCATGATTAGCATTTTACATATCAATAAGTTTCAAACAAGCAGTCATATTCAAACAGTTATACCACAAAGGTATATTTATACATCTATTCAGTTTGCACGGAATGTCAACTTAGAAACCATTCAAAATTTAATTTATATAGCAGAAATATATTTCCAAAAGCTGCTTCAAACCAAGCATGAGAAATATGCAGTATGTAGTAAAAAAAAATAGCACAACTTTAATTTACACACAGCACGGCACCTGTTAGTGTGGAATATAACCTTAGACCTAAATAACATTTTTAAATGTATACTTTACTTGAAGGGATGCATGGTATTTATGCCATAATAGGGTTTGTATTTTGAGTAAGCTTTCACTTTCAGCGAAATACGTTTTATAAAAATTGAGTTTTGTTTATGTATACCTATTGTTTTTGGCGTTTTTGTTTTTGTTTTTATTTTCTTATCATGTTTTTTTATTATTATTATGCTTTTATCTTTAAGTCGTTGAAAGAGTCGTATATAAGTTTCTATTTATATTCTCCAATGTACGTTATGAAATTAGGAACATTTCATGCTAAACTAATCTTTGTCAGCTGTTATGGTGACTTGAGTAACACGGTATCACTTAGATTACAATTCTACCTTGACAGGTAAGTTTGTATTTAGCCTATAAAATACTTATTTTAATTGAAAATTGAAAGGTCAGTTTATCCCATTCATACAATAGAAGTTTACCTATGAGGGTCTGAAAGGGGTTTACAGAATAGAAAATACATGTAATAGCAACAAAAAATATTGAATAGAGAAAATGAACAACAAAATAAAGAATAGAGAATAATGGGGTGCAAAAGTATAAAGAATAACTGTGCAAAATAACTGAAAAGGTAACTGTAATGCAATACTGATAATATAACGATCAATGTACAGAATTGATAAATTATCTTGTAACCGAAAGACTAAATAGTAAAATCCTTTTCATGAGAATTTTACAGAATGAGAGTTATTTTTAAGGCTATTAAAAGAAAAATGCCCTAAAAATTTAAAGAATACAGATATTTAAAAAACCCAATTCAGGTCCTCATGTCATTTACATTGTCAAAATATAGGACACACTATTGTTATTCCAAGACTATAGTACATCTAGTCAAACTGGTTTTAAACTAGACATATAGTCAAACTGGTTTGGTATAACTGACTGTTGCTTTCCCTAGATGTCTATTTCACAGTGACCTTATGTGTTTGTGCTAAGAGTACATTGTACTGTCATATTTATTGATTTTCTGTTGGGATATGACCTATATTGTAAACATGCAAAACAGAGGCTTGAGATTTCAAGTTTATAGGAATTAATATAATCTTTAAAAGTTTATTCTATATGAACTGATATTAGTATAATAAATTAATATTTTGAATTATATATCCTGGTTGATGATGTTTTTTTGGGGGACCAAGATGTTTTCTTCATTCTTGTTCACATTATGATTATTTTAACCTTCAATGCACATTAAAAAATAGAAAAAAAATCAGCTCTCATTTAGAATATTTTGCAACTAAATAATAATCTGTCAGATTTGGTGCAAACAAAAAACAAGACAGTGTAATAGATAACCTGCAAGCATAGTCTATTTCTATAAAGTCAAGCAGATATTTTTTTTATATCTGAAAAAAAAACTACCATGTAAAGAAATATGCAATTAAAGGCCGAAAATAACCCCAAAAATTCAACATTGACAGATTTTGAACAATCAAATGTTTAAGTATTGGTCAGAATATAGGGATCTGTTGTACTTTAACAATATCATAATAACAATAAAGTGACCTTAATTTTGGGCAAGGTAAATGGCATGAAGCCAAATGTATCAACTTCTATTGTACGAATGGGATAAACTGACCTTTCAATTCTCAAGGCTAAATAAGTATTTTATAGGCTAAATACAAACTTACCTTTCAAGGTAGAGTTGTTATCTGAGTGATACCGGTGTTACTCAAGTCCCCATAAATAATTTTTTTTTTTTTTTTTGTATGACAGTCTGCTGTTAAATGTATTCACGACAAGAAATAGCACTCTCTATTTTTGACGGATAATTTTCACAACAAAACTTCTGGAAAGCAAGAGATACACATTTGCCCTATTTATAAATAATGCCGTTTCAAGTTATTGAACATTGTTAAAATTCTTTGTACTATGTATATCTAGTTTTCTGAAGCATTGTTCTGCAATGCAAGTTTTCAAATATTCGGTTGTGAACGTTCTTTTGAAAAACGTATTGTTTTCATTTTTTTACTGACAATGAACGAACAGAGGTAAGGGAAACACTACACTGAAAAATAACGACTAAAAACCCCTCAAAAACGGAAGGTAAATGATATCGAAAATATATTCCTGTGCTGAACATAAGCAGTGATGTTGATAAAGATGGAAACAAAACTTTGCAACAAAGGAGACATTTCAGCTTCCCGAATGTGAAATTTTACATTTCTGAGCAGCACAATATTAGCAGCGCCTGCATACATAATATATATCTCCAAGTTGATACACTATTCAAAAGCTTGTACTTCCTATCATGATTTCATGTATAGAGGATTGCTGCTCACAAGAAAATTACTTAACCATGAGTTCCAAGTCGTGAATTTAAAACCATACCTATGTAAATTACACGAACACCATCACTAGCTGGATGACCGTTACTGAATATCCTTTTCACAGATGATAGCAGATATGTTCAAAATTTTGTTACTACAATCCAGTCGCCTTTTCCTCAAATTTGAACTACCGAATCAGACCTATTTCCGGGTTTATACTAACTTGATCAACACAACGGGTGAAGCATGGATCTGTTTACTTTTCTTACCCTTTCGGTGCACATAAGAAAACCCCCTGTTTTTTGTGAGGTTTTTGGTTTCTCCGTCGTTTTAAGGTGTACTATTGTTTGTCCTTTGGTCTTTTTCTTTTAGCTATGACGATGTCAGTACATTTTCGACTGATGAGTATGTATGTCACTTTGGTAGATTTTGCCTCTTTTGTAGTGAATCACAGTTTAAATGTCCGGCTGTTTTAATCGCTTTCTACATGTAGCCTTAATGGGTTTACTAAACATGTAACCCATGAAAATCAAACTATAAAATAGATATCTTATAATTAAAAGTCAAAACTGAATAAAAGTATTATACTAGAGATTTCAAAGGGGAGAGTCATCAATACTGTTTAAATATGAAGGAATAAGGATAGCAGATGGGGACGTCAACACTGTATAATGAAATAACTACAAAGATACAACAAATTGACAAAAGAGTAGAACATAGCCTTTGGATCTCAATGGTCTTCAACGCAGCGAGGCAATTCGAGATTTAATTAAAAATCATAAACAGTAAACTGCATTTAACCCTATGTATTATTTTTACCCATGTTGGCCATCTTGGTTCGCGTGCGGAGTCATTGGACACATTTTTAAAACTAGATACTCTAATTATCTAATTAGGATTGTGGCCAAATTTGGTTAAATTTGTCTCAGTAGTTTCAGAGGAGAAGATGTTTGTTAGAGATTCAAAAATTTACAAAAAATTGTTTCAAATTGACTATCAAAGGCAATAACTCCTTAAGGGATCAACTGACAATTTTGATCATTTGACTTAATTGTAGATCTTACATAACTGAACATTAATGTTGTTTACAGTTTATCTCTATCAATAATAATATTCAAGATAATAACCAAAAACGGCGAATTTTCCTTAAAATAACAAATTCAGGGACAACAACACAACAACGGGTTGTCCAATCAACTGAAAATTACAAGACAGATAGATCTTGACCTGATAAACAAATTTACCCTATGTCAGATTTGTTCTATATGATTTTGTTTCAGAGATATAAGCCAATGACTACATTTTACCCTTATGTTCTATTTTTAGCTATGGCGGCCATCTTGGTCGGTTGGCCGGGTCACCGGACACATTTTAAAAACTAGATACCCCAATGATGATTGTGGCCGAGTATTATTAAATTTTGCCTAGTAGTTTGAGAGGAGAAGATATTTTTAAAGTTAACAGACGGACGATGGAGGACGACGGACAACGACGGACGACGTAGGACGAGGACGAAGGATGACAGACGCCTAGTAATGAGAAAAGGTTCACTTGGCCCTTTGTGCCAGGTGAGCTAAAACAAGGGTGGTGTAAATATATGAAGATTGGGACTAGATTGGATCGAGGAGGAAATGAAAATATACAACGTCTGACTACATACCCGAAGGAATTGTTGAATAAATGGTATACCTGCAAATGTAAGCAGTATCAAAAGAACATTTGAAATGACTAAAAGTTATCAGAATTGAGATTCACTTTTTCAACTTTATATGAAATGAGAACTAATAAATGGTGTTTTATTTTTTGGTATCTGTATTGCTCTAATTCGTTAACAGATTTGTCGACCATTACATCGGTTCATAGTAATTTCTAACCTTAACACTTAAATTATTTTACATGAAAACTTACAACGATAAACAAAGCCTGGACCGATACATTAAGAAATGAAAAAAAAGCCCGAATATACCATGCATAAATTACATAAAACTTTTAAAAACAACTTGTTCTCTGTTAGGATTCCCGGTTTCTAATAAACTAGTGCCCGTAAACACAGTGTACAAGTTAATTTATAAGATGTTTATTCAAACATTTAATGCAGGCAGATGCACAACACTTTTTTCCTTTGCAATTGTCATGACAATGTTAAGTAAGTAATTCCTTAAAGTATTATTACAAAATACACCAATGCAGTCACTTTTACAGATTTGACACTTTTGGTGCTCTATAGTTCACTTGTTCGTATGTGTTACCGACAGCTTCTTCATATGAAGGTAGAGCACAATCGTACGTTGTATCTACTCTGTCTCCCATTGGGGTGCTGTATCCTGGATTTGAAAAGGAAATCTGGTACATGTATATACCAGGGTTTTGATCTTGGTCATACGACAAATGGTTTCTGTGAGGCGTCGGGTTCGGTCTTTGTTCGCGTTTGTTCAATCTAAACAGAATTGCAAAATAGAATAAAAAGGTATTTGATAGATTCGTTCATGTTAATCATTAAGTATTTTATTCAAAATAAAATTTTAACGATATCTCTTTAAATGTCATTGTCCTTAATTATGATTATTGTTGAAAAATAATTAAAAAAAAAATTAAACACAAAGGAATTCACGGTAACCTATTAGAGACATACATACTCAACAGCAAAAGAAACGAAACACCTCCATTAATTTCGTTGGTGTAAACATGTCTTCTGCATGTAATTTTGTCAAATTGATTAAGAATTAGTCAAAAGTTTGACATGTTACTGAAGTTATCCACACCAAATGCCTCTGTGAAGATGTGAATTTTCTTAATTCAAATTGTTGACATTATAAAAGAAACAACATTTTAATTTAAAAACAACATGGTTGTTTCTAATTGTTTTTGAAAACTTAAGTTCGGGGTATCTCTTTTTTTCTTGAAAACAACAATAATGACTGTATTTATAGTTTAACCTAATAATTAATGCGTTGACTATAAATGATTGATTCATCTGATCGAAATATTTATCAGATAATCCAACTCCTACTTTTTTACGTTTTACTTTTAAATTCGAGCGCCACTGCTGAGCCTCTAAGAAAAGTGTTTTATGTATCTTGACCTATATAGACAATATATATGTACACGGGGGTATTTGGTGAATGTTGTTCATTCTGTGATGATTTTTTGTTCAGAGTATTTGCTTTCTTTACTTTTTCTGGTGAGCAATTTGATTCTGTCTTCTGCTAAAGTAGTATATGTTTGATTTCAAAGAATAAGTAACATTTATAATTTAAGAAAAGTGAGCTATTAAACTAACCTAGACTTTATAACGGAAATCAGAGCAACAATCGCTATGAACGATGTGATGCCTATAGCTATTTCTAATCCAATTTTAACTGAAACATATAACAAACCTTAAATGTAATTGACATTTAATTTGTTAGCGCATTTTGGTGGAATCCGAATGCAATGTGATATTTTTCTAAACGAATACTACCACACAAGTGCCAGGAAAACCGGTTAACGTTTGAAAGCAGATACACAACAAGGACCAATAAAGCCTGTTTAAACGATCTAAAGTAATCATTTTTCGAGAGAAATTTAACTTTAGTTGTGTAATACTACATCATTCATGAAATAAAAATTAAGAAGCAAGATGTATAATATTTCTTTTGTACTACTACATTTGTTTCCTGTAAATTGTAATTTGTTTTACATTTTATAATAATTGGAATGTTAAACACATACAAAAACATAAACATATTACGAAAGTAACAACACAGATCGTTTTTAGCGTATTCTGATTGATTTAGAAGGCTTCAAAAATATCAAGTATATAATCTCATATATCTTTTGATTTTTTTTTTAAACATATCATAAAAATGTGTACATACTTTGCTTGTTGTTTTGGTTGTCGTTGTTGATTTGATGATTGTTGTCTTTGTTGTCATCATCGTCATTTTTATTGTCCTTATAAGTTGCTTGTGAATCAGCTTTATATAGAAGAGAAATATGTAATATCTTAAAAAACAAAAACTGACAGGATTTTATTTGTCATAGTTTAATTTAGCTAGGTTACGGTGATATGTCAATACAACCAGTGAAATAACCAAACGTAATTAAATATTTGTGATAAACAAAAATCAACCAATTGTCGATATTCTTATCAGTCCGGAATGCGGTTCGATAAAATTGCTTCCCTTGTTTATTTCGCTCTCCTGTCAAATCATGTAATTTCGCTACCTCCAATGGTAGACGCTACAACGATGGGTGTCGTCAAGAAAAGTACGATTAAAGGAATCAGCTAGGAATTAGACGATCACCATTGGTATAGGTGAGTTGTTTAATAGTTGTTGCTTTGGGATAAATGCATGTTTTGGATTTATTCATAATCAGGAATAGCTGGAAAGGAAAGAAACGTGTTGCTACGTGAACCCGGAAAGGCCGGGACGAATTTTAAAAAAAAATCTAGAGACGATCGTTCTGAGTGTGCCACCTACACATTCAAACGTGTACACAAGCACAGTATTCCCTATCTATGTAATGTGTTTTCATAATTATGTGATATAGGGCAAAAAAAGGTAGCAGCTTTTTGTATCTTGTTGTTAAGCATTTCCAGGGGAGATAATGTTATTTTTCACGGTGTGTTCGATTGGTTTGTTACATTGTAACATTATATAATTGTTATGATATTGTAATTATTATGTTTATTTATGTTGGCCTAATTTGTGTTGTATGGCCTGATAGTTGTTTACCAAATAATCTTATAATTGTGCAGTTTAGGAATCACTGGAACAATCACAGAATGATTGGAACTTTCTAGAATGATCCTTATAAAAGATGCGTAATTTAAACTTCTACGTTATTCCAGAAACTTCCGTTGTAACTTTCCAGGATTTTCCACAATGTTCCATTATAGAGTGTTCTAGAATTTTCCATTGACAACACTATATATACAGACACTAAAGTTAAACTCTCATAATTAAACTTGGACATAGACATTGATAGACATTAGTATTCACAGCATTTGGATTGACACTTTTATTCTACAAACAATATCATACTGGATTGTGACATTAGTAGTGAACGTAATATTCAAATTGGATTCCGAAAGATTTCCGGATACAGATAAAGATAACAGATTGGACTCATATTTTGACAGTTAAGTTAACAGTTATATTTGTGTAATACCTTTTGTAAACTTTTGTATATTAAATATTGTTAAATTTTACTATTGATTTGTGTCTTTTGTTGGCTACAATTTAAAGGCGATTTCTGGCCGTAACAGAAATTGGGGGCTCGTCCTGGGATCTTAAAAATATTTTATTCATAATTTGTTTAGTATTTGTATTATAACTAGCCAACAAAATTCTACAAAATGGCATTTGATGCTGGTAAATTTTTGAAAACGCCAGACCTGGAGAGTTTTGATAATTTAAAGAAAGAGGAATTAGTGTTGCTTGCTAAACAACTGAAATTAGTTTTTAAAGTATCTATGAGAAAACAAGTTATAAAAAATTTGGTTATAGACAAATTAGTTGAATCAGAAATTTTAGGTGAAGAGGCTCTTGATCTTAAGGTTGAAAACGTTGACGCCTTTAAACTAAAACAGCTTGAATTAGAACATGAACTCAAATTAAAAGAACATGAATTTAAATTAAAACAAGCAGAGCTGGAAATGAAGGAAAGGTTGGAAATAGAGAAAAAAGAAAAAGAAGATGAATTTAAATTAAAAGAACTTGAAATGAGAGAAAGGCTAGAGATGGAAAAACTGAAAATTGAAATGGTCAAAGAAGAAAGCAACACTAAAGTCCAGTCGAAATCAGAATATTTTGATGCAGCAAAAAATATACGTTTGGTTCCCAGATTTTGTGAAAAAACAGTCGATAAATATTTTCCACAGTTTGAGAAAATTGCTCATAATTTGAATTGGCCAAAGCCATATTGGACTACAATGCTACAAAGTGTTTTTGAGGGTAAGGCCGCTGCAATATACTCCGCACTTCCATCAGAAAAAAGTTCCGATTATGACATGGTAAAACAGGAAGTTTTGAAAGCTTATGAGCTAGTACCAGAAGCATATAGACAGAAATTTAGATCTTATAAAAAGTTTGATTCACAAACCTATGTAGAATTTGCTCGAGAAAAAGAAGATCTATTTGATAAATGGCTTACTTCAAAGAAAACAGATAACAATTTTGATCAACTAAGACAATTGATGTTATTAGAAGAGTTTAAACAATGTGTTCATTCAGAATTAAAAACACATTTAGACGACAAAACTGTTGAGTCAATACATGATGCGGCTGTAATTTCAGATAATTATACCCTTTCACATAAAAGAAGTTTCAAGGGTCAAAATGTTAATACTTCCAGTGGAAATTACAAAAATCAAAGCACTGAGCATACTGATAGTAAGCCTGTTCCACAGAATAAGAGTCAGTCCAGTTATAATATGTCTTGTCCAAAATTTGATACTTTTGAGAAGAAGTCACTGACTTGTGCTTATTGTAAGAAGATTGGTCACCTGATGGCTGATTGTTTTAGACTCCAGAAGAAGAATGAACGAGATAATAAGCCGAAGTCCAGTGCTTGTACGACACCTTATATTACCAGTACGGTGGAATGTCCTGCGAGTCAGGCTTTTAAGTCCAGTTTTTGTGATTACATGGAGGAATATAAACCCTTTATGTCTGATGGGTTTATTTCTATTGTTGATGATACCACTCTTCAGCCTATTAAGATTTTACGAGACACTGGAGCTTCTCAGTCTTTATTGTTAGAAGGTGTGTTGCCTTTGTCCGAGAAGACTTCTGTTGGTGCCTCCGTTTTGTTACAAGGTGTAGAGTTAGGTTGTATAGATGTTCCTCTCCATCGTATTTATCTGAAGTCAGATTTGATAACTGGACCAGTTAATGTAGGTGTTCGTCCTAATCTCCCTGTTGAGGGTGTTACCTTATTGCTAGGAAATGATCTAGCTAGGAACAAAGTGGTTGCTGAACCAATTGTTACCAGTGAACCGGTAGTGGATGTTAAATCACCTGAAGATGATGCTGAATTATATCCAGCTTGTGTTGTTACTAGGGCGATGGCTAGAAAACAACAAGATGAGAATTTGCAAACAGACAAGTTTGATTACATGGACCTTTCTGACACTTTCATAGCTGATATTGAAGATCCTGGTAACTCAGAAAAGGCTATTATAAAACCACCTAGTGTTAACAAAAATGTTATTATGCCATGGCCAGATGTAAACAGCCATTCATTAGACCGAAATAATTTACTCGAAGAACAACATAAAGACCCTGAGGTTCTTCAGCTCAGCCAGAGGGCTCAACCACAGGAGGAAGCAGACAAAGTGGCCGAATGCTATTACCATCAGGACAGTATTTTAATGAGGAAGTGGAGGCCTCCTGATGCTACCCCAGAGGAGGAATGGAGAGTGGTATACCAAGTTGTGGTGCCTAAAGTTTATAGGCAAGAAATTATTGGTCTTGCCCATGACACCCCCTTGGCTGGGCACTTAGGTATAAGGAAGACTTGCCTAAAAATATTGCAACATTTTTACTGGCCCAGACTTAGAAATGATGTCGCAGAATACTGCAAATCATGCCATATATGCCAGGTTGTTGGTAAACCTAACCAGAAAATACCACCAGCACCACTTCTGCCTATTCCAGCCTTTGACGAACCTTTCAGCAGAGTTCTAATTGACTGTGTTGGACCTTTACCAAAGACCAAGACTGGAAATGCATATTTATTGACAATCATGTGTACATCTACCCGCTTTCCTGAAGCTATTCCGCTCAGAAATATCAAGACACCTACTATCGTCAAAGCTTTGATCAAATTTTTCACATTAGTAGGACTTCCTAAGTCTATACAGTCCGACCAGGGATCAAATTTCATGTCAGGTTTATTTCAGCAAGTCGTATACCAGTTAGGGATTGCTCAGTACAGATCAAGTGCGTACCATCCAGAATCTCAAGGTGCCTTAGAACGTTTTCATCAAACGTTGAAGAACATGATTAGAACTTTTTGTCTTTAATTTGACAGAGACTGGGATGATGGAGTTCACTTTCTACTTTTTGCGGTTCGAGAGGCTGTTCAAGAATCCCTTGGATTTAGTCCCTTTGAGTTGGTATTTGGTCATACTGTAAGGGGACCGTTAAAATTGATTAAGGAAAAGTGGCTTACTGAACATACTGACTTGAATCTTTTAGACTATGTATCTAGATTTAAAGAAAAATTGTACACTGCTTGTCAAATTGCTCAGAAAAACTTAAAAAATGTACAGAACAAGATGAAAATATGGTATGATAAAGATGCCAGGGACAGAGTTTTTGAGCCTGGTGATAGGGTACTTGTATTTTTGCCAGTCCCTGGACATCCTTTACAGGCTAAATATTGTGGTCCTTATACAATAGAGAGTAAAATCAATGATTTGAATTATATTGTAAAAACTCCAGGTCGGCGTAAACAAAACAGAGTGTGTCATATTAATATGTTAAAACCATATTTTGAGCGTACTAATGAATGTGAGAGTAAACCAGTTGCCACTTTAGGCATGGTTAAATTTGAGAACAATCATGACAAACCAAATGTAATTGAACCACCTTTTAGTTCTAAAACTATGGAAGAGACGGTTAGATTGAAAAATTCAGAAATTTTGTCAAATTTAGACTCAAAACTTGCACATCTATCTTTTGATCGTAGAGAAGAAATAAAAACTTTGGTATTTTCTTTTAAAAATCTTTTTCCAGATGTGCCAAACAAAACCACTGCTGTTTGTCATGATGTTGATGTAGGAGATGCTTCTCCAATTAAGCAACATCCTTATCGGCTTAATCCACTCAAACTTGAAGCTATGAGAACAGAAATTAAATATATGCTTGACAATGATATTATTGAGCCGAGTAACAGTGAATGGAGCTCTCCTTGTCTCCTTGTGCCAAAACCAGATAAAACTTTTCGTTTCGTGACTGATTTCAGAAAAGTAAATTCAGTCTCAAAATCTGATTCCTATCCGATTCCAAGGATAGACGATTGTATTGACAATATTGGTCAAGCAAAATTTGTGAGCAAATTTGATTTATTGAAAGGTTATTGGCAAGTTCCATTGACACAGAGAGCTCGTGAAATATCAGCTTTTGTTACACCAGATGGCTTATTTCAATATACTGTAATGCCATTTGGCATGAAAAGTGCTCCAGCTACATTTCAAAGAATGATCAATAATGTTATAAAAGATTTAGACTGTTGTTATGCTTATATTGATGATCTTATTGTATGTAGTGATAGCTGGGAACAGCATTTAACACATTTATATGATACTTTTGATAGATTGTCAAAATCAAATTTGACTGTTAATCTTGGTAAAAGTGAATTTTGTCAGGCCACTGTTGATTATTTAGGGCATACAGTTGGCCAAGGTCAAGTAAAACCTATTATGGCTAAAGTGGAAGCTATTTCCAAATTCCCACCTCCTACAAATAGAAAACAACTTATGAGATATTTAGGCATGATAGGATTTTACAGGAAATTCTGTTCAAATTTTGCTACTGTTGTTCAACCATTGACTCATCTTTTACGAAAAGATTCTAAATTTATCTGGAGTGAAAATTGTCAAAAAGCTTTTGAAAATAGCAAATCACTTTTAATTAATAGTCCAGTTCTGATTACTCCAGACTTTGAAAAACAATTTAAACTTGCCGTTGATGCAAGCGATGTAGGAATAGGAGCTGTTTTATATCAAGAGACAGATGATAATGTTGAAAAACCTATATCATATTTTTCTAAGAAATTGGATAAACATCAGAAAAATTATTCAACTATTGAAAAAGAGTGTTTTGCAATGTTGTCAGCACTTCAACATTTTGATGTATATTTGAATCCCACTGTATATCCTATTCTTGTTTATACTGATCATAATCCTCTCACCTTCATGCATAAAATGAGAAACAAGAATCAGAGGTTGACTAGGTGGAGTTTATTGTTACAGGAATATGATGTAATTGTAAAACATATTAAGGGTAAAGATAATGTAATAGCTGATGCTTTATCTAGAGCTTATTAAATCACTTTGTATATATTATGTATTTTTGTTCATATTATTCATGATAAGTTTTTGTTACACTAAAACTTCTTTTAAGGGGGGAGGTGTTATGATATTGTAATTATTATGTTTATTTATGTTGGCCTAATTTGTGTTGTATGGCCTGATAGTTGTTTACCAAATAATCTTATAATTGTGCAGTTTAGGAATCACTGGAACAATCACAGAATGATTGGAACTTTCTAGAATGATCCTTATAAAAGATGCGTAATTTAAACTTCTACGTTATTCCAGAAACTTCCGTTGTAACTTTCCAGGATTTTCCACAATGTTCCATTATAGAGTGTTCTAGAATTTTCCATTGACAACACTATATATACAGACACTAAAGTTAAACTCTCATAATTAAACTTGGACATAGACATTGATAGACATTAGTATTCACAGCATTTGGATTGACACTTTTATTCTACAAACAATATCATACTGGATTGTGACATTAGTAGTGAACGTAATATTCAAATTGGATTCCGAAAGATTTCCGGATACAGATAAAGATAACAGATTGGACTCATATTTTGACAGTTAAGTTAACAGTAATATTTGTGTAATACCTTTTGTAAACTTTTGTATATTAAATATTGTTAAATTTTACTATTGATTTGTGTCTTTTGTTGGCTACAATTTAAAGGCGATTTCTGGCCGTAACATAATACACACAAATAAAGTGGATTAAAATAGCCTCCCACACTCAATTAACTGAATTTCAATTATTCTATTCACCGTAGTGCTATTATATAAGACTTCGGAGGTTCATATCACTTATATTCAACGTTTTTATATCGGATTTTTTTTTACTATTGATGTTGAACGGTTCAAAGTAATAAAAAGAAATCCGATAAAACCGTTGAATGTAAATGATATGAATCTCAGAAGTCTTATATATTGTCCTCTAATATAAGACCGGAGGTTCTTATCATTTACATTCAACATTTTTTATCGAACTTTGTTTACTATCAATGTTGAACGGTTCAACGGTTCGACATTGATAGTTAAAAAAAAATCCGATAAAAAATAACGGTTCAACATTGATATAAAAAAAAATCCGATAAACATGTTGAATGTAAATGAAATGAAACTCTGAAGCCTTACATTAAAGGACTATCGTTTATTAGTTCTTTATCCTAACTAAATGTTTTTTGAGGTGTACATTACAAAAAAAAGGGGGGGTCAAAAACACCAAACTACCTTAACAATCTTACAATATCTGTTTACAGAATGAGAGAGATATTTCGTATTCTAAAACTAATTTTTCTCACATGTTTGTTAGATATGTTGAAAATACAAACAAAATTTTTAATGTTTAGTACGTATATCCATCCCCTCTTTTTCAATTCATTAGTTCAAGATACAGCTCTGAAGAATATGCAATAACCTTATTCTAACATGTGAAGACCAATGAAAACATTTGATATGATTTGGAAACATGGCAAGGCCAATTAAGTAGGAACTTTGGGTTTCGTAGACATAAATTATAATTCAACATTTTCGATTAATATTTTAAATTTTCTTTATTTCATATTCTAGTATATTTAATAACATGTTTATATTTTGTGATGCATCTGATGTATAAATCCAGTGGCAGATCCGGGAAAGAGCTCTTAGTTCCGATCCGTTTGTACGGGGAACATGTGGTTGCAACCCCCTCTTTAATTGCCTGTTCGATTTTTATGTTTGCAGTGTCGAAAAGGGAGATAGACAGCAGTTTTATCAAGAAGTTATGTGAAAGTTCTGTTATACATCCGACAGTCAAGAATTATTCTGAAGTACACATGTCGACCAGAGGAATAGAACAGAGAGGAGAGGTTTTAAAGTACCAGATGCTTGTCAGAGATTCCAATTTGAACTAAAGAAAGCAATATATAAAGATATGTAGGAGAAATAATCTATATGAATAAAGTTATGCAACAAAAGGAACTTGTTTTTTTTATATACATAATTTGTCAAACGTATCCATAACAGAAGAGATGTGAATGCATCCTTCATAGCCTTGTAATACTGATGGTAATAATTTATATAATTTCTGAGATGATATAGCAGTGCCATTGGTTTCCCATTTCTCCTTCTTCAAAGAACTTGATCATCTGAACCCTTCTTTTTTTTTTAGATTGGAGCCCTGTTGAAGAACAGTTAAAAGAGCATATGCTTAATTTTCGTTATCTTTTAGAATCATTTTTTTTTTAAATAAAACAGGTTATACATTCTACATAAAATATACCAGTCAACCGTAAATGTTAACACTCACAAAATGTCTTTAAATAAGTATGTTCATTTTTCAACTTACAAAATATGTCAAAGGTTTAAGCATCCCAATTACCATTACCATGTGACTTGAATTTTTTATTTGTCAATATCAAGCAAACTCGATATTTCCCATAACATCATAATAGTTCCGTTTTTATTATTAAAACAACAAAGGACTAGCTCTTGTACAAAACTGTAACAGATTATCAAAAACTGTCTAGTCAGTACAATTTTAACCCAAGCCGCTGCTCTTTTAAGCACCGTCTTAGCAACGGCTTGGTTGATCTGTGATATTGTTTGCCTTAAATTACTGGAGAATAAAGGCTTTTTCCCCTGGAGAAGAATCCCAATTTGGAAAAAAAAGGGCTTCAAATTATTCCCAAATAGACAATTTTTTTCCCAAACAGTGCAGTCTCTTGTAATTGTAGTAATTGTGCATGAATAAAACTGAAAAACACTCATTTAAACATTTTTCATGCAGAAAATGGCTATATGTTTAGATTTGAGGGTCTATTTTTTTATCATCTTTGATAATAAGAGGTCTTGTTTCAAATGAAGGTTTACCTCTTAAAAGGGGGTCTGCAAATTGAAGTTCCAGTCAAATTCATGGTATATTATAAATTTCCCAATTTGATAAAAATGACGCATATTTTCCGAATAAAAAAGGGTAGAGGTAGTTTTGAAAAAAGCCAACAACATCACTGTTGATTGTAAGTGTTTGGTGAAAGACTGAAGACTTGAGACAATAACATGGAGGTAAGTATGTATAAGAACAACGTTTTAAAGAATAAAGGCGGATTCGGGGAGGGGGGTGGTGCTTTCGTCGGAAAAATGTGTTTGATTAAACATAGGAAATCACTGAAGCATGACTGGAGCGAGCTCCCCTTAGCTCAGTCAGCCCCCCCCCCCCCCTTTCCCTCCTAGTGTAAAATTCTAGATCAGCCACTGAATATTGGTTTGAACAGTGCGATGGAAGTCTTCAAATGTATATAAAAAAAAGAGTCTTTGTGCTGGTTATTTACATACGGGAACGAAAATTTAACTTCAAATTGTAAAAAAGAGTGAGGGGTAAGATTCATTCAAAAAAAAATATCGTCTGATCCAAAATTCGTTCGAAAAAATATTGTTGTCAGGCAAAATTTAAAACCAGAAAAAATATTATGAATTCTGATCTTCTTAAACCTTAAAGTGTTAAGTTTTGAAAGAAAAAAATATTTGATTGGTGGAGGCGGACAATAAATGGTCGCGCTCAGACGAGAAAACTATACCCCCTTTAAAGTTAAATGATTAACTTACTTCCATGTTGATGGATTGTTTCCTGGCTTGCTTTGGTAGAGTATTGTTGCATGTTTCACATTCGAGTAATATATATACGCATGTGTAGTACATGAAATATGAAGACACCGGTGTACTTCTATAGTACTTGACTTGTAATAGTGAGCATGTATGAGAAAAATAGAGTGAGCCAATTGTAAGATGCTATAAGATAGACTAACAAGAATGTGTCCATAGTACACGGATGCCCCATTCGCACTATCATTTTACATGTGAAATTGGGGTCAATACTTTAATTTGGCGTTAAAATTAGAAAGATCATATCATAGGGAACATGTTTACTAAGTTTCAAGTTGATCATGTTGATTGGACTTCAACTTCATCAAAAACTACAATGTACCTTGACCAAAAACTTTAACCTGAAGCGGGACGAACAAACGAACGAACGATCGGACGCACAGACCAGAAAACATAATACCTCTCTACTATCGTAGGTGGGGCAATAAAAATGTCTCGAAAATATAGCACAAAAGAAATCATGAAATAACTCAGTGCAATCCCAATCTAAGATGCAAACACATCAAAAGAAAAACAAAATCACACTATATCTCCACATGACACAAAACAAAAACCAACTGCAATCAACAAATAAGACGCAAAGAGTCACAAGAAATTTAAAAAAAATCCATTCGCGGGCAACTACCGACTTATACTGTATGATCGAACACAAACATAGCCAAAATATGACACCAAAGAAATAAGACGCAAACTAAATTACAAGAAATTACAAGATCAATAAATGATGTATAAAAAATAATTCCGAGCGACAATTGGTTAACACAAACAAAAGGAATACAACGATATAAATATATGCAACTTCACAATGATCAACCAATCTGGGATACTATAACTGATCATAACTAAGATGTAATTAAATGTGTAACAAAACTTTTTTTAAGGGAGTGACCAACACCTGAATTTTGACGCCATTTTTTCAAGAAAATAAAATCGCAATTTTGTTTTTGGCTATTTCTTTTTATTCTGAGAACCGTCGTTCCCGAAAATATCCCCGTAGACGCTCTGTACATGTATCTTGAAGATAACATTAAAGTTTGATAAAAAAAATATATTTGAATGTGTTTTCTGTGCAGCTAAAAATTGGGTCTGCGCGGGTACATATGCTGGATTGAGTGTGGAAGCTGGGATTGTGTTCTTACTGTATTTATAAAGTTTAACATCTTCGTCAGGGCAAAGGCAAGCCGGAATTTTGATTTTCGTTTTCTGCTGTGCACATTTTGCACTTCTTCAAAGCATCTGTTATCGCAAGTTGACTTCCGGTTTTACGACAATTCTTAAATATGCTATAATTTAATATATAAACTTAACCTGATTTTTAACATTTTTCTAAGTTAAAATCTATCACGTTATTAAGATATATACAATATAAAACCTGATTAATCCGTGAAAAGGTTTTGGAGTGTTTACGTGAAAATAGCGCAAAATTTATATCAAAAATTGCATTAGATTCCTACGCTTGAAAATTATTGGTGCAATGCAATAACATTGTAATTATTTCTTTATACAAAACATGCATAATACTTCTTTTAAAAATATTAATGCGGAGCTTGGTTTATTTTATACGAACTAAAGTAATTCAATCTATTTTTGCTTGTGTATGTAGGGATTATATTTTGTGTAGTAATATCCTGTACTTGCAATTAGGCAAACACAGAATGAGATACTGTAAACAAGATAAGGATTTGTGTCTTTAGCATGAAATCAATAGTCTTTTCATATAAAAGGTATAGGTAATAGACACACACAACATATTCTTCGTCTATTTAGCTAAAAATTATATTGATCGGCCTATCCGATCTTTTTTATTTCACTATAATCAAAATGAAATGTGCATACTGGGCAACGTTCACGTGATGACATATTTTCTTTTTTTAGAACTCTCGTTGCTATTAAACTTTTTCCCTTTATTATATATTTTTTTCCCTATAATTGTGTGTACTTATTGTGCATTTCAAAACAGTTTTGCATATAACCAACAAATAAAAATGTATTTTAATAGCAAACCATGTGTGTTGTTTACATTTACAATTTTGTATGGTGGTCCACAGACTGACATTGATATTTTGAAGAATTTATTTTTATTATTTAGTATTTATAAGGTCATTTTTCAATATGACCAGAGCAAGAAGGTCCTGTAAAGCTGGTGGTAAACCCTATCGTCTAACAAGTACACTGTACAGAGTGAAGCCAGGGAAGGGGGGGTTACGTATGATATTGAGACCAAAGCATGCTTCCTTTCCGTCTGTTTGTCCACCTACATACACTGTTTTGCCACCAAATGAAGGTCTTAAGTTAAAGATATGTAAGAATAAACCTGTTCTAGCCGAAGGCTATAGGTTACTGAACTTGGATCTACTCAGGAAACACATATTACAAATAACATTGCATGTAATTCAATGCCCAAAGGTATGTGATATGAAAGATATTGAACCACTAAAGCTCTTTTTTGATGAAAGAAATCTTGGTCTTGCTAGTGTTATGTTTGCAGAGTGTCAAGGTTGTCACAAGCAGTTCAAGTTCACATCAAGCCCAATGTTGAGCAATGACATGTTTGATGTCAATGTATGAGGGGTATGGGGTTCCATGGTAACAGGTGATGGTGGTGCCCAGTTGGGTGAAACCATGGCAACTTTTAGCTGTCCAAGTATTTCGTCAAATTCATTTACTAAAATAGAGACAGAAATAAGCAAGTGGTGGTTAGATACCCTCCAAGAAGACATTTTAGCTGCCGGTATTGAAGAGAGAAATCTAGCTATTGATAGAAATGATTTTTTTCAGGGTGTCCCTGCAATAACAGTTATTTGTGATGGTGGCTGGTCAAAAAGGGCGCACAAGCATACTTACAATGCTTTAGGGGGCGTGGCCATCATCATCGGCGCAGCAACAGGTAAAATTCTCCACGTAGGTGTGAGAAACAAGTTTTGTTACATCTGCAAAACTGCCCAGACAAAAGGTGTACCTCCAAAAGCTCATGAGTGCTTTATGAATTGGACTGGCAGCAGTCAGGCAATGGAGGCTGACATCATTGTCGAGGGTTTTCTCGAGGCTGAACGAAAACATGGTGTAAGGTATATGCGTCTTGTTGCCGATGGTGACAGCTCTGTTGAAGCTCGAATAAGGCAGCATGTTCCAGTCTGGGGACAACGTGTCGAGAAAATAGAGTGTGCTAATCACGCATGTAAATGTCTTCGTTCACACCTTGAGCAACTGGTAATGGATAAGCCTAGCTATAAGGGAAAGAATAAGTTGACAAAAGCTAATCGATTACGCATTACCAGTTCCATTCGCTGCGCTATCCGTCGACGAGCACAAGAGGAAAATCGACCACTGGCTATAAGGAAACTGAAGCATGACATCCTTAATACAGTGAATCATGTATTTGGTATACATGAAAACTGTAGTGACGATTTCTGTAAGGTAGCAAAGCAAAGGAAGGAATCAGCTAGCACAAATGAAACTTTACATGTATGCACTCAAAATCAAACTTTATTATGTATGTTATCACAGTCAGTTGTCGAGGATGAAATTAGCACAAATCCCACTGACAATGAGGATGTTATTGCTTCAGTTTTAGATGAGCAAAGTACACTTTGGTCCGAAATCTCATCTTTGACCGCCCAGGAGGAGTCGCGAGGCGATAGTTTAAACCCTGTCTCCCATGTTGACCCTGTTTTAAGACAAGACATTTCGCGTTCGCTTGTAAGGTTAGAAAATAAAGCCAGCAGTTTGATAACTTGTCAGACAACCAATCTTGCCGAAAATTGGATGTCGATCCTAGCAAAGTTTGACGGAGGCAAGTTTTACAACAGGGTCAACCGTGGTTCATGGCATGCACGATGCTATGGTGGTGGGCTTAGGAAAAATTTCGGTCCTAAGTGGTCACCAACGGTATGGGAGAAGGTTACTGGCACTAAGGCTGGTCAATGGTTTGATATCCATTATAACCGTAGGTCGAAGAAGCTTCTTTTGAACAGGTTGTACAAAAGTCGCCCTGAATACAAGGCCAGAGCTTACCAAAGAAAAATTAAATCTGCTGCTGTATCTGCCAAGAGTAAGTCTACTCTTGAGTATGGCAAAGACGCCCTTGAATGTATTCCTGATGTTAGTTCTGACACTCTGCAGGCTGATATTCAGGAATACCTTGGTAAGCACATCAATGTTGATGAGGCCGTATTGACTGCCCTAGAGACCCAGACCAAAGAACAGTCTCATAGTGGAGTCTGGCATGAGGAAAGGCGTAAGCGGATCACTGCATCTGCTTTCGCTGATGTTGTGCGACGTAATCCTGGGATCAAGGTTGAACCTCTTGTCAGACGATTCTTGTATTCAACCTTTCGTGGTAATTGTTTTACTAGAAAGGGTTTACAAGAGGAAGCTAATTCAAAAAAGGATTATATCCTTAATAGGGCAGTCAATTGTATTAACGTGGTTAGGATAGAGGACATGGGATTGGTCGTTTCAAGGGAACATCCCTTTCTTGGTGCCAGTACTGACGGCAAAGTCTTTGTTCAAGGGGGAGAGTGTGGCTTAATTGAAATAAAAAATGTCTTGCATAACAATACTATGTCTATTGTTGAAGCCACACAGAAGGTAAGTAATTTCCCCCTTGAACGGAAGAATGGGAATTTTTTCATTAAAAAATCCCATTCTCATTACCACCAGATACAAGGGCAACTGAATATATTGAATTGATCCTGGTGTGACTTTGTTGTAAGACGTACCAATCCCTTTGACATGGTAGTGCTTAGAATAATTAAAGATGTTGATTTATGGGTAAATACAATGGTTCCAAAACTGAAGGCATTTTATTTTAAGGCTCTTTTACCAGAACTTGTCCATCCGCGTCACCGAAAACAGCCCGGTATTCGCGAACCTGGAGTTTGGTTTGAACAACGCCCCAAAGCAAAACCCAGAAAAAGGCATGCAAGTTGCCCTGACAGTCCGTTGCCCTTAATTTCTGCTCCTGTGGCCAAATCTTCTCGTAAATGTCAATCTAAGACAAAATTTCTGAATCGCCGCATATCACACAAATGGATTATAGATGAGGCTTCAGGGACATCAGAATGGTATGCTGGTACTGTTACTAGCATAGTTTCTGGTGTTGATGGTGCCCCAGATACAATTTATGATGTGCAATATGACAACGAGTCAGAAGCTTTTGAGGTTGACCATTTACAGGAAGATTTGAGCACAGGATCTTTGAAATTTTTGTAAGGCCTGTATAGCAATATCTTGTATAACATTTATTCTACATACTGCTTTCTGTTGATTTAATATAAATACATATAGATATAATATTGTATTGAGAATTTGCAGTTTATTTTTTAATCAGTATTAATTTTAATTTAAAGTAATTTCACATTCAATGTTTGCTATACAGGCCTTATCTAAAACACCTTTTGATCAATATTACAACATGTACCCCTAATCTGCACATATCAATTTTTTGCTATTCAATATTGTTGAAAACTGGTTTTATATTTAATTAACACAAACTTGTACTTTTAAATTTGATCTGCAATTTCTTTATTCACAATCATATTTATGATTATATTTTTATCCCTTTAATTAATAAAGTGCAACTTGCATGATACCTTTTAGGACAACGGTGCGAAAATGACAATATAAGCATTAATTAAATATAACATGTATGCCTTTAGTTGTGGAACCATTGTGTCTGATAAAAGTAGGTAGCGCTAACTCTTAATACTGTATTCCTTCAATATTTAACATACAATATATACACAATTGTTGTTTTGTATAAACCACAATGCCATCATTTTCTTTGCATATGACATTGTAAAAAATATCTCAATCAACATTGATAAGAAAAAAGGGTGCTTTTGCGTTTCCCTCGGTTTTAGTTTGTTACCCCGATTTTGTTTTTTGTCCATGGATTTATGAGTTTTGAACAGCGGTATACTACTGTTGCCTTTATTTATACTCATATTAAGGCAAAAAAATAAAAGATCCATTTTATATATATTTTCAATGACTAATTCAATTTTCATAATATAAGGGTGTGTATACATTTTGCTAATTTATTTATTCTCAACATCTTTAATTATCCTTGATACTGCATGTTGACGACATGGACACCATTGTGTATTCAGACAGATAGACGACATTGACATAAATACAAAATTTTGGGAGTGCATACATGTACATGTATATGAATATTTCAAACTATACATTTTATCTTTGTTCATTTTTGCATATAGAGTTTGAAAAAGTTAAACTTCTTCAGTAATTATCATTTTGAATTGATTTCTTAATATTATATTATAAATAAAAAAATCAAATAAGTTTTCATTATTAAAACAAAAATCTTGATAAAAATTTGTTTGGTTACAGTCTGCAACGTTAGTTTGAGATTATTAAAACAATTAGCACAGGTACATGTATGCTCTATATATATACATTGTACGCAGAACCTTTAGTTCATTTGAGTTTCTGCTTATTGATTAATATTATCTACATAACAGGTACAATGTACATACAGTATGTAGCAGTCATACAATGTAGTTTTTTTCATTATTTCACAAGGTTGTAAAGCCATTTTAAAAAACAGGAATAATTTAACCAAATTATGGGCCTGGCCTCAGGCTCACCTGAATTAAAAGTTCTACATGGTGCCCCTATTCACTTTTAAATTTTTTGTTTTAACATTTCTTATTTTCAATTCATTCATTTGTTACATTTAAAATTGAGATATGAAATATTTTACATAAATGTAAGCAATGTATGTACAATGTACATATCTAATGCAACGTTGCATTTTTTGGTCAAGTCTTGCAGTTAACAAGAAGTAATGCAGAATTTTTTAATATCAGGTTTTAAAAGGGTGCTTGGAAAGGAAAAGTGCAATGTACTTGTATAACAACATAAATTTTATGTTTATCAAAGTGATGGTGATCTTGATTTAAACAATTACATAAAATGTACTCATATGTTAATTAGATTCATGAAATAAATTTTTGTTCATATCTGACACAACCTTTTCATAATATAGGCCACACTTAAGGTTTCAAACCACTAAAACGCTTTCCCTCAGAAGTTTGATGGCATAAAGTAAACTGTACTAAGAAAAAATAGTTACTGTGATTTGCTGTATAAAATGTATCACAAGCTGTATTTCCACAAAGTTGGTATTATTTGAAAGATAATTAATTCTGGAATACTCACATCCAAATATAAAAGATTATTTAAAGTTTTAAAAAATATGAAAGCCATTTGCAAAATGTGTATATTAAGAATTTTGGGAAACTATTGTTTGTTTATTTTTGACAACCGTCACTTCTGGATGTCAGACTTTTCTTATATGCTTGTTAACCTATGGTGATTTTTTGAGAGCTGTTAGAAGGCATAAATACATTTGAGGAAATCATAATGCCAGTCTAGTTAAACTTAAGGTAAATAAAGGAAAGAGGGTAGAAAAATCAAAATTTACAAAGAGTTATACAGTAAAATTCTTTGGCGGTTTGAAACCTTAAAAGTGTTTATTATTTTATATATTTTTTTCATTTTTACAGTAGTTTGATTAAATCTCAATACCTGCAGTTACACTGTCTTTTTTTTCAGTGTAGAAACACACAACTTGTGTTAAAGTATTTTGAGAAATTGATACTTTAAATCTTTGAGAACTAAACAATACATGTAATATGAAATTAAACAGTATTCAAATATACATTGATTTTTTATAACTACATAATTTTTTAAAACTAGGTTATAACAACCCAATGCAATATTAACACCCTCAAATGAAACATTATACCAGTACTAAGCTGTTATCTGTCTCTGTTTTAGTAATATAAATTTAACTGCATACAAAATTTATAACAGTCTATTTAACAGTAAATATATTGATATCAGAATGGTCTATATATGATAATAATAATAATTAAATCTGTGCAAAAAAATGCATGCAGCTTTGACTGCTCTAGTGGCTATCATCATGTTCATTATGATGATTTGTATTGTATATAATGAACATTTGTTTAATAAAGTCTATATCAATATCTGTCATATAAATGAAATACTTGGACAACAATATAGTTGTGTATGGTTGATGTCGTGCTCACATTGGATTGAATTACACATTTTGTTATACTTTTTAAATGGGGTGTATACTATACCTGTACGTCATTACCCGACTGTACATTTGATAACCTTAGAATGATAGATAAGAAGTATATGTGATACTACAGGACATTTATAGTTGTGTAGCTACAGTATTTAGTTGTTTTTAGCTTGTGACATCTGACCCTTTGCAACCATAACTCATATAGATACATGTACATTTTTGTATATGCAACAAAACTTTTAAAAACATTTCACAGCGAGATACATATAAATGTATCTGTTATAATAAAATGAAAATGTTATACACTAAAGTTTAACCTTTACACAATGTGCTCAAAGTATTAATAAAAAAGTACATTCACAAGTACATGTACATGTAGCCGAAGACCAGGGTTTTGATTTTATCACTAACTTTTTAAAAAATCATATTTTTATGCCAATGCTTTTACAAGACCTGATTTATATGTTTGTGATATTTTTCATAACTTTAAATTAATTTCCCTAATTACAAACTATTGCCTTTTTAGTCCGCCTCAACGAAGTTGTGAAGGACTATTGTACTACCCCCGGCGTCCATGTCCGCGTCCGAGGTGTTTTCTCAGAGACCATGATAGCTAGAACCATGAAACCTAGCTTATTGTTTCAGAAACAAAAATTGGAACTTGCCCATACTAAAATTTGATGACCTTGACCTCAGCTTCATGGTTCATTGAACATTGAAATTTTCCAAGTTTACGTCTTAGTTTCTGTTTTTTCAAAGACTTTTATGGCTAGGGTCATGAAACATTACCAGTAGGTGCAAAATAAAATTACGCACATACCCATGACAAAATAAGATGACCTTGACCCAAAAGTCATGGTTCATTTAACATAATTTCTCAAAATGCAGTTTTACGTCCGAGTTTCTGTTTAAGCAAAGACTTTAAAGGCTAGGGTCATGAAACTTTACACATATGTTCAGAATAAAATTCCTCACAGACCCATATCAAAACTAGATGACCTTGACCCCAAGGTCATTGTTCATTGAACATTGATTTTTTCAAGATGCAGTTTTACGTCCTAGTTTCTATTTTTACAAAGACTATAATAGGTAGGGACATGAAACTTCACCAATATGTTCAAAACAAAATTACACACCTACCCATGGAAAAATTAGATGACCTTGCTTTCAAGGTCATGGTTCATTGAACATTGATTTTTTTCTCAAGATGCAGGTTTACGTCCTAGTTTCCGTTTTTATAAAGACTATAATAGGTAGGGGCATGAAACTTCACCAATATGTTCAAAACAAAATTACACACCTACCCATGGACAAATTAGATGACCTTGCCTTCAAGGTCATGGTTCATTGAACATTGATTTTTTTTCTCAAATGCAGTTTTAAGTCCTACTTTCTGTTTTTACAAAGACTACAATAGCTAATGGCATTAAACTTTAAATCACAGTTTTCAGAATAAAATAACGCAACTACCCATGCCAATATTAGATGACCTTGACCTTAAGGTCATGGTTCATTGAACATTGATATTCCCAAGATACAGTTTACATCCTAGTTTGTATTTTTACAAATAATATAATAGCTACAGATGTGAAACTTTGTCACAATGTTCAGAATAAAATTATGTACCTACCCAAACCATAATTAGATGACATTGACCTCAAGGTCATTGTTCATTGAACATTGATTTTTTTTTTTGGATGCAGTTTTACGTTTTAGTTTCTATTTTAACAGACTATAATAGCTAGGTCATGCAACTTCATATGTATGTTCAGAATATAATTATACACAGACTCATATAAAAATTAGAAGACCTTGACCTTGATGTAATGATTCATTGAACATTGGAACTTTTTTTTAGGATAGTTTTACAACCTTGACTTGGGTTAAAAAACTTCACCAAGAGTTTCAGATTAAAAGTATACACGATCCAAGGCCAAAATAAGATAGGCTTTATTTCAAGGTCATTGGTCAATGATCATTCAACTTTGATTGATGCAGATTTACATCATAGTTTCCACAAGATTCATATCCAAAAACCATGGTTAATATTGAATAAATAAAGTAATGAAGCATCATTTTTTGCCAGAACAACATGGCATTTTGTGAGATAGCTGAATGTTACAACTTGCATTATTAAGGCGGACTCAGTAATCTGTGATTACCTATGTTTTCTAATTCTTGTGCTTTGATAATACTTTATTGTTAAAAACTGATTCAATATGTTACAGAAATTAATATAGGAAATGATGTGAGTTATTTAAAAATGAAACCTGAGTCTTATGTGGTTCACTATCTTGATGATTACAATACATGTAGTGTGGTATGTTGTTATTGAGTAGATCCAGTTCATTTTATATGTGTCAAAATAAAATAGGTGAAATTTAAATAATACTTTTGGGACAGCACTTGAAATGTAAAGATATTTCAAATAGTTATTGATTATGAATATGAAAAACATTAATCAATTCAGATATAAATACTAATGACTAAATACATGGACATGCAGTAAACACTTGCATGATCATTAAACTGATAGGACATATTAAAAGTGTCATCATAATTCATTTTGGTTGTAATGAATGATCTTCCATAAACAAAACAAAAATAATAGTCTTGGAATACCTCATATATTTATCAGAAGTTTAAACTTAATTTTACTACAATTTAAACAACGTTGAATCAAGTTTTCATTTATTTGTTTTAAATTACTTTATTCTGAATGTAGCATACAGATATTAGACATGTCCATTACGGCGTTGGTATCTGTTTTAGTAATTGTTATTGTTAATTTTTTTTTTTACTAAAAATGTATCCATGCTAAAAGGTCTGTTACAGTACATATCATAGGTGAATCCAATGGGCTCCCCCTTATGCTATAAAAGTTTGGTTGATTATTTAGTAAAAATTGGAAATCACTGGAGTGGGCCCTCCCTTTTTTAATTTCTGTATCCGCCACTGCATATTTTTCATATTGGCTATATAATATAAAGAAAGGTGTATTTTTTATCGTTAAAATACCATGAGTGGGATGCAAGTATACAATCTTTTATTACAATACACATTCTTAACATTCATATAGAGTAACTTATTAGACCTTCATTTGTGGCAGTACAGGAGCTTTAACCAAAATGAGTAAAAAGTTTTTTGTATTTTACTTTGCATATTCATGTAAATGCCTGTGTGATTCAGTGTATATTTATTCTTATTATATGCTCAATTAACTGTTTGTCTGAATTCTTATACGGTTATGCAACTGTGTCATAATGTTGAATTTATTAACTGTGTTCTCGAAATCTGTCAGTTATAAATGACCAAAACATGCAGGACTCTTAATATTTTAGATAATTTATATAGCAATCAACTGGTAAAATTATAAAAAACTGATAAGCAAAAGCAGATGTCAAGATCTCATTATTTATAGACTTTACACATGCTCATTTAATTTATTGTACATATGTAGCAAGTACTTAAATCATGTTAAACTGGGTGAAAATTTTAGATACTCAATTTTCGACTCTTCCTTGACACCATTTGTGACGATGGTCTCGAAAAACAAGGATATACTGTCAGATGGGGAGGAAAAATGACAGTGTAAGGGGATAGCAATTCCCCAAGCACTTAAAAGAGTACCTTGTAGATTTAAAAAACAAAACAGTAGGCTGATGCCACTACAAGGGCTGATCCTTTACACTGCAAAATGGAGAGGGATTTATATAAGTTGTAATAACTTGTTTCCCAATTCACCGTGAATAAATAAGTTTAAAGTATTATTATCATATGCATTTTGACATGTTTAGTACAATACATGTTTAGTTATTTTTGTATTCAGATACGAGTTTATAGATGTGGCAATAGATTTGTATTTCAATGAACATGAATGTGTATGTCCTGGTTTCACTCTATTCATAATATTAATTAAAATAATGCAAGGATGAAAGGTACCACCAGTTTTGCAGCACCAGTGCTATTTAAAGTTATAAAAAAATAATTAGTTATCAAGCATTAAATTTATGCATAATTTAACACAATAATACCTACATGTATTCTTAAACTATTTTTATTTTCATATACACTTCAAGGACTTAAAAACTTACTGACGGACTTGGACCACCACTAATTCACTGATGTACATGAGTGTATCATGAAAGCATAAAATAATATACTGTACTTACATGTAAACAGTATGCATTAAAAAATATGTGCAATGTACATCATACTACATGTATTGAAAGAATTTAATATGTATATTTATAGAACCTTTTGCAGGTTAGTATTTCAATTTTCCATTGATAAATTATACTTTTTACATACATGTATGATAAGTGCACAAATAACTAGCACAGTGACACTAAAAAGGTAACAATCAAATAATAAATTATAGCTGCCTAAAAACTGTGGATAAACATACATGTATTGCAAATAGTCCTTCAAATATGTATATTTTTTACTGTTTTTATTTTTTAGGCTAATATATTTATGGTGTGATTTGATATCATTAACATGAATTGTGAAATTGCTTCCACTACACTTTCATCAAACCTCATGATGTTCACCAAAATTTGTGTGTGTAAACCATGAGCCTCAAGTTTACTAGTTGATAAAGTTTTGCAACAGGACATCAAAAGTGTATCCATGGTTTGATGAAGTACATGTAGCAAGGTAATTATTGTATATGTTTAAAATGTATGTTTGCATAAAAGACAATTGTTGGGATTGACTCAACATCTGATATGTGTCTGTCTTAATTGACATCAACTTTCATCTAAGGTATATGATCATTTTGATGCTGTTTGCTATTGTTTTTAGCACATCAGAAGTATTAATTTGTGTTGCTTCCATTTCAGAGAATTGACACATGCATGTTTTCTTTTTTATTTGAATGGTAATTTAATTACATTTACTGTACAAAAAAAGCAATTACAAAAAAACATCATACTTTTTTTTACAATAATTTTACAATTATTAAAAAATTGCAAGTAAAATTACAAGTAAAATTTATAATTGTAAGATTACAATTACAAAACTTTCTATTTTTTCTTATACAGCTAACATTGTTATTGTTTGCTCCTATATACAAGTACATGTATATGCCACTGCACATGTATCTATGATGGAAGTCCTCCCAAGAGACATCAACACAGAGAATTCACTGAACATTTAAATGGACATGGATGTTTGTCAAAGGTCATGTTAGATTGAACACCTGTATTACCTTATAATTATTAATGAACAGTAAGTTGTTATTATCTGTATTTTTTAAAGTATAACTAATTTGTCTTATTGATTATCAAGAATATATCACCAGCAAAGTAACTCAAGAATGTGCCTAGCATGAGTTAGTTTAAGTCTGTTTGACGTGTGTGGTATATTTTTTATTATTTGAAAAACAAATAAGTTTTACTTTTAATTATATAGATTTTATATTTATGTTTTAGACAATATCACATGTGCTATTAATGAATAGTGGATGATTTGATTTTGCCATGTTGTATCACGTAAGAATATCTGAGTGGAAATGTGTTTAATATATTGCTTGATATTATGTGTTTTATTCACCCTAGAAGGTTAGAACCGTCATCTATATACATGTAATAGTTAAATTTTAAACAAGGTACAAAATAGTATAAACAAATATATGAAGAACTATGTGGAGATGTATTTAAAATTATTTCTGATTGCAAAATCTACACCAAAACAACAGAAAATATTGATTTAGTGTTGCTTTATGCTAACCTTAGCAATATTTCAGCTATATGACACAAGCCAATTATTGACAGCAACATTATTTAAACAAATGACATTTAATTAACACCTTTTCATAACTTGCATAATTTATTGAAAGGCATTACCTACTTGTAGATTACAAATATTATAATGGATTATACATGTAGATAATACTAAAGGATCAAGTATGTTGGATTCTAACCCATTCTTATTCATGAGATTTTCTGAAAAAAAAACTTGGTTCAACATATTGTTGTACTTGGGGCATATACTTGTGATATAAAAAAGGGGATAACAGCAAATGACTACAATGCCACACAAAACATCAAAACACACCTAAACAACTCCCCAACACTCAACCTCACTCAAAGCACAAATATAGAGACAGAGACAAGACAACAAGAAGCCGGGAAATCCTGACTTGGTACAGGTATTCCACCAGTGGAATAGTTGGATTGAACCGGTTAGTGAGTACTCAAACCTCTCCATTATATTCCCGACCAAATTCAAACACACACACTGAAAGACACACAATAAGATACCTGCACAGTATACAGTCAACAATATCGACCTCATACTATAACAACCAACAAATCAAATAAAAGCATTAAAAAACTGAAGAACACCTACATTACAAAATGCCAAAACACAAAAATAGATTTAAACCGGTCCCAAATACACTAAGTAGAGACGACTTTGACTCATAACCACACGTAGTATGCCTATAAAGAAACAAGTAGGCAAGTACAAGCCAAGTGTGTACTGTCAATTTGAACACGTTGTGTGTGGGTATGTAATAAACCATCCCAAGCGTCCACGGGACCTGTTTAAACATATTATAAAATAAAATAAGGCAATCATAACCGGAATTTAATAAGTTTAATAAAATATATTTATAACAGTGCTAAATCACTGCCTATTGTGATGGTGATTAAAGGTGAACTAAGTCTTGACGCTAGACGCGTCATTTATTGATCTTGAAACTTATCGAATGCAAAAAATAAGAATAGATTTAAAATAGCCAGTACTGTAAAACTGATACACAAATAATATAAAAAGACAATAATTACAATAATCACAAACAAAAGCAGGGTCAAATTGTGCTCGCAACTACTGGAAGCTAGCTAAGACTAATATATCTGTTGGTATAAAAACTGTCGCACAATTGAAAAATTATCACAAATTACACTCCAATTGGGATTGGTTTGGTGCCATTCAGTCATCAAAATAAATTGAAATCGGCAGTTTTAGTGAGAGGCCAGTATTTATTGAGAATCTTCAAGTCATTGGAACATAGTGTTAAATTAACCGATACAACCAAAATATCATGTTTATATCCTTTACAAACATAAGATTTTAAAGTTTTACCCAGTCTTGAAAGTTGATTTTTCAGTTTTTTACATTTATTTACAACATTGCCATAAAATTTAGGATGCGAAACACCTTCTGAGATAAGTTGTCTACGGGTTACATTATATTTAATTACAAGATGTTCATACTTGTTATAAAATTTTCGGAAAGTAGCCAACAGTTTATGAAACCTAAATCCTTGTTGAAGTAATGTTTTAATTAAGTGTCATTATTTATTTTTACAAATGTTTTTGTAGGATACCACTGTATGATTATTGTATAGTTCACATAGTGACATAGTGTGTATGTTGGTGAAACAGTTTTACTACCACAATGAACATATAATTATGATAATACAAAATTTGAAATTGTAAGTATAGAAGTATTCTTAATATTGTTTTAAGTGTATAATATCAATATATGAATATGGAACAGCAGTATTTGAATACACAACATCTGACAACTTAGCAGTAATATCTGGAGTTCCACAGGGAAGTGTGCAAGGATGTATTCTTTTTCTTATGTACATAAACAACTATCCACCGAAATTTATAACATTTTGAAAATATTGATTTATAACATTACAAAATAATTTTTTTTCAAATTAAATGAAAACAGTGGTAATTTGCATATCTGAAACCCCCGCTTTGTATATTACAAAAAAGGGTGCACTCGACTTCCACACATATGTGAAAAAGTTGGCCGGTTACTTGCCCAAGGTCGGCGGTTTACTCCGGGTACTCCGGTTTCCTCCGTCAGTAAAGCTGGTCACCATGATATAGCTGAAATATTGCTGAAAGTGGCGTAAACCACCAATCAATCAAACAAATAAACAAACAAACATATCTGAAACAGTGGCTATTATTAAGATGTCAAATTTTTAACCAAACAAAGACCTATGTTGTCATTTTGTAACACAAACAATGTCAGCAGACAACATTTTGAAAGAGGTCTGTCCAAGGAGAACCTAAGCTAGGTTTTGTATAATTTGTCCCGGTTGTTCTGGAGCACCAAAATTAAAGTGTTGATAATGGACACCTGAGTGATGGCAAACATCACCTGAGCCAAGGCTCTGGTGAGAAAATCAACATGTTAACATTATACCACATTAACACATTGCATCATAAAATATTCTGTTTCAATTTAACAAAACTGTTGCTTATAACAATTGTATGTAAAATCAGAACTTCTACCTTATTTTGAGGCAAAAATTATTTTTGTTGAGAAAAAATTTAGTAAACATCATAGGCAACTATGATTTTCAAAAACCTTAACCAGTCACACAGTTGTTACCTTTATTTAATACATTAATTCAAATATTGACAATGCATTGAAACATTGTATATATATATATATTTTTTTATAATTTCAGATAATGGAGAAGATGATGTATGTTAAGAGATATTGAACATGACAAATAATAATGGAAGTTAATTTTGTTCTTGTCTTTTAATAATGATGACAGCTTAATGTTGGAAGGTTAACTTTATATCAGTACAGTCCATCTGATAAGCACATAATGGTGTTAACTTGTTGCGCATATTGTGCATAAATGTATCTGGAACCTCTGTTTTCATGTAGTGTAAGCATTATCAAGGGAGAAAATTCAAACACAAATATTGTTTTGCTATTCCTCTATGTTACAATATATAATACATAAATTGGAAACAATATAACATAAAAACTATTGTTCCTGAACAAAAGTTTGTTATACAAACTTTTATATTGTACAATAGTGTTAATAGTGCAATATAATGCTGTAGTTTAATATTTTAAAATAAAAAGGATATTAATTGAGACCCATTTAACCAGTATCTTGGTATAGATTATGATTATTTTGTCATGGTCTTATTTGTATTATGGTGTGAGGGGCATTAAGTTTTACTACTGTAACAGAATTTTTAAGTATTGATCAACTAATTCTTATATTAAAAGTAAGCAGGGAAACTAAAACATAAGGGATAAGACTTTTCTTGTTTTAGAGTTCTAAAACTTTAGTGAGAAAATATTTAAAAAACAAAAATGTTATTCATTTAATATTAAAATTATCCTGAGCTAAATTGTGGACAATGCTTAAAAGGACGAAAATAAAGGTTATGTATTTTGGGGTTATTATAAAACAAAACACTGAAATTAGCATTGTTTTCTTGTAGTTTTTCTCTTTATGTGGACATGGCCATCCATGTTCCTTTTTTAGATATGTTTTCAAACTAAAGCTTAATATTAACTTATTTATAGAACATATGTTATCACATTGTAGTTCTTGTGTTGTATTGTAGAGTTAATTTTTTATTAGTCATAACCAATTCCTGATGTATTTTTGTAAGTATTTTATGTAATAAGATATAATTTAGGATTTGTTTACACAGGGTAAATGCTTGATAAATTATAATACAATTGTTAAATATTTACTAAATGTTCTGTCATAATTAGTTATAACCACTCTGTGGCGCAATTGGTAGCGTGCTCGCCTTCAAGAGTGGGAGACCAGGGTTTGATCCCCGGTCGGGTCAAACCAGAAGACTTAAAAATAAGTAGTTGCTGCTTTTCCGCCAAGCATGTGGCATTCAGTTGTGAGAGCAACGGCTGGTTGGCTCAGAATCAGTATAATGTGTCTGAGTGGGGTGTCTGTCTAACTGCGGGCAGTTCTCCAGTGTGCTAGCACTGTTGAAACAAATCCAGCTCAGCGTGCTGGTCTAGTCACAGCAGACAATTTCAATGCACTACACCTTGTTCTCGTCATGATATAGCTGAAATACTGCTCATTTGACGTAAAACACCATTCAAACAAACAAATCATGAGTAGTTCATTTTTAATCTGTCTGGACAAAGTTGCAAATGACAATTATACCACCCCAGTGCACATCCGAGTTGTTAATGCTAGCCTATTGTTGAAGATAAAATATATTGAACTTTCCAATACAATGCATTTATTATGTTAGGGACAGGCACATTTAATTCACTGTAAAAATGATAAACTTATGCCATGTCTAAATGTTTGTGAAACCATGTCTTTTATGTTTATTAACCTATACAAATGTTGACCAGAAATTGATATTGACCTTATTTGAAATAGAGGAAACAAGTAAATAATCAAACTCTGATACCCAAACATGTATATATCTGTTCAAACATGCATATATCTGTATATATATGGTAAATTTTTTATGACCCCTTGGGAGGACCTTGACCTGCACACAAAGCATGCCGGTTAAGGCATGACGTTACAATGACATCATTTAAAATGATGTTCCTATATCATACTTCAAAAATTTTATGATTTGCACACACCAGGAATCTTGGGTTACAGTTTATATTAAAGTCTCTGGTACTAGGATCCATCGGAGACAGTGATTTTTTAAATCATCATTAACCACCGGACACCCTATCTGTATATAAATATATATTTTAAAATCTGGTTTTGGTAAACATTGTGCTAACTAAGTTATTTTCACCCACTGTAGACATGAAAAATTTGTCATGCCTAAAATGTCGGGACCTATCAAGTATATATTTGCTGAAGGTGCAAAAAGTTTCCTTCAAATTTAATAAGAAAAAAGAATATGTTTTGCTGCTTCTCTTTGAGTATAAATCCATGTAAACAAGAAGTGGATTGGAGTGTTGATGCATCCTGATGGGTGTATGTCACACAGGCATTATTCACACAAACTTTGCATGCACTTGTCATGTTCACAGACTACTGGTAGGTCAAAAATATTTGTTAAGTTGATGCATCCTGATAAGAACATGCTACATGGACATGTGTTGTTTCACCTAAACCTCAATTTCATGGTCCAGTTTTCATATAAATTTTTACCACTGCAAACTGCTCAGGTTTTTTCATCACTTTTTGTTCGCTGTTGTCTTAATTTTGTTAACTTTTTCACATTTTCATCTTGTTCTCAAAAATGACTTGTGCAGAGCTACACAAAACTTTGCTTGAATACTCATCTAGGTGTTCTTCAAAAAATAATGTAGGGTAACCTTTCCCCCCATTTGAGATTTCCACCAAGGCCTCTCATTTGTTGAAATTAAGAAATGTGAGAAAAAAATTCTTCTTCAGAACCAGTAAGTGGAACAAAAATTGTTTTTACCAAAAAGTCTATGAGTGATCATCCAGTCTACTATCCTAGATTGCGAAAATGGCTGATGTGCAAATAAGCAATGTTTCCAATCAAACAAATATCTTTTTAGCAACCAAATGGCCAATCCATACCCAAATTTGCGGAAAATTAATAGTTCTATCATGACCCCATTTCAAAATGTTCAAAGGAAAAAAAACATACAAATGTTGTTCTCAAATACAAGAAGATAAATTGAACCCCCTTAAACTAATTGTTTTACAAACATAGAATTGGTGGAAGACAAGCATAGAAATGTTGTGGAAAAGAGATTTTGTACACATATTTATTGAAACAACTCTCTATTACCTTGTGTTTGAAATTGCCAGTATTACATACGTGCGATACCTAGTTTCTATCCGAGAATTAAGCTACCTGTCTGATTGGTGAAGACATTTTGAACTTCCATCTCCAGAACATCTCGAAAGAAATAAATGTAAATTGCATAAAATGTTATGTCCCTTACATGATAAGGGGTTGCCAAATGCTTAGGTGAACCATTACAGAATACCAGGAGACTCGTGTTTATTTTAATTTTTAACATATTGAGAGAGTGCTATGTCTTGGTCATGTCTATTATTAATTTCTGCATACGATTTTGCAATATCTGGTAGACTTTTAATGTCCATGTAGATTATTTATAATGGATAAATGTTGTTGCAATAATTGTCTGGCTGTTTATGAGAGTATGAAACATACAAGACAATAATTAAGAGGGGGACCTCCAGGATTTTTATATTGCAGCATCCGCCCATCTCAAAAGAATAGAGAGCAAATAGCACAAACATTATAAAGCATCTGAAACTGAAATTTATAAACACAACGTCCACAGTTGACCACTATCATTATACAAGGTGACAACAATAAGCAAATACATTTGTTCTTAACGCAGCTGTCCGAAAAATTATGACGGTATTAAGCAGGTTTTATTTTTTTGCACGTCCACATCTCTTTATTAAACGGAATAACGACGAATGACAACAGTGAAAAAAAAATCCGCCCACACACCAAGGACAAGACAACAAAAATCATTTGCTTTACGGACGATACCTAATATATAACTGAGTAATTATGCACTATATTTAATGAAGATGTTGGTTATGAGTGTACGAGTAGGTAAGCATTTGCCACTTAATATGTGCCTGCAGCATTATAATTATGACGAACTTCATCTGTGAGCGAAAGTGAAAATTGTTGTATGTGAATTTTCCACTACCCTAATTGCATGACGTTTTCATAATTTTGTCTAAATATCATTGAACAACACGCTATGTAACCAAACTATATCAATTTCCATAATTTGATAGGAACAGGTCGATCTGGCAAAGATTTGTCGTGAAGAGGGCTTGGTTTGTCGTTTGCCTATTATTGATGGGTATATCATTGTTGTCCTTTCCTGTTTTCTTTTTTTGTATTGATGCTTATTTTGTTTTGATCTTCCAGGTGTGGCCTTTACTATATATCATACCAGACACACGTAGCCGTTTCCGGAGATATCATAATATTTACGTTATTGTCAAAGCTGGCTTGCGAGTGTAATAAATTGTGGCCGGGTAATGTGTGCTAATTGCGAAAAACTCTCAACAGCACTGCCACTATTAAAAAATATACAAGTTCAATGTATTACACCTTATTCTTGTCTTGATATTGTTGAAATATAGGTCCAATTTTACGTTAAACACCATACAAAGTAACTAAAAAAGATCCGTTTCCTGTAAATCCTTGTGTAGCAGGTTCAATAAATTAACAGTAAAAATGCAGCTCTCACAAATTAAGCTAAAATAGCTTCGAACACTGGATCCGACTGACAATCATGCGTTCTATATGTCTTGTGGACAATGTGATTTGCTCATTATTAAACGCTTCACGGCAATTGTACAATGCCAGCAATGAAATCGCTGTTCCAATACTATAATGCATAACTATGTGTACAGTTCAGGCTCATTTGTTTTTATTTGCATTTTAAGCAATACAAAACATTTTTGATTTTGAGATTACAAAATAAAGTTGAAAATCGTCTGTGTAAGAATAAATTCGGTACAATTTCATTGAACACAGCTGGTTTGTAATTTAAAATTAAACGGTAGGCAATATAGGCCTGAAAGAACAATCGGTGTGTTAGTAATGGTATCCCAGCAACACATTGCCGAAAAAAATTATCCGTTATCCGATGATCGCCTAATTTGCAATCTTCTGTTACCGGAGGACGAAAGTTGACCCGCGAACCCTTTTTTAATGGTCGATATTGAACGCTATATGTATTGTCTATCGTTTTACTATTCGTCAAATCAGAAAAACTTCATTACAAATTACCGTCAGTGATCATCCTACACATTGGCGTTTGCTTCTGCGTCAGTTGAACATCAAACAAACGTCATATATGTGTATTTTTATTTATAGGATAAACATTCATTTCACTATTCAACAGCAAACCACGCTGTTGTAGACACTCATTTGCTGATCTTTTCTGGAGCTTAATTTAACACATATATGCCTTATTATCGTTGGTTGACATTATAAAGATGTTAGTGTGACAGGAACAAATAAATTAAACATTTAAGACAACTGCACACCAATAAATACATATTTTACCCTATTTATATACTCATTACTTTATTTTATAAACAGAAACAAAAATTGAGCAGAAAAAAAAATTTAGTTTCCATTCTTACCGACATTCTGTATTTGAGCAGAAGTGCGCTCCATACATTTTTCAGAAAGTAGTTCCAGTTCAAAATGGTTTCAAATTTGAACAACCACCACCCGTGTTTCAATGAAGATATCTCATGAATGGAGTACAAATTGGAAATTCTAAGACGCCTTTGTTTTAGATAAATGGTGAAAGAAGTGATATTCACTTGTTTTCTGGAAAATCGTTCGTACAATAGGGCAGCATATGTACCCGCCCAGAGTCAATGTTTGGATGTTAATAATTTCTTTATTTTATCAAAAAACAACTTAGTAAGTATATATATGTATGTCAACTATTGTGTTGAACATTTGGGGAAAGATTCATTAACTTTTTTCATAAGTTTATTAAGATATACACTAAAATGTGTTGGTCAATATCTGGGTCAAAATGGCGAAATGTTGGTGTTGGTCACCCCCTTAAATAATACAGAAATTATGATAGTCGGTGTAAATGTAATTGTTTAAGAAAAACACATGTCAAACATGCAAATATTATTTAAAAAAATTTAGTTTTAATCACTTAAAAGTCATGTGATGTTACATATATAGGACGGGTGTGTTCGATGCCTAAATTTATTAACAAAACCCCGTCATATAACATCCAACTTTGAAATTTCGTCCAAATGTCAATTTTAGGTGTGCCACTTTGGGAATGGTCTTAAACGATTGACAATTCATTTCTCAATTTTTGTAATTTTCCCCAGATTTTTTCTATGTCGGGCAAAAAAAAGTAGCAGTTTTTAAGGAGACCCCCTAAATGACGTAACAGCTTGACTTGTGGTCGTTTTAAAAACGATTGTTTGCAAGTTGCATTGTTAACAATTGTACAATATGAAATTAAAACAACGTGAATGCAAATATTTATAATGACTTTACGGAAAGTAACTTTTGTGACATCTTGACAACCGTATACAAAGTTTGTTTTACTTTTCTACCTTCTAAACACAAGAGGTCGAATTCTTTTGTTCTATTTAAACCGCATATCGGACTGTTATGGCAATAAACTGAGCCTCTCGTCGACGACTTCTTATTTTCACATGAGTCGGACTAACTTCAGTCACTTGTCAAAAAACAGGAAGACCAAAGACGCCGGGTTAATTAATTGTATATTACAATTTATTGATGATGCTCTTTCCGTTAACAATTCAAAATTGTCTGATTGATTTCCATAAATATATTCTCCACTTTTAATTTAATTTTTTTTTTTTTTATTTTTAATTATCAAATTCCTATACCTACATAGCTATATACATACTCCACATGTTAATGCACTATACATTTCCAAACTTATTCAGTATTCAAGACTTTGTAAAACGTCACCAGTGTCCTAGCAGAAAGTGGATACACTTCGATTTATTAGTATGTGTTTAGATGACAAGAATTGAAATGAATAAATCCATTCAGCGCATCAAAAGATTTGATGTACAATACAATGTATTTACATAATTATATAATACAAGTGTTGAGTAATTCTTTATAACGCTGTTCAAGGAAAAAATACTAGTAATCAATTGTTTTAATGTATAACCACAAAATCAAAATATAAATGAACTATTCTTAAATGCGTCATACCTTTCGTTTCTTCCTACCCTTTACAATTGAAAAGATCTTTTATAAAATAGACATGATCACTAACCTATGCTTTTATAAGTTTATTACAAAAAAAAATGTGTACTCGGATTGAACCTGTGTTTCAAATTCTATAACAATGACCTTAAATTGAGTTCTAACAACAAATTTAAATGTTATATACATACGAATAGATGTAGTTGAAGAGGCAGTTGATGATTTGGTTGGAGATGTAGTTGAAGGTGCAGTTACAGATGTTGTTGTCGGTAATCTGTTGCCATAAAATTTGATTAGTTGATAGGGATCAGTTGTTCCATATCCAGATTCTTTAAATAAAATTAAAGGGTATTTGTCACAGTACACATGTGATTTAAATGTTTAATGTTAGTGTAAAAAGAAATATGATTCCATCTACGACACTTGGTCTTTGATTGATAGATACTCAATAGGAAATCACACCACATCTCCTTTTTTCATAATTAAAGAACCATGTAAGTAACTTTTATATAATAATATTTTCAATAAAACGTGAATAGTATAGACAAAATATGACAAATAAATGCTAAAAGTGTTCGATTTGTTTTACAAAAGAAAGATACATATACTTTGGTTTTATTAAAATATTTTCTTGAATATGACAGTTATTTGATATTTATGTTAAATATTACATGTAACTGAGAAATGAAATATTCTGTATGAATTGAGTGTCAAAAACACATTTAATGAGAAAATTGCCTTGCAATATGTCTCTTCCATGACTATTAGTAAACAGGGCAAGTGTTTTGGGGAATTTTTTTCTGAATTTTTATCCTGATTTCTAATACTCTGCTAAAAAAACATTTCCTAAGCAATATTTTAATAAACATAGTGAAACATATTTTCAAAGCAGTAACAACACATTATTCACTAAAAGTCATGATTTGTATGTCCCTCTCTGGCACGAGACGTAAATTTAATTTAAGGTAAGGACATATTAAAACTTTCCTGGAGATAGTTAACTTTTATATGGATAGTTCATTCAGCTTGAAAACATCAATTATCAATCATAAGTGAGTGAGTGAAAGTTACCACCAACTTTTTTTATTTTCGATTATTTATTGGTCCACAATAGATTCAAACATGAAGCAACTTGGTTTGGATTTTTTCAAATCAATTACACAATGTTACATATTAACCAAGATGTTTCTCCAGATTACGAGAAATCTTCAGTCACATACAGCTTATTCAACAAAAAAGTTTTTTTGAGTATAATACCATCAAATCATAGTACCTCACATCCGGTTGCATTCGAAAAAGGGTCAAACAAATTATTCCCTTGAATTTGACAGTTGTAAAAAATTAACCCGACATTTCATTGCAGTAAAACTATAAAGGGTCATACACATATATCTTTAGGTGTTTCTAAGAACCATTATTTTTTTGTTTTGTGTATTTCGAAATCTAGAGGTTACATGATTACTAACGCATGTACACAGGTAAAAAAGAAATAATAGTTTGATTGGTTAACTTTCAGTGCTGTTTATTATTTTCTCATATGCACTGAAATGTAATGCAAAATTTTGTCTCTAAGTATATTTTTTTTATATGAAACAAAAATAAATTCTGCACAATGTTTTGAAAAGTGCAAATACAACAAAGACTAATTGGGGAAAATCAATGTGGTATTACACATCTAAATGGTAAAATGTACTGTTGAATATATATACCAATTACTATTTATAACAAGAACTAACTCATTCAGTTGTACATACCTGTACATTTATAGTAAATAGTAGCATACAACAAAGGATAGTGTGAGCATGGATTGTAGTCCATAACTATTTTACATGTATCATTCCTCTGACACAGGTCTAGTAAAGGTATGAAATCAATAGAAGATTTGCAATTGTTCCATGGTTGCGTCCAAACTGTACATGAGCTTCTGTCCCAAAAATTTTTCAACCGTATTCTAAATAAAACATCGGTAACAGCGATAAACAGTCTGTTAGGACAATTTAACACAACTTCGTCGTACATACATACATTTTCTGTAAAATAAAAATAAAAATGTAATTATATATAATAAATAAAATCAGATTTTGCATGCAAATGACCCCCATTTTCATAAGCTGAGTTGTCTGACATGATTTGTAGCAAACCTGTCTTTGTTGCATGGTTCGTTTATAAAATTTTGAATTATAAAGAAAATAGTTTAACCCTACACGTGCAGATGAATTGTATGAACCTTTTTTTCATGTCCCCTTTGATCAAATAACACGTGTTTCGGTACTTATACTTCCTTGGCTTTTACAAACATTTAGCTTTCATCAATCCTGATGAAGATTATTCCAAAAAAGCGCTTCCTTGGCTTCATAAGTGTGTAATTTTAATTTTCTTCTTAATTTTTATGTTTTGATGTAAAATCTCATCGTTTTCAAAGAATAAGAAGAAACATTAATTATTTTGTAAAATAAAAAATTCTCTAGCAACAAGTTTCTGACAAAATAAAATATGTAAAAAGTAAACTCAGAGGAAAATCAATTCGGAAAATCCATAATCACATGGCAAAATCAAATAACAAAACGCATCAAAAACGAATGGACAAAAACTGTCATATTCCTGACTTGGTACAGGCATTATCAAATGTAGAAAATGGTGGATTGAACCTGGTTTTATAGATAGCTAAACCTCTCACTTGTATGACAGTCGCATCAAATTCCATTGTATTGTCACCGATGCGTAAACAAAACAAACAGACACAATAGGTAAACATGTCAAAAATAGGGGTGTCCTAGTAAACTCCTTGTATTATACAGACACGATCAAATTTATTCGTTCAGTGTATGTTATCCTGTGTTACTATGTCTTTTAATTGAGTTAATTTATAGTGTTTCTTTCTATGTTATGATGTTACACTGTTTTTATAGATAAGGGTGAATGTTTGGTACCATTAAAACGTTGAAACCATATGCAATTGTCCTGAGTCAGGAATCAGATGCTCAGTAGTTGTCGTTGGTTAATGTGGTTCATAAATATTTCTCATTTCTCGTTTTTTATATAGATAAGACCATTGGTTTTCCCGGTTGAATGGTTGTACACTAGTATTTTTTTGGACCCTTTATAGCTTGCTGTTCGGTGTAAGCCTATGCTCCGTGTTGAAGACCATACATTAACCTATAATGGATTACTTTTATAAATTGTGACTTGGATGGAGAGTTGTCTCATTGACACTCATACCACATCTTTTTATCTCTATATACGGTATGAATGAACGAACGCAAACAATTAAAATTTTCAATAAACAAAATGTAATAGTTTTATTTTAAGTTCGTTTGATAATTAAAACAAAATGTAATATTAATTTTTTCTATAGGTTGTATTTCTATAAATACATATGCAATTATCCTTGAATGGAAAGCTCATTAGCATTACTTTGTTTTCAAAGGTCAAAACATAGGGCTGTGCGGTATGTTTTCAACATTTATATTACCAGAACTTCTAAGAGTTTTAACGAATACTCAAATTATGTACTGCGTGGTACCCATACCTTCACTTTCAACCTTATCTTCAAGATGATCGCTATTTATGTTTATTTATACTGGTAACATTCCCAAGCTATATCTCTATGAGAAGATACATATAGATCATATCTGGGAACCAGTACATTAACAAATCAAACTACCTATGAATAGTATATATCTCCCAAAAAGAAGCGTGGTTTTGAAACAGCTGTATTTACAAAGTGCAACCTATAGTATCCGCATGTTACTGAAAATGTTACTCGACAAGCAAAACAAATCAATTTGACAAATAACAGTTGACCAAAATGTACTTAGAAAACAAAAGTGTGTATGAGATAAAAGAAAATCACTTCTCAAAATAATGTGTATTAGATAACAGAAAAGGAGAAAGGTAATACATCAAACCATGACATCTGATTCATACACTTGACACTATCAAGGGCAAATAGATATAGGAAGATGTGGTATCTTCAGATTAATATAATGCGCAAGTAATTACTGATTAAACAAAGGACCATAAAACGTTTAAAACCGTTGTTTTAATTAATTTAAATGTTTAGTTATAGCATTAACGTAAAAGATCTGAAGATATAATTATTCGGAATGTATTTAAAATGGATTCGTTTTCGAAAACAATCAGACAACATTTATATTTATAAAAGTGATCAATCAATTATAAACAATCTCTTTAAAAGAAGATGACAAATTATTGCTTACTTTTTAAGACATGTGTACTTGGAACAACTTGTGTGGATAGCATCATAACAAACAACAAATATAATATTTTGGCCACCATTTTGAAACCATTACTACTATCTAAAAACTTGTTCTATTCATTTAAACAAACATCAGTATTCTGATAACTGTTAACCTTTTTCAAAATGTTGACAAAAGAGGTCCAGATAAACGTATAAATGGTCTGACCTCACGGCTGATTGAATTATATCAGTATTTCTAAAGATACATGTAATGTTTTCAATTTAAGTGTATTATTAAATGCTAATGGGGTGTAGATTTTGAAATTGTGATAAAGGATTTAAAAAACATCACAATTGTTTAGACAATTTTCTGGAATTCCTATGATGAAAACAAATTGAAAAATTTTTACCAATTCAACCCCCTGATTAGATCTTTGAATATTGTTTTATTGGTATTGATAACAATTTTGTTATCACTTAAAAAGAATTAAATTAAATGGTTTTTTATATCTATTGGTAGGTATAGTGTGCGGCTAGGCTCGTGGTTTTTCGAGTGATATGATCGGGCTTTTTTCGAGTGTGATCTCTTTTGTTCGAGTGAATATGAACAAAAATGTAAACAAACAAACTTCATCTCTATCAAGACGTGATATAGACGCTTGTGTTAAATATACAAAGTTATATTATGAATGATTGTATTTGATATAGAAAGATATCACTAACCTGTCATTATCTTTCGTTAAAAAGGTGAAAATAAGCCTTTAGATGGTACCTAACAATACAGGGAGATAACTCTGTAAAATCAGCTAAACGTTTTAATTACGTTGCGTTGTTAAGGGAACATTAATCTTCTCAATGATCAATATTGGTGTTTGTCAAACTGCTATATAACCAGTGTAATTTTTCTGATAATATGGTTGGTTCAATTTATTTGATTTTTTTTACATTTTTGTCAAACGGTCAAAGTAAATACTTTGTCAAAATTCTATGAAAATTAAACAAGCCAAATTAATTTCAGTGGATGTGTTGGGTACCACCTTAAAATGCTTTAATTCCAAAATACAGAATAAAGCCATTTTTATACACATAACACTGATAATGTTGAAGAAAATGCATACAAGGAATTTATATATCCTAAGAAATACAGACACTTTACAAAAATTCTTGTTTTTGCATTGAAAATGACATTTTGTAACTAAATTCATTTGTTTATGTTCGTTTTTTTCGAGATCAGTCAGGGTGTTTTCGAGTGTGTCCAATTTTTTTCGAGTGATTATACAAATTGTTTATAGTTGAAATGTTACATGTCTGACACTTACATGTTTTAAACATTCGTTCATTTGTATATATTTTGCTGTTTGTCATATTTTATAACTTTCATGTACAGTACATATTCTAGATGTCAACAATATAATGTACGCATAAATAACTTGGATTGAGACGTACATACAGATATTTGTATTCCTGATGAGCTATTCATTTCATTGTTTATTGTGTATAAAATCTAATTTAAATGTGTTTGTCAATTGGAATAAAAATAGAGCGGATTAATTGTGTCTGTGTTACTTTTTTTATGCATGTTTTTTTTTTTGTGTTGGGGCGGGGGTCAGGCCTCCATTAGTAGAATGTGTTTTATTGAATAACATTTTTCTGATTCTTCTTTGCTGTCCAGTACTGAGGTTTCTTACTCCGTTTTTTTAATAAACAGCTGCGCCATGGTCGCATGATACACCTGTCACGTTTTCGTTTCTCTTGTGCATGGTTGTGTCTTATTATTTATTTCTTAATTAATGTGGTTTTATAATATCAAATTATTAATCACATACAGGAACGTCTTCTGTTTGGCCTTTTTAACCTTTTTATTCGGGCGTCAGTGAGGAGTTTCGTACAGCCCAAAAGCGAGTCTGACGAACAACATTTTAAGACCGGCATATAAGATAAAAACAAGACAAAGAAAGAAGATGGAAATGGATAGGACATGTCTTAAGGAAGGAACGATCAAACATCGCTTAAGTGTCACTGAGATGGTAAAAAGAAACATAGAGAAGAACAGTGGAAAGCGAGATGAAGGAGGTTGGGGTATCATGGAGAGAAGTAGAGAAGAAAGCACAAGACAGAGTGTTATGGAGAGAGCTAGTGTCGGCCTCATGTGCATAGAATCACGAAAAGGATTAAGGAAGTAAGTATATAATATTAGTTTTTTTTACGTATCTTTACAATCAAGTGCTGTTTCGTATGTGTCTTCGTTTGCGACAGACCACTAACTACAGAAGTGACAGTACTATGTAACACGGTGTAACACAAACATTGACATATGTTGAGCAGGAACGAACTGGTTTTTTTTTTATTTTGTTTTTGTGATGTACCTTTCGTTTTTATCTTGGTTTTTTCTAGGGGTGGGGGATGGGAACAGAAGTGGGTGTTTGATGTAAGTTGTACATTTTTTATTTTCTGTTGACTGTTCTTTTGATTAGAAATATTGTTTTCATTATTTTTTCTTGTGAGCAATTGGAATCTTCTTTTAATCAAGTATATGTTTGTTTTTACAGAATGACAAAAGTTCATAAGTTTTAACAAACTAACCTAAACTTCAGAACGTAAACCAGATCAGTAATTCCTATGATCGATGTACATGTGATGCCTATAGCTGTTCCTAATCCAATTTTTACTGACACACAGTAAAAACCTTAAAAGAAATTGAAATATGTAATTGGTCAGTATATTGTGTGGTATCCTAGCTAAGGCATTGTAATGCACGCGACAAAAGTTAACTTACCAGGTATAAGAACTATCAATATTCCTAGCAATATCAACCTAACCAATTTAATAACTGAACCTTTACACATATTATACATGTTATATTGGCATAGTAATTCCCCAATGCAAATTGTAAGTATGTGTTAATCCACACATATTAGTTTTATCACTATGCTTACTCTTTACAAAATTCAAAATGCAGATGATTTTGTTCTAAACAAGTAATAACGCATATTTGTCAGAAAAAACCGTTTAACGTTTGAAAGCAGATATACATGAAGGACCGATAAAAGCCTGTAATAGCATTTTCCGAGAAATGTAACTTTGGAAATGAAGAAGCAAGATGTATAATATGTCCTTTGTACTACTTCAACAAGAATACACCAAAATAACATATACATATTAAATAAATAACAATGCATATCGTTTTTTGATATAGTTCTGATTGACTTTGGATTAGATTTGTAGGCTTCAAAACATCTAGTATATTATATTTTTGGTGTCTAATCGGTTGTAGTTATAGTAATACTATTTTTTATTTTCTATTCGTAAGTGAATAAAGGCAATAAGAGTATATCGCTGTTCGAAAGTCATAAATCGATAGAAAGAAAACAAATCCGGGTTACAAACTAAAACCGAGGGAAACGCATCAACTATAAAAAGTAAACAACAGAAACACTGAAGTTAACAAAAACATACGACAATGCAACACACAGAAACGAACTATAAGATAACTGTATTTCTCATTTTATGAATTCCTAACAAATTCATATTTATGCTTCAAAACAGTAAATTGTCATATGTCTTGCTACTTATAAGTAAAAAACAATATCAATCGTTTCCACTAGCCTGAAAATAAAACGAGAACTGTTACCCATAAAACAATGAGGACGGTATAGTCGTTATGACAAATGGGACATATTTTATACAGATAGGAAATAAGAGTCCATCTAATCATGAATAAGTATTGTTTAGATGACCAGAATCGAAATGAATAAATCAATTCAGCGCAAAGTAAGACTTGATTCACAATAACATGTCTATACATATATAATACAAGTGTTGAGTAGTGCTTTATAATAATGTTCAAGGTAAAATAATCTAATATTCTAATGTTTTTTCGTCATGTATAACCACAAAATTAGGATATTAAAGGAAAAATGCTTAAATGCGTCATAATTTTCTTGTCTCCCTTCCCTTTATTTTTGAAAAGATCTTTTTCAAAAAATCAATGATCACTAACCCATGCACCCATATGTTTAGTACAAAACTGTAAACACTGATTCAACATGTGTTACAATATTATAAGAAAGACGTTTCAAATTGACTTCTTGAAAAACGCTTAAATAATATACATACGAATAGATGTAGTTGAAGATGTAATTGCGGGTAAACGGTTGCCATAGAATTTGGTAAGTTGGTAGTGATTAGCTGCTTCTTGCGGTATATCTTAGGATAAAAATAAAATGGATATGTTAAAGTTAACTAAGGATTCAAATGATTAATGTAAGTGTAAACAAGAATGTGTCCTCAGTACACGAATGCCCCACTCGCACTATCATTTTCTATGTTCAGTGGACCGTGAAATTGGGGTAAAATCTCTAATTTGGCATTAAAATTAGAAAGATCATATCATAGGGAGCATGTGTACCAAGTTTGAAGTCGATTGGACTTCAACTTCATCAAAAACTACCTCGACCAAAAACTTTAACCTGAAGCGGGACAGACGGACGAACGAACGAACGGACGGACGGACGAACGAACGGACGCACAGACCAGAAAACATAATGCCCCTCTACTATCGTAGGTGGGGCATAAAAAAGAATTATGCAGACATTTGGTCTTTGGTGGATAGTTAATCAACTAAAAATCAAACTCCATCTCCTTATTTCACAATGAACGTACCATATTCGTAACTTTTTGTTAACATATTTATTATTTCTCATTCCAATAATATTTTCAATAACGTGTGTGTATTATAGATATTAACTTTTTGGAATTTTGGATCCTCATTACTCTTCAACTTTGTACTTGTTTGGCTTTATAAGTATTTTGATTTGAGCGTCACTGATGAGTCTTATGTAATCGAAACGCGCGTCTGGCGTACTAAATTATAATACTGGTACCTTTGATAAACTATTTACACCACTGGGTCGATGCCACTACTGATGGACGTTTCGTCCCCGAGGGTATCACCAGCCCAGTAGTCAACATTTCGGTGTTGACATGAATATCAATAATGTGGTCATTTTTATAAATTTCATATTTACAAAACTTTGAATGTTTCGAAAAACTAAGAATTTTCTTACCCCAGGCATAGATTACCTTAGCCGTGTTTGCCACAACTGTTTGGAATTTTGGATGCTCATTGTTTTTCAACTTTGTACATGTTTGGCTTTATGAATATTTTGATATGAGCGTCACTGATGAGTCTTATGTAGACGAAACACGCGTCTGGCGTATTAAATTATAATCCTGGTACCTTTGATAAACTATATAGAGACACACCTGACAAATATATGATCAAAGTTTTCTATTCATCTAACAAAATAAAGATCTTTTGGTTTTATCTGCATGGTAAAATGTCATTGTAATAGTATTAAAATTACAGTTTTTAATAAGAACGTATTCAGCTATACATACTTGTACATTTATAGTAAATAGTAGCATACAACAAAGGATCTTGTGAGCATGGGTTGTATCCCATAAATATTGTACATGTACTTTTCCTCATGCACTGGTTTTGTAAAGGTATGAAGTCAACAGAAGATTTGCAATTATTCCATGGTTGTGTCCCTACTGTACATCAGCTTCAGTCCCGAAAAATATTCAACCGTGATCTGAAAAACACATCCGTTATAAAATGGCCAGTGAGAGTCCAATCACAGAGTTGTTTATTTGCATTTAAAGCTCGACGAATACTAACCTAGAAAAATCCAGCTTATTTCTTGGTAAAGAGAGATATCTCTTTCATTTGCAAAAGATCTGTATTGAGTTACCAGTAATTAAAAATGTTCAAAATACTTTGGATGATTAAGATTACCTGCTTTTGATGACCCTTCTGATTTGATTGACAGTCTTGACTTTTTAACCATTTTTACTTTAATCTGTCCGCACAATCTTATCAAACAAATTTTTTCCTATTTAATGAAATGGACGTTTGCCAAATCTGCTTGCAAAGTGTTTCCCGCAACTCATATAAAGCTTTTTTTCTCAAATATGCTAAATTTACTTTCTTGAGGTATAAATAGATGATTTCAGATCTAAATTTTTCCTAAACACCATTAATGACAGTTTCAGCAATGAAGTGTATTGACAGGATGCAGATATTCCTATGGGCCCTTATTTTGCCCCTTAAAAAGCGGACTTGTTTCTTTACTGTTAGGAGTAACAGTGTGTAACAGTCAGTAAAGAAGCGTCCAAATTACATTTAATTGATAATTTCAACAACAACTATCGTTATCTTGATGATATTTTTTCGTTAAATAATCAAGAATTCTTTTGATAGACTGCTGAATTCAACCAATGAACAAACTTACTTTAAATAAATTCAATTTTAATAGCAATACCTGTCCTTCACTAGATTTTTATATTTCAGTACTACACCAGAATCACAACGACAAACCATAAAGTATACCCCGATTACAGACCACTTGGTCAACTGGCTATACTTAATTGAGTGTTTGTCTTTCAGGTAATGCCAGGAAAACTTTATCTATTCTTTTTTCAATGTGCATGATAAATCGCTGAATGTAGAACTGCAAAACAGCAAATCAGCTGTGTTGTCTATCGTTGAGAATATAAATAATGACTTCGCAATCCCATCAATATCATATTTTTATTCGTCTATATCAACCTTATAAATGCCGTTTACCATTGAATAAACTCATTTATACTTCGTCTGACATGTATAGCAACAATTATTTCAAAATTTTCTTCTGTCACATCGTGATACAATTTCCTGCTCTGTGTCCGGCACCATATAATATGCATGCATGTGTGTATTTAACATACTATATAGTAAAATATTATTTCCATCGATCATCGCGGTGGGAAGGCGTCAAGAACCACCCGATGCAACTGGAGTTTTCCTATTCAATAGATGTTAGGTTATGTGGGGTTATGCTGTTCAGCCGATAACATAGTATACTATGTTACTATATAGTATTGGGTTATCCTGTTGAATAGAATGATTTTATGCAGCAATTATAACCAATCAATTGCAGTTTCCCAGCATGCTTTTCAAAGAGTTCTAACATTAGCCATTTTCAAATAACATAAAAAGCACGTTCAAGTTTTCCTTTTATTTCTCGTACATCTCAACTAGACATGTCGGTAAGCTATTTTAATGTTTTATCATCTGTCCGACTAGAGATATTTGAAATATTACAGGGCTGAACCTGTGCCCATCTTTATTGCAGACTGAAATGTGATGTTGCAGTGCTGCGTTATCCATACCCTATAATGGTACTATGAACTAAGCAGATTTTCTTGTTATAATAATGATATATGAACGTTGCTTCCTTTGTGCGTACTGGATGCACTATATATGCAGACTATGCAACTACTTTCTAGAAACTTCGTAGCAATTGAAATTGAAAAAAATAGACGCTTGCAACCAATGATGCTCTCATACAAAATCTATAATATTATATATATATGAGATTTATTACATGATTTTAAAATGTTTTCCAGTAAATGTAAAATGCTAAGAATTTGTCCGCGGCGGGATTTTTACTTTTGTCACGTGACCGTTAAGTCAAAATGGCGGACATCCAGTAATAGGAAAGTGGCCGCTACAAAAAATATTAGTTGCGGTTTATCGGAGGACCTCCAATGGATTTTAAACGGGAAGCTTATTTTCTTATATACCTTTGAAAAATAACATATTAATAGAATTGACTACCGTTTACTCACAGACAGTAGTTTCTGTCAATGCAAAAAAGGGGGATACTATCCACATTCGTATGTTAAATAACTCGCACTTGTTTTTGTTAATGGGGGATGGGGTGAAAAACTTTTCATTTCTTTAGTGTTAATTGTTTTCACTTATTATTCTTTATCTTGGATCTCCTGTAGTTGGTAATCGCAATACTGGTATACCACTATTGTCCACAATACTGGTATACAAATTTTGTACCAGTATTGTTACTTTTTTTTGGTAGATTAGTACCATAGTCACTTCAGAACCATATATATGGGCAATACAATTTGTAACAGATATATCTTCTTCTTCTTTAATTGCACTTGTAAATACTGAGCACGCAGGTTGACGTTTGCACAGCAGTATCTGCGTTATGGATTTCCACTGCAGATCAATAGTGTAGATGTAGATGTGGTACAAATACTTATACATTTTTGTACTTGGCAAGCACTCCGACAGTTAGAGAGCTGTTCAGGTGATATCTGAAAAAGTTTATAATCTAGTAAGAGAAAGTACACAAAGACTGAATACCTAAATATCAATATAGGAAGTGTGGAGGGAGGATTTGCAGAAATACCATCTTAATAAAATATAGACACTAAAATATACTACTGAGACCTGAAAAGAGATAGCTAAAAGAAAACATAGAAGAAAGTAAAGAGTTTGTTAAAATGCTGAGACAGTATGGTTTCCTTAAGCAATGTTAAGGAAAAAACATCAGAAAATTCAAAACTTCCTTTATGACAATCACAATGTTCCATCAGTTAAACATACAATTATTCCTTATTAAATTGTCATGTCATATTTCATTATGCATATATATTTGACACCTTTGATAAAAGATTAATTACCTATATATGTATTGTTTATTTAAGAAAACACAATACTGGTACAAATTTTTTATACCAGTATTGTGCACAATACTAGTATACCAGTATTGCGATCACCAACTACAGGAGATCCTTTATCTTTAAAACACTGGCTATTATGTAATCACATGAATTACTATTATCTTCAAATGATATTTTCTGTCCTTTATGTCCACCCACTTCATTATTTTTTTTCTTTTTTCCTATCCACATCCTCATAGGGATATAAGCCTTATTATAACAAACTGACCACTTAATAGGAACTATGGCTGTGTTGACATCTAAAATAATACTCAGAATTACCTGAGCAGAGGAAAACATCTTGACTCTTGAGGCCTTTATTTCTAATTGCTTTAATTATTTTAATTTACTCTTAAACTTGACACAACGACCAATGATATAATTTGTTGAATTTATAAAAATAAAGATTAGAACTACTACTGCACTAAGTGTGAAAATTAAGATTAAAACAAATTGCATCCATAGTATTCTAATAATGGTTAGAAAAACAGCAACTTCTTCTTCTTCTTCTTTTTTTATACACATGAAAAATATTAAAAGAATGGACACGAGGAATGTTTAAAAGAGTCAACAAACCAACTATAAAGCACAAAACAGCCAAGGGCCATCAATGAATATGCTTAAGCTTGTAAAAGAATTTTTTTATAGATGACCTTATGCTGATATTAGAAATATTATTTATATTATTTGATAACCATATTTCCTTTATAATTATGTAATATTCTTTTCATTGATAAAACCAGTAACAAATAAAGTTGAGAAAGGAAATGAGGAATGTGTCAAAGCGACAACAACCCGACCATAGAGCAGACAACAGCCAAAGGCCACCAATGGGTCTTCAATGTATCAAGAAACTCCCGCACCCAGAGGTGTCTTTCAGCTGGCCCCTTAATAAATATGTATACTAGTTCAGTGATAATGGACATCATACTAAACTCTGAAAGATACACAAGAAACTAAAATTAAAAATCATACAAGACTAACAAAGGCCAGAGGCTCCGGACTTGGGACAGGAGCAAAATTGCAGCAGGGTTAAACATGTTTATGAGATCTGAACCGTCTCCTTATACCTCTAGCCAATGTAGATAAGTGAACAAATGCTTGTTTAAAAGCATTACTTTAAGGTTCCTTTGACTAAAGGTTTCACCTCGATATGAAATGTATTTAGTATAAACATGATAAAGTTAATACTAAAACCGCTCACAGTGTAAATATATTTCAGAAAACAAACTTATCAGAGGAGACCAAGGATATTTTGAAGGAGCTGTTTGCCCAAGGCATGGACTGCAAAGGTATAAAAAGCAGTGTGCTGCACAACAAGGCTGTTGAAAGAACAGGACTGCCGTTACAGGTTATCAAGGTATTTTAATTTATATGTCAACTTGGCAATGGTGACTTTAAATTTTCATGTAATACATTGCATTATTAAATAGGCTTTCAAACTGTAACAAAGGATTTGGATTTGGATTAATACCAAAACACTGTACATGGTGTATCCAGTCATATATATTAATTCAAAGTTTATACATGTTAATAGTTTTTCTGATTTTGATATTCTATTCAACTGTTTTGATGGAATTCACATGTATGTTGTATCATTGTGTCATTTTACAATACAGTGTACATGCATTTGCTCACATGCAATACCAATCTTGAACAAACAATTAATAAATTCATACCTATTAAATATTATCCCCGGCTTAATATACTTCTATGATTTTGATTGGTTAACGCACGTCATTACAAAACCCATAGCCCCTGGGTGTTGCTAACCCATATTCCTGGACATTGCTTACTATTATCCCAGGGAACTTCACGCTTGTGAAATATAAAATTCTGTAGATTATTCATGATGACTGTAATTTAAATATTTTAATAATTCATTAATGATTTGTCCTATTATGCCGATCATTTACACTCATTTCATTAAATGCATCACTTGACTGCCTCATTGAAGGAATGGGACTACTGACCTAGCTATGCAAATGACCCACTTTGACGTCAGTCACGTCACACCATCTATGACATAACTCTCACAACATTGAGCACCAAATTTGAATCCATCCAGTTTCTCTGTCTCAGGATTAAAAAACGTCTTATATTTGACTACCTGTAGGGTTTGACCAAAGGTAAGTACCCTACACCTTGTAAAAAAAATGTCAAATTTCCAAATTTCAATTAAACTACATGTATTTTAGATCATGAAAAAAACATTGATTTTATGCAACACTTTGTACCCAAATTTCCCTAAAACTCTTCCAATTCAAACTAAGACCGGGGATTAATTCGTTATCTACGTTCATATTGCATAGATAATTTATAGCGTCATTCTAATAAAATCAGGAAAAAAAAACTATAGTATAAAAATATCCATATGAATAAAATTGATTATGGACCTTATATACCTTGAATGATTCTACATATAACATGTAACCACTCAGATAAAATAGCTTAATAATTGTGAGATACTAAAAGTCTAATTTGATTTTTTTACAATTTCACCTTTGTCATTTTGGAGTCATATGTGCCTGATTGAATTTATTTTATACTAATAATTTAAGGACTGGATTGGCAATTATAAAAAAGTCGTGGAGGGAAGGAAATATGAAGCACAGCCACGGACATTATACCTCAAAGGAATGACTGGGTATAATTGTTTTGTTAGAGAGAAAAAAGGTAAACTGCATACATGTATGTTAATATATATAGCCTATCGTTATTTTAACTGGGGCTAAAATGGCAAGAGGTTAATCTAAAGGAAGTACACCACTAATTAATGGCCCCATTGCTTTCTATGTTAAATTCCTCAATTTCGAGTGGTCACAGCTCTTTTAACTTAAGTTCAAATAAAGTGACAATCATTACATGTCAAAGCAACACCTTCTGGTGTCCTGTACTGAAAAAATCAACATAAAACTACCCATAACACTTTGGTTTTTTTTTTTTTTTTTTTTTTTTTTCTTGAATATAAATTTATTGCACTAAAGCTGTTAACAATGACCTTACCGCTACAGCTTTAACTGTAAGGTACCCTGAAATAGTTAGTATCTATAAGAACAGGGTTTCATATAGATAAGTATTTTTTCTTAAATTTTATATTAGTATATTACAATTAAATACAATGTTCAATAATAATGTAATACAATTCAGTACCCTGATCTGAAATAAATGATATATTTTCCTTCTATACATATAATCAAATTAAATAACGCCCATTTAATACTCTTATCCGAAATTGAATGTTTGGTGTCAATTATCTCGTTTAAAAATTACATGATTTAAGAGTGTGTGACATCGATTTTCTTGATCGGAAGGTTTACCTTGTTTAAAGGTGAGAGAGAGCATGCTTTTTAATGGATGTATGTTGAATTAGGCTACTTTACTTCTTTTTTATTTGGATTTTAAACATTTTAGGTGAGTCTTTTCTTTATTTTTATTTATTTAGTTAAAGTGTTCTAGAAATATCTTCTTTAAGAGTGTTTTATTTTGGAGAAATTAAAGTTTGAAGCACTTGGACTGTAGTATATTCTTGTAGATTGTAGGATCTTAAGTATTCGTCCAGTTCAACTTTAAACAGATTGAATACATTAGTAGATTTATTTCTCTGATCGGATACATAGTATGATTTGTAGATAGCAAATCCTATAAGTGTCAGAATTATATTGAATCCGATATACTCATTATCTGTTATTTTGTAGCCTATTACAATGTCTTTTAAGTTAATGTTTTTGTTAAAATTCATTTGAGATAAGATTTTATTAATGATTTCCCAAAATTCTTTTAGAAATTTACATTCGATAAAAAAGTGTTGATACGTGTCTTTGAGTTGACAAAGTTGACAAAACGGACTAGTTACGATTTTCCATTTATAGAGATTATCTCTATTCGGTAAAATGCAAGTTATTAGTTTCCACCTAAACATTTTAAGTTTATTAAGTTTTAAGTGTTGGTGTATAAACTTAAACATATATTTGGTAAAGTCATAATTTATTTCTAATTCATTTTTCCATTTATTTATGCCAATGTTTGGAGAAATTTTTTTTTGAACGAGCAATTGATACACGTTTTTGTTGCTTAAATTTTCAATTTTAATGTTTTCTTTGTTTATATTGATAAATAATCTGTTAAAATTTACTTTTGATTTGATGGATTCTTCTGTAGCTAAAATTTTTAGCCATGAGGTTGGAATTGAGTTTTTTACTTTTGAAATTTCTGCTATCCAATTTTTAGTGTTTCGCAGTTTTCTAAATATTTTATCTTGGGCAATTTTTCCATTATCGTCAATAATATCGTTAATGTAAATAAAATCACTGTGTATCCAGTTATGCATAATAAGCGGCTTGTTTTGAAATTTTATAAATTTATTACCCCAGATAACTTGCTTTCTTATTTCGACAAAGTTTTTCAATTCTGTGATGTTCGTTTCATGAAATAAAATCCAACTTTTTATTATTTCTAAGTAAAATTCTGGAATGTCCTTAGTTATGTAATCTAGTTTTTTTAAAGTTTGGTTATTTAAATTCATTCTAAAAATGAGGAAATTAGAACCTAATTTACTTAAAAATAATTTTGGTATCAATGTCCAATTTTCTTGTTTTGCCTGTAGCAATCTAGAGACCCATCTTATTTGAAGAGAGGAGAAATAGCTTTTTATGTCGGTCATTTTAAGCCCTCCCTGGTTATAATCTGCTACCAAAGTATGTCTTTTAACTTTGTCTTTCTTATTGTTCCATATAAAACCAAAAATTTCTCTTTCTATATCAACTATTTTTGAGTTACTTAAAGCTGTAACATTTGTTAAAAAAGTAAATTGTGGTATAATGAGAGTTTTAACTATTAGAATTTTGCCTAAAATGGTTAAGTTTCTTTTTTTCCACGATGTTATCAGGTTTCGACTCTTTTCAAATCTTGTATCCCAATTTAATTTTTCACAATCTTTTTTATTAATGCCGAAATATATACCTAGCACTTTTACAGGTTTGTCCGTGAATTTAATTTCATCTACTTTATCTCTACAATGCTTTAGTTTACCAATCCAAATTCCTTCCGTTTTATTTTTGTTTAGTTGTAATCCAGAAAAAGTTCCAAAAATTTCGATTATATTTAATGCTGTTCGGATTTCTTCTTTAGATTTTAGGAATAGAGTTGTATCATCAGCCACTTGCGTGATTTTTAAGCAATGTGTTTTACTATCAATTTTTAATTCTATGCCTGTTATATTTTTGTTTTGCCTTAGTTGGTTAGCCATTATTTCTACTGACATTACGAAAAGTATAGAAGAGCACGGGCATCCCTGTCGGATACCTCTTAGGGGTCTAAAGGGGGCAGATATCCAACCGTTATTAAATATAGAACTATCTATATTTGTATACAAGGTTTTTATCCAGTTTATGAAGGGTTTATTAAAACCAAAATATTCTAAAGTATGATACATAAAATTCCATTCTAATGTGTCGAAAGCTTTCGAAAAATCTATGAATAAAATTGCTCCTTCTATATTAAACTTATCTGCGTAATCTATAACATCTTGTATTTGGCGCAAATTAAAACCTATAAATAACTGGGGCTAAAATGGCAAGAGGTTAATCTAAAGGAAGTACACCACTAATTAATGGCCCCATTGCTTTCTATGTTAAATTCCTCAATTTCGAGTGGTCACAGCTCTTTTAACTTAAGTTCAAATAAAGTGACAATCATTACATGTCAAAGCAACACCTTCTGGTGTCCTGTACTGAAAAAATCAACATAAAACTACCCATAACACTTTGGTTTTGTTTGGTTTGTACATTTCATGAGCAGGATATTAAATAATATAGTCAAACACATACTTATAACCCAATCAAAGTCTCATACTTTACATGAATTTCAAGAAAAATAACCAAAGACGGACCAAAAAAGACTCATTTTTGCAAGAGTTATCTCCCCTTCCAATGTCAATTTCCATAGGAAATTTAAAATGCTGATTTTGAGTTTTTCTCAAGTTACATTTTATGGGACTTTTTTCTTGTGTATAAAAAGGGCATAATGCTATAGATTAGAACTAAAACATTTTCTGTTGCAATTAGTTTGAGGTTAAATCTTAGTATGACTGGACTATGTGTACCTAAATATAGATTCATGACGTCTTGCAAGTTCCTGGTTTTATGATTTTTTTTTCGTTATGGTGACAAAAAATATTATATCAACCTCATCAAAAGTTAATAATTGTATATTATTAGTACTGTTGTTCAAATCTTCAACCCTATAAATATATTGTATACATTAATTAATAAGTCTGTGTTGTAAAAAAAGATTTAAATTGTAAATTAGTCTTTTAATTCATTACTTTTTTTCCAATTAGTTTTACATTTTTGTGATAATATTTTATAGAAATGTTATATATGATTAATCATTGAAAAAGACAATCTATAGATAAATATATACATTGTACCACCTATACCTGCATATATATAAATAAAAAAGATGTTATGATTTGCCATGGAACAAATCTCCATGTTATCTCAAATCCTTTTGATATAAGCCATTATTAGTTATGGCTTTCTAAATGGGTTATTTTATATTGCCCTTGGTCGTGGATGGGATGAAGTCATGAACAGATATTTATATTAACATTGTAAGTGTGATTTTCTATGCAGTTTATTATATTTCTACAGCCTGCTATTTTTGCTACATCTGATGGATACAGTATACTTGAAGTCAATTTACATGTGGACATATTTAAATATATAAATTCATGGTGATTTTATACTAAAAATTATTTCTGTACACCTATTATACTTTGTGTATAGTGATAAGTCAGCATGTACAAAATGAATTTACATCTGACAAAGTATGCATATGCAGGAGTTACTTTCACTCATGACTGTGCATTTAAAAGAAATCTAACGTTATTTCAACTCTAAAATAAGTTGAATTAAAAATTTGTTTAAAGAGAAAAGCATCCCAATTCCTTAAAAAAAGCAAATAACATATTATTGATCATGCAGTTACTTCTTACACTTGACTGCAGGGATGGGGTCAATTACTTTAAAATATAATCGATTAAATTACAATTACTTTGCTTATAAAATGTAATCCATTACATTACAATTACACCTTATTTCAAATGTAATTGATTACATGAGATTATTTTTCTTTAAAGTAATGATGATTACTTATGATTACATTGTATATGCAATACTAAAGAATTTCTAATAACTTTTTATCCTCAGGAAAAAGCTAATTTTTGTATCTTTTTTTAAAGCCATAATTTATTAATCTTATTTAAAAGAATTTAGACCAGTACAGTGTAACATGTGTAATTTTATAACATAGCTATAGACAAGTGTCTTTTCTCTATGTAAGAGATATAACTTTGTTTTTTCTACAAGTTTTAACCAACTCGGCAACTGCCTAATTTTTAAAAAACTTGGACAAATAATAAAAAAATCAATCAAGTATTGTTTTATTGTCTGTGAGGACATAATTGACACATCCATATATATTTTTACAGGACTGGTGTTATTCACTACCTTCATTTTTTAACAAACAATAGAGCTTGAGTATTAAAATTTTATTGTCTTAATTGCAATATCAATAAAGTTATAAGTGGTTATAAGATGATATCACATTAAGAAAAGTCCCATCATAGTGAATACTAGTTTTATGATTTTTTATTCATGCTTTACACTTTCATATTGTCTATCAAATACTATTTTCCAATATACCAGTATACAAAATTTGTAACCAGCAAGTAATCATTTGAATGTAATCTAAAAAGAATAAAAAAATAATCATGATTACACCTTTTTTGGCAATGTAATTGATTACATTGTGATTACTTGTAATCAGAAATGACAGGATTACTGATTACAGAGGACTTCACTTCAAAATGTTATCGATTACAGCTGGTTAAGATTATCCCATGCCTGCTTGACTGACTTCACTAATTGCAGTAGCCTAAAGAATATTTACTTGAGCTGCTCATAAAAATTTGATGAAATTTGGCATCAATGAATAGTAGCCTCAATTGAAGGTTTAAAAAGTTTTTCTTTTGACCTTTTTTAAAGAAGAATTAATGGAAAAACTTGTGTTTGCTTATTCTTAAAAGAATCAGTCAGGTTAGACAGTTGATTAACCTAATTTTATATTTGTTTATTTAAGATCAATTCAATGACATAGCAGACTGGGCACCTGCCTGGAATTTGTTAGGGCAGGAGGAAAAGGAGGCATATAAACAGAAGGCAAAGGAAAATCCAGTGGTACCACCTCAACCACAACAGAAAGATGCCTTTAAAAGGCTTAAGATTATCAGAGAACATGTGAGACTTATTTTTTTTAATTATTATTTGATTTAAGGGGGCTCGCGGGTCTAAATCGATTTTTAACCGGATTTTTGTAACAAAAATGTCGGTTATTGATTTGGGGATGTACGGCGGTCGGTCGGTCGGGCGGGCGGCCGGGAGGCCGGGCGGGCGGGCGGGAATCAAATGTTGTCCGTGCATTACCTCATGAACCGTTCAACCAAAGCTTTTAAAATTTTAATATGTTGTTACTGACAACTAAATGAAGGTCAAGTTCAATAATGGCAATTTTGACTTTTACCGTTCAGGAGTTATGGTTCTTGAAAGATTGAAAAATGGAGTTTCCAGTCGTGTCCCTGCATTTACGCATGAACTGTTCTACCTAAGCTTTCCAAATTTTAATATGTTGTTACTGATGACAAAATGGAGATCAAGTCCCATAATGGCGATTTTGACTTTTACCGTTCAGGAGTTATGGTTCTTGAAAGATTGAAAAATGGAGTTTCCAGTCGTGTCCGTGCATTTACGCATGAACTGTTCTACCTAAGCTTCCCAAATTTTAATATGTTGTTACTGATGACAAAATGGAGGTCAAGTTTAATAATGACGATTTTGACTTTTACCGTTCAGGAGTTATGGTTCTTGAAAGATTGAAAAATGGTGTTTCCAGTCGTGTCCGTGCATTTACGCATGAACTGTTTTACCAAAGCTTCCCAAATTTTAATATGTTGTTACTGATGACAAAATAGAGGTCAAGTTCAATAATGACGATTTCGACTTTTACCGTTCAGGAGTTATGGTTCTTGAAAGATTGAAAAATGGTGTTTCCAGTCGTGTCCGTGCATTTTCTCATGAACCATTCAACCAAAGCTTTTGAAATTTTTATATGTTGTTACTGATGGCAAATTAGAGGTCAAGTTCAATAATGACTATTTTGACTTTTACCGTTCAGGAGTTATGGTTCTTGAAAGATTGTGAAATGGCGTTTCCATTCACGTTGTTGCATTTACTCATGAACCATTCAATCTAAGCTTTTCAAATTTTAAGATGTTGATACTGATGACAAAATGGAGGTCAAATTTGATATTGACGATTTTCACTTTCACCATTCATCAGTAATGGTTCTTGTGATATTGCCAGGACACAAATAAATATTAATAAATCCGGTTTGCTGTCGTTGTGACAGCCTCTTGTTTTATTTAATATAGGATTTCTCTATATTTTTCTATAAATTAACTTTATCTTATACCTAATGGAAAAATTAAATAAAAATATGGGGTCACCGTGCATTTACGCTCACAATCTGCCTTCGAAAAAAGATTACATATTTGTTAATGTCCTTTTTTTCTGTTGAACTAATATGAGAAATATTGGTAATATCGAAATAAAAAAAGAACTAAATTACAGAAATTTGTTAAATTTTACAATTTTTTAGTTTATGTACAGCCTTTTGGAAAACAACAATAAAAAATATAGGTCACCGATGAGTTAAAAAAGATATTTCATTTTTAGCCAAAAAAATGTCACTTTTGCACCAAAGGGAGATAATTTGGAGCTTTTTCAATGATATCTAAATTTTAAAAGTCACCTGGGGCCAACATGTATTGATTTTTTTTAAAAAATTCTTGTACCATAAAATAAAGTAACAACTACTAAAGGTAATTAATAAAATTTGTAAAGAAAAATGAATGTTTGAATTTTTTCTGAAAATCTTATACCCGCGAGCCTCCTTAAACAATTTTATTCTGATTTGCTTATAAAATAAACTTTCCTGAAGACCCAACTTGTAATATGATGGCAACATTTTTTCAGTTACCGGCAATATGTGTATGTGTTTTGATGCATGCTAAAGTGAGCATTTTCCATAACTTGGCATCCACCATCATCTTCGTCCGTTTAATTTTAATGCCAAATAATGGCATTTTTGCACCAAAGGGAGATAATTTGGAGCTTTTTCAATGATACCTACATTTTTAGTGTCACATGGGGCCAACAGTTAAGCCGCCAACTATTGGAATTATTTTTGTACCGTATGATAAAGTAACAACTACTAAAGGTAATTAATAGAATTTGTAATGAAAAACAAATGTTATTTTTTTCTGAAAATCTTATACCCGCAATCCTCCTGAAAAGGCATTTTTTAAGCCACAAATAAATGTATATTGAAAGTCAAAAATAGTTATTGATAAAAGATTTAAGCAAAAAATTACAGGTGCGCAAACTAGGCTCTTGATAAATAAATATCAATAAATATCAATAAATAGTGAGTGTGCACAATTTTTTTTTTATCTAGGTTTGTTTGATATTATTTTAATCCTCAGTCAGACCATAAAAAAATATTTTTCTTTTTCCCTTCAGATTGTTGAACTTGAAAAGCATGGTATAGATGTAGCTCTGGTAGGCATTGACACCAACACTGGATCCCAGATCCTTTTAGGAGATGGAAAATCTGCTGCCTTCCTTAAATCAGAGGACATCCTGCAGAATTTGTTTGCTTTTCATTCACTAGGTCAGAATTTTAACATTTGTATGCCCTATTTATGGGCATTTTGTTTTCTGCTCTGTGCATTTGTTTGTTTGTTATCTTTTGTTTGTTTTTCTGTCTGTTTCACTTCAGGTTTAAGTTTTTGGTTGAGGTTTTTAGCTTTTGGATTAAATTGAATTCCAATCAACTTGAAACTTTTTATACATGTTTCCTGTGATGATCTTTCTAATTATAATGCCAAATTAGAGTTTTTGTTCCATTTTCACAGTCCACTGAACATGGATAATGATAGTGCAAATGGGCATCCATGTACTGGGGACACATTCTTGTTTAAATTACATACAAGTTTAATTCAGTTTACCAAAAATTGTCACTACCTGTACCTATCGCTTTTTGTCTGAACTAGACAGAGCCAAAAAACCAGACATGGTGGGGGAGCATTAACAATGTATAAGTTTGTGATTACATCTAGTTTATAGTGAACCACTTTTGGTATGCAGTTGTATAAGTGTAGGCATTTCTTATTTCCATGAAAAATATTTTCCTCTGTCCCTATGTCATGGTTTATTGACTTTGAAACTTTTGCTTAGTTTACTTGTTTTATTTTGTGATTAGGTTCAAGGGGATTCATTAGTGGCATTAGTATTATTTTATCCAAATTTCAATAGAAGAAGTAACGAAATTATTTTCAGTTTGTAAGTTTTTATTTGTATAACGTCATGTTTAGCAATGAAATCTATGCACCAAAATCATTTATGAAGTTTTGCAGAATTTTATTTTATTTCAAGTTTATACATTTTTCCAACTGTTACAACTTATTATTTGTTTGTAATGCATTAGATTTGGAATAACAGTACGTACTATAGTTGAAGAGTTGCCACCTCAATTTTGATTTGATGGTTACAAATATCCGTTTTACTGTGTCCACTACCTGTCACCAGTTAAACTGCATTTACGAATCACTTCAACTAGAGTACTTTCATTCCTATGTGTGAGGTTGTGCATCCAACTATGGAATGGTCCTTTATAGACCTAGTTACCATGGAAACTGTTCAAATATAATAAAAAATATTGGCAAGGTAGCCTGGCATCATGAAGTGACATCTGCTATTGCTTGCCAATTCTAGTTATTTTTCTTTTTGTATGGTTAACAATCTAGTTTTAATATTGTGACTTGACATAACTTTTTTCTGTAGGAACCAAAGAAGTACCAAAAGACTTAAAAAGTCTTCAACAGGAGGCTCAAACCCACATGAACAAGTTGTATTGTAAGTGTAATGTCTTTTACTCTACTTCATATGAAATTTCAGCTGCAATGTGGAAAACCTTAATGCTGAGTTTATAAATCTCGTAATAATAATGTTAACTTGAAGAAAAAATAAAATTAAGAATGGAAATGGGGAATGTGTCAAAGAGACAACAACCCGACCAAATAAAAAACAACAGCAGAAGGTCACCAACAGGTCTTCAATGTAGCGAGAAATTCCCGCACCCGGAGGCGTCCTTCAGCTGGCCCCTTGAAGAAAAAAGTCCATTTATAAGTTTAATACGGATTAACAGGTACAACGTTTTAACAAAACTTCCTTCTGGATATTAGCTTTTGATCATAAACAAGTTTTTATTCAAGTTTGGTACAAATCCAGAATAGCTTAAAAGTTATTAAAATTTTTAAAACTTTGACCACAAAATAGAAATAAAATAGAGAATGGAAATAGGGAATGTGCCAAAGAGACAAAAACCCGACCATATAAACAGACAACAGCAAAAGGTCACCAATAGATCTTCAAATTCTGGAATGTATTGTTTCCTGGCCCAAAAAACTAAGTCAATTTATAATTATGTACAGAAATTTTTTTATTTTCTTTTTAACAAATTGACTTCTGAATACTATCTCATTGTCATAAACAAGCTTCTGTCCAAGTTTGGTAGAATTTGAGGAAAGTCATTAACATTTTAACCACAGAGTGAATTTAATGCTTCCCAGCAGAAAAACTAAGTCTATTTACAAGAATATGTCATTAAATTTTAAAAACTTTAAACACAGATTGAATTTAATGTTTCCAAGCAGAAAAACAGGGTCTATTTCGTGTAAAATACGGAAAGTTGAATTTTATTTTTACAAAATTTACTTCTGGATACTATTTAATGATCATAAATAAGCTTCTGTCCACGTTACAAATTCAGGATAGCTTAAGAAAGCTATTAACATTTCAAAAAACTTTAACCACAGAGTGACTATTTGTGGACGCGGACGAAACAGAATGTAGGATTGCTTTGTCTAACTTTTTTGTTTAAACTTAAATGCTCAACAAAAATAATCAAATGTGTTTTAGTAAATACTGTTTTATATAATTTTTTTTTTAGCAAAAGCAGTGGGAAAAAAACAAGCTTTCCCGTACACAAAAGTTAAAAAAGGAATAATAGAAGTGAATGGTATCCCCCTTGATGTTCTCCCCCTTAAACCTATGTCAGATTATGGGGAGAAAAAAATGAAAATGTTTTTAAACATAAAGGAAATTTCGGTAGAAGTGTAAGTACAATTAGACATTTTAACTTTTATATCCATCCTGCAATTAATAGAGTGGAACAATGGTGAACAGTGTTTTTGGTCTGCACATCTTCTCAAGTTAGTTAAGTCTCCGTCCTGTACACTAGAAAACCAACATCATTTTACGCTTATTGATATAAAATACCATTTGTCAACCATGCATCTTCAATGTCACAAATTATTTTTAAAATTATAATTAATTAAAGCTATATAAAAAGAGTCAACAAATACATTTTTATAGTTATTGCCCTTTGACAGACAGGTATATAAACTAATGCACATACTTAAGAAATTTATGCATGTTTTAGAAGTAAATTTTACCAGTTTTTCAATTTTATTGTTTATTTCAGGCCCACATCTCCTGAATATGAGGTATTATCATTACCAGTTGACAATGGTAAATAAATATAACATACTTTATTTAAATGTCTTTTATAAATTTTGTCCTGATTATGCCTGAAATATTTGCCACAGCAAATGACAATCAATCCTATTTTAATTGCAAGCTTTAGTCAAAATGTAACTTATACACAATGCTTATTACTACAAAACACAGATCAAGTTTGAATATTGGTGGTGTCACTGTTCTAGAGTTATGCCCCTTTATAAATGGAAAAATTGCAATTTTTTTCGTTTCCATTCCCTTACTTTAGTGTACCTCAACAAAATATTATGAAACCTTATAAACACAAAATACAAATCAAGTTTGAACTTAGGAAGCGTCACTTTAACCATTCCACAATTATGCCTCTTTATAAATGGAAAAATTACAAAAATGTGAGTTTCCATTCTCTTATTTAAGTAACTTCCAAATTTTTTTCAGATGAAAATGCAACCACCTGTTAATTGTTAATGTCAGAGATTTGATTGAAACAATAATGACAGGTTGTAATGGGCATTATTTGTGTGCATGCAGTTTTATTGGAATTAAAACTTCTAGTTTATGTCTATTATCAATTATCTTTCAGCTATAGAAACAGAATTGAATATAAAGGTGCAGAAGGCTGTTGAGGAGGATAACTTGATTGGTAGTAATTTTATTTTATTTAGTGATTAGTTCATAATAACATCTGTAAACATTAAAAATATTGAAGCAAATTTCCCAAAAAATCTGCCAACCGGTTTTACATAATGGTGTTTTTATCAAATTTCATTCATTGCTATATGTGTACCAAAATATATATATATTTTCCACAAAAATATATTTATTTCTTCATAAAACTGTTGTTACATTATCAGAAGGTCAGTTTATTTTTAAGTTAACAAAAAATAGCAGGACTTTAAGTTATATATGTAATGAGTTTCTGGGCAAAAAATATATTCATTTAGTTATCCAATGATGATACTGACCTATATACATTAACCTTATATGATCATATTTTAACCTTTTGATATCTTAACATACATCTATAAAGTGAAATTAAATTTTCTGATCAGCTCTGATCTAGTCTGATCTGTTTACATTGCTGAACAATTGACCTGTTCAGTCTGCTGCAAACATCTGACCATACATCAACTAAAAAAAACATTCCAAAAGTTCCTAAAATTAACCTTACAACAACAACAGCATACAAGAAAGACTAAAATACATTAAAAAATATAACTCTCAAAAAGTAACTCAATTAAATAATTCATTATTCTGTGGTAAAACATAGATTAATAAGAGCAATTTATATATCCCTCAGCTAGATGACTTGCTAAACTGGTTCAAAATTGCATGTACAGTGAGATTTTAGAATTCTTATATGAGTATATACCATTTGCCTAGATTGTAAAAGGCTACCATAAAAAAAAACTTGAAAAATCATAAGATTACTTTGACCAAGAGCTATTCTGTTCCATATAGAAGTCATAAAATACATGTTTTATTAATTTCAATCAGAAAAAATGCAAAAATAAGAACATGGATTCAAGTCTTAACTGCATGCATGTTGTATGACCATAAAAGGCTAACATACTTGAGTATGCCAATTTAAGAGCTTAAATTTCCCATAAGCAGGACGGTTGACCAAAACAGAAGATTAAACATGATTACTTACATCATGTTTGACTTATTTTCATTGGAATAGGTACAACTTCTAAAAATTGGATTTCTGGTGATTCTCTGTAATAGGAAGTACACTACTAATTAATGGCCCCATTGCTTTCTATGTTAAATTCCTCAATTTCGAGTGGTCACAGCTAATTTATCTTAGGTTCAAATAAAGTGACAATCATTGCATGTCAAAGCAACACCTTCTGGTGTCCTATACTGAAAAAATTAAAATACCTTAAATGGCATATAAGAAAGAACTGGTTCCCGGAACTTCGGATGTACCAAAACAGGTACTTCTGATCTGACAAAAAGGCAAAATGTACCCTCCTTTTTAAATTTCATGCCATTTGTGTATTATTCAAATTTATCAGTCAAAAAATTTTCTACAATGATCACCAGTCATGCAGCTTTCATTTGATAACAAAATTAATAAAAAAATCTAAATATTTTGAAAGTTATGTCCATGCGTAGGAACTATTTTGTGTTAAATATGTATTACTTTCTGGTATGTGCTTTCTTGCTGGGCCCGAATTAGTGGTGTTACACCTAGAGCACAAAAATTTGGGAACGAAATTTGGGACACCAAACATGTCTGCTCTATGGTCGGGTTGTTGTCTCTTTGGCACATTCCCCACTTAAAAAAAAAAAAAAAACTATAATAGAACTTTCGTCATATGTTGTTTTCATGGTTACAAGACGAAGTTAAATGTGAATTTGGTTTTTATTTTCTAAATATCTTTTACCCAAGTCTAGTTAATAGAAAATGTATTATTTTCTGATGGATCATGACTACAATACACTGTCGCAAAAATTCTGAGATTTTAAACCAGGTTTTTAATCCTGCTTAGTCTGAAAATTCAATAATTGATTTAACATTTTTAAAATATATTTATCACAATTAAAAAATGATGTGTTTAGTGAGCAAAAGATTGGATATAGGGAAATGTAGTGAACATCACAAATTCTTATAAGATGCTCCTCTTTCGCTTTGTAAACATGGCCATGTTCAATTCAAATAGATCATGGTAAACATGTGAATAACATATGTTGTATTTTGAACGGTGCAGGAGATCAAATCAGACATTTCTATTACTTAATTGAAAAAAAGAAGTGAAAACTAACTATGGCACTGTAATTCAAATTCAAATTCATACACAATGATACAGATAATGATTATAATGTTATGCATATTTCCTTTAGCAATGCTTTATGGACAATACTTTGTTTTATAAAAACTTTTTTTTCAAACCAAGAAAATTTGGTAATGAAAAGTAAATATTGGAGATGCAGTGAAAATTACCCTATTAATGATTTTATTTTTGTAGAACCTGGAAGTGAAGAACTACTCTACAATTTACTGGTGACTCCTGAGGTTGAAGAAAACCTGTATTCACTTGCATCACCAGCAGTCACACACATACTCCCATCACAACCAGTCACACATACACTACCATCACTACCAGTCACACAAACACAACCAAACAAAACAACAGTCAAAAGATCATTAAAAAAAACATCAGCCAAACAAACATTCACACTAAAAAAAACACCAGCCAAACAAACACTCACACTAAAAAAAACACCAGTTACTCATGCATTCACATCACCACCAGTCACACATACAGTACCATCACCACCAGTCACACATACACTACCATCACCACCAGTCACACATACACTACCATCACCACCAGTCACACTAGCACTCACTTCACCACCAGTCACACATACACTACCATCATCACCAGTCACACATACACTACCATCACCACCAGTCACACATACACTACCATCACCACCAGTCACACTAGCACTCACTTCACCACCAGTCACACATACACTACCATCACCACCAGTCACACTAGCACTCACTTCACCACCAGTCACACATACAGTACCATCACCACCAGTCACACATACACTCACTTCACCAGTCACACATACAGTACCATCACCACTAGTCACACATACACTACCATCACCACCAGTCACACATACACTCACATCACCACCAGTCACACTAGCACTCACATCACCACCAGTCACACATACACTCACATCACCACCAGTCACACATACACTCACATCACCACCAGTCACACATACAGTACCATCACCACCAGTCACACATACACTCACATCACCACCAGTCACACATACAGTACCATCACCACTAGTCACACATACACTACCATCAACACCAGTCACACATACAATCACATCACCACCAGTCACACATACACTACCATCACCACCAGTCACAACTACACTACCATCACCACCAGTCACACATACACTCACATCACCACCAGTCACATCACCACCAGTCACACAAACACTCACATTATCACCAGTAACACTAGCACTCACTTCACCACCAGTCACACATACAGTACCATCACCACCAGTCACATCACCACCAGTCACACTAGCATTCACATCACCACCAGTCACACATACCAGCAAAAGACCAAGGGGGACAGCTGCTAACAGGACAAAAGCCACTAAAAAGAGAAAGAACAACAAAGGTAATAAAAGTGCAAGTTAGAATTTCAATTGTAACTAGAATGACACAGAAAAAGCTCTGCATTATCTGGATTTATCAGTCATCTGTTATTTTCTAATAATTCACTTGAACAGAAATTATTTATATGATATTATGTATTTGGTATATTTATAACATGTCAAATATCTTGACAAATTGTGTTTTTGATGTTTATGGCATAGTTAAAATATAAATTTTTGATTAGAAATAATGCAATTGAATGTTAAAATTAACTTCTTCTAATTAACAAACTATTAAAATTGATATTTTGACTAACTGACATTTCGTTTTTGTTTAAATTCATCATTAACATTGCTGTACATATAGACTTAGGTCAGTTTCACCAAAAAGATGACTAAGATTCATATAGATCACTTTGCTATGAAATAAATGAACTTCTTTATTTTTCATATAACTACAATGTTTTATTTTTCTTTCAGAATGGGGAGTGAAAGGCATCATTGCCACAAGAACAGTAGAAAATTCACGACAATATTTGATTCATTGGGATGGATTTAGCCATGACCATGATTCATGGGAGCCAGAATGTAATCTGACTCCAAGTCTAATTGGACAGTTTTTTGCCAATAAAATTTGAATTAAATTTTTTATATAATAAATACAATTTAACAACTGACCACCAGCGATCCTGGATTTAAGCCAATATATAAGCTGCGTTGAATAGAAATCGACCTTATGCTAGTACACATTTATATGTACATATAAACAGCTGTGATTGGTTTTAGGAACATTCAACATGTTCAAATATGAAATATCTAATATTTAATGTTCTTAGTACAACTTAAAGTTTCTAACAGTTATAGACTTTTGATATAGATTGTTTTTCCAGCCAAAATAGGATAACAGATATCCAGTTGCATAAAGTGTATTTCTATCGAAAACTGAGCATACAATGTTATAGAGTCTTCAAGAAAGAACATTATTTGCAATAAAACAACTCTTCAACAGTTATCATGGATTTAAGTAATTGTACATTATTTGGCCTTCAACAATAAATAATCTGTACACTAAATCAAGTATCCACCGAAATACTTGATTTCAAGCAATAATATGTAATCTGGCCTTCAACGATGAAGCATTGTTACAATAAAACAACTTGCCACCAGAGACAGTGAATTTAAGAAAATGAATGTTACATAGCTGGTCATAAACAATGAATAATAGTAACAATAAAACAACTCTCCAACAGATATTGTGCATTCAACAATGAATAATCTGTACAAAAATGCAATTTTCCACAGAGTATATGGATTTAAGCAAATAAAAGTTATCTGGCCGTCAACAATGATAAATTGTTAACTTACAATAAGTCAGCTCTCCAAAATGTATTGTGGATTTAAGTAATTGTATGTTTTCTGACCTTGAATAATAAAGAAATAAAACAACTCGCCACCAGAGCCTTTAACAATGATGAATTATCACAATAAGACAACTCTCCACCAGAGCCTTCAACAATGATGATTATTACAATAAGACAACTCTCCAAAATGTATCATGGATTTAAGCAACTGGATGTTATTTTGGTCTTCAACAATGAATAATCAGTACAATTATACAATTCTCCACCAGAAAACCTTGATTTTAGCAATTAAATGTAATCTAGCCTTTAACAATGATTGTTTTTTGGCGAGCCTGCAAATTTTATATCAGAAACCTTGACATAGGGATAGTGATCAGGTGGTGGAGGCGCTAGCTTTAGTTTTCACTTAACCTTGACCTTATTTCACATATCAGTGATAAAGGTTAAGTTTTGGTGCATGGTCAAGTCCATATCTCAGATACTATAAGCAATAGGTCATCTATATTCAGTGTATTTAAGGACTGTAAGGTGTAGATATTCAACTGGAATGCATGGTTGGGTAAGGACCTGTTTAATTACGAATGTAACAATAATTATTGAGGCTACGGTTACATTGCGTTTATATTGTTACATGGAAAACAGCGATGTACGATGGGACTAGTAATATGTACTGAATAATAAAAGTTGAAGACATTCATTTTATATTTACCATACATACAATTTCTTCATTGTAATTTTTATTTACAATGACAGTTTCTACAAATCCAGTATTACTAAGTGTTTTTTAAAAGCATGTATAAGTCCTACACATTTTTGATGAACGAAAATACGTCCTCCATGGATACATGTACATACAGAAGTTCCCAGTATTTTAATTAAGTTACAGTTAGCAAACTTTGCTTTTGATGTATCACCTTTTTTAGAACTGCGTTTGTATAGTTGTATGAAATTTGTGTCTTAATATTGTTGTTTCATTTAAAACGCATCCCAACTGCCAAGTTTTAATTTGTTCACCCTAAACAAAATTGGTAATAGAAATATCTTCATCCATTGTTCAAAGTATAATGACAGTAATAAGAGTAGGTGTGCAGTGCAGTTAAATACTTTAAAGTGAAACCATTAACCCATATTTTTCGCCTTTGACATTACTAATGTGAAGTAGTATCTAAAGTTAAGAAAATCAAAACCATTAATACGTATAACTATAATTAAACACCATTTGTTGAATAATAATATTTATTATTTATCATTATTTAATTTACAAGTATTATTTAGTACATATGAAAGAATTAAGCAATAAAACTATTATAGAAGATTTGAGTTTAATAATCTAGCGTACATTGCTGTTTTTCATGTAACAATAACGTTATGTAACCGTAGCCTCAATAATTATTGTTACATTCGTAATTAATCGGTTCCTTACCCAACTTTGCATTCTGACAATTAGTCCCCAATGTAACAATATTATTTTTATTATTGTTACATTTCCATGTAACCGTAGCCAGTGCCAACTTATTAATGAATAAATGCATGATATATATGTGGCTCGATGTCAATAACCATTTAGTTCTCGCCTTGCCTTCCCGGTCATTCAATTTGATGAACTGCACTAACTTTTAATTACATGTACATACGTCAAAAATACTTATAGAGCATGTTAACATTGTCAGAAAAAAAATTAAAAAATTGTTTGCAGTCTCGATGAAATATGATTGATGACAAAGGCTTTATGCACGTTCTGTACCTGTCAAATTTAAATTATGAAAACATTACTTAGTATTCTACAGTAAATATCTAGCTAGTAATGGAAAACCGATCTTTCTGTATACAAAAATAATGAGTCTGCGGTTTTTAGATAGTCTGTAAGTATTGTCTGTAATTCTTAGATACAGTTTGTAAGTATTGTCTGAGGTTCTTATATACAATTGTAAGTTTTGTCCAAGGTTCTTAGAGTTAGTCTGTAATTCTTAAATACAGTCTGTAAGCATTGTCTGTAGTTCTTAGATAGTCTGTAAGTATTGTCTATAGTTCTTAGATAGTCTGTAAGTATTGTCTGTAGTTCTTAGATACGGTCTGTAAGTATTGTCTGTAGTTCTTAGATACGGTCTGTAAGTATTGTCTGTAGTTCTTAGATAGTCTGTAAGTATTGTCTATAGTTCTTAGATACAGTCTGTAAGTATTGTCTGTAGTTCTTAGATACAGTCTGTAAGTATTGTCTGTAGTTCTTAGATAGTCTGTAAGTATTGTCTGTAGTTCTTAGATACGGTCTGTAAGTATTGTCTGTAGTTTTTAGATACGGTCTGTAAGTATTGTCTGTAGTTCTTAGATAGTCTGTAAGTATTGTCTATAGTTCTTAGATACAGTCTGTAAGTATTGTCTATAGTTCTTAGATACAGTCTGTAAGTATTGTCTGTAGTTCTTAGATACAGTCTGTAAGTATTGTCTGTAGTTCTTAGATAGTCTGTAAGTATTGTCTATAGTTCTTAGATACAGTCTGTAAGTATTGTCTATAGTTCTTAGATACGGTCTGTAAGTATTGTCTATAGTTCTTAGATACGGTCTGTAAGTATTGTCTATAGTTCTTAGATACGGTCTGTAAGTATTGTCTATAGTTCTTAGATACGGTCTGTAAGTATTGTCTATAGTTCTTAGATACGGTCTGTAAGTATTGTCTATAGTTCTTAGATACGGTCTGTAAGTATTGTCTATAGTTCTTAGATACGGTCTGTAAGTATTGTCTATAGTTCTTAGATACAGTCTGTAAGTATTGTCTGAGGTTCTTATATACAATTGTAATTTTTGTCCGAGGTTCTTAGAGTTAGTCTGTAAGTAGTGTCTGCAGTTCTTAGATACAGTCTGTAAGTATACTAGTCGGAGGTATTCATATACAGTTTGTAAGTATTGTCTGAGGTTCCTATATACAGATGTAAGTTTTGTCTCAGATAATTAGATTTAGTCTGTAAGTATAGTCTGCAGTTCTTAGATAGTCTGTAAGTATTGTCTGTAATTCATCTTTAATATTATCTCGTCTTGAACATGAATGAAATATTTGCCACTGGACGTAAATAAATTGCTGGACAGACGTCTAGCGGTTACATGACCGAATTATTGTATTCATCATTAATATTTTATCCGACGTCCTGAACATGAATGAAATATTTGTCGCTGGACGTACAGCCAACATTAATCAATCAGTCTAGCGGTAATATGGTCTAACTATTGTATTTATCTTTAATATGATCTCTTCCTGAACATGAATGAAATATTTGCTACTTGACGTAAATAGTTTGATGGACAGACGTCTAGCAGTGGTTTCATGACCTAACTATTTTATTTATCTGTAATATGATATCTTTCCGCTGACCATGAATAAAATATTTGAATTCGGGACGTGAATAGATTGCTGGACTGACGTCTAGCGGTTACATGACCGAACTATTGTATTTATCATTAATATGATATCCGACGTCCTGAACATGAATGAAATATTTGTCACTGGACATACAGCCAACTTCAAATAATCAGTCTAGCGGTAATATGGTCTAACTATTGTATTCATCTTTAATATGATTTCTTCCTGAACATGAATGAAATATTTGCTACTTGACGAAAATAGTTTGATGGACAGTCGTCTAGCAGTGGTTTCATGACCTAACTATTTTATTTATCTGTAATATGATATCTTTCCGCTGACCATGTATAAAATATTTGAACTCGGGACGTAAATAGTTTGCTGGACTGACGTCTAGCGGTTACATGACTTAACTTTTGTTTTCATCTTTGATATGGTCTCTTCCTGAACATGAATGAAATAGTTGTCACTGGACGTAAAACCAACACCATTCAATCAGTCTAGCATTAATATGACCTTACTATTGTATTCATCTTTAATATGATCTCTTCCTGAACATGAATGAAATATTTGCCACTCAGTGACGTAAATAGTTTGCTGGACAGGCGTCTAGCGGTTACATGACCGAACTATTGTTTTCATCTTTAATATGGTCTCTTCCTGAACATAATTGAAATAGTTGTCACTGGAAGTACAGCAAACATCAAGCAATAAATCTAGCGGTTACAAGACCGGTAGCAAATCTGGTAAAACGACACACTAAAAGACAACTTCAATGGAAATGCCAAATGAATTTCCATTTTTCTACAGAGTTATTCGATTCGTATAAGCTATATATATATATATATATAAAGTTCATACACCATATCACCAATTAGGCATATACTATTCCATGGATATAGACGCTATATATCGTCCATACACCAACAGACCAATGAGACATACAACAATGGGATACATAATTATTTCAGAGCCACCGCGTCCGTTGTTTTTATTGAACCACTTGGAAGATTGTAAGTTACATTCTGGTAGACCTTAATGATTTTTACCGATTGAAACCGTCAACACATCGGATTTATTTTTACTTAATATGTGTTATACTTTGTCCACGTCCCTTCTTTTAAAAGATTTTTTTTTTCACAGTTCTACACAACATAAATTTATTTCGCTGAACAGTTGGGACAAATTCAAACTCTATCCCACTCTTTCTTTTGTAATATGGAACCTTGTTGTACAATTTTAGAGAGACCCATGCCATACACAAGTTATTGTCTGGAAAATAGAAAACTTGAAATGCTTGTTTTCGGACTTGTACCGAAATCCTGGCATGTTTGGGCCAATAATCCTCAAACTCAATCCCATTCTTCCCTTTGTGATAAGGAACCTTGTTGTACGATGTTAGCCGCGAGATCCATTCACACAAGTTATTTTTCTGAAACTACAAAAATGCTTGTTTTGGTCCTTAATTTCTGATCGTTTGGCACCATAAGCACACAAAAAATCCCAACCTTCCACTTGTGGTCAAATTTCAGAGCAGTCACAATACTTATTCCTAAAAGGTTAGGACCCAATCCAAACTTTTGTATTGAACCCAAGACTATATGTGTTTATTGTGTTATAGTAGTCTCAGATTGAACCTTCTTAAAAAAATCAAAGATCAATTCACTTAAAATAAAGTTATTGTCCGAAAAAATTTTGGCAGTTGCATAAAAATGCATGTATCAAGTCAGGAATGTGACAGTTGTTATCCATTCTTTTGATTAGGGACTTACCGTTTCAATTTTTCCTCGGACTGTTCAGTATTTTTTAGTTCTTTGTTTTTATGGATATTGTATATACAAGTACAATCTAAATATCATCATGCTATGCTCACAAAGACGAGTTATAAAAGATTAGAATTTGAATCAGAATGGGAAACGACTTCTTTCTAGTGTGCTGGATAGGTGAAGCCAACTGCTGATGTTTACAGATATAGTTCATATCTCTGGTTACTTATATAAATTAAATTTTTAATTCTACTTTCCCTGTTCTTCTCATGTACAAGTCCCAGTTATTAATAGTAAGGTTTGTTTGATTGTTGTTAATAATCGAAAGAGTGAGTTTAAGAAGACGACAACTAAATTTTGCTGTCCTACACAAACTTTATTCTACAATAATTGGACAATTACTTGTAAAAGAATTGTCTCCCTAGTAACATGAGGTACTGTTTAGATGGTGTGCAAGAAATGAAGTGATTTTTCAGGTTTTATTACAGTAATGTGGTTACATCATATTGATATAGATATACACATATTGTAAGGTGTAGGTCCAAGTCATCGATTATGGAAATGAGATCTTAAGACTGGTTTCTTGAGTGATAATTATGGTATTTTAACTTTGGGTTTCCTTTTCCTTGTATTTACACCAATATTCAATATTCCAATTTATTACACATATTAGTATATGAATGATAAACTATGCTCGTCTCTGCAAGTGGAGTCATGTGAGAGTTAAGCATGTTATTTCATGCTGGTTTCAGTTCATGAATTGGAAGATAAGTACATTATGTCTTTGACGAAGAGTTGCCTCAATATCACACACACTTCATATTAATTTTATAGTCATTTATTGTGGTTCCATATTTTTCTCTTCCAAGATACCATAAGCAATTGTTGACATATTATATGTAAGAAATAATTGTATGGTGTCAGCTGTCGGAATTAGACCTTGACTCAAGGTTCAAGTTACATTAGTCACTGGAATAATTTTCTTTGATATATACTAAAAGAGGGGCAAAAAAAAATGTACCATCCTGTCTCAAGTCTGCATAATTACTATTCAATGTAAAGAACAACATTGGGTATAGGTTATATAATTTTATTTATAAAGATATTTAGGTTCCTTAAAGTTGTTAAACATCTGTACAATATCATTAAATCAAAAACAATCAAGCAATAAAAGTTTTAAAAAGCATAGTTTGATTTGCAGCAGGCCAAGTTTACAGGCTTATTCCATCCATGCCAGGGACTTATAACCTTACGACCTTTCACAGTGTGCCAGCGGGTTATATCCTGTTCTGCAAATCATAACATGCAATCCCCCTCCCAACTTTCGTTAAATTCCTACCTGAAATATATTAACAGCAAGTTTTTTTTACCAAAACAAACATCTCTATAGTCAAGAATGTTATTAGTTCTATATTAAAAAATTAAAACAATAATGTTTAGGGTTACTTTTAATTTATCATCATCAAGCAACACCAAGAATTTTGTGATTACAACCAATTCACATGATCTATTCAGACATATATAAACTGCATATAAACTTGTCCAGATTGTATTAATTCCAAAACAATCAATTATAAATAAAAGTTTTAAAAAGCATAGTTTGATTTGCAGCAGGCCAAGTTTACAGGCTTGTTCCATCCATGCCAGGGACTTATAACCTTACGACCTTTCACAGTGCGCCAGGGGGTTATATCCTGTTCTGCAAATCATTTTATGCACCCACTCCTAAAATTTCAACCTGATTAATCTCAACAGCAAGTTCCTCTAAATAGTAAAATTAACAACTCATTTGTTTTAATAACCTTTCTATATTGCAAAATTTATGAATTAAAAATGCAATAATTTTAACTTTAGACGGCCCACCAATAAGAACAAAAGGCATGAAAATTAAAGAATATTAATAAACTTTAAAAAAAAAATCACCTTTTTTTTAACCAGGTACATTTTCTGACATGATTTTTTTTAAAAGCTTCTCCTGTTGAAATTGATCTAATCTAACACTAAAAAATCATTGTTCTCAATTTCCTAAAAAAATATTGTTGTCATTTCTTCTTTGGTTGGTAAATTTAAGGATCTGGACAATTCAGTATTCAATTTATCATGAACTATTCTTGGTACAATAGAAACATCTGTAACAGTGTGTTCAAATAATGTGAAACATGAATGAAAAAGTGTTTCAATCTAAAAATGTTTCACAAGCAGGTAATTAATTTTGCCTAAATGGAACCGGTTTCCTTTTAAAGGTAAAAGATTGTTGATTGTGTCAAAAATTTCCTTACTCTGTTTACTTAAATAAAGTAAATATTTATTTATTTTAATGTCAATATTATTACTTTCTTCTTCTGCATGGTCAATCAAACATTTGGACTGAACAGCCTTTTGTTGGTTTTCAGATATCTTTCTCGATTCCAACTGATCATATATTTCTGATTCAAGTGACAAAAATTGTTTAGAATCCAAATTTGTGTTGTTAATAGCATTCAGTTAGTCCACTCCTTTTTTTATCTTTAGAAAGTTGCTTGAGAACTGTTTGCTTATACGGATTCCAATGGCTTGACCCTCTGAAACCAGAAATTGTTTAGAATCCAAATTTGTGTTGTTAATAGCATTTAGTTTGTCCACTCCTTTTTTTATCTTTAGAAAGTTGCTCGAGAACTGTTTGCTTATACGGATTCCAATGGCTTGACCCTCTGAAACCAGAAATTGTTTAGAATCCAAATTTGTGTTGTTAATAGCATTCAGTTTGTCTACTTCTTTTTATATCTTTAGAAAGTTGCTTGAGAACTGTTTGCTTATACGGATTCCAATGGCTTGACCCTCTGAAAAATTGAGTTTTAAAACCAAGTGCTATTTACTGACATGGTTTAAGCTTTTCCTTTATTTATCGATCTAATAATTGTGTCGTCAACACAAAAAAGCACTGTTATCAATTTAAATATCATCTTCATCTAATTCCTCGTCACTGTCCTTTTCTATATAAATACTGTTCAAATCATTAGTTTCAAACTGCTCAATTTCCTGAAATATTGTTGTCATTTCTTCTTCGGTTGGTAAATTTAAGGATCTTGACAATTCAGTATTCAATTTATCATGAACTATTCTTGGTACAATAGAAACATCTGTAACAGTGTGTTCAAATAATGTGAAACATGAATGAAAAAGTGTTTCAATATTAAAATGTTTCACAAACAGGTAATTAATTTTGCCTAAATGGAACCGGTTTCCTTCTAAAGGTAAAAGATTGTTGATTGTGTCAATAATTTCCTTACTCTGTTTACTTAAATAAAGTAAATATTTTTTTTATTTCAATGTCAATATTATTACTTTCTTCTTCTGCATGGTCAATCAAACATTTGGACTGAACAGCCTTTTGTTGGTTTTCAGATATCTTTCTCGATTCCAACTGATCATATATTTCTGATTCAAGTGACAAAAATTGTTTAGAATCCAAATTTGTGTTGTTAATAGCATTCAGTTTGTCCACTTCTTTTTTTATCTTTAGAAAGTTGCTTGAGAACTGTTTGCTTATACGGATTCCAATGGCTTGACCCTCTGAAAAATTGATATAACAAATTATTGATTGGCTCTCAGAAAAAAGGACATAACACTGATAAAAATAATGGTAACATGTTATTAACGTGTCAAGTAAAACGGTAAATAGAGAGTTGTACAGAAAAACATTTGTGAACAGTTCGCAATGAAAAGCAGGTTATATGACACTTGATTTTGTATTTTGAAGGACTCATTTGTAGTTTGAGAAAAATGCAATAAAAAATTCCTATATGGCTATTTACAAATAGTTGCTGAGAGGTAAACCTTAAAATTTAACACATTGTATAGCTTGACGTATAAAGCTTGAATCACAACTTCTTAGAAAGCCATACATAATTATAGAAAAAAAAATGTCAATTCATTGAAAATTGAATTGAAATTATAAATTTGACTCTATGGGTGATTAATTAAGTTTTGAATTGTCTACCGATGGTACCATGTAAGTTTAAATACATGTAGAACAGCTCTTCTGAATATAATACTAGTTATACATTTTCATACCTGCATATTTCTTCATCAAGCTAGACAAATATTGCCGGTCAGTTGCAAGTTCCTTTAATTTCACTAAACATGCCCTTTTTCTCTTTGTCTGAGCTGATTCTAAAAGCAGTTGTCCTTGATCTGAAGTAAGCTGAAGCTGGGTGAAATTTGTTTTTTTCTTCAACTTTGAACAATCTGATATTAGCCTAGAAAAGAAGACATTATAATAGAACAAATGAATTTTGTTTTTAAGTGGGGTTAAAATTTCACTCCATAATGTAAAATTGAAAACTTATAACATTTTTAATTATTGCACAACTAAACTGTAATCACAAGTGTATTTAGCGTAAGATCTAATGATAAAGTATCATCACATGTTTTAAGTGCAACCCTTACAAATAAAAAAAAATAAACCAAATTTTTTTTTAAAGTTGAAATTAAAAGTTGAAGTGTTCATCCATTTGCAGTTGAGTTTTTTATGTTTTTTTTTAGTTTGAAGGTTAAATTCATTTCTTCAGTTGTATAGGTTATACGGCCATGAGCTGATATTTGAAAAGTTCACATATTTAAGGACGACATCAAAAGTTCAATGAAGGATAAAAAAAACTTAATTCGTATAGTTTTTTCAATGACCCCCCCTCCCTCTAAACTTAATTTGGAAAAAAATGATTGACCCATATGGATATCTTGCAGAAGTTCAACCCCACCCCAAACTATTTTGAATTAAGTTTTTTTTTTTTTATCTTACATCGATCTTTGATGTTATCCCTTAATGACTGTAATAATATCCATATTCAAATTAATGCATGTACACATTTTTTTCCCAAAGCATGTTTCATCTATGACAAACAATCATCAACAAATGCCAGAAAACTTTGTAATGTCTCTGTATGATTACAGAAAAGGTTAAAGTGCTAGTGCTTACATAATAATAAGGAATATAACAATAATATATTAAAAATGTTACATATATATGTGTCAAATTCACCTTTCAATGCGTCTTTCCATTTCCACCTTTTCATCATCTGCTTCATTTATATCTAATAGTTGCCTGTAAAAAAAACACAATAGTGTAACAACAATGCACAAGCATTGTAGCAGTTGTAGCAGGAACTACCACAGCAGACTAAATTAAATCATAAAAAAAAGGAAAGGTAAGTCAGTATTTTCATTTTTTTTATATCTTATTTTGGCACTATGATTTTGGATGAAGTGATTCATATTTCCATGGTCTGAGTTGTCTATAGGCCAAATTGACCTGTGTATTTAATGAGTAGATTTTGAATGTTTTTTTTTTTATTTGATACTAAAATAAACTCGAGTGTCTTGTTGTTAAATCTAAAAACTAAAAGGAACAGAAAATAGAATTATCAAAAGCATTTATGTAGTTTCTTATTTAATCCCCCCCCCAAAAAAAAGAATCTAGTTGCAATTTAACTACCACCTGGAATATTGGTTGTATTTCCCAATTTCATTGATAACCGTGTTAAAATTCCAATAACTGGCCATGGTCCTTTTTCGCAAAATACCCAGATATACCCCTTATGTCCAACAATTTCAATTAGTTACTTCCTAAATAACAGAAATTAAATGATGTAGTCAGCTGGTTCTACAATAAGAGTTGGTTGGCTTACTGTGACATACATATATTCTGTTTTGGATTTGATTTAAGACTTATTTTAACACTGATTTGGGGCATTTTAAGGCAGCCAGTCATTTAAGATAAGAGCAGAATGGGTTTAAACTCCTGACCTCATGTTGACTCACTAGTGATTATAGTAATAACTTAAATCACTCAGCCATCAAAGTTCTAATTTTGTTTTGGCCTTCAGGAAAAAGTTGTAGATAACATTATATTCTGTCCTAAGATCATGTTAGTTTTCAAAACTAGCTTTTAAGAACATAAACCCTCAATCCACCTTTTTTTTTTATTTCACAATGGGTTCTAAATGTTTTACAAGGATGAGCCACATGATTTGTTTTTCATTCAAGTTCTCAATTGAACTGCTTGAAACTCACTTTTTGGATTCAATCTGATGCAGGAGTTCAGCATACTGCTCATCTGTAGTCAAAGGCAGAGCTAAATGAATAAATTTAAAGAACTAGTATAATATATTTAAAAATAAATAATATAAAGTTGCCTGCATTTTTCCAAAAATAGAAAAGATTGTGAGGTAATAGTATTAAGTGTATTTTGAGATTCTGGACTTGTGTTACTGTACTAATTTTCAACCAATATCTTAGATCATTCTTCATAGAAAGTAAATTAACCTGTCAAGGCTTTTACTTTGAATGAGTGGCAAATGTGTAGTATGTGCAGGATGTTGCTGCACAACAAATCTAAACATTAATTACACGTTACAACTCAAAATTATAAAATATTTCTTATGGAAGGCTACCAATGAAAACTATTATAAATTATTTCGTATCGGTTGGGAATAAGATTCTCTTATTGGATAAAAAGGGGTCATGACATTCATTAATCTTCAGTAATAAATTCCATTGGTCATTAACAGAACAATATGGACCAGAAAACCGGTTGTTAATGAACTTTTACATGATATGGACCGGTGGGGCGTGGTTTAGGTCTGATAATGACCGTTGGGGCGTGGTTTCCCTTTGATAATGACTGTTGGGGTGTGGTCTCTCTGCTATTAATGACCAATGGGGCGTGGTTTCTCTGTTTAGAAAGATGTACTTTTTATAAAGCATGTTCCTGATTTTAATATTGAATTTAAGTTGTTGAATTGTTTATTATATGTTTTCGTTAATAGTAAAATTAAAGAGAACTTAATTAAGAATTTATATACTGAAAAGTTGCACTAAAATGAATGGCAGTATTACTACGACTGGTCTTCACTCTTTGCTATAGAAATCGTACAACTACTCGAGTTCGCTTTAGGCGTTTTGAATTTATGAGAATTTCCTAAAACATGGTTTCTCAATGAAATAACCATGATAGTTCTTGAAAAACTGGTCATTATCATGATATATGTACTTCCCACAGGACAGTGGTATTGACTAAGAAAGTGATAATGACTGAGCCAAAGGCGAGGTCATTATTGCTGTTGCAATATAAGTTTACTTCCCAAGGTCTTTCCTGTAAAATGCATATTGAATCACGCTTAGTCAAATATTTATGCAGAGGACTATGCATTATACCAGACGTACCACAAAAAGCATTCATATTATTCCTCACCTTTCCTTTCTTTTCTGTTGGATTGTGTTTTCCATTCTTCCTTCCAGGTTTGAATCACATTTTTAGATTCTGTAATAAAGAAATAAGTTTAAAGTTCTGTCTACTCTTGAATAAATATATTGGCCATGACGACTTGAAATTAAATCTCAGTCAAAAGTCTGGAACTGTTTAAAAATTGGGTTGTTATAAGAACCCTATAACAAAGAACAAAATTCATCTTACTTTGTACTTGAACATGATAAATTTTCCTTAAACTAAGCAAAGTTATATACATGTAAATGTGCACTTGCATAAGGTCTATTTCTATCTGACGAAGCTCATATATTATCAATCAGCTTTTTTATGAATACTTCTTTTACAAATTAATTTGACTTTTATACTGCATTTTTAAAATTGGTAAAGATTCTGTCAATAAATATTACTCAATAAAATAACAAAAAAAGCATGTTATTATATGACTATAAAACAATAGTTAACTTTTGATTTTAGTTGAATATCATATCTCGGGTTAATAAATATTGATTCTTACATTGATCTGTTAGCATATTTTGATTCATCAAGTTAGCTAAAAAATTTATGACCCTTAAAATCATCCAACAATCTCCGAGATCACCGTCATCAAAAGTCAATAATTGTATATTATCAATATAAATATATTGTTTGAGTGCCAGTGAGAAAAAGACCTATGTATGTACTTCTTGAGAACTATATCTTGCATAATTTCATCAAAAAGTATTGAAACAGGGTATCAAATTACTTGATATTAATAAAATAAAATGGGTTAACTTACATTAAAACTAAACATAAATATTTGACTAAGCGTGATTCAATATGCATTTTACAGGAAAGACCTTGGGAAGTAAACTTATATTGCAACAGCAATAATGACCTCGCCTTTGGCTCAGTCATTATCACTTTCTTAGTCAATACCACTGTCCTGTGGGAAGTACATATATCATGATAATGACCAGTTTTTCAAGAACTATCATGGTTATTTCATTGAGAAACCATGTTTTAGGAAATTCTCATAAATTCAAAACGCCTAAAGCGAACTCGAGTAGTTGTACGATTTCTATAGCAAAGAGTGAAGACCAGTCGTAGTAATACTGCCATTCATTTTAGTGCAACTTTTCAGTATATAAATTCTTAATTAAGTTCTCTTTAATTTTACTATTAACGAAAACATATAATAAACAATTCAACAACTTAAATTCAATATTAAAATCAGGAACATGCTTTATAAAAAGTACATCTTTCTAAACAGAGAAACCACGCCCCATTGGTCATTAATAGCAGAGAGACCACACCCCAACAGTCATTATCAAAGGGAAACCACGCCCCAACGGTCATTATCAGACCTAAACCACGCCCCACCGGTCCATATCATGTAAAAGTTCATTAACAACCGGTTTTCTGGTCCATATTGTTCTGTTAATGACCAATGGAATTTATTACTGAAGATTAATGAATGTCATGACCCCTTTTTATCCAATAAGAGAATCTTATTCCCAACCGATACGAAATAATTTATAATAGTTTTCACTGGTAGCCTTCCATAAGAAATATTTTATAATTTTGAGTTGTAACGTGTAATTAATGTTTAGATTTGTTGTGCAGCAACATCCTGCACATACTACACATTTGCCACTCATTCAAAGTAAAAGCCTTGACAGGTTAATTTACTTTCTATGAAGAATGATCTAAGATATTGGTTGAAAATTAGTACAGTAACACAAGTCCAGAATCTCAAAATACACTTAATACTATTACCTCACAATCTTTTCTATTTTTGGAAAAATGCAGGCAACTTTATATTATTTATTTTTAAATATATTATACTAGTTCTTTAAATTTATTCATTTAGCTCTGCCTTTGACTACAGATGAGCAGTATGCTGAACTCCTGCATCAGATTGAATCCAAAAAGTGAGTTTCAAGCAGTTCAATTGAGAACTTGAATGAAAAACAAATCATGTGGCTCATCCTTGTAAAACATTTAGAACCCATTGTGAAATAAAAAAAAAAAGGTGGATTGAGGGTTTATGTTCTTAAAAGCTAGTTTTGAAAGCTAACATGATCTTAGGACAGAATATAATGGTATCTACAACTTTTTCCTGAAGGCCAAAACAAAATTAGAACTTTGATGGCTGAGTGATTTAAGTTATTACTATAATCACTAGTGAGTCAACATGAGGTCAGGAGTTTAAACCCATTCTGCTCTTATCTTAAATGACTGGCTGCCTTAAAATGCCCCAAATCAGTGTTAGAATAAGTCTTAAATCAAATCCAAAACAGAATATATGTATGTCACAGTAAGCCAACCAACTCTTATTGTAGAACCAGCTGACTACATCATTTAATTTCTGTTATTTAGGAAGTAACTAATTGAAATTGTTGGACATAAGGGGTATATCTGGGTATTTTGCGAAAAAGGACCATGGCCAGTTATTGGAATTTTAACACGGTTATCAATGAAATTGGGAAATACAACCAATATTCCAGGTGGTAGTTAAATTGCAACTAGATTCTTTTTTTTGGGGGGGGGGGATTAAATAAGAAACTACATAAATGCTTTTGATAATTCTATTTTCTGTTCCTTTTAGTTTTTAGATTTAACAACAAGACACTCGAGTTTATTTTAGTATCAAATAAAAAAAAAACATTCAAAATCTACTCATTAAATACACAGGTCAATTTGACCTATAGACAACTCAGACCATGGAAATATGAATCACTTCATCCAAAATCATAGTGCCAAAATAAGATATAAAAAAAATGAAAATACTGACTTACCTTTCCTTTTTTTTATGATTTAATTTAGTCTGCTGTGGTAGTTCCTGCTACAACTGCTACAATGCTTGTGCATTGTTGTTACACTATTGTGTTTTTTTTACAGGCAACTATTAGATATAAATGAAGCAGATGATGAAAAGGTGGAAATGGAAAGACGCATTGAAAGGTGAATTTGACACATATATATGTAACATTTTTAATATATTATTGTTATATTCCTTATTATTATGTAAGCACTAACACTTTAACCTTTTCTGCAATCATACAGAGACATTACAAAGTTTTCTGGCATTTGTTGATGATTGTTTGTCATAGATGAAACATGCTTTGGGAAAAAAATGTGTACATGCATTAATTTGAATATGGATATTATTACAGTCATTAAGGGATAACATCAAAGATCAATGTAAGATAAAAAAAAAAAAACTTAATTCAAAATAGTTTGGGGGTGGGGTTGAACTGCTGCAAGATATCCATATGGGTCAATCATTTTTTTCCAAATTAAGTTTAGAGGGAGGGGGGGTCATTGAAAAAACTATACGAATTAAGTTTTTTTTATCCTTCATTGAACTTTTGATGTCGTCCTTAAATATGTGAACTTTTCAAATATCAGCTCATGGACGTATAACCTATACAACTGAAGAAATGAATTTAACCTTCAAACTAAAAAAAAACATAAAAAACTCAACTGCAAATGGATGAACACTTCAACTTTTAATTTCAACTTTAAAAAAAAATTTGGTTTATTTTTTTTTATTTGTAAGGGTTGCACTTAAAACATGTGATGATACTTTATCTGTTGATCATTAGATCTTACGCTAAATACACTTGTGATTACAGTTTAGTTGTGCAATAATTAAAAATGTTATAAGTTTTCAATTTTACATTATGGAGTGAAATTTTAACCCCACTTAAAAACAAAATTCATTTGTTCTATTATAATGTCTTCTTTTCTAGGCTAATATCAGATTGTTCAAAGTTGAAGAAAAAAACAAATTTAACCCAGCTTCAGCTTACTTCAGATCAAGGACAACTGCTTTTAGAATCAGCTCAGACAAAGAGAAAAAGGGCATGTTTAGTGAAATTAAAGGAACTTGCAACTGACCGGCAATATTTGTCTAGCTTGATGAAGAAATATGCAGGTATGAAAATGTATAACTAGTATTATATTCAGAAGAGCTGTTCTACATGTATTTAAACTTACATGGTACCATCGGTAGACAATTCAAAACTTAATTAATCACCCATAGAGTCAAATTTATAATTTCAATTCAATTTTCAATGAATTGACATTTTTTTTTCTATAATTATGTATGGCTTTCTAAGAAGTTGTGATTCAAGCTTTATACGTCAAGCTATACAATGTGTTAAATTTTAAGGTTTACCTCTCAGCAACTATTTGTAAATAGCCATATAGGAATTTTTTATTGCATTTTTCTCAAACTACAAATGAGTCCTTCAAAATACAAAATCAAGTGTCATATAACCTGCTTTTCATTGCGAACTGTTCACAAATGTTTTTCTGTACAACTCTCTATTTACCGTTTTACTTGACACGTTAATAACATGTTACCATTATTTTTATCAGTGTTATGTCCTTTTTTCTGAGAGCCAATCAATAATTTGTTATATCAATTTTTCAGAGGGTCAAGCCATTGGAATCCGTATAAGCAAACAGTTCTCAAGCAACTTTCTAAAGATAAAAAAAGAAGTGGACAAACTGAATGCTATTAACAACACAAATTTGGATTCTAAACAATTTTTGTCACTTGAATCAGAAATATATGATCAGTTGGAATCGAGAAAGATATCTGAAAACCAACAAAAGGCTGTTCAGTCCAAATGTTTGATTGACCATGCAGAAGAAGAAAGTAATAATATTGACATTGAAATAAAAAAATATTTACTTTATTTAAGTAAACAGAGTAAGGAAATTATTGACACAATCAACAATCTTTTACCTTTAGAAGGAAACCGGTTCCATTTAGGCAAAATTAATTACCTGTTTGTGAAACATTTTTATATTGAAACACTTTTTCATTCATGTTTCACATTATTTGAACACACTGTTACAGATGTTTCTATTGTACCAAGAATAGTTCATGATAAATTGAATACTGAATTGTCAAGATCCTTAAATTTACCAACCGAAGAAGAAATGACAACAATATTTCAGGAAATTGAGCAGTTTGAAACTAATGATTTGAACAGTATTTATATAGAAAAGGACAGTGACGAGGAATTAGATGAAGATGATATTTAAATTGATAACAGTGCTTTTTTGTGTTGACGACACAATTATTAGATCGATAAATAAAGGAAAAGCTTAAACCATGTCAGTAAATAGCACTTGGTTTTAAAACTCAATTTTTCAGAGGGTCAAGCCATTGGAATCCGTATAAGCAAACAGTTCTCAAGCAACTTTCTAAAGATATAAAAAGAAGTAGACAAACTGAATGCTATTAACAACACAAATTTGGATTCTAAACAATTTCTGGTTTCAGAGGGTCAAGCCATTGGAATCCGTATAAGCAAACAGTTCTCGAGCAACTTTCTAAAGATAAAAAAAGGAGTGGACAAACTAAATGCTATTAATAACACAAATTTGGATTCTAAACAATTTCTGGTTTCAGAGGGTCAAGCCATTGGAATCCGTATAAGCAAACAGTTCTCAAGCAACTTTCTAAAGATAAAAAAAGGAGTGGACTAACTGAATGCTATTAACAACACAAATTTGGATTCTAAACAATTTTTGTCACTTGAATCAGAAATATATGATCAGTTGGAATCGAGAAAGATATCTGAGAACCAACAAAAGGCTGTTCAGTCCAAATGTTTGATTGACCATGCAGAAGAAGAAAGTAATAATATTGACATTAAAATAAATAAATATTTACTTTATTTAAGTAAACAGAGTAAGGAAATTTTTGACACAATCAACAATCTTTTACCTTTAAAAGGAAACCGGTTCCATTTAGGCAAAATTAATTACCTGCTTGTGAAACATTTTTAGATTGAAACTCTTTTTCATTCATGTTTCACATTATTTGAACACACTGTTACAGATGTTTCTATTGTACCAAGAATAGTTCATGATAAATTGAATACTGAATTGTCCAGATCCTTAAATTTACCAACCAAAGAAGAAATGACAACAATATTTTTTTAGGAAATTGAGAACAATGATTTTTTAGTGTTAGATTAGATCAATTTCAACAGGAGAAGCTTTTAAAAAAAATCATGTCAGAAAATGTACCTGGTTAAAAAAAAGGTGATTTTTTTTTTAAAGTTTATTAATATTCTTTAATTTTCATGCCTTTTGTTCTTATTGGTGGGCCGTCTAAAGTTAAAATTATTGCATTTTTAATTCATAAATTTTGCAATATAGAAAGGTTATTAAAACAAATGAGTTGTTAATTTTACTATTTAGAGGAACTTGCTGTTGAGATTAATCAGGTTGAAATTTTAGGAGTGGGTGCATAAAATGATTTGCAGAACAGGATATAACCCCCTGGCGCACTGTGAAAGGTCGTAAGGTTATAAGTCCCTGGCATGGATGGAACAAGCCTGTAAACTTGGCCTGCTGCAAATCAAACTATGCTTTTTAAAACTTTTATTTATAATTGATTGTTTTGGAATTAATACAATCTGGACAAGTTTATATGCAGTTTATATATGTCTGAATATATCATGTGAATTGGTTGTAATCACAAAATTCTTGGTGTTGCTTGATGATGATAAATTAAAAGTAACCCTAAACATTATTGTTTTAATTTTTTAATATAGAACTAATAACATTCTTGACTATAGAGATGTTTGTTTTGGTAAAAAAAACTTGCTGTTAATATATTTCAGGTAGGAATTTAACGAAAGTTGGGAGGGGGATTGCATGTTATGATTTGCAGAACAGGATATAACCCGCTGGCACACTGTGAAAGGTCGTAAGGTTATAAGTCCCTGGCATGGATGGAATAAGCCTGTAAACTTGGCCTGCTGCAAATCAAACTATGCTTTTTAAAACTTTTATTGCTTGATTGTTTTTGATTTAATGATATTGTACAGATGTTTAACAACTTTAAGGAACCTAAATATCTTTATAAATAAAATTATATAACCTATACCCAATGTTGTTCTTTACATTGAATAGTAATTATGCAGACTTGAGACAGGATGGTACATTTTTTTTTGCCCCTCTTTTAGTATATATCAAAGAAAATTATTCCAGTGACTAATGTAACTTGAACCTTGAGTCAAGGTCTAATTCCGACAGCTGACACCATACAATTATTTCTTACATATAATATGTCAACAATTGCTTATGGTATCTTCGAAGAGAAAAATATGGAACCACAATAAATGACTATAAAATTAATATGAAGTGTGTGTGATATTGAGGCAACTCTTCGTCAAAGACATAATGTACTTATCTTCCAATTCATGAACTGAAACCAGCATGAAATAACATGCTTAACTCTCACATGACTCCACTTGCAGAGACGAGCATAGTTTATCATTCATATACTAATATGTGTAATAAATTGGAATATTGAATATTGGTGTAAATACAAGGAAAAGGAAACCCAAAGTTAAAATACCATAATTATCACTCAAGAAACCAGTCTTAAGATCTCATTTCCATAATCGATGACTTGGACCTACACCTTACAATATGTGTATATCTATATCAATATGATGTAACCACATTACTGTAATAAAACCTGAAAAATCACTTCATTTCTTGCACACCATCTAAACAGTACCTCATGTTACTAGGGAGACAATTCTTTTACAAGTAATTGTCCAATTATTGTAGAATAAAGTTTGTGTAGGACAGCAAAATGTAGTTGTCGTCTTCTTAAACTCACTCTTTCGATTATTAACAACAATCAAACAAACCTTACTATTAATAACTGGGACTTGTACATGAGAAGAACAGGGAAAGTAGAATTAAAAATTTAATTTATATAAGTAACCAGAGATATGAACTATATCTGTAAACATCAGCAGTTGGCTTCACCTATCCAGCACACTAGAAAGAAGTCGTTTCCCATTCTGATTCAAATTCTAATCTTTTATAACTCGTCTTTGTGAGCATAGCATGATGATATTTAGATTGTACTTGTATATACAATATCCATAAAAACAAAGAACTAAAAAATACTGAACAGTCCGAGGAAAAATTGAAACGGTAAGTCCCTAATCAAAAGAATGGATAACAACTGTCACATTCCTGACTTGATACATGCATTTTTATGCAACTGCCAAAATTTTTTCGGACAATAACTTTATTTTAAGTGAATTGATCTTTGATTTTTTTAAGAAGGTTCAATCTGAGACTACTATAACACAATAAACACATATAGTCTTGGGTTCAATACAAAAGTTTGGATTGGGTCCTAACCTTTTAGGAATAAGTATTGTGACTGCTCTGAAATTTGACCACAAGTGGAAGGTTGGGATTTTTTGTGTGCTTATGGTGCCAAACGATCAGAAATTAAGGACCAAAACAAGCATTTTTGTAGTTTCAGAAAAATAACTTGTGTGAATGGATCTCGCGGCTAACATCGTACAACAAGGTTCCTTATCACAAAGGGAAGAATGGGATTGAGTTTGAGGATTATTGGCCCAAACATGCCAGGATTTCGGTACAAGTCCGAAAACAAGCATTTCAAGTTTTCTATTTTCCAGACAATAACTTGTGTATGGCATGGGTCTCTCTAAAATTGTACAACAAGGTTCCATATTACAAAAGAAAGAGTGGGATAGAGTTTGAATTTGTCCCAACTGTTCAGCGAAATAAATTTATGTTGTGTAGAACTGTGAAAAAAAAAATCTTTTAAAAGAAGGGACGTGGACAAAGTATAACACATATTAAGTAAAAATAAATCCGATGTGTTGACGGTTTCAATCGGTAAAAATCATTAAGGTCTACCAGAATGTAACTTACAATCTTCCAAGTGGTTCAATAAAAACAACGGACGCGGTGGCTCTGAAATAATTATGTATCCCATTGTTGTATGTCTCATTGGTCTGTTGGTGTATGGACGATATATAGCGTCTATATCCATGGAATAGTATATGCCTAATTGGTGATATGGTGTATGAACTTTATATATATATATATATATAGCTTATACGAATCGAATAACTCTGTAGAAAAATGGAAATTCATTTGGCATTTCCATTGAAGTTGTCTTTTAGTGTGTCGTTTTACCAGATTTGCTACCGGTCTTGTAACCGCTAGATTTATTGCTTGATGTTTGCTGTACTTCCAGTGACAACTATTTCAATTATGTTCAGGAAGAGACCATATTAAAGATGAAAACAATAGTTCGGTCATGTAACCGCTAGACGCCTGTCCAGCAAACTATTTACGTCACTGAGTGGCAAATATTTCATTCATGTTCAGGAAGAGATCATATTAAAGATGAATACAATAGTAAGGTCATATTAATGCTAGACTGATTGAATGGTGTTGGTTTTACGTCCAGTGACAACTATTTCATTCATGTTCAGGAAGAGACCATATCAAAGATGAAAACAAAAGTTAAGTCATGTAACCGCTAGACGTCAGTCCAGCAAACTATTTACGTCCCGAGTTCAAATATTTTATACATGGTCAGCGGAAAGATATCATATTACAGATAAATAAAATAGTTAGGTCATGAAACCACTGCTAGACGACTGTCCATCAAACTATTTACGTCAAGTAGCAAATATTTCATTCATGTTCAGGAAGAAATCATATTAAAGATAAATACAATAGTTAGACCATATTACCGCTAGACTGATTATTTGAAGTTGGCTGTATGTCCAGTGACAAATATTTCATTCATGTTCAGGACGTCGGATATCATATTAATGATGAATACAATAGTTCGGTCATGTAACCGCTAGACGTCAGTCCAGCAATCTATTCACGTCCCGAATTCAAATATTTTATTCATGGTCAGCGGAAAGATATCATATTACAGATAAATAAAATAGTTAGGTCATGAAACCACTGCTAGACGTCTGTCCATCAAACTATTTACGTCAAGTAGCAAATATTTCATTCATGTTCAGGAAGAGATCATATTAAAGATAAATACAATAGTTAGACCATATTACCGCTAGACTGATTGATTGATGTTGGCTGTACGTCCAGCGACAAATATTTCATTCATGTTCAGGACGTCGGATAAAATATTAATGATGAATACAATAATTCGGTCATGTAACCGCTAGACGTCTGTCCAGCAATTTATTTACGTCCAGTGGCAAATATTTCATTCATGTTCAAGACGAGATAATATTAAAGATGAATTACAGACAATACTTACAGACTATCTAAGAACTGCAGACTATACTTACAGACTAAATCTAATTATCTGAGACAAAACTTACATCTGTATATAGGAACCTCAGACAATACTTACAAACTGTATATGAATACCTCCGACTAGTATACTTACAGACTGTATCTAAGAACTGCAGACACTACTTACAGACTAACTCTAAGAACCTCGAACAAAAATTACAATTGTATATAAGAACCTCAGACAATACTTACAGACTGTATCTAAGAACTATAGACAATACTTACAGACCGTATCTAAGAACTATAGACAATACTTACAGACCGTATCTAAGAACTATAGACAATACTTACAGACCGTATCTAAGAACTATAGACAATACTTACAGACCGTATCTAAGAACTATAGACAATACTTACAGACCGTATCTAAGAACTATAGACAATACTTACAGACCGTATCTAAGAACTATAGACAATACTTACAGACCGTATCTAAGAACTATAGACAATACTTACAGACTGTATCTAAGAACTATAGACAATACTTACAGACTATCTAAGAACTACAGACAATACTTACAGACTGTATCTAAGAACTACAGACAATACTTACAGACTGTATCTAAGAACTATAGACAATACTTACAGACTGTATCTAAGAACTATAGACAATACTTACAGACTATCTAAGAACTACAGACAATACTTACAGACCGTATCTAAAAACTACAGACAATACTTACAGACCGTATCTAAGAACTACAGACAATACTTACAGACTATCTAAGAACTACAGACAATACTTACAGACTGTATCTAAGAACTACAGACAATACTTACAGACTGTATCTAAGAACTATAGACAATACTTACAGACTATCTAAGAACTACAGACAATACTTACAGACCGTATCTAAGAACTACAGACAATACTTACAGACCGTATCTAAGAACTACAGACAATACTTACAGACTATCTAAGAACTATAGACAATACTTACAGACTATCTAAGAACTACAGACAATGCTTACAGACTGTATTTAAGAATTACAGACTAACTCTAAGAACCTTGGACAAAACTTACAATTGTATATAAGAACCTCAGACAATACTTACAAACTGTATCTAAGAATTACAGACAATACTTACAGACTATCTAAAAACCGCAGACTCATTATTTTTGTATACAGAAAGATCGGTTTTCCATTACTAGCTAGATATTTACTGTAGAATACTAAGTAATGTTTTCATAATTTAAATTTGACAGGTACAGAACGTGCATAAAGCCTTTGTCATCAATCATATTTCATCGAGACTGCAAACAATTTTTTAATTTTTTTTCTGACAATGTTAACATGCTCTATAAGTATTTTTGACGTATGTACATGTAATTAAAAGTTAGTGCAGTTCATCAAATTGAATGACCAGGAAGGCAAGGCGAGAACTAAATGGTTATTGACATCGAGCCACATATATATCATGCATTTATTCATTAATAAGTTGGCACTGGCTACGGTTACATGGAAATGTAACAATAATAAAAATAATATTGTTACATTGGGGACTAATTGTCAGAATGCAAAGTTGGGTAAGGAACCGATTAATTACGAATGTAACAATAATTATTGAGGCTACGGTTACATAACGTTATTGTTACATGAAAAACAGCAATGTACGCTAGATTATTAAACTCAAATCTTCTATAATAGTTTTATTGCTTAATTCTTTCATATGTACTAAATAATACTTGTAAATTAAATAATGATAAATAATAAATATTATTATTCAACAAATGGTGTTTAATTATAGTTATACGTATTAATGGTTTTGATTTTCTTAACTTTAGATACTACTTCACATTAGTAATGTCAAAGGCGAAAAATATGGGTTAATGGTTTCACTTTAAAGTATTTAACTGCACTGCACACCTACTCTTATTACTGTCATTATACTTTGAACAATGGATGAAGATATTTCTATTACCAATTTTGTTTAGGGTGAACAAATTAAAACTTGGCAGTTGGGATGCGTTTTAAATGAAACAACAATATTAAGACACAAATTTCATACAACTATACAAACGCAGTTCTAAAAAAGGTGATACATCAAAAGCAAAGTTTGCTAACTGTAACTTAATTAAAATACTGGGAACTTCTGTATGTACATGTATCCATGGAGGACGTATTTTCGTTCATCAAAAATGTGTAGGACTTATACATGCTTTTAAAAAACACTTAGTAATACTGGATTTGTAGAAACTGTCATTGTAAATAAAAATTACAATGAAGAAATTGTATGTATGGTAAATATAAAATGAATGTCTTCAACTTTTATTATTCAGTACATATTACTAGTCCCATCGTACATCGCTGTTTTCCATGTAACAATATAAACGCAATGTAACCGTAGCCTCAATAATTATTGTTACATTCGTAATTAAACAGGTCCTTACCCAACCATGCATTCCAGTTGAATATCTACACCTTACAGTCCTTAAATACACTGAATATAGATGACCTATTGCTTATAGTATCTGAGATATGGACTTGACCATGCACCAAAACTTAACCTTTATCACTGATCTGTGAAATAAGGTCAAGGTTAAGTGAAAACTAAAGCTAGCGCCTCCACCACCTGATCACTATCCCTATGTCAAGGTTTCTGATATAAAATTTGCAGGCTCGCCAAAAAACAATCATTGTTAAAGGCTAGATTACATTTAATTGCTAAAATCAAGGTTTTCTGGTGGAGAATTGTATAATTGTACTGATTATTCATTGTTGAAGACCAAAATAACATCCAGTTGCTTAAATCCATGATACATTTTGGAGAGTTGTCTTATTGTAATAATCATCATTGTTGAAGGCTCTGGTGGAGAGTTGTCTTATTGTGATAATTCATCATTGTTAAAGGCTCTGGTGGCGAGTTGTTTTATTTCTTTATTATTCAAGGTCAGAAAACATACAATTACTTAAATCCACAATACATTTTGGAGAGCTGACTTATTGTAAGTTAACAATTTATCATTGTTGACGGCCAGATAACTTTTATTTGCTTAAATCCATATACTCTGTGGATAATTGCATTTTTGTACAGATTATTCATTGTTGAATGCACAATATCTGTTGGAGAGTTGTTTTATTGTTACTATTATTCATTGTTTATGACCAGCTATGTAACATTCATTTTCTTAAATTCACTGTCTCTGGTGGCAAGTTGTTTTATTGTAACAATGCTTCATCGTTGAAGGCCAGATTACATATTATTGCTTGAAATCAAGTATTTCGGTGGATACTTGATTTAGTGTACAGATTATTTATTGTTGAAGGCCAAATAATGTACAATTACTTAAATCCATGATAACTGTTGAAGAGTTGTTTTATTGCAAATAATGTTCTTTCTTGAAGACTCTATAACATTGTATGCTCAGTTTTCGATAGAAATACACTTTATGCAACTGGATATCTGTTATCCTATTTTGGCTGGAAAAACAATCTATATCAAAAGTCTATAACTGTTAGAAACTTTAAGTTGTACTAAGAACATTAAATATTAGATATTTCATATTTGAACATGTTGAATGTTCCTAAAACCAATCACAGCTGTTTATATGTACATATAAATGTGTACTAGCATAAGGTCAATTTCTATTCAACGCAGCTTATATATTGGCTTAAATCCAGGATCGCTGGTGGTCAGTTGTTTAATTGTATTTATTATATAAAAAATTTAATTCAAATTTTATTGGCAAAAAACTGTCCAATTAGACTTGGAGTCAGATTACATTCTGGCTCCCATGAATCATGGTCATGGCTAAATCCATCCCAATGAATCAAATATTGTCGTGAATTTTCTACTGTTCTTGTGGCAATGATGCCTTTCACTCCCCATTCTGAAAGAAAAATAAAACATTGTAGTTATATGAAAAATAAAGAAGTTCATTTATTTCATAGCAAAGTGATCTATATGAATCTTAGTCATCTTTTTGGTGAAACTGACCTAAGTCTATATGTACAGCAATGTTAATGATGAATTTAAACAAAAACGAAATGTCAGTTAGTCAAAATATCAATTTTAATAGTTTGTTAATTAGAAGAAGTTAATTTTAACATTCAATTGCATTATTTCTAATCAAAAATTTATATTTTAACTATGCCATAAACATCAAAAACACAATTTGTCAAGATATTTGACATGTTATAAATATACCAAATACATAATATCATATAAATAATTTCTGTTCAAGTGAATTATTAGAAAATAACAGATGACTGATAAATCCAGATAATGCAGAGCTTTTTCTGTGTCATTCTAGTTACAATTGAAATTCTAACTTGCACTTTTATTACCTTTGTTGTTCTTTCTCTTTTTAGTGGCTTTTGTCCTGTTAGCAGCTGTCCCCCTTGGTCTTTTGCTGGTATGTGTGACTGGTGGTGATGTGAATGCTAGTGTGACTGGTGGTGATGTGACTGGTGGTGATGGTACTGTATGTGTGACTGGTGGTGAAGTGAGTGCTAGTGTTACTGGTGATAATGTGAGTGTTTGTGTGACTGGTGGTGATGTGACTGGTGGTGATGTGAGTGTATGTGTGACTGGTGGTGATGGTAGTGTAGTTGTGACTGGTGGTGATGGTAGTGTATGTGTGACTGGTGGTGATGTGATTGTATGTGTGACTGGTGTTGATGGTAGTGTATGTGTGACTAGTGGTGATGGTACTGTATGTGTGACTGGTGGTGATGTGAGTGTATGTGTGACTGGTGGTGATGGTACTGTATGTGTGACTGGTGGTGATGTGAGTGTATGTGTGACTGGTGGTGATGTGAGTGTATGTGTGACTGGTGGTGATGTGAGTGCTAGTGTGACTGGTGGTGATGTGAGTGTATGTGTGACTGGTGGTGATGGTAGTGTATGTGTGACTAGTGGTGATGGTACTGTATGTGTGACTGGTGAAGTGAGTGTATGTGTGACTGGTGGTGATGGTACTGTATGTGTGACTGGTGGTGAAGTGAGTGCTAGTGTGACTGGTGGTGATGGTAGTGTATGTGTGACTGGTGGTGAAGTGAGTGCTAGTGTGACTGGTGGTGATGGTAGTGTATGTGTGACTGGTGGTGATGGTAGTGTATGTGTGACTGGTGATGATGGTAGTGTATGTGTGACTGGTGGTGAAGTGAGTGCTAGTGTGACTGGTGGTGATGGTAGTGTATGTGTGACTGGTGGTGATGGTACTGTATGTGTGACTGGTGGTGATGTGAATGCATGAGTAACTGGTGTTTTTTTTAGTGTGAGTGTTTGTTTGGCTGGTGTTTTTTTTAGTGTGAATGTTTGTTTGGCTGATGTTTTTTTTAATGATCTTTTGACTGTTGTTTTGTTTGGTTGTGTTTGTGTGACTGGTAGTGATGGTAGTGTATGTGTGACTGGTTGTGATGGGAGTATGTGTGTGACTGCTGGTGATGCAAGTGAATACAGGTTTTCTTCAACCTCAGGAGTCACCAGTAAATTGTAGAGTAGTTCTTCACTTCCAGGTTCTACAAAAATAAAATCATTAATAGGGTAATTTTCACTGCATCTCCAATATTTACTTTTCATTACCAAATTTTCTTGGTTTGAAAAAAAAAGTTTTTATAAAACAAAGTATTGTCCATAAAGCATTGCTAAAGGAAATATGCATAACATTATAATCATTATCTGTATCATTGTGTATGAATTTGAATTTGAATTACAGTGCCATAGTTAGTTTTCACTTCTTTTTTTCAATTAAGTAACAGAAATGTCTGATTTGATCTCCTGCACCGTTCAAAATACAACATATGTTATTCACATGTTTACCATGATCTATTTGAATTGAACATGGCCATGTTTACAAAGCGAAAGAGGAGCATCTTATAAGAATTTGTGATGTTCACTACATTTCCCTATATCCAATCTTTTGCTCACTAAACACATCATTTTTTAATTGTGATAAATATATTTTAAAAATGTTAAATCAATTATTGAATTTTCAGGCTAAGCAGGATTAAAAACCTGGTTTAAAATCTCAGAATTTTTGCGACAGTGTATTGTAGTCATGATCCATCAGAAAATAATACATTTTCTATTAACTAGACTTGGGTAAAAGATATTTAGAAAATAAAAACCAAATTCACATTTAACTTGCAGTGGCGGATCCAGAGGGGGGGTTCCGGGGGTCCGCACCCCCCTTTATTTTGGCCGATCAATGCATTTGAATCGGGACATATGTTTGCACCCCCCCTGCACCCCCCCCCTTTGCCCTGGGCTAGCACCCCCCCTTTCGAAAATTCCTGCATCCGCCACTGACTTGTAACCATGAAAACAACATATGACGAAAGTTCTATTATAGTTTTTTTTTTTTTTTTTAAGTGGGGAATGTGCCAAAGAGACAACAACCCGACCATAGAGCAGACATGTTTGGTGTCCCAAATTTCGTTCCCAAATTTTTGTGCTCTAGGTGTAACACCACTAATTCGGGCCCAGCAAGAAAGCACATACCAGAAAGTAATACATATTTAACACAAAATAGTTCCTACGCATGGACATAACTTTCAAAATATTTAGATTTTTTTATTAATTTTGTTATCAAATGAAAGCTGCATGACTGGTGATCATTGTAGAAAATTTTTTGACTGATAAATTTGAATAATACACAAATGGCATGAAATTTAAAAAGGAGGGTACATTTTGCCTTTTTGTCAGATCAGAAGTACCTGTTTTGGTACATCCGAAGTTCCGGGAACCAGTTCTTTCTTATATGCCATTTAAGGTATTTTAATTTTTTCAGTATAGGACACCAGAAGGTGTTGCTTTGACATGCAATGATTGTCACTTTATTTGAACCTAAGATAAATTAGCTGTGACCACTCGAAATTGAGGAATTTAACATAGAAAGCAATGGGGCCATTAATTAGTAGTGTACTTCCTATTACAGAGAATCACCAGAAATCCAATTTTTAGAAGTTGTACCTATTCCAATGAAAATAAGTCAAACATGATGTAAGTAATCATGTTTAATCTTCTGTTTTGGTCAACCGTCCTGCTTATGGGAAATTTAAGCTCTTAAATTGGCATACTCAAGTATGTTAGCCTTTTATGGTCATACAACATGCATGCAGTTAAGACTTGAATCCATGTTCTTATTTTTGCATTTTTTCTGATTGAAATTAATAAAACATGTATTTTATGACTTCTATATGGAACAGAATAGCTCTTGGTCAAAGTAATCTTATGATTTTTCAAGTTTTTTTTTTTTTATGGTAGCCTTTTACAATCTAGGCAAATGGTATATACTCATATAAGAATTCTAAAATCTCACTGTACATGCAATTTTGAACCAGTTTAGCAAGTCATCTAGCTGAGGGATATATAAATTGCTCTTATTAATCTATGTTTTACCACAGAATAATGAATTATTTAATTGAGTTACTTTTTGAGAGTTATATTTTTTAATGTATTTTAGTCTTTCTTGTATGCTGTTGTTGTTGTAAGGTTAATTTTAGGAACTTTTGGAATGTTTTTTTTAGTTGATGTATGGTCAGATGTTTGCAGCAGACTGAACAGGTCAATTGTTCAGCAATGTAAACAGATCAGACTAGATCAGAGCTGATCAGAAAATTTAATTTCACTTTATAGATGTATGTTAAGATATCAAAAGGTTAAAATATGATCATATAAGGTTAATGTATATAGGTCAGTATCATCATTGGATAACTAAATGAATATATTTTTTGCCCAGAAACTCATTACATATATAACTTAAAGTCCTGCTATTTTTTGTTAACTTAAAAATAAACTGACCTTCTGATAATGTAACAACAGTTTTATGAAGAAATAAATATATTTTTGTGGAAAATATATATATATTTTGGTACACATATAGCAATGAATGAAATTTGATAAAAACACCATTATGTAAAACCGGTTGGCAGATTTTTTGGGAAATTTGCTTCAATATTTTTAATGTTTACAGATGTTATTATGAACTAATCACTAAATAAAATAAAATTACTACCAATCAAGTTATCCTCCTCAACAGCCTTCTGCACCTTTATATTCAATTCTGTTTCTATAGCTGAAAGATAATTGATAATAGACATAAACTAGAAGTTTTAATTCCAATAAAACTGCATGCACACAAATAATGCCCATTACAACCTGTCATTATTGTTTCAATCAAATCTCTGACATTAACAATTAACAGGTGGTTGCATTTTCATCTGAAAAAAATTTGGAAGTTACTTAAATAAGAGAATGGAAACTCACATTTTTGTAATTTTTCCATTTATAAAGAGGCATAATTGTGGAATGGTTAAAGTGACGCTTCCTAAGTTCAAACTTGATTTGTATTTTGTGTTTATAAGGTTTCATAATATTTTGTTGAGGTACACTAAAGTAAGGGAATGGAAACGAAAAAAATTGCAATTTTTCCATTTATAAAGGGGCATAACTCTAGAACAGTGACACCACCAATATTCAAACTTGATCTGTGTTTTGTAGTAATAAGCATTGTGTATAAGTTACATTTTGACTAAAGCTTGCAATTAAAATAGGATTGATTGTCATTTGCTGTGGCAAATATTTCAGGCATAATCAGGACAAAATTTATAAAAGACATTTAAATAAAGTATGTTATATTTATTTACCATTGTCAACTGGTAATGATAATACCTCATATTCAGGAGATGTGGGCCTGAAATAAACAATAAAATTGAAAAACTGGTAAAATTTACTTCTAAAACATGCATAAATTTCTTAAGTATGTGCATTAGTTTATATACCTGTCTGTCAAAGGGCAATAACTATAAAAATGTATTTGTTGACTCTTTTTATATAGCTTTAATTAATTATAATTTTAAAAATAATTTGTGACATTGAAGATGCATGGTTGACAAATGGTATTTTATATCAATAAGCGTAAAATGATGTTGGTTTTCTAGTGTACAGGACGGAGACTTACCTAACTTGAGAAGATGTGCAGACCAAAAACACTGTTCACCATTGTTCCACTCTATTAATTGCAGGATGGATATAAAAGTTAAAATGTCTAATTGTACTTACACTTCTACCGAAATTTCCTTTATGTTTAAAAACATTTTCATTTTTTTCTCCCCATAATCTGACATAGGTTTAAGGGGGAGAACATCAAGGGGGATACCATTCACTTCTATTATTCCTTTTTTAACTTTTGTGTACGGGAAAGCTTGTTTTTTTCCCACTGCTTTTGCTAAAAAAAAAATTATATAAAACAGTATTTACTAAAACACATTTGATTATTTTTGTTGAGCATTTAAGTTTAAACAAAAAAGTTAGACAAAGCAATCCTACATTCTGTTTCGTCCGCGTCCACAAATAGTCACTCTGTGGTTAAAGTTTTTTGAAATGTTAATAGCTTTCTTAAACTATCCTGAATTTGTAACGTGGACAGAAGCTTATTTATGATCATTAAATAGTATCCAGAAGTAAATTTTGTAAAAATAAAATTCAACTTTCCGTATTTTACACGAAATAGACCCTGTTTTTCTGCTTGGAAACATTAAATTCAATCTGTGTTTAAAGTTTTTAAAATTTAATGACATATTCTTGTAAATAGACTTAGTTTTTCTGCTGGGAAGCATTAAATTCACTCTGTGGTTAAAATTTAATGACTTTCCTCAAATTCTACCAAACTTGGACAGAAGCTTGTTTATGACAATGAGATAGTATTCAGAAGTCAATTTGTTAAAAAGAAAATAAAAAAATTTCTGTACATAATTATAAATTGACTTAGTTTTTCTGCCAGGAAACAATACATTCCAGAATTTGAAGATCTATTGGTGACCTTTTGCTGTTGTCTGTTTATATGGTCGGGTTTTTGTCTCTTTGGCACATTCCCTATTTCCATTCTCTATTTTATTTCTATTTTGTGGTCAAAGTTTTAAAAATTTTAATAACTTTTAAGCTATTCTGGATTTGTACCAAACTTGAATAAAAACTTGTTTATGATCAAAAGCTAATATCCAGAAGGAAGTTTTGTTAAAACGTTGTACCTGTTAATCCGTATTAAACTTATAAATGGACTTTTTTCTTCAAGGGGCCAGCTGAAGGACGCCTCCGGGTGCGGGAATTTCTCGCTACATTGAAGACCTGTTGGTGACCTTCTGCTGTTGTTTTTATTTGGTCGGGTTGTTGTCTCTTTGACACATTCCCCATTTTCATTCTTAATTTTATTTTTTCTTCAAGTTAACATTATTATTACGAGATTTATAAACTCAGCATTAAGGTTTTCCACATTGCAGCTGAAATTTCATATGAAGTAGAGTAAAAGACATTACACTTACAATACAACTTGTTCATGTGGGTTTGAGCCTCCTGTTGAAGACTTTTTAAGTCTTTTGGTACTTCTTTGGTTCCTACAGAAAAAAGTTATGTCAAGTCACAATATTAAAACTAGATTGTTAACCATACAAAAAGAAAAATAACTAGAATTGGCAAGCAATAGCAGATGTCACTTCATAATGCCAGGCTACCTTGCCAATATTTTTTATTATATTTGAACAGTTTCCATGGTAACTAGGTCTATAAAGGACCATTCCATAGTTGGATGCACAACCTCACACATAGGAATGAAAGTACTCTAGTTGAAGTGATTCGTAAATGCAGTTTAACTGGTGACAGGTAGTGGACACAGTAAAACGGATATTTGTAACCATCAAATCAAAATTGAGGTGGCAACTCTTCAACTATAGTACGTACTGTTATTCCAAATCTAATGCATTACAAACAAATAATAAGTTGTAACAGTTGGAAAAATGTATAAACTTGAAATAAAATAAAATTCTGCAAAACTTCATAAATGATTTTGGTGCATAGATTTCATTGCTAAACATGACGTTATACAAATAAAAACTTACAAACTGAAAATAATTTCGTTACTTCTTCTATTGAAATTTGGATAAAATAATACTAATGCCACTAATGAATCCCCTTGAACCTAATCACAAAATAAAACAAGTAAACTAAGCAAAAGTTTCAAAGTCAATAAACCATGACATAGGGACAGAGGAAAATATTTTTCATGGAAATAAGAAATGCCTACACTTATACAACTGCATACCAAAAGTGGTTCACTATAAACTAGATGTAATCACAAACTTATACATTGTTAATGCTCCCCCACCATGTCTGGTTTTTTGGCTCTGTCTAGTTCAGACAAAAAGCGATAGGTACAGGTAGTGACAATTTTTGGTAAACTGAATTAAACTTGTATGTAATTTAAACAAGAATGTGTCCCCAGTACATGGATGCCCATTTGCACTATCATTATCCATGTTCAGTGGACTGTGAAAATGGAACAAAAACTCTAATTTGGCATTATAATTAGAAAGATCATCACAGGAAACATGTATAAAAAGTTTCAAGTTGATTGGAATTCAATTTAATCCAAAAGCTAAAAACCTCAACCAAAAACTTAAACCTGAAGTGAAACAGACAGAAAAACAAACAAAAGATAACAAACAAACAAATGCACAGAGCAGAAAACAAAATGCCCATAAATAGGGCATACAAATGTTAAAATTCTGACCTAGTGAATGAAAAGCAAACAAATTCTGCAGGATGTCCTCTGATTTAAGGAAGGCAGCAGATTTTCCATCTCCTAAAAGGATCTGGGATCCAGTGTTGGTGTCAATGCCTACCAGAGCTACATCTATACCATGCTTTTCAAGTTCAACAATCTGAAGGGAAAAAGAAAAATATTTTTTTATGGTCTGACTGAGGATTAAAATAATATCAAACAAACCTAGATAAAAAAAAATTGTGCACACTCACTATTTATTGATATTTATTGATATTTATTTATCAAGAGCCTAGTTTGCGCACCTGTAATTTTTTGCTTAAATCTTTTATCAATAACTATTTTTGACTTTCAATATACATTTATTTGTGGCTTAAAAAATGCCTTTTCAGGAGGATTGCGGGTATAAGATTTTCAGAAAAAAATAACATTTGTTTTTCATTACAAATTCTATTAATTACCTTTAGTAGTTGTTACTTTATCATACGGTACAAAAATAATTCCAATAGTTGGCGGCTTAACTGTTGGCCCCATGTGACACTAAAAATGTAGGTATCATTGAAAAAGCTCCAAATTATCTCCCTTTGGTGCAAAAATGCCATTATTTGGCATTAAAATTAAACGGACGAAGATGATGGTGGATGCCAAGTTATGGAAAATGCTCACTTTAGCATGCATCAAAACACATACACATATTGCCGGTAACTGAAAAAATGTTGCCATCATATTACAAGTTGGGTCTTCAGGAAAGTTTATTTTATAAGCAAATCAGAATAAAATTGTTTAAGGAGGCTCGCGGGTATAAGATTTTCAGAAAAAATTCAAACATTCATTTTTCTTTACAAATTTTATTAATTACCTTTAGTAGTTGTTACTTTATTTTATGGTACAAGAATTTTTTTTAAAAAATCAATACATGTTGGCCCCAGGTGACTTTTAAAATTTAGATATCATTGAAAAAGCTCCAAATTATCTCCCTTTGGTGCAAAAGTGACATTTTTTTGGCTAAAAATGAAATATCTTTTTTAACTCATCGGTGACCTATATTTTTTATTGTTGTTTTCCAAAAGGCTGTACATAAACTAAAAAATTGTAAAATTTAACAAATTTCTGTAATTTAGTTCTTTTTTTATTTCGATATTACCAATATTTCTCATATTAGTTCAACAGAAAAAAAGGACATTAACAAATATGTAATCTTTTTTCGAAGGCAGATTGTGAGCATAAATGCACGGTGACCCCATATTTTTATTTAATTTTTCCATTAGGTATAAGATAAAGTTAATTTATAGAAAAATATAGAGAAATCCTATATTAAATAAAACAAGAGGCTGTCACAACGACAGCAAACCGGATTTATTAATATTTATTTGTGTCCTGGCAATATCACAAGAACCATTACTGATGAATGGTGAAAGTGAAAATCGTCAATATCAAATTTGACCTCCATTTTGTCATCAGTATCAACATCTTAAAATTTGAAAAGCTTAGATTGAATGGTTCATGAGTAAATGCAACAACGTGAATGGAAACGCCATTTCACAATCTTTCAAGAACCATAACTCCTGAACGGTAAAAGTCAAAATAGTCATTATTGAACTTGACCTCTAATTTGCCATCAGTAACAACATATAAAAATTTCAAAAGCTTTGGTTGAATGGTTCATGAGAAAATGCACGGACACGACTGGAAACACCATTTTTCAATCTTTCAAGAACCATAACTCCTGAACGGTAAAAGTCGAAATCGTCATTATTGAACTTGACCTCTATTTTGTCATCAGTAACAACATATTAAAATTTGGGAAGCTTTGGTAAAACAGTTCATGCGTAAATGCACGGACACGACTGGAAACACCATTTTTCAATCTTTCAAGAACCATAACTCCTGAACGGTAAAAGTCAAAATCGTCATTATTAAACTTGACCTCCATTTTGTCATCAGTAACAACATATTAAAATTTGGGAAGCTTAGGTAGAACAGTTCATGCGTAAATGCACGGACACGACTGGAAACTCCATTTTTCAATCTTTCAAGAACTATAACTCCTGAACGGTAAAAGTCAAAATCGCCATTATGGGACTTGATCTCCATTTTGTCATCAGTAACAACATATTAAAATTTGGAAAGCTTAGGTAGAACAGTTCATGCGTAAATGCAGGGACACGACTGGAAACTCCATTTTTCAATCTTTCAAGAACCATAACTCCTGAACGGTAAAAGTCAAAATTGCCATTATTGAACTTGACCTTCATTTAGTTGTCAGTAACAACATATTAAAATTTTAAAAGCTTTGGTTGAACGGTTCATGAGGTAATGCACGGACAACATTTGATTCCCGCCCGCCCACCCGGCCTCCCGGCCGCCCGCCCGACCGACCGCCCGCCGTACATCCCCAAATCAATAACCGACATTTTTGTTACAAAAATCCGGTTAAAAATCGATTTAGACCCGCGAGCCCCCTTAAATCAAATAATAATTAAAAAAAATAAGTCTCACATGTTCTCTGATAATCTTAAGCCTTTTAAAGGCATCTTTCTGTTGTGGTTGAGGTGGTACCACTGGATTTTCCTTTGCCTTCTGTTTATATGCCTCCTTTTCCTCCTGCCCTAACAAATTCCAGGCAGGTGCCCAGTCTGCTATGTCATTGAATTGATCTTAAATAAACAAATATAAAATTAGGTTAATCAACTGTCTAACCTGACTGATTCTTTTAAGAATAAGCAAACACAAGTTTTTCCATTAATTCTTCTTTAAAAAAGGTCAAAAGAAAAACTTTTTAAACCTTCAATTGAGGCTACTATTCATTGATGCCAAATTTCATCAAATTTTTATGAGCAGCTCAAGTAAATATTCTTTAGGCTACTGCAATTAGTGAAGTCAGTCAAGCAGGCATGGGATACTCTTAACCAGCTGTAATCGATAACATTTTGAAGTGAAGTCCTCTGTAATCAGTAATCCTGTCATTTCTGATTACAAGTAATCACAATGTAATCAATTACATTGCCAAAAAAGGTGTAATCATGATTATTTTTTTATTCTTTTTAGATTACATTCAAATGATTACTTGCTGGTTACAAATTTTGTATACTGGTATATTGGAAAATAGTATTTGATAGACAATATGAAAGTGTAAAGCATGAATAAAAAATCATAAAACTAGTATTCACTATGATGGGACTTTTCTTAATGTGATATCATCTTATAACCACTTATAACTTTATTGATATTGCAATTAAGACAATAAAATTTTAATACTCAAGCTCTATTGTTTGTTAAAAAATGAAGGTAGTGAATAACACCAGTCCTGTAAAAATATATATGGATGTGTCAATTATGTCCTCACAGACAATAAAACAATACTTGATTGATTTTTTTATTATTTGTCCAAGTTTTTTAAAAATTAGGCAGTTGCCGAGTTGGTTAAAACTTGTAGAAAAAACAAAGTTATATCTCTTACATAGAGAAAAGACACTTGTCTATAGCTATGTTATAAAATTACACATGTTACACTGTACTGGTCTAAATTCTTTTAAATAAGATTAATAAATTATGGCTTTAAAAAAAGATACAAAAATTAGCTTTTTCCTGAGGATAAAAAGTTATTAGAAATTCTTTAGTATTGCATATACAATGTAATCATAAGTAATCATCATTACTTTAAAGAAAAATAATCTCATGTAATCAATTACATTTGAAATAAGGTGTAATTGTAATGTAATGGATTACATTTTATAAGCAAAGTAATTGTAATTTAATCGATTATATTTTAAAGTAATTGACCCCATCCCTGCAGTCAAGTGTAAGAAGTAACTGCATGATCAATAATATGTTATTTGCTTTTTTTAAGGAATTGGGATGCTTTTCTCTTTAAACAAATTTTTAATTCAACTTATTTTAGAGTTGAAATAACGTTAGATTTCTTTTAAATGCACAGTCATGAGTGAAAGTAACTCCTGCATATGCATACTTTGTCAGATGTAAATTCATTTTGTACATGCTGACTTATCACTATACACAAAGTATAATAGGTGTACAGAAATAATTTTTAGTATAAAATCACCATGAATTTATATATTTAAATATGTCCACATGTAAATTGACTTCAAGTATACTGTATCCATCAGATGTAGCAAAAATAGCAGGCTGTAGAAATATAATAAACTGCATAGAAAATCACACTTACAATGTTAATATAAATATCTGTTCATGACTTCATCCCATCCACGACCAAGGGCAATATAAAATAACCCATTTAGAAAGCCATAACTAATAATGGCTTATATCAAAAGGATTTGAGATAACATGGAGATTTGTTCCATGGCAAATCATAACATCTTTTTTATTTATATATATGCAGGTATAGGTGGTACAATGTATATATTTATCTATAGATTGTCTTTTTCAATGATTAATCATATATAACATTTCTATAAAATATTATCACAAAAATGTAAAACTAATTGGAAAAAAAGTAATGAATTAAAAGACTAATTTACAATTTAAATCTTTTTTTACAACACAGACTTATTAATTAATGTATACAATATATTTATAGGGTTGAAGATTTGAACAACAGTACTAATAATATACAATTATTAACTTTTGATGAGGTTGATATAATATTTTTTGTCACCATAACGAAAAAAAAATCATAAAACCAGGAACTTGCAAGACGTCATGAATCTATATTTAGGTACACATAGTCCAGTCATACTAAGATTTAACCTCAAACTAATTGCAACAGAAAATGTTTTAGTTCTAATCTATAGCATTATGCCCTTTTTATACACAAGAAAAAAGTCCCATAAAATGTAACTTGAGAAAAACTCAAAATCAGCATTTTAAATTTCCTATGGAAATTGACATTGGAAGGGGAGATAACTCTTGCAAAAATGAGTCTTTTTTGGTCCGTCTTTGGTTATTTTTCTTGAAATTCATGTAAAGTATGAGACTTTGATTGGGTTATAAGTATGTGTTTGACTATATTATTTAATATCCTGCTCATGAAATGTACAAACCAAACAAAACCAAAGTGTTATGGGTAGTTTTATGTTGATTTTTTCAGTACAGGACACCAGAAGGTGTTGCTTTGACATGTAATGATTGTCACTTTATTTGAACTTAAGTTAAAAGAGCTGTGACCACTCGAAATTGAGGAATTTAACATAGAAAGCAATGGGGCCATTAATTAGTGGTGTACTTCCTTTAGATTAACCTCTTGCCATTTTAGCCCCAGTTAAAATAACGATAGGCTATATATATTAACATACATGTATGCAGTTTACCTTTTTTCTCTCTAACAAAACAATTATACCCAGTCATTCCTTTGAGGTATAATGTCCGTGGCTGTGCTTCATATTTCCTTCCCTCCACGACTTTTTTATAATTGCCAATCCAGTCCTTAAATTATTAGTATAAAATAAATTCAATCAGGCACATATGACTCCAAAATGACAAAGGTGAAATTGTAAAAAAATCAAATTAGACTTTTAGTATCTCACAATTATTAAGCTATTTTATCTGAGTGGTTACATGTTATATGTAGAATCATTCAAGGTATATAAGGTCCATAATCAATTTTATTCATATGGATATTTTTATACTATAGTTTTTTTTTCCTGATTTTATTAGAATGACGCTATAAATTATCTATGCAATATGAACGTAGATAACGAATTAATCCCCGGTCTTAGTTTGAATTGGAAGAGTTTTAGGGAAATTTGGGTACAAAGTGTTGCATAAAATCAATGTTTTTTTCATGATCTAAAATACATGTAGTTTAATTGAAATTTGGAAATTTGACATTTTTTTTACAAGGTGTAGGGTACTTACCTTTGGTCAAACCCTACAGGTAGTCAAATATAAGACGTTTTTTTAATCCTGAGACAGAGAAACTGGATGGATTCAAATTTGGTGCTCAATGTTGTGAGAGTTATGTCATAGATGGTGTGACGTGACTGACGTCAAAGTGGGTCATTTGCATAGCTAGGTCAGTAGTCCCATTCCTTCAATGAGGCAGTCAAGTGATGCATTTAATGAAATGAGTGTAAATGATCGGCATAATAGGACAAATCATTAATGAATTATTAAAATATTTAAATTACAGTCATCATGAATAATCTACAGAATTTTATATTTCACAAGCGTGAAGTTCCCTGGGATAATAGTAAGCAATGTCCAGGAATATGGGTTAGCAACACCCAGGGGCTATGGGTTTTGTAATGACGTGCGTTAACCAATCAAAATCATAGAAGTATATTAAGCCGGGGATAATATTTAATAGGTATGAATTTATTAATTGTTTGTTCAAGATTGGTATTGCATGTGAGCAAATGCATGTACACTGTATTGTAAAATGACACAATGATACAACATACATGTGAATTCCATCAAAACAGTTGAATAGAATATCAAAATCAGAAAAACTATTAACATGTATAAACTTTGAATTAATATATATGACTGGATACACCATGTACAGTGTTTTGGTATTAATCCAAATCCAAATCCTTTGTTACAGTTTGAAAGCCTATTTAATAATGCAATGTATTACATGAAAATTTAAAGTCACCATTGCCAAGTTGACATATAAATTAAAATACCTTGATAACCTGTAACGGCAGTCCTGTTCTTTCAACAGCCTTGTTGTGCAGCACACTGCTTTTTATACCTTTGCAGTCCATGCCTTGGGCAAACAGCTCCTTCAAAATATCCTTGGTCTCCTCTGATAAGTTTGTTTTCTGAAATATATTTACACTGTGAGCGGTTTTAGTATTAACTTTATCATGTTTATACTAAATACATTTCATATCGAGGTGAAACCTTTAGTCAAAGGAACCTTAAAGTAATGCTTTTAAACAAGCATTTGTTCACTTATCTACATTGGCTAGAGGTATAAGGAGACGGTTCAGATCTCATAAACATGTTTAACCCTGCTGCAATTTTGCTCCTGTCCCAAGTCCGGAGCCTCTGGCCTTTGTTAGTCTTGTATGATTTTTAATTTTAGTTTCTTGTGTATCTTTCAGAGTTTAGTATGATGTCCATTATCACTGAACTAGTATACATATTTATTAAGGGGCCAGCTGAAAGACACCTCTGGGTGCGGGAGTTTCTTGATACATTGAAGACCCATTGGTGGCCTTTGGCTGTTGTCTGCTCTATGGTCGGGTTGTTGTCGCTTTGACACATTCCTCATTTCCTTTCTCAACTTTATTTGTTACTGGTTTTATCAATGAAAAGAATATTACATAATTATAAAGGAAATATGGTTATCAAATAATATAAATAATATTTCTAATATCAGCATAAGGTCATCTATAAAAAAATTCTTTTACAAGCTTAAGCATATTCATTGATGGCCCTTGGCTGTTTTGTGCTTTATAGTTGGTTTGTTGACTCTTTTAAACATTCCTCGTGTCCATTCTTTTAATATTTTTCATGTGTATAAAAAAAGAAGAAGAAGAAGAAGTTGCTGTTTTTCTAACCATTATTAGAATACTATGGATGCAATTTGTTTTAATCTTAATTTTCACACTTAGTGCAGTAGTAGTTCTAATCTTTATTTTTATAAATTCAACAAATTATATCATTGGTCATTGTGTCAAGTTTAAGAGTAAATTAAAATAATTAAAGCAATTAGAAATAAAGGCCTCAAGAGTCAAGATGTTTTCCTCTGCTCAGGTAATTCTGAGTATTATTTTAGATGTCAACACAGCCATAGTTCCTATTAAGTGGTCAGTTTGTTATAATAAGGCTTATATCCCTATGAGGATGTGGATAGGAAAAAAGAAAAAAAATAATGAAGTGGGTGGACATAAAGGACAGAAAATATCATTTGAAGATAATAGTAATTCATGTGATTACATAATAGCCAGTGTTTTAAAGATAAAGGATCTCCTGTAGTTGGTGATCGCAATACTGGTATACTAGTATTGTGCACAATACTGGTATAAAAAATTTGTACCAGTATTGTGTTTTCTTAAATAAACAATACATATATAGGTAATTAATCTTTTATCAAAGGTGTCAAATATACAGTGAAACCTGACTAAACCGAACCCTTTCGGGACTTGAGATTTTGTTCGGTTTTGGCAGGTATTCGGTTTCATCAGGTTCACAATGCATAAAATGTGATATGATTGGTCTTCAGAACAAGTTTGGATTAGACAGGTTTCCGGTTTATTCAGGGTTCGGTTTAATCAGGTTTCACTGTATATGCATAATGAAATATGACATGACAATTTAATAAGGAATAATTGTATGTTTAACTGATGGAACATTGTGATTGTCATAAAGGAAGTTTTGAATTTTCTGATGTTTTTTCCTTAACATTGCTTAAGGAAACCATACTGTCTCAGCATTTTAACAAACTCTTTACTTTCTTCTATGTTTTCTTTTAGCTATCTCTTTTCAGGTCTCAGTAGTATATTTTAGTGTCTATATTTTATTAAGATGGTATTTCTGCAAATCCTCCCTCCACACTTCCTATATTGATATTTAGGTATTCAGTCTTTGTGTACTTTCTCTTACTAGATTATAAACTTTTTCAGATATCACCTGAACAGCTCTCTAACTGTCGGAGTGCTTGCCAAGTACAAAAATGTATAAGTATTTGTACCACATCTACATCTACACTATTGATCTGCAGTGGAAATCCATAACGCAGATACTGCTGTGCAAACGTCAACCTGCGTGCTCAGTATTTACAAGTGCAATTAAAGAAGAAGAAGATATATCTGTTACAAATTGTATTGCCCATATATATGGTTCTGAAGTGACTATGGTACTAATCTACCAAAAAAAAGTAACAATACTGGTACAAAATTTGTATACCAGTATTGTGGACAATAGTGGTATACCAGTATTGCGATTACCAACTACAGGAGATCCAAGATAAAGAATAATAAGTGAAAACAATTAACACTAAAGAAATGAAAAGTTTTTCACCCCATCCCCCATTAACAAAAACAAGTGCGAGTTATTTAACATACGAATGTGGATAGTACCCCCCTTTTTTCCATTGACAGAAACTACTGTCTGTGAGTAAACGGTAGTCAATTCTATTAATATGTTATTTTTCAAAGGTATATAAGAAAATAAGCTTCCCGTTTAAAATCCATTGGAGGTCCTCCGATAAACCGCAACTAATATTTTTTGTAGCGGCCACTTTCCTATTACTGGATGTCCGCCATTTTGACTTAACGGTCACGTGACAAAAGTAAAAATCCCGCCGCGGACAAATTCTTAGCATTTTACATTTACTGGAAAACATTTTAAAATCATGTAATAAATCTCATATATATATAATATTATAGATTTTGTATGAGAGCATCATTGGTTGCAAGCGTCTATTTTTTTCAATTTCAATTGCTACGAAGTTTCTAGAAAGTAGTTGCATAGTCTGCATATATAGTGCATCCAGTACGCACAAAGGAAGCAACGTTCATATATCATTATTATAACAAGAAAATCTGCTTAGTTCATAGTACCATTATAGGGTATGGATAACGCAGCACTGCAACATCACATTTCAGTCTGCAATAAAGATGGGCACAGGTTCAGCCCTGTAATATTTCAAATATCTCTAGTCGGACAGATGATAAAACATTAAAATAGCTTACCGACATGTCTAGTTGAGATGTACGAGAAATAAAAGGAAAACTTGAACGTGCTTTTTATGTTATTTGAAAATGGCTAATGTTAGAACTCTTTGAAAAGCATGCTGGGAAACTGCAATTGATTGGTTATAATTGCTGCATAAAATCATTCTATTCAACAGGATAACCCAATACTATATAGTAACATAGTATACTATGTTATCGGCTGAACAGCATAACCCCACATAACCTAACATCTATTGAATAGGAAAACTCCAGTTGCATCGGGTGATATAAAGGTGTCGTCCTAAAGTTAAACAACGAACTGACTAGTGTAACTTAAAATATAAAGTTAAAACTTTATAAAGTTTATATTTAAAGGTCTCCACCCTAAAATAGTGATGGACACAAAGACCTTTAAACACAGGCCCTCTTTTACAGATGCTGTACCCTCCCTACCTTTCTTGTAAACCTTCTGACGCTTCTTAGTCATATACTTGTTTGAAACAAGTACAAACTGATATTATAATTTATGTTTCTTAATAAATCAACCATTACTACAAGGCATTGATGAACACATTTTATTAATTGTAGCTGCTTCATGTCCAGCGACAAATATATCAGTCACATTTCAAAAAAGATAGTAACATATAGGTGTTGCAAAAAATTGCTTTAGTTAATTTAAAACTCCAGTTAATAGATCATACAAAGCATTCAAGAAGAACTTTTAATCATCGATGAATCTGCTTCATGTCCAACGACAAATATATCAGTCATAATACATGTATGTGTTGCAAAACATTGCCTTAGTCAATTTAAAATCCCTTCAACGGATTCTTGTTTACCAAACCAAATACGGTGTAGGAAAGGGTCTTGATAAACCCTGATTTATTTAATTGCTTTTTTGGTGTTTAATGCCACTTTCATCACCACTGGATTTGTCATTGCGGACAGGTTTTTTTTATCAGCAAAAAAAAAAAACAGCTTGAAAAAAAACCAAACAAATGGTAGCATCAGCAAAGTGAATATGTCATTCATATATATCTGTAGTCGTTGGGATGCTGTCTCATTGAGAGAAACTCGCATCTCCTTTTCTCCGTTCAGCGTCCACATGTCGTTTGCATATTTTTGTCACTAGGTTGCGGTATCATTGACGTTTACCCCACAATCTGTTTGTCGCACACTATATATTTGCAAACATGCAGTTAAAAATGTTATTGCATATGTATAATAAAGTGAGAAAATGCAGAAGAGAAGACCAAAGGACTTAATAGAAAAAAAAAGCAACGATATTTTTCTTTCTTCAAAAACGACCTGTTTGGTCACTCGTATATTGGTTGTCTATAAATATAGTTCCTGACATATTTATGAATGTAAACTATAAGTATACTGTGTCTTTTATGTGAAAATGTATAGCTTAACATTATAAGTTATTTGTTTGATAGTGATATGTATCATCATTTCTTGAAATTTGAACTTTTTCGGATTGCATTGTGGGATGAAGTGTCAAAAATGTATGAAAGGCAACTCTGTCTACTTAATCAGCGTAAAAATCGTTGTTTTAAAAGTGCGACTTTTCCCATGTGTCTAAATGACTTTATATTTCATGTCATTAAGCAGTTCATAATAAGTAAGCACACGAGTTTGTTTTAAGATGTACTACAGATTTCAACTTTTGTTTTATTTAGTAACTGTAAATCTTAAAAAATGTGTGTTTGCCAAAAAAAAAAAAAAAAAAAAAATATGTCTTCACTGGGAACTCCAGAGCTGAAACCTACAGACTTCAGTTTAGCAGGGACGTAACTCTATTGCCATTTTGCGCATATAATCTTTACAGACACAGTCAGTGTATCACAATTGTGCTTCCCAACGAAATGTCTACTTAGCAACCGAATGATGCATCCAAATAATGACTGCGCGATACATTCTCCGAAATTTTGCAATCCTTGGTCATAAAACACACCCTTTCGTAGTAAGACAAAAAAATCTATATATAAAGCTTTCGTCCTAAAGTTAAACAACTAACTGACTAGTGTAACTTAAAATATAAAGTTAAAACTTTATAAAGTTTATACTTAAAGGTCTCCACACTAAAATAGTGATGGACACAAAGACCTTCAAACACAGGCCCTCTATTACTGATGCTGTACCCTCCCTACCTTTCTTTTAAATCTTCTGACACTTCTTAGTCATATACTTGTTTGAAACAAGTACAAACTGATATTATAATTTATGTTTCTTAATAAATCAATCAATACTACAAGGCATTGATGAACACATTTTATTAGATGTAGCTGCTTCATGTCCAGCGACAAATATATCAGTCACATTTCAAAAAAGATAGTAACATATAGGTGTTGCAAAACATTGCTTTAGTTAATTTAAAACTCCAGTTAATAGATCATACAAAGCATTCAAGAAGAACTTTAAATCATCGATGAATCTGCTTCATGTCCAACGTCAAATATATCAGTCATAATACATGTATGTGTTGCAAAACATTGCCTTAGTCAATTTAAAATCCCTTCAACGGATTCTTGTTTACCAAACCAAATACGGTGTAGGAAAGGGTCTTGATAAACCCTGATTTATTTTATTGCTTTTTTGGTGTTTAATGCCACTTTCATCACTACTGGCTTTGTCATTGCGGACAGGTTCTTTTTATCAGCAAAAAAAAAAAACAGCTTGAAAAAAACCCAAACAAATGGTAGCATCAGCAAAGTGAATATGTCATTCATATATATCTGTAGTCGTTGGGATGCTGTTTCATTGAGAGAAACTCGCATCTCCTTTTCTCCGTTCATCGTCCACATGTCGTTTGCATATTTTTGTCGCTAGGTTGCGGTCTCATTGACGTTTACCCCACAATCTGTTTGTCGCACACTATATATTTGCAAACATGCAGTTAAAAATGTTATTGCATATGTATAATAAAGTGAGAAAATGCAGAAGAGAAGACCAAAGGACTTAATAGAAAAAAAAGCAAGGATATTTTTCTTTCTTCAAAAACGACCTGTTTGGTCACTCGTATATTGGTTGTCTATAAATATAGTTCCTGACATATTTATGAATGTAAACTATAAGTATACTGTGTCTTTTATGTGAAAATGTATAGCTTAACATTATAAGTTATTTGTTTGATAGTGATATGTATCACCATTTCTTGAAATTTGAACTTTTTCGGATTGCATTGTGGGATGAAGTGTCAAAAATGTATGAAAGGCAACTCTGTCTACTTAATCAGCGTAAAAATCGTTGTTTTAAAAGTGCGACTTTTCCCATGTGTCTAAATGACTTTATATTTCATGTCATTAAGCAGTTCATAATAAGTAAGCACACGAGTTTGTGTTAAGATGTACTACAGATTTCAACTTTTGTTTTATTTAGTAACTGTAAATCTTAAAAAATGTGTGTTTGCCAAAAAAAAAAAAAAAAAAATATGTCTTCACTGGGAACTCCAGAGCTGAAACCTACAGACTTCAGTTTAGCAGGGACGTAACTCTATTGCCATTTTGCGCATATAATCTTTACAGACACAGTCAGTGTATCACAATTGTGCTTCCCAACGACATGTCTACTTAGCTACCGAATGATGCATCCAAATAATGACTGCGCGATACATTCTCCGAAATTTTGCAATCCTTGGTCATAAAACACACCCTTTCGTAGTAAGACAAAAAAATCTATATATAAAGGTGTCGTCCGAAAGTTAAACAACTAACTGACTAGTGTAACTTAAAATATAAAGTTAAAACTTTATAAAGTTTATACTTAAAGGTCTCCACACTAAAATAGTGATGGACACAAAGACCTTTAAACACAGGCCCTCTATTACTGATGCTGTACCCTCCCTACCTTTCTTTTAAATCTTCTGACACTTCTTAGTCATATACTTGTTTGAAACAAGTACAAACTGATATTATAATTTATGTTTCTTAATAAATCAATCAATACTACAAGGCATTGATGAACACATTTTATTAGATGTAGCTGCTTCATGTCCAGCGACAAATATATCAGTCACATTTCAAAAAAGATAGTAACATATAGGTGTTGCAAAACATTGCTTTAGTTAATTTAAAACTCCAGTTAATAGATCATACAAAGCATTCAAGAAGAACTTTAAATCATCGATGAATCTGCTTCATGTCCAACGTCAAATATATCAGTCATAATACATGTATGTGTTGCAAAACATTGCCTTAGTCAATTTAAAATCCCTTCAACGGATTCTTGTTTACCAAACCAAATACGGTGTAGGAAAGGGTCTTGATAAACCCTGATTTATTTTATTGCTTTTTTGGTGTTTAATGCCACTTTCATCACTACTGGCTTTGTCATTGCGGACAGGTTCTTTTTATCAGCAAAAAAAAAAAAACAGCTTGAAAAAAACCCAAACAAATGGTAGCATCAGCAAAGTGAATATGTCATTCATATATATCTGTAGTCGTTGGGATGCTGTTTCATTGAGAGAAACTCGCATCTCCTTTTCTCCGTTCATCGTCCACATGTCGTTTGCATATTTTTGTCGCTAGGTTGCGGTCTCATTGACGTTTACCCCACAATCTGTTTGTCGCACACTATATATTTGCAAACATGCAGTTAAAAATGTTATTGCATATGTATAATAAAGTGAGAAAATGCAGAAGAGAAGACCAAAGGACTTAATAGAAAAAAAAGCAAGGATATTTTTCTTTCTTCAAAAACGACCTGTTTGGTCACTCGTATATTGGTTGTCTATAAATATAGTTCCTGACATATTTATGAATGTAAACTATAAGTATACTGTGTCTTTTATGTGAAAATGTATAGCTTAACATTATAAGTTATTTGTTTGATAGTGATATGTATCACCATTTCTTGAAATTTGAACTTTTTCGGATTGCATTGTGGGATGAAGTGTCAAAAATGTATGAAAGGCAACTCTGTCTACTTAATCAGCGTAAAAATCGTTGTTTTAAAAGTGCGACTTTTCCCATGTGTCTAAATGACTTTATATTTCATGTCATTAAGCAGTTCATAATAAGTAAGCACACGAGTTTGTGTTAAGATGTACTACAGATTTCAACTTTTGTTTTATTTAGTAACTGTAAATCTTAAAAAATGTGTGTTTGCCAAAAAAAAAAAAAAAAAAATATGTCTTCACTGGGAACTCCAGAGCTGAAACCTACAGACTTCAGTTTAGCAGGGACGTAACTCTATTGCCATTTTGCGCATATAATCTTTACAGACACAGTCAGTGTATCACAATTGTGCTTCCCAACGACATGTCTACTTAGCTACCGAATGATGCATCCAAATAATGACTGCGCGATACATTCTCCGAAATTTTGCAATCCTTGGTCATAAAACACACCCTTTCGTAGTAAGACAAAAAAATCTATATATAAAGGTGTCGTCCGAAAGTTAAACAACTAACTGACTAGTGTAACTTAAAATATAAAGTTAAAACTTTATAAAGTTTATACTTAAAGGTCTCCACACTAAAATAGTGATGGACACAAAGACCTTTAAACACAGGCCCTCTATTACTGATGCTGTACCCTCCCTACCTTTCTTTTAAATCTTCTGACACTTCTTAGTCATATACTTGTTTGAAACAAGTACAAACTGATATTATAATTTATGTTTCTTAATAAATCAATCAATACTACAAGGCATTGATGAACACATTTTATTAGATGTAGCTGCTTCATGTCCAGCGACAAATATATCAGTCACATTTCAAAAAAGATAGTAACATATAGGTGTTGCAAAACATTGCTTTAGTTAATTTAAAACTCCAGTTAATAGATCATACAAAGCATTCAAGAAGAACTTTAAATCATCGATGAATCTGCTTCATGTCCAACGTCAAATATATCAGTCATAATACATGTATGTGTTGCAAAACATTGCCTTAGTCAATTTAAAATCCCTTCAACGGATTCTTGTTTACCAAACCAAATACGGTGTAGGAAAGGGTCTTGATAAACCCTGATTTATTTTATTGCTTTTTTGGTGTTTAATGCCACTTTCATCACTACTGGCTTTGTCATTGCGAACAGGTTCTTTTTATCAGCAAAAAAAAAAAAACAGCTTGAAAAAAACCCAAACAAATGGTAGCATCAGCAAAGTGAATATGTCATTCATATATATCTGTAGTCGTTGGGATGCTGTTTCATTGAGAGAAACTCGCATCTCCTTTTCTCCGTTCAGCGTCCACATGTCGTTTGCATATTTTTGTCACTAGGTTGCGGTATCATTGACGTTTACCCCACAATCTGTTTGTCGCACACTATATATTTGCAAACATGCAGTTAAAAATGTTATTGCATATGTATAATAAAGTGAGAAAATGCAGAAGAGAAGACCAAAGGACTTAATAGAAAAAAAAAGCAACGATATTTTTCTTTCTTCAAAAACGACCTGTTTGGTCACTCGTATATTGGTTGTCTATAAATATAGTTCCTGACATATTTATGAATGTAAACTATAAGTATACTGTGTCTTTTATGTGAAAATGTATAGCTTAACATTATAAGTTATTTGTTTGATAGTGATATGTATCATCATTTCTTGAAATTTGAACTTTTTCGGATTGCATTGTGGGATGAAGTGTCAAAAATGTATGAAAGGCAACTCTGTCTACTTAATCAGCGTAAAAATCGTTGTTTTAAAAGTGCGACTTTTCCCATGTGTCTAAATGACTTTATATTTCATGTCATTAAGCAGTTCATAATAAGTAAGCACACGAGTTTGTTTTAAGATGTACTACAGATTTCAACTTTTGTTTTATTTAGTAACTGTAAATCTTAAAAAATGTGTGTTTGCCAAAAAAAAAAAAAAAAAAAATATGTCTTCACTGGGAACTCCAGAGCTGAAACCTACAGACTTCAGTTTAGCAGGGACGTAACTCTATTGCCATTTTGCGCATATAATCTTTACAGACACAGTCAGTGTATCACAATTGTGCTTCCCAACGACATGTCTACTTAGCTACCGAATGATGCATCCAAATAATGACTGCGCGATACATTCTCCGAAATTTTGCAATCCTTGGTCATAAAACACACCCTTTCGTAGTAAGACAAAAAAATCTATATATAAAGGTGTCGTCCGAAAGTTAAACAACTAACTGACTAGTGTAACTTAAAATATAAAGTTAAAACTTTATAAAGTTTATACTTAAAGGTCTCCACACTAAAATAGTGATGGACACAAAGACCTTTAAACACAGGCCCTCTATTACTGATGCTGTACCCTCCCTACCTTTCTTTTAAATCTTCTGACACTTCTTAGTCATATACTTGTTTGAAACAAGTACAAACTGATATTATAATTTATGTTTCTTAATAAATCAATCAATACTACAAGGCATTGATGAACACATTTTATTAGATGTAGCTGCTTCATGTCCAGCGACAAATATATCAGTCACATTTCAAAAAAGATAGTAACATATAGGTGTTGCAAAACATTGCTTTAGTTAATTTAAAACTCCAGTTAATAGATCATACAAAGCATTCAAGAAGAACTTTAAATCATCGATGAATCTGCTTCATGTCCAACGTCAAATATATCAGTCATAATACATGTATGTGTTGCAAAACATTGCCTTAGTCAATTTAAAATCCCTTCAACGGATTCTTGTTTACCAAACCAAATACGGTGTAGGAAAGGGTCTTGATAAACCCTGATTTATTTTATTGCTTTTTTGGTGTTTAATGCCACTTTCATCACTACTGGCTTTGTCATTGCGGACAGGTTCTTTTTATCAGCAAAAAAAAAAACAGCTTGAAAAAAACCCAAACAAATGGTAGCATCAGCAAAGTGAATATGTCATTCATATATATCTGTAGTCGTTGGGATGCTGTTTCATTGAGAGAAACTCGCATCTCCTTTTCTCCGTTCATCGTCCACATGTCGTTTGCATATTTTTGTCGCTAGGTTGCGGTCTCATTGACGTTTACCCCACAATCTGTTTGTCGCACACTATATATTTGCAAACATGCAGTTAAAAATGTTATTGCATATGTATAATAAAGTGAGAAAATGCAGAAGAGAAGACCAAAGGACTTAATAGAAAAAAAAGCAAGGATATTTTTCTTTCTTCAAAAACGACCTGTTTGGTCACTCGTATATTGGTTGTCTATAAATATAGTTCCTGACATATTTATGAATGTAAACTATAAGTATACTGTGTCTTTTATGTGAAAATGTATAGCTTAACATTATAAGTTATTTGTTTGATAGTGATATGTATCACCATTTCTTGAAATTTGAACTTTTTCGGATTGCATTGTGGGATGAAGTGTCAAAAATGTATGAAAGGCAACTCTGTCTACTTAATCAGCGTAAAAATCGTTGTTTTAAAAGTGCGACTTTTCCCATGTGTCTAAATGACTTTATATTTCATGTCATTAAGCAGTTCATAATAAGTAAGCACACGAGTTTGTGTTAAGATGTACTACAGATTTCAACTTTTGTTTTATTTAGTAACTGTAAATCTTAAAAAATGTGTGTTTGCCAAAAAAAAAAAAAAAAAAATATGTCTTCACTGGGAACTCCAGAGCTGAAACCTACAGACTTCAGTTTAGCAGGGACGTAACTCTATTGCCATTTTGCGCATATAATCTTTACAGACACAGTCAGTGTATCACAATTGTGCTTCCCAACGACATGTCTACTTAGCTACCGAATGATGCATCCAAATAATGACTGCGCGATACATTCTCCGAAATTTTGCAATCCTTGGTCATAAAACACACCCTTTCGTAGTAAGACAAAAAAATCTATATATAAAGGTGTCGTCCGAAAGTTAAACAACTAACTGACTAGTGTAACTTAAAATATAAAGTTAAAACTTTATAAAGTTTATACTTAAAGGTCTCCACACTAAAATAGTGATGGACACAAAGACCTTTAAACACAGGCCCTCTATTACTGATGCTGTACCCTCCCTACCTTTCTTTTAAATCTTCTGACACTTCTTAGTCATATACTTGTTTGAAACAAGTACAAACTGATATTATAATTTATGTTTCTTAATAAATCAATCAATACTACAAGGCATTGATGAACACATTTTATTAGATGTAGCTGCTTCATGTCCAGCGACAAATATATCAGTCACATTTCAAAAAAGATAGTAACATATAGGTGTTGCAAAACATTGCTTTAGTTAATTTAAAACTCCAGTTAATAGATCATACAAAGCATTCAAGAAGAACTTTAAATCATCGATGAATCTGCTTCATGTCCAACGTCAAATATATCAGTCATAATACATGTATGTGTTGCAAAACATTGCCTTAGTCAATTTAAAATCCCTTCAACGGATTCTTGTTTACCAAACCAAATACGGTGTAGGAAAGGGTCTTGATAAACCCTGATTTATTTTATTGCTTTTTTGGTGTTTAATGCCACTTTCATCACTACTGGCTTTGTCATTGCGGACAGGTTCTTTTTATCAGCAAAAAAAAAAACAGCTTGAAAAAAACCCAAACAAATGGTAGCATCAGCAAAGTGAATATGTCATTCATATATATCTGTAGTCGTTGGGATGCTGTTTCATTGAGAGAAACTCGCATCTCCTTTTCTCCGTTCAGCGTCCACATGTCGTTTGCATATTTTTGTCACTAGGTTGCGGTATCATTGACGTTTACCCCACAATCTGTTTGTCGCACACTATATATTTGCAAACATGCAGTTAAAAATGTTATTGCATATGTATAATAAAGTGAGAAAATGCAGAAGAGAAGACCAAAGGACTTAATAGAAAAAAAAAGCAACGATATTTTTCTTTCTTCAAAAACGACCTGTTTGGTCACTCGTATATTGGTTGTCTATAAATATAGTTCCTGACATATTTATGAATGTAAACTATAAGTATACTGTGTCTTTTATGTGAAAATGTATAGCTTAACATTATAAGTTATTTGTTTGATAGTGATATGTATCATCATTTCTTGAAATTTGAACTTTTTCGGATTGCATTGTGGGATGAAGTGTCAAAAATGTATGAAAGGCAACTCTGTCTACTTAATCAGCGTAAAAATCGTTGTTTTAAAAGTGCGACTTTTCCCATGTGTCTAAATGACTTTATATTTCATGTCATTAAGCAGTTCATAATAAGTAAGCACACGAGTTTGTTTTAAGATGTACTACAGATTTCAACTTTTGTTTTATTTAGTAACTGTAAATCTTAAAAAATGTGTGTTTGCCAAAAAAAAAAAAAAAAAAAAATATGTCTTCACTGGGAACTCCAGAGCTGAAACCTACAGACTTCAGTTTAGCAGGGACGTAACTCTATTGCCATTTTGCGCATATAATCTTTACAGACACAGTCAGTGTATCACAATTGTGCTTCCCAACGAAATGTCTACTTAGCAACCGAATGATGCATCCAAATAATGACTGCGCGATACATTCTCCGAAATTTTGCAATCCTTGGTCATAAAACACACCCTTTCGTAGTAAGACAAAAAAATCTATATATAAAGCTTTCGTCCTAAAGTTAAACAACTAACTGACTAGTGTAACTTAAAATATAAAGTTAAAACTTTATAAAGTTTATACTTAAAGGTCTCCACACTAAAATAGTGATGGACACAAAGACCTTCAAACACAGGCCCTCTATTACTGATGCTGTACCCTCCCTACCTTTCTTTTAAATCTTCTGACACTTCTTAGTCATATACTTGTTTGAAACAAGTACAAACTGATATTATAATTTATGTTTCTTAATAAATCAATCAATACTACAAGGCATTGATGAACACATTTTATTAGATGTAGCTGCTTCATGTCCAGCGACAAATATATCAGTCACATTTCAAAAAAGATAGTAACATATAGGTGTTGCAAAACATTGCTTTAGTTAATTTAAAACTCCAGTTAATAGATCATACAAAGCATTCAAGAAGAACTTTAAATCATCGATGAATCTGCTTCATGTCCAACGTCAAATATATCAGTCATAATACATGTATGTGTTGCAAAACATTGCCTTAGTCAATTTAAAATCCCTTCAACGGATTCTTGTTTACCAAACCAAATACGGTGTAGGAAAGGGTCTTGATAAACCCTGATTTATTTTATTGCTTTTTTGGTGTTTAATGCCACTTTCATCACTACTGGCTTTGTCATTGCGGACAGGTTCTTTTTATCAGCAAAAAAAAAAAACAGCTTGAAAAAAACCCAAACAAATGGTAGCATCAGCAAAGTGAATATGTCATTCATATATATCTGTAGTCGTTGGGATGCTGTTTCATTGAGAGAAACTCGCATCTCCTTTTCTCCGTTCATCGTCCACATGTCGTTTGCATATTTTTGTCGCTAGGTTGCGGTCTCATTGACGTTTACCCCACAATCTGTTTGTCGCACACTATATATTTGCAAACATGCAGTTAAAAATGTTATTGCATATGTATAATAAAGTGAGAAAATGCAGAAGAGAAGACCAAAGGACTTAATAGAAAAAAAAGCAAGGATATTTTTCTTTCTTCAAAAACGACCTGTTTGGTCACTCGTATATTGGTTGTCTATAAATATAGTTCCTGACATATTTATGAATGTAAACTATAAGTATACTGTGTCTTTTATGTGAAAATGTATAGCTTAACATTATAAGTTATTTGTTTGATAGTGATATGTATCACCATTTCTTGAAATTTGAACTTTTTCGGATTGCATTGTGGGATGAAGTGTCAAAAATGTATGAAAGGCAACTCTGTCTACTTAATCAGCGTAAAAATCGTTGTTTTAAAAGTGCGACTTTTCCCATGTGTCTAAATGACTTTATATTTCATGTCATTAAGCAGTTCATAATAAGTAAGCACACGAGTTTGTGTTAAGATGTACTACAGATTTCAACTTTTGTTTTATTTAGTAACTGTAAATCTTAAAAAATGTGTGTTTGCCAAAAAAAAAAAAAAAAAAATATGTCTTCACTGGGAACTCCAGAGCTGAAACCTACAGACTTCAGTTTAGCAGGGACGTAACTCTATTGCCATTTTGCGCATATAATCTTTACAGACACAGTCAGTGTATCACAATTGTGCTTCCCAACGACATGTCTACTTAGCTACCGAATGATGCATCCAAATAATGACTGCGCGATACATTCTCCGAAATTTTGCAATCCTTGGTCATAAAACACACCCTTTCGTAGTAAGACAAAAAAATCTATATATAAAGGTGTCGTCCGAAAGTTAAACAACTAACTGACTAGTGTAACTTAAAATATAAAGTTAAAACTTTATAAAGTTTATACTTAAAGGTCTCCACACTAAAATAGTGATGGACACAAAGACCTTTAAACACAGGCCCTCTATTACTGATGCTGTACCCTCCCTACCTTTCTTTTAAATCTTCTGACACTTCTTAGTCATATACTTGTTTGAAACAAGTACAAACTGATATTATAATTTATGTTTCTTAATAAATCAATCAATACTACAAGGCATTGATGAACACATTTTATTAGATGTAGCTGCTTCATGTCCAGCGACAAATATATCAGTCACATTTCAAAAAAGATAGTAACATATAGGTGTTGCAAAACATTGCTTTAGTTAATTTAAAACTCCAGTTAATAGATCATACAAAGCATTCAAGAAGAACTTTAAATCATCGATGAATCTGCTTCATGTCCAACGTCAAATATATCAGTCATAATACATGTATGTGTTGCAAAACATTGCCTTAGTCAATTTAAAATCCCTTCAACGGATTCTTGTTTACCAAACCAAATACGGTGTAGGAAAGGGTCTTGATAAACCCTGATTTATTTTATTGCTTTTTTGGTGTTTAATGCCACTTTCATCACTACTGGCTTTGTCATTGCGGACAGGTTCTTTTTATCAGCAAAAAAAAAAAAACAGCTTGAAAAAAACCCAAACAAATGGTAGCATCAGCAAAGTGAATATGTCATTCATATATATCTGTAGTCGTTGGGATGCTGTTTCATTGAGAGAAACTCGCATCTCCTTTTCTCCGTTCAGCGTCCACATGTCGTTTGCATATTTTTGTCACTAGGTTGCGGTATCATTGACGTTTACCCCACAATCTGTTTGTCGCACACTATATATTTGCAAACATGCAGTTAAAAATGTTATTGCATATGTATAATAAAGTGAGAAAATGCAGAAGAGAAGACCAAAGGACTTAATAGAAAAAAAAAGCAACGATATTTTTCTTTCTTCAAAAACGACCTGTTTGGTCACTCGTATATTGGTTGTCTATAAATATAGTTCCTGACATATTTATGAATGTAAACTATAAGTATACTGTGTCTTTTATGTGAAAATGTATAGCTTAACATTATAAGTTATTTGTTTGATAGTGATATGTATCATCATTTCTTGAAATTTGAACTTTTTCGGATTGCATTGTGGGATGAAGTGTCAAAAATGTATGAAAGGCAACTCTGTCTACTTAATCAGCGTAAAAATCGTTGTTTTAAAAGTGCGACTTTTCCCATGTGTCTAAATGACTTTATATTTCATGTCATTAAGCAGTTCATAATAAGTAAGCACACGAGTTTGTTTTAAGATGTACTACAGATTTCAACTTTTGTTTTATTTAGTAACTGTAAATCTTAAAAAATGTGTGTTTGCCAAAAAAAAAAAAAAAAAAAAATATGTCTTCACTGGGAACTCCAGAGCTGAAACCTACAGACTTCAGTTTAGCAGGGACGTAACTCTATTGCCATTTTGCGCATATAATCTTTACAGACACAGTCAGTGTATCACAATTGTGCTTCCCAACGAAATGTCTACTTAGCAACCGAATGATGCATCCAAATAATGACTGCGCGATACATTCTCCGAAATTTTGCAATCCTTGGTCATAAAACACACCCTTTCGTAGTAAGACAAAAAAATCTATATATAAAGCTTTCGTCCTAAAGTTAAACAACTAACTGACTAGTGTAACTTAAAATATAAAGTTAAAACTTTATAAAGTTTATACTTAAAGGTCTCCACACTAAAATAGTGATGGACACAAAGACCTTCAAACACAGGCCCTCTATTACTGATGCTGTACCCTCCCTACCTTTCTTTTAAATCTTCTGACACTTCTTAGTCATATACTTGTTTGAAACAAGTACAAACTGATATTATAATTTATGTTTCTTAATAAATCAATCAATACTACAAGGCATTGATGAACACATTTTATTAGATGTAGCTGCTTCATGTCCAGCGACAAATATATCAGTCACATTTCAAAAAAGATAGTAACATATAGGTGTTGCAAAACATTGCTTTAGTTAATTTAAAACTCCAGTTAATAGATCATACAAAGCATTCAAGAAGAACTTTAAATCATCGATGAATCTGCTTCATGTCCAACGTCAAATATATCAGTCATAATACATGTATGTGTTGCAAAACATTGCCTTAGTCAATTTAAAATCCCTTCAACGGATTCTTGTTTACCAAACCAAATACGGTGTAGGAAAGGGTCTTGATAAACCCTGATTTATTTTATTGCTTTTTTGGTGTTTAATGCCACTTTCATCACTACTGGCTTTGTCATTGCGGACAGGTTCTTTTTATCAGCAAAAAAAAAAAACAGCTTGAAAAAAACCCAAACAAATGGTAGCATCAGCAAAGTGAATATGTCATTCATATATATCTGTAGTCGTTGGGATGCTGTTTCATTGAGAGAAACTCGCATCTCCTTTTCTCCGTTCATCGTCCACATGTCGTTTGCATATTTTTGTCGCTAGGTTGCGGTCTCATTGACGTTTACCCCACAATCTGTTTGTCGCACACTATATATTTGCAAACATGCAGTTAAAAATGTTATTGCATATGTATAATAAAGTGAGAAAATGCAGAAGAGAAGACCAAAGGACTTAATAGAAAAAAAAGCAAGGATATTTTTCTTTCTTCAAAAACGACCTGTTTGGTCACTCGTATATTGGTTGTCTATAAATATAGTTCCTGACATATTTATGAATGTAAACTATAAGTATACTGTGTCTTTTATGTGAAAATGTATAGCTTAACATTATAAGTTATTTGTTTGATAGTGATATGTATCACCATTTCTTGAAATTTGAACTTTTTCGGATTGCATTGTGGGATGAAGTGTCAAAAATGTATGAAAGGCAACTCTGTCTACTTAATCAGCGTAAAAATCGTTGTTTTAAAAGTGCGACTTTTCCCATGTGTCTAAATGACTTTATATTTCATGTCATTAAGCAGTTCATAATAAGTAAGCACACGAGTTTGTGTTAAGATGTACTACAGATTTCAACTTTTGTTTTATTTAGTAACTGTAAATCTTAAAAAATGTGTGTTTGCCAAAAAAAAAAAAAAAAAATATGTCTTCACTGGGAACTCCAGAGCTGAAACCTACAGACTTCAGTTTAGCAGGGACGTAACTCTATTGCCATTTTGCGCATATAATCTTTACAGACACAGTCAGTGTATCACAATTGTGCTTCCCAACGACATGTCTACTTAGCTACCGAATGATGCATCCAAATAATGACTGCGCGATACATTCTCCGAAATTTTGCAATCCTTGGTCATAAAACACACCCTTTCGTAGTAAGACAAAAAAATCTATATATAAAGGTGTCGTCCGAAAGTTAAACAACTAACTGACTAGTGTAACTTAAAATATAAAGTTAAAACTTTATAAAGTTTATACTTAAAGGTCTCCACACTAAAATAGTGATGGACACAAAGACCTTTAAACACAGGCCCTCTATTACTGATGCTGTACCCTCCCTACCTTTCTTTTAAATCTTCTGACACTTCTTAGTCATATACTTGTTTGAAACAAGTACAAACTGATATTATAATTTATGTTTCTTAATAAATCAATCAATACTACAAGGCATTGATGAACACATTTTATTAGATGTAGCTGCTTCATGTCCAGCGACAAATATATCAGTCACATTTCAAAAAAGATAGTAACATATAGGTGTTGCAAAACATTGCTTTAGTTAATTTAAAACTCCAGTTAATAGATCATACAAAGCATTCAAGAAGAACTTTAGATCATCGATGAATCTGCTTCATGTCCAACGTCAAATATATCAGTCATAATACATGTATGTGTTGCAAAACATTGCCTTAGTCAATTTAAAATCCCTTCAACGGATTCTTGTTTACCAAACCAAATACGGTGTAGGAAAGGGTCTTGATAAACCCTGATTTATTTTATTGCTTTTTTGGTGTTTAATGCCACTTTCATCACTACTGGCTTTGTCATTGCGGACAGGTTCTTTTTATCAGCAAAAAAAAAAAAACAGCTTGAAAAAAACCCAAACAAATGGTAGCATCAGCAAAGTGAATATGTCATTCATATATATCTGTAGTCGTTGGGATGCTGTTTCATTGAGAGAAACTCGCATCTCCTTTTCTCCGTTCATCGTCCACATGTCGTTTGCATATTTTTGTCGCTAGGTTGCGGTCTCATTGACGTTTACCCCACAATCTGTTTGTCGCACACTATATATTTGCAAACATGCAGTTAAAAATGTTATTGCATATGTATAATAAAGTGAGAAAATGCAGAAGAGAAGACCAAAGGACTTAATAGAAAAAAAAGCAAGGATATTTTTCTTTCTTCAAAAACGACCTGTTTGGTCACTCGTATATTGGTTGTCTATAAATATAGTTCCTGACATATTTATGAATGTAAACTATAAGTATACTGTGTCTTTTATGTGAAAATGTATAGCTTAACATTATAAGTTATTTGTTTGATAGTGATATGTATCACCATTTCTTGAAATTTGAACTTTTTCGGATTGCATTGTGGGATGAAGTGTCAAAAATGTATGAAAGGCAACTCTGTCTACTTAATCAGCGTAAAAATCGTTGTTTTAAAAGTGCGACTTTTCCCATGTGTCTAAATGACTTTATATTTCATGTCATTAAGCAGTTCATAATAAGTAAGCACACGAGTTTGTGTTAAGATGTACTACAGATTTCAACTTTTGTTTTATTTAGTAACTGTAAATCTTAAAAAATGTGTGTTTGCCAAAAAAAAAAAAAAAAAAATATGTCTTCACTGGGAACTCCAGAGCTGAAACCTACAGACTTCAGTTTAGCAGGGACGTAACTCTTTTGCCATTTTGCGCATATAATCTTTACAGACACAGTCAGTGTATCACAATTGTGCTTCCCAACGACATGTCTACTTAGCTACCGAATGATGCATCCAAATAATGACTGCGCGATACATTCTCCGAAATTTTGCAATCCTTGGTCATAAAACACACCCTTTCGTAGTAAGACAAAAAAATCTATATATAAAGGTGTCGTCCGAAAGTTAAACAACTAACTGACTAGTGTAACTTAAAATATAAAGTTAAAACTTTATAAAGTTTATACTTAAAGGTCTCCACACTAAAATAGTGATGGACACAAAGACCTTTAAACACAGGCCCTCTATTACTGATGCTGTACCCTCCCTACCTTTCTTTTAAATCTTCTGACACTTCTTAGTCATATACTTGTTTGAAACAAGTACAAACTGATATTATAATTTATGTTTCTTAATAAATCAATCAATACTACAAGGCATTGATGAACACATTTTATTAGATGTAGCTGCTTCATGTCCAGCGACAAATATATCAGTCACATTTCAAAAAAGATAGTAACATATAGGTGTTGCAAAACATTGCTTTAGTTAATTTAAAACTCCAGTTAATAGATCATACAAAGCATTCAAGAAGAACTTTAAATCATCGATGAATCTGCTTCATGTCCAACGTCAAATATATCAGTCATAATACATGTATGTGTTGCAAAACATTGCCTTAGTCAATTTAAAATCCCTTCAACGGATTCTTGTTTACCAAACCAAATACGGTGTAGGAAAGGGTCTTGATAAACCCTGATTTATTTTATTGCTTTTTTGGTGTTTAATGCCACTTTCATCACTACTGGCTTTGTCATTGCGGACAGGTTCTTTTTATCAGCAAAAAAAAAAAACAGCTTGAAAAAAACCCAAACAAATGGTAGCATCAGCAAAGTGAATATGTCATTCATATATATCTGTAGTCGTTGGGATGCTGTTTCATTGAGAGAAACTCGCATCTCCTTTTCTCCGTTCATCGTCCACATGTCGTTTGCATATTTTTGTCGCTAGGTTGCGGTCTCATTGACGTTTACCCCACAATCTGTTTGTCGCACACTATATATTTGCAAACATGCAGTTAAAAATGTTATTGCATATGTATAATAAAGTGAGAAAATGCAGAAGAGAAGACCAAAGGACTTAATAGAAAAAAAAGCAAGGATATTTTTCTTTCTTCAAAAACGACCTGTTTGGTCACTCGTATATTGGTTGTCTATAAATATAGTTCCTGACATATTTATGAATGTAAACTATAAGTATACTGTGTCTTTTATGTGAAAATGTATAGCTTAACATTATAAGTTATTTGTTTGATAGTGATATGTATCACCATTTCTTGAAATTTGAACTTTTTCGGATTGCATTGTGGGATGAAGTGTCAAAAATGTATGAAAGGCAACTCTGTCTACTTAATCAGCGTAAAAATCGTTGTTTTAAAAGTGCGACTTTTCCCATGTGTCTAAATGACTTTATATTTCATGTCATTAAGCAGTTCATAATAAGTAAGCACACGAGTTTGTGTTAAGATGTACTACAGATTTCAACTTTTGTTTTATTTAGTAACTGTAAATCTTAAAAAATGTGTGTTTGCCAAAAAAAAAAAAAAAAAAAAAAAATATGTCTTCACTGGGAACTCCAGAGCTGAAACCTACAGACTTCAGTTTAGCAGGGACGTAACTCTATTGCCATTTTGCGCATATAATCTTTACAGACACAGTCAGTGTATCACAATTGTGCTTCCCAACGACATGTCTACTTAGCTACCGAATGATGCATCCAAATAATGACTGCGCGATACATTCTCCGAAATTTTGCAATCCTTGGTCATAAAACACACCCTTTCGTAGTAAGACAAAAAAATCTATATATAAAGCTTTCGTCCTAAAGTTAAACAACTAACTGACTAGTGTAACTTAAAATATAAAGTTAAAACTTTATAAAGTTTATACTTAAAGGTCTCCACACTAAAATAGTGATGGACACAAAGACCTTTAAACACAGGCCCTCTATTACTGATGCTGTACCCTCCCTACCTTTCTTTTAAATCTTCTGACACTTCTTAGTCATATACTTGTTTGAAACAAGTACAAACTGATATTATAATTTATGTTTCTTAATAAATCAATCAATACTACAAGGCATTGATGAACACATTTTATTAGATGTAGCTGCTTCATGTCCAGCGACAAATATATCAGTCACATTTCAAAAAAGATAGTAACATATAGGTGTTGCAAAACATTGCTTTAGTTAATTTAAAACTCCAGTTAATAGATCATACAAAGCATTCAAGAAGAACTTTAGATCATCGATGAATCTGCTTCATGTCCAACGTCAAATATATCAGTCATAATACATGTATGTGTTGCAAAACATTGCCTTAGTCAATTTAAAATCCCTTCAACGGATTCTTGTTTACCAAACCAAATACGGTGTAGGAAAGGGTCTTGATAAACCCTGATTTATTTTATTGCTTTTTTGGTGTTTAATGCCACTTTCATCACTACTGGCTTTGTCATTGCGGACAGGTTCTTTTTATCAGCAAAAAAAAAAAAACAGCTTGAAAAAAACCCAAACAAATGGTAGCATCAGCAAAGTGAATATGTCATTCATATATATCTGTAGTCGTTGGGATGCTGTTTCATTGAGAGAAACTCGCATCTCCTTTTCTCCGTTCATCGTCCACATGTCGTTTGCATATTTTTGTCGCTAGGTTGCGGTCTCATTGACGTTTACCCCACAATCTGTTTGTCGCACACTATATATTTGCAAACATGCAGTTAAAAATGTTATTGCATATGTATAATAAAGTGAGAAAATGCAGAAGAGAAGACCAAAGGACTTAATAGAAAAAAAAGCAAGGATATTTTTCTTTCTTCAAAAACGACCTGTTTGGTCACTCGTATATTGGTTGTCTATAAATATAGTTCCTGACATATTTATGAATGTAAACTATAAGTATACTGTGTCTTTTATGTGAAAATGTATAGCTTAACATTATAAGTTATTTGTTTGATAGTGATATGTATCACCATTTCTTGAAATTTGAACTTTTTCGGATTGCATTGTGGGATGAAGTGTCAAAAATGTATGAAAGGCAACTCTGTCTACTTAATCAGCGTAAAAATCGTTGTTTTAAAAGTGCGACTTTTCCCATGTGTCTAAATGACTTTATATTTCATGTCATTAAGCAGTTCATAATAAGTAAGCACACGAGTTTGTGTTAAGATGTACTACAGATTTCAACTTTTGTTTTATTTAGTAACTGTAAATCTTAAAAAATGTGTGTTTGCCAAAAAAAAAAAAAAAAAAATATGTCTTCACTGGGAACTCCAGAGCTGAAACCTACAGACTTCAGTTTAGCAGGGACGTAACTCTTTTGCCATTTTGCGCATATAATCTTTACAGACACAGTCAGTGTATCACAATTGTGCTTCCCAACGACATGTCTACTTAGCTACCGAATGATGCATCCAAATAATGACTGCGCGATACATTCTCCGAAATTTTGCAATCCTTGGTCATAAAACACACCCTTTCGTAGTAAGACAAAAAAATCTATATATAAAGGTGTCGTCCGAAAGTTAAACAACTAACTGACTAGTGTAACTTAAAATATAAAGTTAAAACTTTATAAAGTTTATACTTAAAGGTCTCCACACTAAAATAGTGATGGACACAAAGACCTTTAAACACAGGCCCTCTATTACTGATGCTGTACCCTCCCTACCTTTCTTTTAAATCTTCTGACACTTCTTAGTCATATACTTGTTTGAAACAAGTACAAACTGATATTATAATTTATGTTTCTTAATAAATCAATCAATACTACAAGGCATTGATGAACACATTTTATTAGATGTAGCTGCTTCATGTCCAGCGACAAATATATCAGTCACATTTCAAAAAAGATAGTAACATATAGGTGTTGCAAAACATTGCTTTAGTTAATTTAAAACTCCAGTTAATAGATCATACAAAGCATTCAAGAAGAACTTTAAATCATCGATGAATCTGCTTCATGTCCAACGTCAAATATATCAGTCATAATACATGTATGTGTTGCAAAACATTGCCTTAGTCAATTTAAAATCCCTTCAACGGATTCTTGTTTACCAAACCAAATACGGTGTAGGAAAGGGTCTTGATAAACCCTGATTTATTTTATTGCTTTTTTGGTGTTTAATGCCACTTTCATCACTACTGGCTTTGTCATTGCGGACAGGTTCTTTTTATCAGCAAAAAAAAAAAACAGCTTGAAAAAAACCCAAACAAATGGTAGCATCAGCAAAGTGAATATGTCATTCATATATATCTGTAGTCGTTGGGATGCTGTTTCATTGAGAGAAACTCGCATCTCCTTTTCTCCGTTCATCGTCCACATGTCGTTTGCATATTTTTGTCGCTAGGTTGCGGTCTCATTGACGTTTACCCCACAATCTGTTTGTCGCACACTATATATTTGCAAACATGCAGTTAAAAATGTTATTGCATATGTATAATAAAGTGAGAAAATGCAGAAGAGAAGACCAAAGGACTTAATAGAAAAAAAAGCAAGGATATTTTTCTTTCTTCAAAAACGACCTGTTTGGTCACTCGTATATTGGTTGTCTATAAATATAGTTCCTGACATATTTATGAATGTAAACTATAAGTATACTGTGTCTTTTATGTGAAAATGTATAGCTTAACATTATAAGTTATTTGTTTGATAGTGATATGTATCACCATTTCTTGAAATTTGAACTTTTTCGGATTGCATTGTGGGATGAAGTGTCAAAAATGTATGAAAGGCAACTCTGTCTACTTAATCAGCGTAAAAATCGTTGTTTTAAAAGTGCGACTTTTCCCATGTGTCTAAATGACTTTATATTTCATGTCATTAAGCAGTTCATAATAAGTAAGCACACGAGTTTGTGTTAAGATGTACTACAGATTTCAACTTTTGTTTTATTTAGTAACTGTAAATCTTAAAAAATGTGTGTTTGCCAAAAAAAAAAAAAAAAAAAAAAAATATGTCTTCACTGGGAACTCCAGAGCTGAAACCTACAGACTTCAGTTTAGCAGGGACGTAACTCTATTGCCATTTTGCGCATATAATCTTTACAGACACAGTCAGTGTATCACAATTGTGCTTCCCAACGACATGTCTACTTAGCTACCGAATGATGCATCCAAATAATGACTGCGCGATACATTCTCCGAAATTTTGCAATCCTTGGTCATAAAACACACCCTTTCGTAGTAAGACAAAAAAATCTATATATAAAGCTTTCGTCCTAAAGTTAAACAACTAACTGACTAGTGTAACTTAAAATATAAAGTTAAAACTTTATAAAGTTTATACTTAAAGGTCTCCACACTAAAATAGTGATGGACACAAAGACCTTCAAACACAGGCCCTCTATTACTGATGCTGTACCCTCCCTACCTTTCTTTTAAATCTTCTGACACTTCTTAGTCATATACTTGTTTGAAACAAGTACAAACTGATATTATAATTTATGTTTCTTAATAAATCAATCAATACTACAAGGCATTGATGAACACATTTTATTAGATGTAGCTGCTTCATGTCCAGCGACAAATATATCAGTCACATTTCAAAAAAGATAGTAACATATAGGTGTTGCAAAACATTGCTTTAGTTAATTTAAAACTCCAGTTAATAGATCATACAAAGCATTCAAGAAGAACTTTAAATCATCGATGAATCTGCTTCATGTCCAACGTCAAATATATCAGTCATAATACATGTATGTGTTGCAAAACATTGCCTTAGTCAATTTAAAATCCCTTCAACGGATTCTTGTTTACCAAACCAAATACGGTGTAGGAAAGGGTCTTGATAAACCCTGATTTATTTTATTGCTTTTTTGGTGTTTAATGCCACTTTCATCACTACTGGCTTTGTCATTGCGGACAGGTTCTTTTTATCAGCAAAAAAAAAAAACAGCTTGAAAAAAACCCAAACAAATGGTAGCATCAGCAAAGTGAATATGTCATTCATATATATCTGTAGTCGTTGGGATGCTGTTTCATTGAGAGAAACTCGCATCTCCTTTTCTCCGTTCATCGTCCACATGTCGTTTGCATATTTTTGTCGCTAGGTTGCGGTCTCATTGACGTTTACCCCACAATCTGTTTGTCGCACACTATATATTTGCAAACATGCAGTTAAAAATGTTATTGCATATGTATAATAAAGTGAGAAAATGCAGAAGAGAAGACCAAAGGACTTAATAGAAAAAAAAGCAAGGATATTTTTCTTTCTTCAAAAACGACCTGTTTGGTCACTCGTATATTGGTTGTCTATAAATATAGTTCCTGACATATTTATGAATGTAAACTATAAGTATACTGTGTCTTTTATGTGAAAATGTATAGCTTAACATTATAAGTTATTTGTTTGATAGTGATATGTATCACCATTTCTTGAAATTTGAACTTTTTCGGATTGCATTGTGGGATGAAGTGTCAAAAATGTATGAAAGGCAACTCTGTCTACTTAATCAGCGTAAAAATCGTTGTTTTAAAAGTGCGACTTTTCCCATGTGTCTAAATGACTTTATATTTCATGTCATTAAGCAGTTCATAATAAGTAAGCACACGAGTTTGTGTTAAGATGTACTACAGATTTCAACTTTTGTTTTATTTAGTAACTGTAAATCTTAAAAAATGTGTGTTTGCCAAAAAAAAAAAAATATGTCTTCACTGGGAACTCCAGAGCTGAAACCTACAGACTTCAGTTTAGCAGGGACGTAACTCTATTGCCATTTTGCGCATATAATCTTTACAGACACAGTCAGTGTATCACAATTGTGCTTCCCAACGACATGTCTACTTAGCTACCGAATGATGCATCCAAATAATGACTGCGCGATACATTCTCCGAAATTTTGCAATCCTTGGTCATAAAACACACCCTTTCGTAGTAAGACAAAAAAATCTATATATAAAGGTGTCGTCCGAAAGTTAAACAACTAACTGACTAGTGTAACTTAAAATATAAAGTTAAAACTTTATAAAGTTTATACTTAAAGGTCTCCACACTAAAATAGTGATGGACACAAAGACCTTTAAACACAGGCCCTCTATTACTGATGCTGTACCCTCCCTACCTTTCTTTTAAATCTTCTGACACTTCTTAGTCATATACTTGTTTAAAACAAGTACAAACTGATATTATAATTTATGTTTCTTAATAAATCAATCAATACTACAAGGCATTGATGAACACATTTTATTAGATGTAGCTGCTTCATGTCCAGCGACAAATATATCAGTCACATTTCAAAAAAGATAGTAACATATAGGTGTTGCAAAACATTGCTTTAGTTAATTTAAAACTCCAGTTAATAGATCATACAAAGCATTCAAGAAGAACTTTAAATCATCGATGAATCTGCTTCATGTCCAACGTCAAATATATCAGTCATAATACATGTATGTGTTGCAAAACATTGCCTTAGTCAATTTAAAATCCCTTCAACGGATTCTTGTTTACCAAACCAAATACGGTGTAGGAAAGCACTACAAACCATTAAAAGTCTGAAATGGCCTATATCTGTACTCGACTGTACTGATTTTTACTCGACCAGTCTGAATTCGTCTGAGATTTACTTGATAGTACTCGACTGTAGTCTGAACCATACTTAACAGTCTGAATGTGTACTTAACCATTTTATACGAGTCTGAACCGTACTCGACATGGTCTGAACCGTACTCGACCTAGTCTGAACCGTACTCGACCTAGTCTGAACCATACTCGACCAAGTCTTAACCAACCTAGACCTACCATGTGTATCTATCAACTGAATTTTATCAATTTAGGAATTCTTTTAATAAAAATGAAATTTGAACAGCAATTTGAAATTAAAAATGAATTCAATACAGTATTGAAATTAAAATTTCACAATAATCAATCATAATATAACTTCAACTCAATATTAATCAACACTTACATAATGATGTATATGTATATGTATATTTTCAATATTATTCAAAATTTTATAAATATTTCGGAACTATTTTATGTTAACTGGACTATTTTTACCATTAACTTCAGCCTAGTACAGATATATGGTGTCAGTTGAGTTCAGGTAATAATGCAGTGAATGTTTTTATTAAGATTTATATAAAATAGTATATAAAACAACTAAATAAATTTTAAAAAAATGAGAGCTTAATTGTTTTGTTTTATTAAACCAAGAATTTAATATAATCATGATAATAGAATTTCCATAGCAATCCTTGATAACCTTTTTAAAAAAGGAAATGTACTCCAAAGTAACAGTAAAAAAATATTTCAATTAATTGAAGTTTTTTTTTTTTTGTCAAATTAACATGGCATACATAAAGCACTTTAATATGTTCTTATTACCTCAGTACATGTGTGTTTTACAGGTAAAAAGAAAACCCTATTTTCTTAAATTCGTGTATTACTTATCTAGTACATACATGTATATTCGAAAGGCCTTGTTATTGAATTTAAACAGGATGTTGCAATTTTGAATCAATGTTATTTAGAATTTAATACCTCTGGCCAGGTGTGATCTTATTTATGAGTTTGCCCCCAAGCAGCGGTTATACTTTATATTTCACCACTAATCAGAAAAACACTTTTATTTATTTATTTAATTTTATCCCTTTTTTATATAAGCTATATATCATATAATTTTTTTTTATCCTAAATATAATCAGAGATATATTTCTTTTATAAGGTTAATTTTTTTATAAATTTTGTTGGCTGTTGTTATATATATATATATATATATATATATATATATATATATATATATATAAGTTAAAAAAAAATTATTTTAACAGTTTTTTGGTCTAGTATGGTTCAGACTGGTCGAGTATTGTTCAGACCTTTGGTTAAGTATGGTTTAGACTGGAAAAATAGGTCAAGTACATGTCGAGAATGGGCTAAGACTGTTTCAGACTGGCCGAGTAATAGTTCAGACTAGTTTCAACGGCAAAGATAAGGGTCAAGTACGATTCAGTACAGTCAAGTATGGTTTAGACTGGGGTCGAGTAATGTCAAGTAAAAGTCAGACCAATTCAGACTGGTCGAGTAAAAATCAGTACAGTCGAGTACAGATATAGGCCATTTCAGACTTTAACGGTTTGTAGTGAGGGTCTTGATAAACCCTGATTTATTTTATTGCTTTTTTGGTGTTTAATGCCACTTTCATCACTACTGGCTTTGTCATTGCGGACAGGTTCTTTTTATCAGCAAAAAAAAAAAACAGCTTGAAAAAAACCCAAACAAATGGTAGCATCAGCAAAGTGAATATGTCATTCATATATATCTGTAGTCGTTGGGATGCTGTTTCATTGAGAGAAACTCGCATCTCCTTTTCTCCGTTCATCGTCCACATGTCGTTTGCATATTTTTGTCGCTAGGTTGCGGTCTCATTGACGTTTACCCCACAATCTGTTTGTCGCACACTATATATTTGCAAACATGCAGTTAAAAATGTTATTGCATATGTATAATAAAGTGAGAAAATGCAGAAGAGAAGACCAAAGGACTTAATAGAAAAAAAAGCAAGGATATTTTTCTTTCTTCAAAAACGACCTGTTTGGTCACTCGTATATTGGTTGTCTATAAATATAGTTCCTGACATATTTATGAATGTAAACTATAAGTATACTGTGTCTTTTATGTGAAAATGTATAGCTTAACATTATAAGTTATTTGTTTGATAGTGATATGTATCACCATTTCTTGAAATTTGAACTTTTTCGGATTGCATTGTGGGATGAAGTGTCAAAAATGTATGAAAGGCAACTCTGTCTACTTAATCAGCGTAAAAATCGTTGTTTTAAAAGTGCGACTTTTCCCATGTGTCTAAATGACTTTATATTTCATGTCATTAAGCAGTTCATAATAAGTAAGCACACGAGTTTGTGTTAAGATGTACTACAGATTTCAACTTTTGTTTTATTTAGTAACTGTAAATCTTAAAAAATGTGTGTTTGCCAAAAAAAAAAAAAAAAAAAAATATGTCTTCACTGGGAACTCCAGAGCTGAAACCTACAGACTTCAGTTTAGCAGGGACGTAACTCTATTGCCATTTTGCGCATATAATCTTTACAGACACAGTCAGTGTATCACAATTGTGCTTCCCAACGACATGTCTACTTAGCTACCGAATGATGCATCCAAATAATGACTGCGCGATACATTCTCCGAAATTTTGCAATCCTTGGTCATAAAACACACCCTTTCGTAGTAAGACAAAAAAATCTATATATAAAGGTGTCGTCCGAAAGTTAAACAACTAACTGACTAGTGTAACTTAAAATATAAAGTTAAAACTTTATAAAGTTTATACTTAAAGGTCTCCACACTAAAATAGTGATGGACACAAAGACCTTTAAACACAGGCCCTCTATTACTGATGCTGTACCCTCCCTACCTTTCTTTTAAATCTTCTGACACTTCTTAGTCATATACTTGTTTGAAACAAGTACAAACTGATATTATAATTTATGTTTCTTAATAAATCAATCAATACTACAAGGCATTGATGAACACATTTTATTAGATGTAGCTGCTTCATGTCCAGCGACAAATATATCAGTCACATTTCAAAAAAGATAGTAACATATAGGTGTTGCAAAACATTGCTTTAGTTAATTTAAAACTCCAGTTAATAGATCATACAAAGCATTCAAGAAGAACTTTAAATCATCGATGAATCTGCTTCATGTCCAACGTCAAATATATCAGTCATAATACATGTATGTGTTGCAAAACATTGCCTTAGTCAATTTAAAATCCCTTCAACGGATTCTTGTTTACCAAACCAAATACGGTGTAGGAAAGCACTACAAACCATTAAAAGTCTGAAATGGCCTATATCTGTACTCGACTGTACTGATTTTTACTCGACCAGTCTGAATTCGTCTGAGATTTACTTGATAGTACTCGACTGTAGTCTGAACCATACTTAACAGTCTGAATGTGTACTTAACCATTTTATACGAGTCTGAACCGTACTCGACATGGTCTGAACCGTACTCGACCTAGTCTGAACCGTACTCGACCTAGTCTGAACCATACTCGACCAAGTCTTAACCAACCTAGACCTACCATGTGTATCTATCAACTGAATTTTATCAATTTAGGAATTCTTTTAATAAAAATGAAATTTGAACAGCAACTTGAAATTAAAAATGAATTCAATACAGTATTGAAATTAAAATTTCACAATAATCAATCATAATATAACTTCAACTCAATATTAATCAACACTTACATAATGATGTATATGTATATGTATATTTTCAATATTATTCAAAATTTTATAAATATTTCGGAACTATTTTATGTTAACTGGACTATTTTTACCATTAACTTCAGCCTAGTACAGATATATGGTGTCAGTTGAGTTCAGGTAATAATGCAGTGAATGTTTTTATTAAGATTTATATAAAATAGTATATAAAACAACTAAATAAATTTTAAAAAAATGAGAGCTTAATTGTTTTGTTTTATTAAACCAAGAATTTAATATAATCATGATAATAGAATTTCCATAGCAATCCTTGATAACCTTTTTAAAAAAGGAAATGTACTCCAAAGTAACAGTAAAAAAATATTTCAATTAATTGAAGTTTTTTTTTTTTGTCAAATTAACATGGCATACATAAAGCACTTTAATATGTTCTTATTACCTCAGTACATGTGTGTTTTACAGGTAAAAAGAAAACCCTATTTTCTTAAATTCGTGTATTACTTATCTAGTACATACATGTATATTCGAAAGGCCTTGTTATTGAATTTAAACAGGATGTTGCAATTTTGAATCAATGTTATTTAGAATTTAATACCTCTGGCCAGGTGTGATCTTATTTATGAGTTTGCCCCCAAGCAGCGGTTATACTTTATATTTCACCACTAATCAGAAAAACACTTTTATTTATTTATTTAATTTTATCCCTTTTTTATATAAGCTATATATCATATAATTTTTTTTTATCCTAAATATAATCAGAGATATATTTCTTTTATAAGGTTAATTTTTTTATAAATTTTGTTGGCTGTTGTTATATATATATATATATATATATATATATATATATATATAAGTTAAAAAAAAATTATTTTAACAGTTTTTTGGTCTAGTATGGTTCAGACTGGTCGAGTATTGTTCAGACCTTTGGTTAAGTATGGTTTAGACTGGAAAAATAGGTCAAGTACATGTCGAGAATGGGCTAAGACTGTTTCAGACTGGCCGAGTAATAGTTCAGACTAGTTTCAACGGCAAAGATAAGGGTCAAGTACGATTCAGTACAGTCAAGTATGGTTTAGACTGGGGTCGAGTAATGTCAAGTAAAAGTCAGACCAATTCAGACTGGTCGAGTAAAAATCAGTACAGTCGAGTACAGATATAGGCCATTTCAGACTTTAACGGTTTGTAGTGAGGGTCTTGATAAACCCTGATTTATTTTATTGCTTTTTTGGTGTTTAATGCCACTTTCATCACTACTGGCTTTGTCATTGCGGACAGGTTCTTTTTATCAGCAAAAAAAAAAAACAGCTTGAAAAAAACCCAAACAAATGGTAGCATCAGCAAAGTGAATATGTCATTCATATATATCTGTAGTCGTTGGGATGCTGTTTCATTGAGAGAAACTCGCATCTCCTTTTCTCCGTTCATCGTCCACATGTCGTTTGCATATTTTTGTCGCTAGGTTGCGGTCTCATTGACGTTTACCCCACAATCTGTTTGTCGCACACTATATATTTGCAAACATGCAGTTAAAAATGTTATTGCATATGTATAATAAAGTGAGAAAATGCAGAAGAGAAGACCAAAGGACTTAATAGAAAAAAAAGCAAGGATATTTTTCTTTCTTCAAAAACGACCTGTTTGGTCACTCGTATATTGGTTGTCTATAAATATAGTTCCTGACATATTTATGAATGTAAACTATAAGTATACTGTGTCTTTTATGTGAAAATGTATAGCTTAACATTATAAGTTATTTGTTTGATAGTGATATGTATCACCATTTCTTGAAATTTGAACTTTTTCGGATTGCATTGTGGGATGAAGTGTCAAAAATGTATGAAAGGCAACTCTGTCTACTTAATCAGCGTAAAAATCGTTGTTTTAAAAGTGCGACTTTTCCCATGTGTCTAAATGACTTTATATTTCATGTCATTAAGCAGTTCATAATAAGTAAGCACACGAGTTTGTGTTAAGATGTACTACAGATTTCAACTTTTGTTTTATTTAGTAACTGTAAATCTTAAAAAATGTGTGTTTGCCAAAAAAAAAAAAAAAAAATATGTCTTCACTGGGAACTCCAGAGCTGAAACCTACAGACTTCAGTTTAGCAGGGACGTAACTCTATTGCCATTTTGCGCATATAATCTTTACAGACACAGTCAGTGTATCACAATTGTGCTTCCCAACGACATGTCTACTTAGCTACCGAATGATGCATCCAAATAATGACTGCGCGATACATTCTCCGAAATTTTGCAATCCTTGGTCATAAAACACACCCTTTCGTAGTAAGACAAAAAAATCTATATATAAAGGTGTCGTCCGAAAGTTAAACAACTAACTGACTAGTGTAACTTAAAATATAAAGTTAAAACTTTATAAAGTTTATACTTAAAGGTCTCCACACTAAAATAGTGATGGACACAAAGACCTTTAAACACAGGCCCTCTATTACTGATGCTGTACCCTCCCTACCTTTCTTTTAAATCTTCTGACACTTCTTAGTCATATACTTGTTTGAAACAAGTACAAACTGATATTATAATTTATGTTTCTTAATAAATCAATCAATACTACAAGGCATTGATGAACACATTTTATTAGATGTAGCTGCTTCATGTCCAGCGACAAATATATCAGTCACATTTCAAAAAAGATAGTAACATATAGGTGTTGCAAAACATTGCTTTAGTTAATTTAAAACTCCAGTTAATAGATCATACAAAGCATTCAAGAAGAACTTTTTATCATCGATGAATCTACTTCATGTCCAACGACAAATATATCAGTCATAATACATGTATGTGTTGCAAAACATTGCCTTAGTCAATTTAAAATCCCTTCAACGGATTCTTGTTTACCAAACTAAATACGGTGTAGGAAAGGGTCTTGATAAACCCTGATTTATTTTATTGCTTTTTTGGTGTTTAATGCCACTTTCATCACCACTGGCTTTGTCATTGCGGACAGGTTTTTTTTATCAGCAAAAAAAAACAGCTTGAAAAAAACCCAAACAAATGGTAGCATCAGCAAAGTGAATATGTCATTCATATATATCTGTAGTCGTTGGGATGCTGTCTCATTGAGAGAAACTCGCATCTCCTTTTCTCCGTTCAGCGTCCACATGTCGTTTGCATATTTTTGTCGCTAGGTTGCTGTCTCATTGACGTTTACCCCACAATCTGTTTGTCGTACACTATATATTTGCAAACATGCAGTTAAAAATGTTATTGCATATGTATAATGAAGTGAGAAAATGCAGAACAGAAGACCAAAGGACTTAATAGAAAAAAAAAGCAAGGATATTTTTCTTTCTTCAAAAACGACCTGTTTGGTCACTCGTATATTGGTTGTCTATAAATATAGTTCCTGACATATTTATGAATGTAAACTATAAGTATACTGTGTCTTTTATGTGAAAATGTATAGCTTAACATTATAAGTTATTTGTTTGATAGTGATATGTATCACCATTTCTTGAAATTTGAACTTTTTCGGATTGCATTGTGGGATGAAGTGTCAAAAATGTATGAAAGGCAACTCTGTCTACTTAATCAGCGTAAAAATCGTTGTTTTAAAAGTGCGACTTTTCCCATGTGTCTAAATGACTTTATATTTCATGTCATTAAGCAGTTCATAATAAGTAAGCACACGAGTTTGTGTTAAGATGTACTACAGATTTCAACTTTTGTTTTATTTAGTAACTGTAAATCTTAAAAAATGTGTGTTTGCCAAAAAAAAAAAAAAAAAAAAAAATATGTCTTCACTGGGAACTCCAGAGCTGAAACCTACAGACTTCAGTTTAGCAGGGACGTAACTCTATTGCCATTTTGCGCATATAATCTTTACAGACACAGTCAGTGTATCACAATTGTGCTTCCCAACGACATGTCTACTTAGCTACCGAATGATGCACCCAAATAATGACTGCGCGATACATTCTCCGAAATTTTGCAATCCTTGGTCATAAAACACACCCTTTCGTAGTAAGACAAAAAAATCTATATATAAAGGTGTCGTCCTAAAGTTAAACAACGAACTGACTAGTGTAACTTAAAATATAAAGTTAAAACTTTATAAAGTTTATACTTAAAGGTCTCCACACTAAAATAGTGATGGACACAAAGACCTTTAAACACAGGCCCTCTATTACTGATGCTGTACCCTCCCTACCTTTCTTTTAAATCTTCTGACACTTCTTAGTCATATACTTGTTTGAAACAAGTACAAACTGATATTATAATTTATGTTTCTTAATAAATCAATCAATACTACAAGGCATTGATGAACACATTTTATTAGATGTAGCTGCTTCATGTCCAGCGACAAATATATCAGTCACATTTCAAAAAAGATAGTAACATATAGGTGTTGCAAAACATTGCTTTAGTTAATTTAAAACTCCAGTTAATAGATCATACAAAGCATTCAAGAAGAACTTTTAATCATCGATGAATCTACTTCATGTCCAACGACAAATATATCAGTCATAATACATGTATGTGTTGCAAAACATTGCCTTAGTCAATTTAAAATCCCTTCAACGGATTCTTGTTTACCAAACCAAATACGGTGTAGGAAAGGGTCTTGATAAACCCTGATTTATTTTATTGCTTTTTTGGTGTTTAATGCCACTTTCATCACCACTGGCTTTGTCATTGCGGACAGGTTTTTTTTATCAGCAAAAAAAAAAAACAGCTTGAAAAAAAACCAAACAAATGGTAGCATCAGCAAAGTGAATATGTCATTCATATATATCTGTAGTCGTTGGGATGCTGTCTCATTGAGAGAAACTCGCATCTCCTTTTCTCTGTTCATCGTCCACATGTCGTTTGCATATTTTTGTCGCTAGGTTGCGGTCTCATTGACGTTTACCCCACAATCTATTTGTCGCACACTATATATTTGCAAACATGCAGTTAAAAATGTTATTGCATATGTATAATAAAGTGAGAAAATGCAGAAGAGAAGACCAAAGGACTTAATAGAAAAAAAAAGCAACGATATTTTTCTTTCTTCAAAAACGACCTGTTTGGTCACTCGTATATTAGTTGTCTATAAATATAGTTCCTGACATATTTATGAATGTAAACTATAAGTATACTGTGTCTTTTATGTGAAAATGTATAGCTTAACATTATAAGTTATTTGTTTGATAGTGATATGTATCACCATTTCTTGAAATTTGAACTTTTTCGGATTGCATTGTGGGATGAAGTGTCAAAAATGTATGAAAGGCAACTCTGTCTACTTAATCAGCGTAAAAATCGTTGTTATAAAAGTGCGACTTTTCCCATGTGTCTAAATGACTTTATATTTCATGTCATTAAGCAGTTCATAATAAGTAAGCACACGAGTTTGTGTTAAGATGTACTACAGATTTCAACTTTTGTTTTATTTAGTAACTGTAAATCTTAAAAAATGTGTGTTTGCCAAAAAAAAAAAAAAAAAATATGTCTTCACTGGGAACTCCAGAGCTGCAACCTACAGACTTCAGTTTAGCAGGGACGTAACTCTATTGCCATTTTGCGCATATAATCTTTACAGACACAGTCAGTGTATCACAATTGTGCTTCCCAACGACATGTCTACTTAGCTACCGAATGATGCATCCAAATAATGACTGCGCGATACATTCTCCGAAATTTTGCAATCCTTGGTCATAAAACACACCCTTTCGTAGTAAGACAAAAAAATCTATATATAAAGGTGTCGTCCTAAAGTTAAACAACGAACTGACTAGTGTAACTTAAAATATAAAGTTTATACTTAAAGGTCTCCACACTAAAATAGTGATGGACACAAAGACCTTTAAACACAGGCCCTCTATTACTGATGCTGTACCCTCCCTACCTTTCTTTTAAATCTTCTGACACTTCTTAGTCATATACTTGTTTGAAACAAGTACAAACTGATATTATAATTTATGTTTCTTAATAAATCAATCAATACTACAAGGCATTGATGAACACATTTTATTAGATGTAGCTGCTTCATGTCCAGCGACAAATATATCAGTCACATTTCAAAAAAGATAGTAACATATAGGTGTTGCAAAACATTGCTTTAGTTAATTTAAAACTCCAGTTAATAGATCATACAAAGCATTCAAGAAGAACTTTTAATCATCGATGAATCTACTTCATGTCCAACGACAAATATATCAGTCATAATACATGTATGTGTTGCAAAACATTGCCTTAGTCAATTTAAAATCCCTTCAACGGATTCTTGTTTACCAAACTGAATACGGTGTAGGAAAGGGTCTTGATAAACCCTGATTTATTTTATTGCGTTTTGGTGTTTAATGCCACTTTCATCACTACTGGCTTTGTCATTGCGGACAGGTTCTTTTTATCAGCAAACAAAAAAAAACAGCTTGAAAAAACCCAAACAAATAGTAGCATCAGCAAAGTGAATATGTCATTCATATATATCTGTAGTCGTTGGGATGCTGTATCATTGAGGGAAACTCGCATCTCCTTTTCTCCGTTCAGCGTCCACATGTCGTTTGCATATTTTTGTCGCTAGGTTGCTGTCTCATTGACGTTTACCCCACAATCTGTTTGTCGCACACTATATATTTGCAAACATGCAGTTAAAAATGTTATTGCATATGTATAATAAAGTGAGAAAATGCAGAACAGAAGACCAAAGGACTTAATAGGAAAAAAAAGCAAGGATATTTTTCTTTCTTCAAAAACGACCTGTTTGGTCACTCGTATATTGGTTGTCTATAATATAGTTCCTGACATATTTATGAATGTAAACTATAAGTATACTGTGTCTTTTATGTGAAAATGTATAGCTTAACATTATAAGTTATTTGTTTGATAGTGATATGTATCACCATTTCTTGAAATTTGAACTTTTTCGGATTGCATTGTGGGATGAAGTGTCAAAAATGTATGAAAGGCAACTCTGTCTACTTAATCAGCGTAAAAATCGTTGTTTTAAAAGTGCGACTTTTCCCATGTGTCTAAATGACTTTATATTTCATGTCATTAAGCAGTTCATAATAAGTAAGCACACGAGTTTGTGTTGAGATGTACTACAGATTTCAACTTTTGTTTTATTTAGTAACTGTAAATCTTAAAAAATGTGTGTTTGCCAAAAAAAAAAAAAAAAAATATGTCTTCACTGGGAACTCCAGAAGAGCTGAAACCTACAGACTTCAGTTTAGCAGGGACGTAACTCTATTGCCATTTTGCGCATAGAATCTTTACAGACACAGTCAGTGTATCACAATTGTGCTTCCCAATGACATGTCTACTTAGCTACCGAATGATGCATCCAAATAATGACTGCGCGATACATTCTCCGAAATTTTGCAATCCTTGGTCATAAAACACACCCTTTCGTAGTAAGACAAAAAATTCTATATATGAAGGTGTCGTCCTAAAGTTAAACAACGAACTGACTAGTGTAACTTAAAATATAAAGTTAAAACTATATAAAGTTTATACTTAAAGGTCTCCACACTAAAATAGTGATGGACACAAAGACCTTTAAACACAGGCCCTCTATTACTGATGCTGCACCCTCCCTACCTTTCTTTTAAATCTTCTGAAACTTCTTAGTCGTATACTTGTATAGAAACAAAATAAACAATTGACAACACTCGCGATATTAATGAATTGAAAAATTTCGTCGAGTTGAATAATGACCGTTCACTCTATACCTTCGGAAAGTGAAACAACACATTTGCGCTTTTAGCAACAATATGTACAGATTTAATTTAAAACATTCAACACTGAATGAAAACAATATTGTCATTTATATAGAAACGAGTTAAGCAATCAATCATTGAAACTTTAAATAAAATTATAAACAATGACACCGTTAAGATAATGTAATACTCGAACACCATCATATAGTATGAATTGCGATGCCCATTGTATTAAGCGAACGATATGGAAAGTTTACAATGAAAGAAAAACGTACTAAACACCTCTTCGTCTTAACAATTATTTATTACGAAAATACATTGAACATATTAATTCATTCAAAATGTTTTGTTTTATCCCTTTCACATATACGACAACGGGGGATGTTAACGAACTACCCATAAGGGTCTTTCACGGTTGGCCTTTACACATACTACTAACTTCTATTAAATTATTAGTTCCTCTAATTTGGAAGTATACTTTTTCAACTTTTTGGTATTCATATGAGAACGAACTGTGTGCCTCTTTTTTCATATAAGTAGGATTACCTATTATTCTTTAAAAGACTAGAAAATCAAAAACGTCAGATCTTTTATTTTCAGATTAAGATATATTGGTGATGTTCTTTTCATTAACAATTTACGCATCCCGTCATTGCGTTATTGGGCTGTGGTCATTTTTTGTATTCTTGTTTTTTATGTTTGCTTAAGTGTTTTGTCTATAGAGTATAAAATTGAGAGTGGGAATGGGGAATGTGTCAAGAGACAACAACCATACCAAAGAGTGAACACACACAACCAAAAGCTACCAATGTAGTATTTAGTTGCTATTTTATTTTTCTTTGTTGACAAAGTTGTTTCTTTGTAATATGTTTAAGATAGGAACACAGTGTCGAGTGTCATACAAAAGAGATGTCTAGCTAGCTATAAAACTAATTTAAACCACAATTCTCTACATGCCAAGTGAGGAATATGACAGTTGCTATCCGTTTGTTCGATACGTTTGAACATTTGATTTTGGAATTTGACACGAGACTTTCCGTTTTAATTTCCCTTGGAGATCGTTTGGGTTTTTTTTTTTTTTATTATTTTATTATTATTATGTTAGCTATTATCAATTTGTTTCCATTTAATTGAACTATAAAACGGTCACTATATTTTAAAATATTTCTTTCAAAATTAACGATAAATTAGAAATTACAAAATTTGTTTAACGAATTATATTGATATAAAATGTGTATTGTACATGAGTTAGCCGCTCAATTCTTGAATTGGAGTTTGTTACTAAGCAACTTTGAACATGAACGTACCTCAATCAAAAAGTAAAACCGTTGATACACTCAATTACACAATAGAACAGTTGAACAAAGTTGTAATTGAAAGGATAATAAACAACTAATGCTTTATTCAATATTGGAATCATTTTAATAGGTTTTTCGAAGAACTAGATTTTGAATAAAACAGCATATTCACCTGGAAAAAAGTCATATGCATCGCGTTAAACGTCACGCGTTTTCAAATGAAACGTTTTGGTAAAATGGTTGATGTACAATTGGTTTTAGTAAATATTTGTCATTGAATACATTGTTTTCTCTCGGAATATCGATCCGAATAATTCAATTACTATCTTTTGTTTCGGTAAATATGTGGTTAAATGGACTTTTGAAAAACTTATAATCACTTCGGCTGTCGTAGTCGGTGAATATCGTATTTTTTTTCAAAAGTCAATAAATTCGTATATTTACCTTACTAAAAGACATTAATTGTATAATATTACTTGCCATATAATTTTATTTTGTTTTTATTTATTTTAACAAGACTGTGTTCTTTATCTTTTGATACGAAATGATGATAACATTTGTTAAAGAAACAATTTCATTTAGCACTAAGCAAGGGTCAACCATACACGATGTTATAAAGATAGGCAAATCCGTCGTTTAAATTACTAACTAGCAACCTTTCTTTTGTCTTATCAAAGTAAATTGATGTCGGATAGTGTAATCCACTTCCCTTATTGAGTAATTCACTACAATCACGACCATTATTCTCAACAACAACCACATTGTGTGACGCAAATGCAGTGACAAAAATATTTCCATGGATATCAGAGGTTATTCCCCTTGGCTGATTAAATATGTTTTTCTGAAACTGCCATTGAACACTACCATTCAAGTTAATGCTAACAATGTTCTTGGGAATAAATACTGAGAAGTAGATATTCTTTCCGTGCGTTGTTATATATTAAATTTGGTCAAATTCGCTTCCTACGGGAATTCTTTTGATAAGTTTTCCTGTTAGCGTTAATACTGCAACATAAGTACCATAGCCGTCAATGACCGCATACAAATGTTCACCGTCATATGAAAGTCCCCAGCAGTTTACGTCTGAGTGTATTTTGGTGCCAACTTTTGTATTTATATTGATTTTTTCAATATATCTATTTCTACCAAACGAAACTGCAACACTTTCATCATCTAAAGCCACGATATCGAATGGTTCACTAGAAAGTGAAATGTCCTCAATATGATTGCCAGATCCATTGTGTATTATAATCCTTTTGTTTCTTTTGTCAGTGAATAGTAGCTTATCGCCACTTATAGTGCAACCTTTGATATCAAAATCTTCGTTACTAGGATGAAGTTTGATCATGTTTTGTTGAATCTGTATCCTATTAGCATTCACTGTAAAATTATAATGCAGAAATATTAAACTAAATTTATTCTAATAGTTTCCTGTCTACAAGTATTGAAAGTTAAAAGAAGAGTATGTGTTATTTTTATTTTTATAATATACGTACGCCGTGTATTTTTTTATAAACGAATCACATCAGTAAATGATTTTTTTTTTAAATACAATATCATCAAGCTTAAAAATCCGAATGCGTATACCAAAACACAAATACATAAGAAATGCCTAATTCAATAGAAATAAGCCATTGACATGCCAATCTTTCAGATTCTCAAACACCAAGTTTGTTTTACATGCTACTTCACTGCTAGACTGAACTTTATTGAACACAAAATGACAGATATAATATGCTCCATCAGCAAAAATTGCTCATGTGGCATAGTAGATATAATAAAATGACGTGTTGCAGTCTGAAACATGTAATGCTCTTTAGAATTGGAAGCGTTATACAATTACAAACAACTTCTTTAGAAGCAAGCGTTTATGATATGCTATGTGTCACCATTTGACAACCAATATTAAAGTCAAAACTATTAGTGGACAAGCGTTACGTAAGAACAGCATCCCCTGTTTATAGTAGACTAATAAAAATTTGATCAATTGATCAAACTAAATAAATAACTTGTATTCACGACTTCATTGATTGCTTTCCTCTTATTTACGGCATATTTTAAACTATGACTTTTTTCAACATTTCGGTGATTCAAAGAAAATAGAACAAGAAAAATGAAAGCAAGTACAGTATGTACACAAAAATTAACAAAAATATTTTATGACTTTACCTGCAATAAAAACCAGTAATTTTACAGTCAATATGAGATATATTTTCATGGTGTACATATTGCAACTATTTTCAAAATAATACATAAATGACATAATTTATGAACATATGTAGGATATTAGGGTCTGAAATATATCTGTTCTAAAACATCTCGTGCTATTTACATTGTTTAATTTTGGTGTACATTACACTGAAAACGTCAATACTGTTGCATATTGGGTTTGCAAAATCAAAAACTGTGATGAAATCCGTTAAGTCTATTGAATTCCGGTGTTTTATTATAATATTGTTTATTACTAGTATTATTATTTTGCATTTGCTATGTAAAACGTATCGTTTTTAATTAACCGTTAGGGATTTCAAAGGTTTTTATTTCTTTGTTTTAGAGGTTCATCAAATACTTGGATGATGTTCTCACGATTTATGTTCATTGATTTATTTTTTTATCAAAGTTCTCCAAAAATTATACCAGCCTTTTTCATGAAACAATGAATTTTCAACAGTTTTTGAACTTCTTTATTAGGGAGTGCTATGTTATATTCATAAATATTTTGTAATTAATCAGTTGGTGCGTGTACATTTGAGAAAATTACCATTATATTTAATTAGTTGGGGCTTCTTTTTTCTTGAAAATTTGGAAAATTTATAAGACACTGTTCAAAAGGAAATAATATCAATGGTTTGTCTCTCCTATTAACGTCCGCTTTTTCATGCACATGCACTAACTATTCATTGTTTTTTTATGTTCTATTTCATTATTACAATGTCATAAAACAAATCGTTGTATGAAAATTAAAACCCACTAGTATCTTTAATTGGTCAAACAAAGAATTTCTATCTCTATTTCTATAATTATATATAAATAACATGATATTCAAAGCTTTAATTGGTAAATGTATCCAATTGTGCCATTAAAAAGCGGTTTCAAGTGTGTTTTATACATTAGGAAGTCATATATTTCTTCATTATCAATTATTTTCAATGAATTATGGATAGTCGATAATCTTTTTTTCTTAATCATTGGTGGCTGCTGATGACATGTTTGTTGAGTAATAAAATATAGATAAATAATGTATAATTAAATCTTAAGACATTAAGGGTGTTATATGATTGATCTTTTGAGTTACTACGAATTGGAAATATTTAATGAAAATGAATGTATGGAATTATTAGCGTTATCAAAATATGGTTCAAACAAAGCTCTTCAAAGATATCAGGCTAGTATAATTAAGTCCGTCAGATGAGTGTTTTCTCATCGTATGAATTATCAATGGCGGTGAAATCATATACCAATAATTAGGGCACTGAAAACCTAAACTCAAATTGACAATTTAAATCTGAATAATATTATATTTATTTTGATGAAAAACCTAATGCGCTTCGATCAATTTAACATTGTATATCAATTAACATTACAACAAAGGGTGATATCAATACTATGTACTGTCAGCGCATGAGTCTTTATATCTGCAGAACCGGGAACGAATTATCCATCAATGGTGACATGGATGTAGTGGTAATAGACTCGTCAATGATAGATAAGACCATTTAAGGACATTTTGACTAAGAATTTTGATATAACAATAATTTCAAAGTAAGTTAAAAAAAAAAAAAAACAGTCGACACGATTCGAACTGATGTTTTGTACGTTGCAGTTAGTTTTGTTTTACTTTGTTTTTTTCTGGTTTTTTTTTTAATTGAGTTTTGGATGGGTCATGGGATCCTGTTGTATTTCCCAAATGTAGTATGATTCATGTTATCCTTTTTCCTATTTGTTTTCTTAAATCTGCGTGCATCTTTCATGGAGAACTTGAAGAAATTGATTTGACGACGTCAAAGCTTTGTAAATTAAGCATTGATACTAGTATATACTTGACATTTTTATCTAGTGGCAATTATAATGATACATATTTTAATTTTTGGTCAACTACCTCGATATATATTTGTGGATGTTTTAGTTTCTATGTATGCTGCATTGTCGTTTGTTTTTGTTACACTTCTTTGTTCTTTTGTTTCCTTGTTTTCCTCTTATTGTTGATGTGTTTCGCTCGATTTTAGTTTGAAACCTGGATTTGTTTTCTCTCAATCGATTATATATGACTTTTAAACAGCGGTATACTACTGTTGCCTTTATTTAAAAACAAACATGAGCCAAAGTAAAGCACATGCTAACTCCTGACTATGGTTATAAAAATTTGTGTTGGGATAAACAAATTTACGTTACCGCTTGTTCATATTACGTAAATAGTAAGAGGACAAAAGATGCATTTTTGTTATTACATAAAATAATTAATACAACATGAACAATACCGTAATGCATATATCAACGTTCACAATGAAGAAACCATTGTAGTTTGAGTAGCGTTTATACTGCGATATCGTTTATAGAGTGCAAAAAAAATTACCCTCAATGCCTAAAGTATTGTATGCAAAAGAGAAATAGAAAAGAGATAAAGGTATGAAAAACACATTGGTATTACACTATAGTTCGTATTCGTCCAGGAATCGGTATGTCGTAAATAAAACAAACAAAACTGAAATATGTAATTAACTCGGAATGATGATCTTTTACAGTTATTAAAAAAACTTATTGACCTCTCACAAATACTGTAGATTTCAATTTAATTTTTTAAGGGAAGTATTCAATCGATACGTGTGGCTACCCTGGTTTTGTTCTGATGGTAACGAGCACATGTTGATCTGCGTTTGTTTTTTCGTTTTGTTTTATTATAGGCTATATTTGATTTCCTAATTTTAGTAATTGCCTGTGTAAAATAAGATTAACACCACTATATTGTGTGCCTGTACTAGGTCAAGTCATATGCTTTTCCTTGTTTTTGTCTTTGTATATTTACAACATGTATTATTATTTTCCAAAGAGTCTTCTTCAAATTATATCAATGTATAACATTGTATAATCAATAGAATATTGAATATTTTCTTCGAACTTAAACCAAAGCTCTGCTTCTTGGCGACTTGATTTAAAGTAGAATTGTAAATGTACACCAGAGACAACATAGCCATATTGCCAAAGTTCAAAACCAAAACAAGAAGATATAACACAGGGTTTAGAAACTAAAAAAATTTAATTTAATTTCTGATCAATAAATTTCAATCAATCTTGCACGGATATGTGTGTGAAGTGTTTACCAGGCAAGTAAAGTAACAATACCGACCTCCAAGTCAAATTCGGTGCAACGTATATTAGCTCCTATTACGCATTTCTATAGGATAACGTTTTATACACAAACGATGCCATTAAACTAAAATTTCCAGTGGCCGTAAAATACATGTTTTCTATTAAAGTGATAAGGGGAAGTAATATCACCTACTTTGTATGCAGTATAGTAGAAATTGATCGGACAATCACATCCACTTTATTTGAACTTTGTTGGATAGTTGGCTCATTGGCAACCATAACTCATCATCTTTATACTTTGTTTTAAATGCGAAGATATTTGATACAATGCCCTACTCATGTTGTATTACTATAAAAGAGGGGCGAAAGATGTCAGAGGGACAGTTAAGCTCATTGATTAAAAATAAAATAACAACGCTTTGGCTAAAAATGAAAAAAGACAAACAGACAAGTAATAGTACACAAGACACAACATGGAAAACCGAAGACTAAGCAACATAAACCCCACCAAAAACTGGGGGTGATCTCATGTGCTCCGGAAAGGTAAGCAGATCCTGCTCCACATGTCGTATTGCTCATGTCATTACAAACCCGGTAAATAGTTTAATTCAATGGGTCACATTAATGAAAAGGGAAAGGGATTGAAGTTATGACGTAAGGAACATATCAGATATCATCTGTGAAATGTATCATAATTTGAGCCATTTCGTGTTAAAATTCTTGTTAAGAAAGGGAGAGGCGAAAGATCCCATATGATTATTCAAAATAATAAGCTGAATGTAAACTCATACTACAGTGACATAAATTAAATACTACTTAAAAAAAAACACATAAACCATATAAAGATAAATATGTTCTTTACACTGTGGTGCTCATTCTTGATGAATCACATTTTCCACACCTTTCCTTGTATACTTATATTTTATTTAATGCACTGACAACGTGTATATTAAATGAGATGCATGTAATCCAAATCATTAAACTTATACATGAAGTACCATATTACCAACTTTTGTCTCTCTGTATCATTCACCTAAAGGATACTGTTATTCTGAAAAATGTGTTATGTATTATAACTGCATAACGTTTCGCAAACATTTAATTTTACGCTTTCATGTTAGTATTATTGCAGCGTTTTGTAAAATCTTCATAATAAATCCTGCATTTGTGTCACCTTATTTAATTGAGAGCACTTATCCAAACTTCAAACAGAACTACAAGTATTCTGTTGATAGATAGATATGTCAAGCCTAAAGAAATATGTCACTTTTCAAAACAAACACCTACACTCATACTCTCCGAATTAGGCACATTTGTTCCAACAATGACACCACAACACGGAAATAAGGGAAAATACGCGTCTTATTCACTTTGTTTTGCAGTATAAAAGACATCCATCGAGTCGATTTATGGTCAGGATGTTAAACTGCTAGCTCATAAAGGATCACGAGCAGATGTTTTTTGCCATCAGTTTTAGAAACTTTGATTAGTACTAATACCGGAACGAATAGGTACACAGTCACCCCTTATAGTCTTCAGGTAAAATGAGGAATATTAAATAACAACAGGAAACCTTCTTTCGCTTCCACATGTTTCATGACGATCTTTGTGAGATGTTTTATTCAATATTCTTTCGAGTCTGTAATCTTTGTGATAATCAAAACTCGTAAATCGAGATATTGTTATGTATTAGGGTTGAATTCTGTTCGAGGTCGGGGCTATTCCAGGTAAGGGTGTAATGTCAGACCCGTAATGCTGTTTTTTGGTGTCTTTAGTATGAACGTGCTTATGGAGAATAAAGACGTGTTTGTAATGATGTCTTTCCAGTTATTTAGTCCCCGTAAAAGGCAAGAACATCTCATGGTGGAGGACTTCTAATGGATTAATTTGTTTTGTAAACCACTTTTGACAATTTGTTTCAATTTGAAAAATATTTTTGTGAATTACCACGAGGATCGATTTGCGTGCACTGAAGCGTGACACTACATGTAGGCGGCAAGCACATGGTTTTTACACAGAGACAATTTTATTTCCGTTGGTTGTTGAAATTTTTGTACGCGAATGAGTCTTATTTCTAAAGCCGAGAAAAATCTCACCAACTTAAGTCCGAGGTTAGAAAATTTGGGAACTTTGAAAAATATACCTGTCGTTTTATCTGACAGTAAGGGAAGGTATTTAAAGGATCAGACTGTAAATAAACACCCTGAACGGAAAATTGTATGGTGGATACATCCCGGCACGACAGTACAACAGAATTTACAATGGTCGAAAGAAAAAGCTGTGAAGACATTTCAGGACTTAGGGCAGATACGCATTACTTTTTTTATATGGTTGGGCACCTGTGACTTAACATTCAAGACTGGTAAATATATTTTTTTGAAATCATCTGATTTTCAAGTGGTAACAGATCTTTGTCAGGATTTACGTGATATCTACACCTTTATACACAAGTTCCCAACAGTGCGATTTATTTTTCTTCAATTTCCGTTTTATTCTATTTACTGATGGAACAAGTTTCATAACCACCCTGACCCCGACCAGTTCTTAAAGAAGGAGCAGTTATTAGAGGTGAATAATTACATCATCACTTTAAACGAATTTTTAGGACAAAACTCACCGGATTTCAATTTGGACATTTTGGCATCCAGAAAGCGGCACTACGATCTGTAAACGAGTTATAGTACATCGTTCGCTCTGTACTTGGATGGGATTCATCCGTCACCTACACTAGCGAAGCTTTGGCTTCTCAGACTTTGTTTAAGGCTTAATAAAGATTGTAATTAAAACATTTACCTAACTGATTGGTATGCTTTTCACAGATTTTCAGTTTTGTATGTGATAATTTATCTCGTTGCTCTTTGTATTGATACATGCACATGGTTGTATGTATAGTGGTTCAGTGTATGTGAGAATTAACTCGCTACACAAGGCATTAAACAAAGCGTAATACATTTAGACTGAAGTAAACATATAAAATCGTAATATCATTCTAGCTCGCTAGACCCACAACTGTTGATTTTTGCTCTTTATATTAAAATGGCATCTTATGAATGTGTATGTGTATGTGGCGGCTATCCCCATGAAAATGCTGCATTATTTATTGCTGAGTTTGAATCATATGCAACCCTACATAACATTTCACCACTGGACGACAACCACATAATAGCGGCGCTTCATTTACATTTGACTGGTCCAGCATTAACCTGGTTTAATTCAATATTGTCTGAAAATAAGGCATCATGGGAAGCTATAGTACATTTGTTCACAGATAAATATATTGATTTAGACTGGCAAAATCCTACAGTTATGCTTGATAGTGAAATCTTTGAAAACATGTCTTTATCGTCAGGCCAGTCAATTGATGATTTTTATTGCCAACTTTTGGAAAAAGCAAATACATTGAAAAAACCTGATCACGAAATTTTAGTTAAATTCATTAAAGGGTTACCCGAACAACTAGCATTTTTTGTAAGAGCCGGTCACAATAGAGACAGTCCATCGGCATTAGCAGCCGCTAAAATGGGCGAAGCTTATGGGTATAGGAAGGCTGAGCTACTAGTAGCTGCGGCAAGTAAACAGGCAAAACCTAGTGATAAACGTGACTCCGAGTTCGCCTCCTTACAGTCACAAATAGACACTATCACTAAGGCAGTCCAAAATTTAACTGCATCTAAAACTGATGAAAGTAAAACACAAAACAGACGTATTGATCGATTTGCTTATAGTCGTCAGCAGGCAACTTACCCCCCTCAGGCAACAAACAGTCGTCAACAGGCAACCAACCCCCCTCAGGCAACCAACAGTCGTCAGCAGGCAACCTACCTCCCTCAGGCAACAAACAATCTTTGTTTCAATTGTAATTCGCCAAATCATATCAAACGTTATTGGAACTGGAACGGACAAGGAGTTAGCAGTTCCGATATCACATGACAGTTGTGTGACCAAATTGGTCATTCAGCGGTTAATTGTAAGAGACTTTCGGGAAACAGAACAAACCCGGGGGACACCAGGCACGGTCTTTCGGGAGGACTGATATAGGTGCCAGATGTCGTAGTCGTTCGCCTTCTAGGTCATTTATTAACACTGTTCAATCTGAACATATTCAAACTTCCGATGATGAAATGCAGTCTTCTACATCAAATATGGAAAGCCGGAATAAGTTTTTTTATTTGACTGTACAGATTTTTAATTTGAAAATTGCAGCCCTAGTAGATACGGAACCTCAATAAATGTAATTTCACAACAATTATTTAATTCAATACCTGAAACTAACAAGTCATGGGTAAATTCAACTAGTGAGAAAATTGTTTTAGCTAATAACCAATCTGTTAACATTATTGGTGTTTCACGACTTAAAATACAAATTCCACAAGGAAAACATTGGATTTTAGTACATGTATTTTCACAAACATCACATACGTTATTATTAGGCACAGACTATTTGGTCTCGAAGAAAATAATGCTAGATTTTTCAAAGTTGACCGTATGTTCCCGTTTCTGTAAAGTGAAAAATCAAAAGCGTTTGTCAGTTTTGCCAAATTCTGAGATGATAGTATGGGGCAAAGTTCATAATGCTATTTTACATGGTATGCAAGGAATATGCACGAACCTTATTTATTTGTTTAAATTAGGTGTTTTGACAGCGAAATCGGTAGTTTCTGTAAATAAAGATAAACTGGTGTCTGTCAAACTGTTTAATTCTACAAATGAAATAGTTGATATTCCAAGGGGTCAGATTGTTGCGAAATTTGAGATACTTGACAATGACTCTGATTTAATAGCTACATGTATAGGAAATAGAGAAAATCCAGAGGTTAATAATGTACGGTTTTCGACCGAAAAGTGTGAAGATGGGGAACTTAGTGGGACAAAATTTGTCTCCTATTTTGATATTCCAAAACATTTATCTGAGTCTGAACAAGGGCAATTGAAAGGGTTTTTAAAATCGCATGACAACATATTTGTAACAGATGAAAATCCTGCTTTAGGTTTCACGGACGTAGTGCAACACAAGGTTATACTAAAACCGGATTTCAAGCCAAAATATCAGCGATCGTATCGCCTCACCCCAGATAAAAAACTAGTACTTCGGGATCATCTTGATCATTTGCTAAAACAAGGAATAATTTCCCCGGTTGGTGAAACCGAAGATATACCCATCACAAGTCCCATAGTGTTAGATTCAAAAAGAGCCAAGGAGTCCCGAAATAGCCAAAATAGCGATTTCAATCAGTCTTCAAACAGTCCGTTATTTAAATTCTCAGTCTCATCAGTTTTTTTATGGACTACCAGAATTACAGATTTTAACAGAGTCTTTCTCAAACAGGACCTCGAATTTCATAACTCATATCGATTGAAGTTCAGGATTTTTTCAGATGCCTATATCTCCAGACAGCCAACGATATACCGCATTCAACACTTGTTACGGTACATATCAATTTCTCCGCCTACCAATGGGTTTTTCATCGCCAGGATCATTTCAACTTTTAATGGACAAAGTGCTCCATGGGTTAACATTCAATTCTTGTCTGTGTTATTTAGATGACGTTTTAATAACATCAGAAACCTTAGAGCTACACCTTAGTGATTTACATGAGGTATTTAATCGTTTACAAGCCGCTGGCCTAAAATTGGGCCCTAAGAAATGTCATTTTGCACAGAAATCTTGTTTGTTTCTTGGCCACCTTATTTCTAAAGACGGTATACAACCACCGCCTGATAGAATTACAGCAGTTCAAGAATATCCGTCACCCCGATCAGTACGTGAACTTCGCCGTTCACTAGGTCTGTTGAACTGGTTCAAGAAATTTATTCCAAATTTTATCGCTGAAATAGAACCTCTAACCAAACTTCTTCGGAAAAACGCCAAATTTCGTTGGACATCAGAACAAGAAAATGCATTTACCAAGTTGAAATCTTTATTGATAAATTCTCCGATCTAACCATTTCCAAATTTTCATACTGAGTTTTATTTAGCAGTGGATACCAGTTCTAAAGGGATAGGATACATGTTGTACCAGTATCAGGAGTCATTAAGCAAATGGCAAAGATCGTACGGACCTACAAAATTAGAATTGCTAGGGATGGTAACAGCTATTTTAGATTGTGCAATGTATGTGAGGGGTCGTCAATTTATTGTCGAGTGCGACCACCAGGCCCTTCGGCCTATATTTCAAAAACAACTTAAAGGGGCCATATATGAACGCTGGGTAGCAATATTGCAACAGTTCAATTTTGAACTACGATATAAACCGGCAAAAGATATGCAGGTTGCAGACGCTTTATTTCGGTCAACTCGATTGACTAGTTGTGACGGTATTGATAGTCCTGATCAAGAGGACCCATTTTTTCCGTACATTCCCGAACATGTTGGTGATATACAATTTGAAGGAAAGCGTGTTAAATTTCCGAATTTTATGGATTCTGAAAGTACTGATTTTCAAGAACACAATCTTCCGGCAGTTAACAACGTAATGAAAAGTCACGACTCCATTAGGAATTTAAAACATTTGAAGCGCAGTAAACAATTTCAAAACAAACAATTAGATTGTTGATATGACGCTGATACAGAAGATTACGATTTCCAAAATAAAAAGTCAGTTACCAGATTATATAAAATATCAACAATTTACGGACAAATGTGACTCTGCAGACCGTAATATAACAGCAGATACAGGAAACCGTGATTTACCGGAAACTTCATCTCAAAATATTGACACTGAAAATCAGTCAGAATCAGTCGATCCCAAAACAAGTGCTAAAAATCAGGATACAGAAATTTCTACGGAAAAGGAAGATCATTCAAATTTTACAACGTTAAATACCGATGGTGACGAAACCCAAACTAATCTTAGTACAGAAACGGCTACAAGTGAGAACAATACGCAGGTTAAATTCACTGATTCAATTGAAATTTTTAGACAAAGTGATTTTAGTAAGGACACTTTTCAAAAACTGCAAGTGCGGGACCCATACTTTGGACCTTTTATATCATATTTTGAACAGAATAAATTACCCTCTTCACAGAAAGCTGCTAGAAAACTTCTACTCGAAACTCCAAATTATGACATGGTGGATGGATTACTTTTTCATACTCGTACAGCAAAGTGTAAACGGACAAAAATTTTCACTTCGTATCAACTAGCGTTACCAGAGGTCGCTATTAAAACCGTTCTACGATTGTACCATGACTCACCGTTAGGTGGACACGGTGGAATTCAACATACAGCGGACATGTTAAAAGAACATTATTATTTCCCGAAATTATTACAGAGTGTGACAGATTATGTTAGAAGTTGTCACGATTGTCAGAGCCGAAAAGTTACTCAAGTTAAAACAAAAGCAGGTATCGTCGCTTTTAAGACACCTGAAGTGCCTTTTCAGATTTAGCAAATGGACTTATACGGACCTGTACCAGTGTCAGCAAAAGGAAACTCTTATATATTTACAGCCGTCGATGCGTTCACAAAATTTTTAGTTGCAGAGCCTATACCAAACAAAGATGCGTTCACAGTTGCGGAAGTCTTGTTTAAACTTGTATCTCAATATGGAGTTTGCGATACTCTGATCAGTGACCGTGGTTCGGAAGCCACCGCTCGTGCAATTAAGGAAGTGTGTCGATTACTGGAGATAAATCAGCAATACACACCGAGTTTTACTCACCACTGTCTTGGTTTGTGTGAAAGAACGAATAGAACGTTTGCAGAACGCATGACGCCTTACATTCAACAGGGAAAACATTGGGAGGATATGGTACCATCTATTTTATTTTCATTAAATTCAACTGCCAATGACAGTGTAAAATATTCACCTTTTGAAATTCTTTACGGCAGTCGTCCTAAATTTCCTTTGTTGGGACACGTTCGTGATTCGAATTTAGCGTCAATCCCAAAAGATTATCATGACTATCTTAAACAATTTTCCGAAAGATTAGATATTATTCAGAATGAAGTACAGGATCACGCAGTAAAGTCGCAAACAGCAATGATGAAACGCGCTAATCAAAAAGTTCATAACTTAACATTAAGACTTGGCGACTTTGTATACATGAGTAAAGACCCGACAGGTCCAGGACATAAATTTCAATTCAAATTTGCAGGACCATATGTTGTTGAAAATTGTAAAAGTTCACACTTATATACATTAAAAGACCAGACTACATCTAAAATGTTCCCGTCAATCCATATTAACAGACTAAAGCCGGCATATGTTGGCAAACCTAATCGGTGTAACTATTTCATGGATCCAGTTATTACAAATGTCAATCAGTTCACAGTAGAACACGATTTACTATCAGATGAACATTCGGAACACAGTGATAACGATAGTCCATGCAATGATCTTGTTTCATCCGAAAATAAATAATCCAATGTCCCGGATGTAAGCACATCAGAAAATTATTTACCCGTGCGACGTTCTAAAAGGACACACAGAAAACCCATACGTTTCCGAGACACTAATTTTACGACACCTGAATCGTCCACAGATAGACATATCAAAGACAATGTTAAAATCAAATGTATACTAGCTTGTAAATTAGTGAACGGAACACAGAAATATTTAGTTCATCTTTGTGGCGAACCTGCCCAGAACTCACAATGGATGGATATTTCTGATCTCAACGTCAAAGCCAAAGACATTATTAGTAAAAGGCCCCCGCCTATAATAAATTAAGTGTATTATAGTTTGGGCGTGTGGAAATTATTCCGCCGCTTACAATGAAATAAATGATCAAAGTAGCGTCAGCTCGTAACTGCATAAGCGTGTGGGATTTTCACTGCCGCTAATTCATAAGTATCCAGAGATAAAGTTTGCGTAACAAAGTAATGTAAGAAAAAGAAGAGAAAAGAATCACCAGCATCATCTCTGTTGCACCTGATATTTGTGTGAGGGTTATCTCGCCATCATTCGTATTCTTGTATAGATGTCCAAAAATTTGATAAACTTTGAACTGTTAATTGAAGCACTTTATTAATGTTAATCGTTTGTTTAAATTTATTGCATTTCATTATATTTTTGGTTGACTTGGAATAGCCCATTTTTTATTTTTTTTTAATAAGTGTGCATAAATTCATTCAAGATTTGCATATCAGTTTTCACTATTTGCACATAACTGATTTTCATCAAATTTGTTCATGATAACGGAAATCATTTGATAGCGTGTACATTTGATACAGTAGAATGAATGTTCATGTGGAATATTGTCAGTAGCGGTGTGATAGAAATCATGAATTGCCGTTTCAATAGGTGTTGCTTTTCTGAAACATGTTTCATTAACTATAAATACGGACCCACGAGTCTGTGAGAGAGAGTAGGGGGTGGGGGTATGAGAGTGTGAGAGAAACAGTTATGGTGAATGAAACCTATTGTGGAAAGCTCATTTTCAATAAGAGGTAGCGGTCTCTGTTGGTTCCTTATCGATGTATATTAAACAGCTACAGTCATGACAACATTGTTTCACTTATATATATGCTATTTTACAAATAATTGTATTGTGATTTCATAACGTTATCAAATGTTACTAGAGCATATGGAGTAAGATGTGAGATTATAGAGCAAAGAGTTGAAACGTATTTCAATAAGATTTTTGCATATGGAGTCGTATAATACTGGAGATTGTTTTTTATAAATTGATATTTACATAGTATTATGGTTTGAACTGAATTCAACCTGTGGAAAAAAATTATCTAAATGTTTACTAAGCGGGGGGATGTTATGTATTAGGGTTGAATTCTGTTCGAGGTCGGGGCTATTCCAGGTAAGGGTGTAAGGTCAGACCCGTAAGGCTGTTTTTGATGTCTTTAGTATGAACGTGCACGTGCTTATGGAGAATAAAGACGTGTTTGTAATGATGTCTTGTCCAGTTATTTAGTCCCCGTAAAAGGCAAGAACATCTCAATATACAATATAAAAGAACAAAATCTATATCGCTTAAATTCTAACATGAACGCGTTTTGCTATGCATGCCTCACCTGCAGTGCGAATCAAGAATCAAAGAGTACACAATTGTATGATAGGGGAAAAGAAATGATAGTATTTCATAGATCAGAACACTGAACTTTTATTAAAGTTCATGGATAAAACTTCGTAAACATGATAACTTTCTGAGTCAGCAAGGAAAAGGTCCAAGAAAACAATACAAATTAGACATTTCTCTCTTGGAATTTTGACTTATTCTTCCTCTTTCTTTTGTTACAGATAGAATGTTATCTACAAATGAAACCGTATTGCAAATGCATTCAAACAGTCAAAATATGATGAACTATTTCAGTACAATGTAAAATCTATGATTTATCGTAATTTCAATTACAGAATAAATACAATGTGACACAAAATGACTTTATACACAAATACAAAAAAGACAAAAAAGACAACAAATTAGCCAAAAAGAAAAGGTACGAAAAACTATACCCACTCTATCTACAACTCTAAAGGAATCGAAAAGAATTTGGAAGGCTATTTAAATTACCTCAATTTAGGATAGACTCTTAAATTTTATATGTATCATGACTTATGCTCCTTTAATAAAAAAAAAAGATAATGCCAATAACAAAAACACTCAACTGCAAAATATACTCTGATAACATTTGAACGTTATATTACGAAAGAGATACATTCCATTAAGCTAACATAACCATTTGATTTCAAAATGACGGAACTTTGTGCTAAAAATACATAGGCGGTATCTAAATTGAGATAAGTCAGGTAACTAACTATAACCTAGGTATTTAGAATTATTGTTTGTTCTAAAGTTATATAACGACAATTAAAAGAAATGACATAAAAAAATGGCCTATCAAAGTCTTAAATGCACCATTTGTGCAATAATACTCTAATAATCTTTTAATCACGTTTACTGGATAAAAGCCTTTTAGGTCTTGGCTGAAGTACCCGATCTTCCCGTTTCCGTTTTTGAGGTGATTCTAACTGCCTTGGCGGACATGATGATATAGGAATATTCATCGTACAATGACTTATGCAAGGTTTTATCTCCTTTCTGACAGCAGATATCAATTCCAATGCGTCAGAAACTTTATACACCAAATAAGATTCTTCGTCAGCCCCCACAAGAACAAATGCTGCCAAACTTTGTTCTGGGTAGTTTACGTCTCCAATGCAAATTATTGAGCCACTGTCTCCAGGTTTTGCAAAGTCTTTATTATCGACCTTTAAATAGACGTAAGGTCCATCATACTTACATCCGGTACACCTACCTATTTGCATGTTTGGTTCGGATGCCCCCCATTTGTATATATTTCGATGGCGTACATTGAACAGATCATCTCTAAATATGTGCATGTTGACGAAATTTCCGACTTGTGTTTTCAGCCCAAAAGTACAAGTCAGAGTTTTATCGGGGGACACTTGCACCAAAGAAAAATCAAGTGATGGTTCTTCTGATTTTGATCCAGGTGTTCGCGAATGTGGGTACCGAGTAAAAACATTTCGACCAAGCGTAGCTTTGTCCACATAAGAATATGCCTCTTCGTTTTTTCCAATGACATGAGCACATGTTGTAAAAAAGTAAGTACCTTTCTCATCTTTTAGGAACAATCCGACTGTTCCGTATTTGTTTTGTCCTTCATTCGACATATCAGGAT